>NW_026640253.1:627500-1255000 GCF_028554395.1 Pezoporus wallicus | reverse complement strand
AAGGTCATGTCTGCCCTTACAGGTCATAGTGATGCTGCTACACCTTCCACTAGAATGATACCTATAGCATCATTGCTGCCAACCTGCTCCAGAAAAGGCTGTATTTCAGTTGCACTGAATACAGAGAGGGACTGATCTATATCCAAATGACATAAATGAAAAAACTCCAGCTGACTATATAGATTTGAGGATGTAGCCCATAATATGCAAGGTGTTTCAGTAACAGAGGGGATTTTCTGTGTATGAGAATGGGATGGGCCCAACTTTAAAAAATAAGAAATGTTTTACATTGAAAGTATTACAGAGCAGGAAAACAAAAGAACTGGTTGTTACTTACAATCATGTTCAATATATGCCATTTAAATAAAACATAGGATACGACAGTTGGTGCTTTACTGCTAGTTCACCCGAAATAAATTAGTGTATGGGGCCTCACTTGGAGTATTGTGTGCAGTTCTGGTGTTCTCAACATAAAAAGGAAAGGACATGGAACTGTTGGAACAAGTCCAGAGAAGGGCCACGAGGATGATCAGGGGACTGGAGCACCTCCCATATGAAGACAGGCCGAGGAAGTTGGGGCTGTTCAGCCTGGAGAAGAGAAGGCTGCGTGGAGACCTCATAGCAGCCTTCCAGTATCTGAAGGGGGCCTATAGGGATTCTGGGGAGGGACTCTTCATTAGAGACTGTAGTGATAGGACAAGGGGTAACTGGTTCAAACTTAAACAGGGGAACTTTAGATTGGATATAAGGAGGAAATTCTTTACTGTGAGGGTGGTGAGGCACTGGAATGGGTTGCCCAGGGAAGTTGTGAATGCTCCATCCCTGGCAGTGTTCAAGGCCAGGTTGGATGAGGCCTTGGGTGGCATGGTTTAGTGTGAGGTGTCCCTGCCCATGGCAGGGGGGTGGGAACTATATGATCTTAAGGTCCTTTCCAACCCTAACTATTCTATGATTCTATGATTTAGTTTCCACTCCTAACCTTTCACAGACTGAAGCGGTAAGGACAAAACAGAACGGCAGAAATAGAATTCCCCTAGTCCTCTGCATTGTGACATCCAAACAACGGGGGGCACTGCACAGGAATATTTTCTGTTCCTCAGAGAGAACATGGAGCTGGGGGAGTACTAAAATATGTGCAGGAGGATACAGTGAGAAGCTCCTGCCCTTCACTTAGGATGTCCTATCCCACTATCTGACGATTGCAGGAGCACTGGCACAGGCCCAGAAGGAAGGTATGGACACTACAGGGCTGACAATCCCACCATGTTTATTAGTGGTAAGCTCCAGGAAATGTTCCACATAGCCTTCATAGTTTTCTGGCTTCAGACTTAAATGCATACACGCACACACTCACACCATCGCTTCTTAAATTTCCTTTGAGGTTTCGAAGTACTGCTATTTTACCCTCAGGGGCTACTTCTCTCCATTGGCTCTACAATACAGTCTTTTCTACTATCCCTAATAGCCAGATGCAATTACTGGGAAGAACTATTTTGTTACTGCTTTGATGAGATGAGATGTACAATATTGACCAAGTGGTCTCACTGATATTATCACTAATCTAAAAGATAAGATAAGGCAAGATAAGGCGTTCATTACTTATTCCCTGCTCACATGGAAAGTACCATTTCCCAGGTCAAATGGGTTACTTATCACCTCCATTGAGGACTATAGCTGCACTTCTAGTAAGATTAAGAAAAAGACATCTCAGGTATCACTGCATAAAATGACAGCTTGGGTGGGCAAAAGGAGCAAAATTCCAGAAGGGAACTTCTTGTATCTCTGCAGAGACAGGAGATATATCTGCAAACTGAGCCTAACAGCAAAGGGAGGAGAAATCCCATATGGATTTACACACACATGAACATGTGTGTGTAGATACATAAATGTATGTATCTACATGCATATATGTTTATTTGGGTGTGCATGCATTTATGATCTACAAGATTGAAGTCCTAAGTACACAAAAAGAATAAGTGATCTATCTTTCTGGCTTTTTCCCCTATATCCTGCTGTCCAGGTGTAAGCTGTGAAACACATGCACGCTTCTTAGAAAGGGAACTGTTGAACCAGGCAGTTCAGGCTGAGCTGTTGCAGTTATCACTCCATTGAAAATGAGCAACAAATTCAAATAACAGAGGCCATGTTTGATTCTGGATTTTTCTGGGTTTTCTTTCCCTAGTTCCTACCTCCACAGTCTCACCTCTCTTCCACCCTTCCCTGCATACCATAAAGTTATGATGCCCTTAACTACGATAAGAAATGGAATTCCCAGATTATTATTTTAGAGGCTTAAATGATTCTCAGTGGTTTTTATGTGCTTAGCACTTATACGAAGAGGCTTTTTCGTATGTCTTTCAGCAAATACAGAAATAGGCTTGGAGTCAGTATTCATTTTAAGTTTCAACAGATAGTCACATTTATTTCCAAAGATTTCTTTCTTTTCCCCAATTTCACTTTAGCATTACTCTACACACCCATCTATAAACCTGTACCTATCGCAGCAAGCAGAATATCTCCATCCTTAGAGTAATTTTTCTAAAAACATATATACCTGAACAATGCTCACTGCACAAAATTCTAAATACATGTAAGAGTGAGACTGCTGGAACCTTGCATCTCTTCTGCATGTTATTTATTTCCACTAGAAAGCTGAGAGCTTTCTAGTGCTGTCAGTATGGACAATTTTATATTGGATATTTTTCTCTATATAGATGTGTAGCTATTTGCCTTTTCTTTACTTCTCTGTAAATGCCATATGGACAGAAATCATTGAGTCACCACATCGTACATTTATTTTTATGATATATTATGCTGTTTGGTGTCGTGTTGACATCTAATTGATGTTGGTTTTGCTTTTTTTTTTCTTTGTCTTTGTTTTGTTTCTTGGTTTCAATAAAAAGAGAATTTAAAAAAGGCTGTAGAATGATGACTTAAGGCACTGACAGACATGAACATAGCATGCATCTCTTTTATGATGTGCTGCTGAGTAATTGGGTATATATCTAGCTTTAGATAACATATAGGAGACCTCTGAATTTTTACTGTATAGTGAAGTATTTGTATAAGCCTAGCCTATAACCTTAAAAGAACTTTTTTTTTTCTCTAGCAAGTATATACCGAACATGCTTTCAATAAGGGCTTAACCCATGATTTAAGAGTCAATAAAGAAAGGTTTTCCATAAAGAAACGAGAAAGCAACAATAGAACTAAAATACAACATACCAAAGATTAAATATGCTCTATCAGCACAACAGTGTCTTTGTACAGTAAAGAGCAGAAGGGGATGATTAATAGTAACATGGTATGTATGTCAAAAGAAAAATACACGCAATTTAGACAAAGTACACACTTATTAACAGAGAACATCATTTACAGTTATTCAGATGAGAAGACGGCAAGGATGAAACTAGCAGAGAATGTATTTCACAATATGAAGTCACATTCATCCTGGTTCAGGGTTTCCCCCCACCACTACAGCTGCAAAATAAAAATTCCTGGTGAAATGCTTGCTGGAGTAAAATTAATGCATAAGTGCCCCGTGACTTCAGTAAAATCAGGATTTCACTCAAGTTACTTTAAGGTGCAGCTTTACTAGGCAAACGTCCTGGATCACCAATGGGAATGGGTCCACATTTCCCCCTGTTCTTGCAGTTCACATACTACAGACACCCACCCACTCCAACAGCCTCTACTCCAACCAGCCTTTCAAAAGAGGGACTGAGGCTACAGACCCACTCTCACTCATCCTTCTTCTGAATGGCCAGTAACAGGGTCAAATATTAGGGCTCTTCCAGGTGGCTTTACCAGGCACTGGGTTTGGGGCACAGAGAGTGGGGAGGGAAAGAGAGAAGGGAAGGACTCAGCACTTTGAAATGAGCACGGAGACCAGGTTAAGCTTAGACCAGTGAAAGGCAAATTAATGTGCCCAACAAACTGAGTATCTGCTCAGCACCTCCTCTATATTTGCTAGAAATGCTATAAAAATAACCAGGAGGTGTCCCAGCAGTGTGCCATTTCAGCCTGTTTGTTAGTGAACACTGGGATTCACCTTCCACAAAGAAATACAACTACAGGCAAATAGACTGGATATAAGGAAGAAGTTCTTTACTGTAAGGGTGGTGAGGCACTGGAATGGGTTGCCCAGGGAAGCTGTGAATGCTCCATCCCTGGCGGTGTCCAAGGCCAGGTTGGACAGAGCCCTGGGTGGCATGGTTTAGTGTGAGGTGTCCCTGCCCATGGCAAGGTGGTTGGAACTAGATGATCTTAAGCTCCTTTCCAACCCTAACTATTCTATGATTCTATGATTCTATTTTCATATGCTAAAAAAAAACTACAGGATAGCTCCATAAACACTGCCCACAGTACTCTAATATTTTGAAATAAACCAACACAAAATAAATATGGATTTATAAGAAAGGCAACAAAGGTAAATTTTAAATTAAGAAGGGAGTTTGGAGAAAGTGTAAATTAAGAGAAATTTTAAAACAAATGTTCAACATTAATTCTAGAAATTGCTACCACACCTACTTCGCATATATAATTATACACAAAATGGGAAAGAGGAACAGAAAGAAAATAAGGTTATAATTCCATCAATAATTATTTGGAGAAGACAAAAATTTTTCTTGTCTCACTCTCCTGATGTACTCTATCAGTAGAAACCAGAGAGGGAATTACAGCCTATAATGCACAATACACTTGATTTTATTGCACATCAGATATAAAACAAAGTGGTAGATCTGAAATATGCATCTCAAAACAAAATCTTCTTAAAACAAAATAAGAACAAAATCTTAAAGTTCATTCTTAACCACCTCCCAGAATCCCAAGCTGTCCCCAGAATATTCTGGTTTTGGTCTAATCTACACTACATGACTTTTGCAGAATGATTCTTCACAACTCTGGCAAGTTTCTTTATCTGTTAGTTTTGTTAGATGAATGACTCCTTCCATTTTCCAGGAAGTTCTCAGAATCTTTGTATTAGAGGACTACTGTTGCCAGAACTCATTGAGCTCTTGTTGTGTTCACAGATTTTAATGTCAAAGCCAGAAATAAGCATACACCTCATTCAAGATAGTACATGCAAGCATACAGAAGCATACAAATTATTTTAATAATGTACATTACAGCAACAAAAGGAATGACATCAGAAACCTTTATTAGCATTAGACAAGAGCCTTGATTCTTAAATCATTAACCTACACAATTTCTCTTTTCGTAAACTCCCTTTAATTTCTTTGCCTATTAAATCCAACTGTTATACAAGCTGGTGTTAGATGCATCATGAAGTCACACAGAAATCCACCCATCCAGTTTAAAACATATTATCCTGGCATAACGTACTATATGGCAGTGCACTGGAGCACCACAGAGACCTACACCTTGCTCAAATGTCTTCCCATCCTGATACAATTTTTGCCTCCAGTCATCAACTGTCTTCAGAATTTTACACTTTTTGAAAACAGGTATTTCTACACCTTCTGACTAATGTTCAAGTCAGTGTGCTGTAGGACATGAATGCAAACATTTAAACAGAAACTGTAATCCTAAAAGACAGCATGAAAAAAATCACCAGAAAGGTAATGAATAAAGAGAACTTAAAATTGAACTGCACATTACCACTTCCTAAATCTGTAGGTGGGAAACAACACTTCACCTTTATAAATATGGCATATCAGTTCTCTCTATTAATAAAAGAATGAGAAGATATGAAAAAGTCAAGGACATACATGAGTGAAAGTGGTGAAAGGAGGGAGAATCCTTCTAACTGTATTATGGATAGTGTCAATAGAAGTTAATTAAGTAACATCTCCACACACCCCCACATCCCAGACAAATATATATATTATTTGCAGTATTATTATCACTCTAGCAAGATTACATTTGTTCTACTAACAATCAATTATTTGTAATTCTAAGAACTATGAAGTAAATTATGATTGTCACACAAACATACATCTAAATTGTAAACAATGTTCTCGGTAAAAAGTACAGAGGCTTTTGGGAAAGTTTTGAGGAGGTTATCTGATTTTAAGACTGTCATACTTTTAAGCAAATGTAGATTGACTTAAGTAAACATTGCAGGAGGGAGCTCATGCTCTAGGCTTCACCAAGCAATCAGCAAGGCATCTGACACGCTACAGAAAACCTGCAAAATCCAGCAAATAAATCATGTAACACCCATTCAGTATCCTACAAAGCACACAGTGGGGAGCTGACACATTATTAACTGACTGTAATTTTCGCAAACTGTAACATACTAAGAGCTTTATGACATACATGTGGTGAAATATATTTTTATACATTATAAATGCACATGGGTCTAAAGCACGTTAATCAAGACACTTCAATTAACTCATTGGGTTATGTTTGTTTTCAAGTTAGAGGCATCAAAAAATGTTGAGTATTACAGTAAGTAGATTTGGGAAACACCTCCATCTCAAGACTTCAACAAAACCATCTTGATGCTGCAGTACTAGTGTGTAACACAACAAAAGGGCTGATTTGAGCAAAAGAGAACTTAACTTTGGAACAGGTTACTGTCCCAAAGCAGTGCTTCCCTTGAATATGAGCTTTTACATCAAATTATATTTTATACAAACTTGCTGAAAGCCTCCTCTTTCAACAAAAACAAATCCACAGGGGACAATACAGGTTCCAAGGAGGCCTTAATGCCATCCAGAATGAAAGAACTGAAGATGATGATACAACACAGACTTTAGATTTTGACCAAAACATCTTTCTTTTTGCCTTGTTGAAGATTTATACAACTTTACAGATACAAACCTCACCTGCCTCTTTCAGGAACAACAAAAAGCAGTTCTGAAATTGACAGAACACTGGCTTTTGAAGCCTGACATTGTTCTGCCACACAGATGAATAACTTGAGGTACCAAAGGTTCGTGGTAGAAAATGGCACTTTGCCAACTCTCATTACTGCCTGCCAACCTGTAGATAATCTTCTTGTACTGTACTTCATCTGATACTTTCACATTTACAACCCTTTACAATACTTAGCAGTTTCTATTTAAATGAAATACAAGATTAAAAAAAAAATAAACTTAAAGTAAAAAATGCTGAGAGCATTTCACTCTCTATTGTCCATTATTCTTTATTGTATCATTCTCTTTCTGCATGTAGGCCAAAAAATAAATCCAGTGTAAACACAAAAGGCAAATATCTTTTGAAGGCCAGGCAAATATTTGAAAAGCAAAATAGAGATTCTGCTTTTATCTCTAGATCACCCTACAATTTAATGGTTACTGGAGCAGGGTTTCTTTTTTTTTGTTTCTTTCTTGTTTTTTTCCTTTTCTCTTTATTTCAGGGAATGCAGCAGGGGTAGGTCCACATTTCATATCTCATAGAATGGTTACGAACGTGTAAACTATAACAATGGGATAACAAAGGTCGGATAACTATTGCGTGTTTGTTACACAGCAGAGAGGAAAATTGGCACTATCAGAAGGCTAGGAGATAACAAACCAATGCATTAAAAATGTTGATCTAACAGTATTTTTAAACTATGAAAATTATGTGCCTGACCTTGTAATGTGATGCCATTTATAAGCAAAGTCCATTCCATGGACTAGAGAGAAAGACCTGGGCCCTCAGCTATGCCAATAGGTTTAATTACTACCCACAACATAAGAAAAAAAGAGTATACAGAACTGATTTCAAAAAGTTGCTAGGTAGGATAAAGTTTTTGAAACCAAACTAGAAGACAAGAACCTTTTTTTTGTCCCTCTATTACTAGTCCATGATGCTCAGGTCACTACTGAACACAAATGTACAAGTGTACAACATAGTGGGCTGATGCTCTCAGGCCACTAGAAAATCTTTACCACACATGAATCCCAGCAATGCCTCAAGACAGATACTATTTGGTCCCTTCACTCAGAGTAGGATCATCACATACTGTTTTAAATATATATGAAAGCTGCATTGAATGCCACACTTATCTTGTGAGGAAATAAGACTTTTTGTCTGTTGAGTTCTTCATGGTGTTACCTTTCAAAAAATACGCATTGAAAAAAAAACCTGTGTAACTCTATACAATGAGAACCAGTGCTTTCTTAAATTGTTTGGAAAAAAAAAAGAAAAATCTCAGCAGTAAAATAAAGCCAAGCCATCAATGGCAACGTTATTTAAAATACTGATGCATTAAGGTAAGGGTTTTTTTATAGCAAGAACTACAGGGAAAAAAAAAAAAAAAAAGAGCCAAACACTTTAGTTTATTGCTTGCGTAGAGTAGCAAGAACAAGAAGGGAAAAAGTGCAGAATATACTGATCAGAAAAAAAGGAGAGTTTTGCCTTAGGGCTCTATAATAAAATATGCGTTAAGTCTTAGTCTCTGCATAAGAAACAGTGTTAAGTAAGTATATATACCACAACGTAAAACTTTCAGCTGAAAAAGTTCACTTGGGAGAGTGAAATTTGCTACATCGAAAAGCCACCATTTGGTAGTTTGGCCCAGAGTCAGTTTCTGTTATAAGGCAAATGGTGTAACCAATGGCAAACATGAGTCTCAGTTACCCACACTCTTACATCTTCTTCTCCTATATAGATAAAATTTCCTGAGAAATAAATGTGTACATTTAGGTTCTTCATTGAATGTTTTTATATTGCATCTTATACCCATCGACAGCTGACATACGATGTAAATTCTAGAATGCTTTTTGTTGCATGATTTTTGACCTCCAAATGTTCTTCTGAACACTAATATAAAATAATTGCATAACAAAGGATTACATTTCTCTAAATTTTCAACTATATTTCTCTGTGTGATTACGGACTGATAGAGGTTATTTAAGGGCCATCTGATCTAAGACTTTTAAAAAATGTATGAACAAATATATTTCAGAAAAGTCACTCAGAATATAAACAAGAAGAAGTGACTTTGGGGTCGATCACCTATTCACTGCCTTCAAGGGTCTAAGAAAATATTTTATATATGTTCAAGCTGTAAAAGTATGTGTACTTTATTATCTTCTATTTGACAGAAAAGTGATAACACTTCTTCTAACTAAAGAGGCTTGAACAGCAAAGATTAATACTAGAAAACAGAGTTAATACTTGCTTACTCTTGTATGAAACTTTTATAGATAAAAGCTATTAAAAAAATAAATCCTTGCTAGTATTAAAAAAAAATAAAAAGCTAGCTAAGCACCTGAAAGCTATTTTGGTTAGGTTTATTTTCAGTTTTCACAATATAACTTCACTTTAAAATAGTATGGTACTCTACAGGAGAAGGCACAGAAACAATGAGAAAAGCTATTATGTTCCAGACTACCACATAAATTCAGGGCACCAGTCCATCCTGGTGAGATTTATCAAGATCCTGAGCATGGTACTACTAGAGATACTGCCAAGAAACTGATTTTCTTATGCCTTTTCCCTTGAAGGTCTTGGGGAAAAAAAAACCCAAAACAAAACAAAAAACAACAAACTAAATCAGCAAAGAACATTGATAGGATTTCTATAAACTATAAAAGCAATTTTATAAATATTTTAAGTTATAAATATCTTAGGTAGTAAGTAAACATGCACAATGTCTAATTCTCTAGCTGTTTAATATTAGAATCCCTGACAGTGCAAGGCAGAAGAACACTGGGATGCTTACAGGTCCATTGCTATCCTAGAACTGAACCATGCATTTTGTAAATAAAACTGCTAACATCAGCCTGGAAGAATTATAAGCATTCTAATCCACTACTGATTTTATTAACTAATTCTCAATATTTTTCCTTATAGTGTATTATTCCTCTAAATTCTAGAACATCATCTCTGAAAGTAGAATGATATATTAGAAGGACAATAGATATAAGGAAGTGTGAAGCTTTGTGACTAATATTAATATGATAATTATATAGGGCATGACTATGCACATATATATAAATGACCATCAGACAGATGCATGTGTGTGTTTGTGTTCATATATGCAAATACACGTACATATTTGCATATGCAGAAATATATCTAACAGACAAAATGGACTTGTATGTGTTTGTGAGTATGCTTACAAATACACATACATAAATACGTGGATAAAAATACCTATAACATGCATATATTGTTTAGGAAGACACACATATACATAATATGGAAGGAATTCACTAAGTTAATCGTTACTAATGAGGACTACAATAACTTATGTATTGTATCGTATTGCAAGAGCACAATAGTTGGGTCACAAATTTTCTAACGCATGGATCACTTCCTAGTCTGGGCCTAAAAAACACAGTATGGGTTCATGAAGCAATCTATCTTTTAGTAACAAATTCTATTTTTTCTTTCAATTACTTTCTGTGTGGTTCAGTCTCTCTAGACTTGGCTGGTATCGGTCAACCTTTTCTGCATGCTTTCAATAATTTATGAAGATGTATTCAGGCATACAGACATTTCTTAAACTAAAACAGTTGCTGCAATGCTGGAGCTGCAGAAGTAAAATCAGAATATTATGACGGATTAATTGAAATTATGCTAAATATTAGTTATGTTTCACTAGTAAAGATGAAATAAAGTATCATTCTCTTTAAATATGCCTCTACACTACTGAAAGTGTGTCAGCAATTTTGCTTCTGTGATTTCTATGATCACCTACCATCTAAGGTATGTTGATTGTATCCTTAAAGGCTAATAATGTAATAGTGCAAAAAAAAATCAGAAAAAGGTTCAATAATTTATTTTCTGGCACCAAGCTTCCTTTCTAATTTATTCTCTGAAAACATCAATTTTAGGAAAATGGGAAAATAACATTTCTCATGCAAGGCAGAAATTATTATTGATAATAGCACATGAAATAGTCACTTCTTACTCTTTCTTTGCTTGCTATAAACAGCTAAAAGCAGATAGCAGAAAATAGAAGGCATAGTAACTCTGGAATATATGTCACATCTGTAGGGTGCAGGAGAGAATAACCCTAATTAACCCATACACTAACTTCAGAACTGTATCACAATAGCTGAAAGCAGAATCTGATCTTCTTGGAAGCAAAAAGCTGCTATCACTGATTATTGTTGTAGTTGACTTTGACATCAATTCAAAAACTTTGCTCTTTTTTTGAAATAGGAAGCCTAGGCAAGTATGCACTGAATGCCTGGATCTGAATCCTGACAAGCAAGGGAGGCTTATTATTCTCTTTCTTACAACACAGCAGTTCCCTTCCTATATAGCAATTTAAAACAAAACAATGTTTCTCTCCTGCAGGGTTTTCTTTGGCTTTTTCATTAAAGAACACTCTAGATTAGTAATCAGGTTTACCAGTTGTCACGGGGTCACTAGCAGCTACTTTGTTTTCCCTCAGAACTGTGCTCTGTAACGTGATGATAGCATTAAACGGACTACAACTGATGGGAAAAGTAGAGAAAAGAAAGAATAATCAAAAACATACTAAAACTACTGCTTTCAAAGAAAAAGCAGTCTATGAAAAATCACAGGCAAGAAAGTTTCAGCATAAACACTAGTAAACCATATATATTGCCTCGATAAATGCTAAAAGCTTACTCCAGTAAAGCAAGAACAAAGATATTTGTGATTTAGCTCAATTTTTTCATGGAAAAATTGGGATGCATGCTTATACATACTGCTTTTTTAAAATCCAAGAACAAATGTTTCTGAATTGGAATTAAATAAGTATGGTCAAGATGAAAACATGTTTTGAAAAGAAACACTTAGGATTTGCCCACTTCAATTCTCACTAAGGTTTAAATAGTAAAATGACAGGAAAGTTGCACATTCACATAAACTACTAAATGACAGACAAACTGTTACATACTCTTTACATTATCCATCCCTGTTCAGAGGTGGAAAAGCCAAAAGGATGCCATGGAGTAGTAGTGGCATCTGTGCACAATAGCTGCTGCTGAAGTGCCCAGCTTTGGCCTTCTCCCAGAGCAAGGGAGTTTCATTGGTTTGACCTATTTAAGCAGAGGCACCCTGACAAATCTCCGCTCTGTTCTGAACACCACTGTTTGCCTCCTACATCAAACACCTGCACATCACAATCTCATCACTCTACTTAGTAAAACAGACCCATTTGTGGGACAACAGTCAATCCACAGTCTTTTGACTCTCACAAACTTGGGTGTATACATTTAGAGTAAAGTTGCTGTGGGCTTTGCTTGATTGATTGGGGGGGGGGGGGGGGGCTTACTACAATTAAAACATTTGATCTAAAGCACCTGGAATAATAACTGCACAAATACTTATTTGTACTATCTTTCGAAGAAATACCAACAGATTCTCCTCTAGCAGCTATAAAAATACAACCAAATCCTGTGTAGTAAAGACAGTCAGGGGATTACGTTTTACAGTTCTGTGGATGTTATGTACTATCATCCACTACTACCAAAGAACTGTATTCAGATGGTGAAAAATGACACGCTTGATTGCTCCAGGATTTAGTAGCTGAAAATAAAGTAATGGGTCTTCAAGAAATACACTGCTTTATGAGTATGTCTTTTTAAAAAAGCTATTGGAATACGTTGGGTGTAATAACAAACACACGTAACTCCTACTTCTAATGAGGAAAAAAAGGAAAGAAAATGTTTTCCTCTAGCAGCACATGATTCAATTAACTCTTCAAGCTCTTCTCTCATTGCAGCTGTTTAAAATACAACTATTTTTCACAAGACAGTAAAAATGCTAGTTCCAAAGGCAAAATGAAGTCTTACAAGGTTTCTCTCTATATTATCAGACACAGATCAAGTGGCAGTAAATACCTATGTACCTAACTGGCATTTCTGAAAAACATGGAACACTTAGCAGCTTGTGCAGAAACCAAACCCCACAAGACACTAGGTCTGTTTTATTCAGGTGTTTAGACTAGGTAGTTTTTTGGTTTGTTTTTTTTTCAGTTCAAACATTTTCCAATTTATTTTCTTCTAGAAGGAGAGTTCTAATGTTTCTATATTCTCTCTTTAATATCTTGTAGAGATAGGCACCTATGTGAAAAGTCATGAATTCGCCCTGGATTTATTCTTTTTTTTCAAGACACAACCTTGTAATTTTACATCTGACCACTCTAAGCTGCTGATGTTCCATAAGGACTCTGTAAAAGCCAGAGTTGCTCATGAGCTCTTTTGGCAGTCTAACAGCCTGAAGCACAGCTAAGCACCAGCTGCACCGTATTTATCTACTTGTTTATGAAAGAGTTTCTCCCTCATTGTGTGGATAACTGACCTTAACCATAGCTAATAAGACATGAGCTTCCTTGACCTATGCAGTTTTACACTGAATTTTATAAAATACTTTAGTGTTATCCATTTGGCCTCATTGAGCTCCTAATGAGCTGGAACACGTTCTCTCTCCAGTACTGTCACCATAGACAAGGTGCGGTCCAAGGAACAAAAATAACCTGGCCCAACCTTTGCTTTGGCCATCTGCTTCTGTAGACAAGCTTCTTTCTGGCTACCACCAGGTTTTCATAAAGAAGAGAATCAACCAACTTACAGATATTTATGCTCCGCCCCTCCCATCATTGCATCTTGCTGCCCCAACCATGTAGGGAGAGGAACGGCTTGCTTGCTGCAGGCTGACTGCTCCATGAACCTCCCCTAAACTGCAGCTATTTCCAGATATATGTCTAGTTTATCAGAGACTTCTGGAAATCCATCACTTCCCAACCTTAAGCCTCTAAACAGGCTTTCAGCTACAAATGCTGGGAGTCTGCGTTGAAGAAAACACAACTGTTTTACTTAACATAAAAATCCCACTCAGCCAAACTAGCTCCACTGAATCAGATGATGTCCTTATCAATCTACCCCAGACACATACAACTTTTTCTTCCCTTCTCTCCCCCATTTTTTTTTTTAAACACACAAGTGAGAAGCTAAAACTGACGCAAAAGCAAGGATCATGTCAGCCGTGGAGTCAGGCTGAACTGACTTGCAAGGGGACATTTTTCACGGGTTGCACTATGACTTGTTGAATTTGAAATGAGTCACTGTAATAAGCACAAAAAAGACAGTTTCCTCTTGATATGTTTTATTTCCATTTTTTATGTAAGAATATTCTTTTTATCACAGTTGATTTAAATTATAATGATTAAATAACAGCTAATTTATACTGGCTTACAGTTGGGGGGCTCAAGGCTGTTTCTTTTCAGTTGCAGGTAGAGTTTGATAATCTAGGATTCTGCCAAAAGTTAATATTTACACTATATTTTAATATTGTGATTAAAGTCTGCCTCTCAAACCAGAGAGCTCAGATGTCAACTGCATATACATACAAAATACAAGAAATCCTGACATATTACTTCAAAAATCTAAACAATTTGTCTAATTTCTGGGTTAATACACACAGAAGTAATACAATTGCCTTAATCATTCCAAATAAGCATACAGTGAGTTTTCATTTTGTTGGGTTTCCTTTTTCCCCTAACAGCACTACACTGATGATGTTCCAAGCAGAGCATTCCAAAGAGTCACTCGTGCCGGAAAACAGTTAAGCTAAACTCGTTTCAAATTTTAAGTTCAGCTTTCTCATTCTGAAGCAAGCATTCTCTTCCAGTACTAGTTGAAAGAGCTTATCTAATTTAACTTTCATTTTTTCCTTAAACATCTGGGAAATTTCATTTCTCTAATCAGTTTCTTACTCTCCTCCACTAATTACAATCTTGTTTTTTCTACGTATATCATTTCCTGTGTGATAATTTTTTCATCATTAGTTTTCTTGCTCTTTATATATTTCCTAGATGCTGGTGTTCAAATTCAGACAAAGCAGCTTATTTGTGTGGACCCTATTCTCTTTCAAATACTCAGATAAAATATGCCACAAGAAGTTATTTGCCTCTCTGTATATATGAATATTCACCACAGCTTCCAAAATCCCACCATTTCTTGCCCTGTTGGCTAAATCATCAGCAAATTCTAGGATTTTAATTTACTCTAACATGATGAGCTGCCCTTCAGAAAACTTGGCCACCAGCTGTCTCTCTCCTCGAGTAGGCCAAAGTCACATGCAAGACAATGAAGCCTCTCAGACAAATGCCACTTCTCTGTTTCACTTTCCTCACTGCCTCTGCTTCCCTCCTTTCTGTTTCTCCTTTGCCCCTAGGTTGTATCTTAATCCCATTCTCAAAATCAAAAGGCTTCTTCCTTTCTGCATGGCTCATGAAATGTTACTACATAGAACTAATTTGCTACAGGGGCTCAGCCTTCGGATTTGGATTGCTTTCAGTTTTTATCACTATTTTCATATTTGTAACACCACAGTCCCTTTTATGTAGCTTTCAGGCTTTCAGGTACTGTAGTAACATCATATGCATATTGAATTCCATTCAACAAGCAAATCAGGATTTTTTATTTAAATGTTGCTAATTTCAGTAACAGCACACAACTTAAGGAAAGTCATTAAATACTGTATACAGACTTCCTAATTTCTACAGCATTAGGCCACTAGTTAAGATTTTACACACATCATATAATAAACTAAATAGTGAAGACTACATTGAAAAAATAAATGTTTGTCACACCTATTGATTAGCGTCAGCAGCACAAATGTAACAGACAAATCTGAAAGTTTACCCTAAGACAAGAGCTTTGAGTCTTCAGAAAATTACCAAAATTATAAGAAGATTATGTTCAACTGATCTAATGGTTTGGTTTGCATTTCTATGTATAAACACAGTGGTATGTTTACCAAACATCCATTTCCTTCTAACCCCAGATCACAGACTTTTGAAACCCCACCAAAAAAAAGTTTTTTAATGAACACAAATGTGTCCACAATATCAAAACAAACTTGAATAAATCATTCATACAGTGTGAAAACTGAAGTCTAATAACTCCAAATGAAAGAGCTCAGCGACATAAAAGTTTCTGTAAACCTCCACATATGTTCAGGCACAACTAAAGACAGACTTACTTAATATATTAGGTTGTAATTGCAAAGAACTCTTCAGGTTTTGCCAACAGTTCTCACACGTAACCACAAACAAGTAAAAACTTGTTAAGATATTTCACTGCTACATACACTTCATAGCTTAGAAATATATCTTCTTACCAAAGTTAAAGCACAATTTTCGTTTCTTTCATTCATTTGAGGAAACTGAGGAGCAGCATATGCTGTTTCATTTGCAGATAGTTTTAAGTAAAACAACAAAGATTCTTCTAAAACTAAGCCCTCTTACAAAAAAAAAAACACAACAAAAAAACAAAAAACAAACAAAACCAAAATCAAAACAGAAAGAAAAGACTTATTTCTTTGAGAAGATGTCTAGCTTACCTGACTTTGCCATTCCACACCGACAGCCTGAACAATATTATCAGTCCTTCAGGTACTAATTCTTGCTAACTGGAAGGATATTTTCTCTCTTGCTGGATTAATAATCAACTTTCCCGATAGTTCATTTGTAATTCTCTGCTGGTTAACCCTTTGCAGGGCTCCCATTTTGAACTAAGCAGCCTCCAATGTTCAGTTCATTTTAGTGCAAAAATAACAAAAATTATGAAGTACATACATGACAATTAATTAGCAAGCTAAAGAGAAAGTTTAAGAATAGCTTATCTTAAAAAGCTACAAGCTCATAAATGGTTAAAAGACTACTTTCTCTTTCTTAAAACTCTACTTACTAAACCTAGGAGCCAGTAAACCAATGCATCAACAAACTGAAAGCTGTAAAGTCCAATGGCTCATAGGACAGCATACACCCATGAAGCTACTGCTCAACCTCTCATCTTCGGTGTGTGTTTAAATATAACGCATGCCTGCTGAATTCTGAAAATAACATCTTTTATTACCGAATAGTGTGCTCAGAAATTGCCGCAGTTATCAGTTAGTGCAAGGCTGTCCATCTGTGTTGTCAGAAAGCAAGAGCAAGAGTGGCCAGGAGTAAAAATGAGATAAGAGAGGCCCAGAATAGCTAAAAAGGGGAGTTCAAATAAGGTCAAAACAGTTTAAGATGGGATACCTAACAATTACATGTAATTTTATATTTCAAAGGTAGTAGAAATCCGCATCCATTTTATCAGTTTCATCAGAATTCAAAACATTTTGGCAGCTCTGTTGCGAAATGAGTAAAAAGATTATAAAGCCAGCCCTGTAAATAGGTGTAGAGATCTAGTACAGGAGGGTGAAACATTCTGGAAATCCTGACCTGAAGAAACTAGTCTTTGTTTGGGGGATATAAGTAGGACCTTGGGAATTGCTATGATTGGGAAAAATAAACTTTTTGCATAGATGACTGAGGCATAGTGCTGCAAAATGGAGTAATCATAAGAAAGTCTTTTTTTCTCTCTTTTTTTCTCTTTTTTTTTTTTTATTCTGGAAGACAGTGACTCAGGGCTTTCCTGATAAATTTTGCTACAGCTGTTTTATTAGATATTACTGCAGTACTTTTGTTTTTTCCTTAGAAAAAGAGACAGAGTCCCCAAAAGTTACTGCATAGCACAGAAGAGGCTATTTCCCTTTGCATAACAGTAGTTCAATAGCAAATTTATTTTTACACAACCATAGGTCTCTGCTCTCTGTCTACTGCTCTCTCTCTTCAGCAGCATCTAATATAGTTTGCTGTAAACTTTCTATAATATGTGCTGTAGAATTTATAATAAAATGCTATGAAGTGTTGAAGCAAATTTATTTCATATTTATAGTTAATTTTGTTGTGTGTGTATTTGAAGGAAAACCTTTTAGGAACACCAAGAATGTGAGAAAGCTACAACAACTAAATTTATTGTTGGGCATCACATCAGTGGTACTCCTGGGGGCTCCTCTTCATGGGAAGAAAGTTTAAGCAACATTTTCTAACACATTGGATTGCTTCCCAGAGACGTGATGGCCTACAGAGGCAGTGCTGAACAAAGCAGGCTGGAACAGCATGTAAGTAAACAACCCCTTTCAGAGGATGGTCACAAATAAGTGCAACTTTGTTTAATAAAGGCAAGTTATCTTTTGTTCTTTAAAAGGTGCATTATCTTTTTCTCCGGTTCCACCTGACTAAACCGGTGGTATCTCTTCTATCACCTGACTGAGTGGCTGGCTGGAAATAATGGGACAGAACAATCCACTATTGTTACAGAGACAATGACCTTTCATCTTTCCTATCCTCCAATGGTCTCTCCTAACAACTAAAACTACACCCCTTAGGCTGAATTCCAGATTGTCATAAAAAGCCCTGTCCTTTCAAAACAAAACCAATTTTTACACCAAGGTGGGGGAGAAACACAGGTCCATTGTTCTGGCACAGATGGAAGTTAGAGTTACTAAGGCAACAGCTCTAATCCCCCTTTTTACCACCTTTTTCACATCATTGGCCTATCAAGTGTGCTACCTTTTAACTCATAAGCTCAAAAGCTGGTAGTCTAACTGACTGCCCTAATTAGCTACGATTTTCACAGTACAGACAACATGATGAGCTAATCGAAATTTGCAAAATAATGACGTACCTCCAGCAAATATTCCTCCTTCTGAGGCCCAGTCTTAGAATAACAATAATGAGACCATTATTAGAGGAGGGCATTAAAATGCTGCACTGCTGCTAAACAGAGAACTTAATTGTTCTGGTCTTGTCCATTGAATCAACAACCTATTGTTGTGGACTTGAAAAATAAAGGACTGGAGAATGGGTGCCATAATGATTGGTCTGTGCTGCCATACCAGCACTCTGTAGAATTGTTTTCCTTTTGAAACTCTTGATGGACTAGTAGTTTTGTTTAAAACTAATATAAAAGGCAATTGTCTGGATAAAAAGTCCTATTTATTGAAATCTTTAGAAGCAGTTGCATTGATTTGTTCATGACCCCCAAGATAAAAACATAGGGACCATAATAATGCTATTTGTAGAGACCACTGCCTGTAGTGACACTAGGTAACACTGCGCTGTCTAGCTACTGCAAAAGGAAGGCAGGCACTTCCTTTACAGACAGAAATAATGACAGAAGGTCAAATAGTGGACAGACCCAATTCATCTGTAAAAAGGAAGATGTTTTATTTAAAAAAAAAAAAAGAAAAAAAGACAATATAATTGGTAATAATTTATAATTCTGGGTTTAGATCAAAATGATAAAGGTACTCCTAAGTCAGTCACAACACAGGACTGTTGGTTAGCTGGCTAGATATTAAAAATTATTTACTTTATTTTTTCTTCACTTCTTCTACAGAATTATATCCTAAGCTTTGTAATTTGAAACCTAAGACACCTTGAGTTGTAGTGACTCAGTTGATATAAACTGTAGCTTACGGTTAGCTTTGGATAGTCTCGGGGGAAGAGATGCCTAAAATCTCTGGAATACCTTATAAATTTGCAAAGGGGTGTTAACTGACAGTAAAATATACAGCTTTTCACAAAATGTTGAAGATTAACATGATTTTAAGAAAAAAAAAATCCTCCCCTATGAAAAAGCATAGTTTTATTATATCGAATCATTGTTAATTAACACTGTCTTGGATTCCCTTCTTAGCTTTCATTGCAATTGAAAACATACAAGCAATAACAGATTTACACTTTATTTTTACACTGTTTTAATTAAGAGGAATTAAAATTGTGTTTTATTGTATTTTGTACAGTTACCTCTCTTGATGCATCTTCCCGCATACAAATTGCTCAAAACAGGGCTATGACTCTATGTCAATATAAACAATCAGAAACAAGAGAATCTGGGCCCATTGGTACTTTGCTGTTTAGTTCAATGGCAAAAAGTTTAAGTTTTAAATTTTTCTTATTCTTATCAACATATTGTAAATCAAAATGGGAGAAAAAATGTGAAAAGGAAAGAAAGGAAAAAACTTAAAAGTTAAAGGTTAACCCAAAAGGTATTTCCAGCAGCCCTTAGAACTGCTTGCATAATGTCAAGTTGTCTTGCATGTATTCACACAACACATTTTTCTTTAAACTTGGGGTCTTTTCTTTTGTAAATTGAAAAATGCCTAATATAAAGAAGTATTAAATTGTAAATAAGACCTCTTGCTTCATTCAATCTATGCTTTGCTTCATTTATCTTCATCTTGTTAGGCTAAATTAATTAACAATCTCTGTGTTGCACACTTTCTCTTTTCATTACATCAAATAATGGCCGGGATATGGGAGAAAACCCTCACCACAGGGATCTTGAAACACTACCTTGAGGTAGAGTCTCTTACATATGTATTGCTTTAGCAATATTAACTAGCTAGATTTATGAAACGGATTCTTCATCACTTTAAAATAATTATCCTGATTTTGTGAGAAATAAAAATACTTTAAAAAATCAGAGGCTTGCATCAGATCAGGTTTACCATTTCTGAGCCACAAGTACTAAAAGAAAGAAAGTACCTAAAATCATTAATAGTTTTCCTCAGTGCTTGATTTAATATAAAAACCCTGCAACTTGAACACAATTTTTGGCTCTGACCAACTGTGTATAGAGTCCCAAACACATTAATGTGTCAAATTATTTAAACCAAGTTGCCATACCACTTGTCTGTCAATGTTCTGTATATAATTAATTGGATGTCTGGGACAGTTTCATTGGTAAATCTGGTTATTTTGATAACATAATGGGGAGCAATGTGCTAAACTATTAGGCAAGTTTTCTTCCTTTAACCTACATTATGGCATTTAGAGCAAAAGGGCAAAACAGTAAAGCCTTTTTTAATCTCACTCTGATCAAACAACCCTCTTTCTCCAATCACAGCTTTGTGCGTGATATCTTTCTGCTAGTGTTTCTTATTTAATTAAAACAGACACAGACAGAAGGACATGGATTAGGACTGTAATGATGCATTTACTTAGATTAATCGGAGGCTCCTTTTGGAGTAATGGCTTAAACAAAGAACAAAAGGAAATTGTTATGAAACAGCCTTTTATCCCAGGCAAAGGTCAAATTATGAGGTTTTTAATTTTGTCAGCCTCTGTTATATTGGGCCTTGCTACTGGAACATGAGAAGTACTTCTCTCCCCCTCTTTCTCAAGCCAGGCCAGTTATTATAATACAGCCATTAAAGCTGCAAATTAAAATGTCTGATTTTAAAACAGGTTGCTTAGCTTTCAAAACCCTCTAATTAGCATGTTGTGCATTGTTACAAAGGAAAAAAACCTAAAATGCTAATGACCTGCTGCCAGGTGACCACACTGCTGTGCAAAATAATACAGACCCTTTCAAGTAGTAGTAATAATAATACCCAGCTCCTATGAATTATCCAACTCCAGGTCTACTCCGCACCACATGTGCTTAAAGAAACAAGCATGCACCCAGCCAAAGATCAGAGTTCAGTAGTCAACATGAGATTGCTGTATCTTAACTGGAAAGAAATCTGTGCCCATTCAGACACTGTAGGGAAAGAAAAAAACATTCTGAAATCACCATGGGCCAGGTGACACTTGGATGAGGCACAGCGAAAAGCACAGAATGGAAAATTCTTACCCTCACAGACAGAAACTACAGATATACTTCTGTAAATCTCAAAAGAGCCAGCCCCAGCTTGCTGTGATTCTGCTTCTGTGTTTTGTTTACGACAAGCAATAAAGCATTAAAAGAACCCAAACACAAGTATATTTTTGCCCTTTCCCAGTTCACCATTCATCACAAGTTTATTGAACACACTACATTAAGCTAGAGCTGCTAAAGCTCAAAACTTTTCCACAAGTCTTGTGATGTTTTCTTAAAATATGTTACAGGAGAAAGACTGATGATGTGACTTCAAAGACTCAAACCAAATAGAAAACATTTTTGTAAACCTCATGGTACTTGAAGGTCTGCTTTTTTGAATACTTGTGTTTTAGCAAACTTACTCAGTTCACACAAGATTTCCCAGTGACAAAATGTAACAAAAGTGCCTTCTTTTTTTGAAATCATAACTGCAACAATATTCATTAGTCTTTTGAAGCACCAACACTCCACACAGACCCAGTCCTGCAGTCAGAGAATACACATCTCTGGCAAGCTGAAATGTCACACAATACTCAGAGGCTCACCATGTGATATCAAAGAAGAAGCAAAACCTTGCTGACAGTATGAATGTTGGATCCGAACAACAGCAGCAGAGGCTGCTGTTCAGCACCACAAAGAATACCTTCCTAACAAGTCCAGAATAATTAGCTGGGCAGTCAAGATTAACCCCACTTGACCTATTTTTTACCAACAGATAAGGAAAAAAAAGGCTTTCTCCGTAACTTGATGTCTCTGCCACAAGGATCCCTCCAGACATACCAGCACAGCCTGACAGCGTTCTTCCTAGGTCACAGTAGTAGGAAGTTGGATGAGATGTTGAAAAGCTGTGCTAGCCTCGATGTCCGCTCATTCACAGAAGTCTCCCCCCCTTTCAAGTGATCGCGATCCCTAATTGACCAGTAAGGGAAAAAAATGACTGCAAGAAGGATTTTCAGTCATTTTGAATCCCTTATTGCATTATGTTTTACTTAAACATTTATCAGACCAGAGACAAGGTACAGTGGGATTCCAAATCCCAATGCCCCCCAAACCACTACTCAAAGGAAAGCATAATTCAATCCTTCTCCAGATAAATTACAAACCAGCAAGGTTAAGCCAATTATAATATATAAAGTACCATGTGTGTGGTTTCATCTCAAACCCATGTGTCAATGGTCTGTATTGCTTGTCTCCATTTTACACGTTACAGGTCAGATTACACTGTTGCCACTGTACTCCCTCACAACATAGTCCCAATCCTGAAAAAAACTGCGAACTTGCCCTTGAAAACAGTAACACTATTACATGTAAGTCACTGAAATGACCTACATAAAAAGGAAAATACACTTATTTGCAAAGACAGTAATTTCAATTCACCCAAACACCTGAGCTGCTTAAAAGGTGGTAAATTCTGGCAAACAAAATGTTAATAAAATGAACTACATAGTAACAATATTTTACCTGGTTAAAAAAACATGCTGAATTTCACAATAGTCTTCTACAACTTCGAGATATCACTGTCATCAGCCAGTACTACTATTTATTTATTTGTTTAAACTTAATTTCTGTTCTGCCAAGTTCCTCACATCTTAAGATATGAGAACCTATCTTCACATATATGCATATCATCCACTAGTGTTCCTTGGCTGCCTCTTAGTTCTTATTTTTTCCTGATTAAAACCATCTCTGTGAGACAGAAAACACACTGCTAAGTTTATTTCTAATAAAATAAATTAAGTTAACATCTAATGACAAACAGATTTTGTGCAGTGATAGATGTCTCTATCCTTTACAACTCACATTCAGGAAATTCACAATATTTTCATTTGTGACTCTGCACACACTATGTTTGGAGAGACATCTTCTGATGGCTACTTGATATTCGCAATGCAAATACACAGTTTCCCAAAAGTTCTATTTGTTCCTTAAAATATATTAAATATGCCAATGCTCTTTTAGTGAACAAGTAATAAAATCTGCATTAGTATCCTACACAGAACATGATTTCATGCTTTATGATCAGAGCTGCTTAGATAGCAAATTATCCGCACCATTTCACATTTACCACCTAGAGAGCTGTCCAGGTACAGTCTGTATACAGCCAGCGTTAGAACAATCACTGCTTACATGAATACAGTACTTTGCGTCCTGTGGGTTTTGCTGAATACCCATGTAGCACATAGAAATACGTGTAAAAGAACAACATCTAAGTCTTCAGTGTGGGAGTCTAACAAAAGACAGGCTGGCACAGCAGCAGCTAGTGGTACAGCATGGTGGAAACACTAGTAAAGCAGGCAAATACTCAGCAATCATACTGGTTTGATGCAGAATAAGACACGGACTGGGCTTTGATACATTACGAGTTCAACTGAGCCCATTACAGTACATCTCTGAGTAACTATAGTGCTCTGTCATGTTGATCCTGGAAACTCTGGTGGCCAATACAGCACAGAAAAGACAATCTACTTGCTCGTTTCTTTGAACATCACTTTCACAAACCCAAGCAAAAGTCACAGTACATTCTGCACTGATGTATAGCAGAATAAACTGTATTGCTAGGAAGAAATATCATCAAGTCATTGAGATTCCATGCATAATAATGTAAACAGATTTGACCCAAAGACATGAAAAAAAGGAAATTTGGTTCCTTATAACTGTATTCATAGTCCCACCAATTAGTATGCTATATTTATATTTATATGAATGAATCCGTCAAATACGGAACTATATATAGAGAACTATACATACATAATGGAACCCATAAAACTGTCATACAATGGAACTCAATCATGTTCTTCAAATTACCATCTTGTGCCCCCAAACACTAGTACTGATTATACAATTTTTCTCTACCTTCATATACTGTGAAACAAGAATAGTTCTTATCTCTAAGCACTGGTAACAGGTCTTTTGTTTGTCCCATTATGCTCAACC
This sequence comes from Pezoporus wallicus, assembly GCF_028554395.1. Taxonomy (NCBI): domain Eukaryota; kingdom Metazoa; phylum Chordata; class Aves; order Psittaciformes; family Psittacidae; genus Pezoporus; species Pezoporus wallicus. Next base: position 1,230,719 of record NW_026640253.1, on the reverse strand, counting down.
TATCTTAGTTTTTTTCCATGCATCCTTCTCTACAGGTCCTCCACATCCTATTCCACCTGGTCAGTCCAGACTGGTATCACTGTATGTACAGCTTTGTATATCTGGCAGATGAGAGAAATCAAGGCTCTCTGCTTTTTGGGCTTCCAAAAGATCACTCTTTTTCAGCCCCAAGAACTACAGGATCCAGCAAGTTACATATTTAAACTCAAGTCACTTACTGGATTTCCACATTCACCACTAGAAATTCTTATTACTATTTAACTTTTTGCAATTCTAGATATTCCATTCTATTTCAAAACTTCATTCCCATCTGATTTGTGATATAATGTGCAAACCAGTTTTCAAATCCCTTATAAATTTTTTATTTGTTTTGGAACTGTTGCCCCTGTGAACAAACTATTGAACTTTTGACCTAACAACTTAAATTCTCATTGCAATTGGAGTTTTCATATTTTCATATCTGCTAATTTTTTAGTCCTGAAGATAAACTAGATAAATGACAGAACAAAAATTATACAAGTAGTCAATTCCACTCTTCCGGCTATTATCACTTGATTTCAGTAACTGATGGGGCTATTATATCCTAAATTGTCCTCTGCAGAAGAATACTGATCTATGCAATTCATCACTGATTTTATACTGTCAGAAATTAAGTTGATATACTACTATTTCATACTGTATGCAATAAAAAAAATACCTATATATTTTCAAGTACAGATAATATACTCAATGACCATCTAAAAAAAAAAAATATTTTTGCATTCTAGCATGCAAAAGTAGCTTGCACAAATTATGTGAAAATTTCACCCCAATTAAGTAAATAGAAAATTATCCATATGTGAATTTGGCTTGCACCGCACTTCAGAAAAACAGGCTAGATTTCAAGAGAAATTGGGCCAAATGTAACTGTTTAGGGATTTCAGTTTGCTGGTGAGCCCAACACAAAATAGCTCATATGCAGAAAGGCATCATTCATATATAATTACAGCATCATACTCACACACAAAGGATAGATAGCCATGTAGTCAAGTTCTGCACCTCCTCAAAAAAATAATTCACTACACACCTTCCACCATTCAACTTACAATTTTCCCACTAGTCAAAATTTCCCAATCAGTATTGCTTAATGAAAGGGGCACACAGAACCGCAAGGCTTATTTTTCACTCAGTACCTGGCTTGCTAATCACCTTTTTATACCTTGGTTTACCCCTATGTAAAACTGGAGAAACAAAGCCTTTATAAATCACCTTTCTAAACTGATTTGAGATGTGCTGATAAAAAGAGAGAATGAGGGAAACTGAATCTCTAAGCAGTCTGAAACAGGTACCACTTCAAAACAAAAGAAAACCAAACGAAAGAATATAAAGGTTTGGGCTTTTTTTGCCTTCCCAAAGTTGGAGCTTTCAATATCCAATCAGCCAGCCATATCACTGCGCTGTTTTGTTATAAAGTGGATCAGAACAGACAAATTAATCAAGTCAGGACAGTGAGTGCACTTTGTTTATACGCTGTATCCTGTACATATCTTTCCCAGGTTCAGACTAAAATCCAGCTCCAGCTGCAACAGCTTTCAGGCTGACAAATCTTTCTGGAGCTGTGCCACACAGTGTTTCAGACCTGGAAGGTGCTGCGAGCAGGCACTTTCACTACACTTCTTAAAACTCCATCTATCAAATTTTCACACATTAAACATCCCTCCAAAGGTATACCTGTTGCAGTTTAATGATATGCACCACCAAATGGGTACCACGGGCACTCATTTCTTCTGCCTATATAATGATCAGGATTTTAAATTTTTCACTTCGAAAGAGTGGAGTTAAAATACACAACCCTATTAAAAAATAGGATACCTTAATTAGAGTATATAGACTCATTCATAGTTCACTTTCAAAGAGCTTAGGGTAACAGATTTTGAAAATGTGTCCTTTTTGTAATATATTAAGATTTTGGGGTGTATCTAATCTTTACAAAATATCCACTGCTGACACAGCTGAAAGTTCTGTCACACTGATGCAGTGTACTAAAGCAGTTTAGTAAGCAAAGTAATGCAAATAAATTGAAGCACCTGATTTTTTAAATTCTTGTAATCAATTCAGCATTCCACCAAGGTAACTTAGCATGGTTATAGATATCTTGCTGATAATCACAGAGAATGAGCTGCAGAACTACCTGGTTTCTCCAACATTTATAAAAAATATGATTATCCCAAATGGGTTTTGAAAACACAGTTTCACTAACTTTTCATATATATATATATATATATATATATATATGCTCATATAATTCTGTGTGTATGCATAAGTATTTATGTAGGGATATATACCTACACGTACAGGTAAATTTAAGCAAAATCCTTAGGTTGTGTTCTCAGCCTTTTCTTCAAAGCCTCCCTTTCCATCCGCAGATGGAAATATGTAGCCATTTCTTTGCTCTGGTACCTGACAGAGGACACCACAAAGTGCATAACAAAGCAGGTGCTATAGGTAAGCAGCCTCATGGAGCAGATGCCTCAATAAGAGAGGATGGAGCAGAACTAAGGGAGGAAAATGAGAACTGCAATAGCTTGGGGACAGCTCAGGGACTCACTGCAAAACCCTGAGAACTTCTGCCTAGCATCTTCATTTAATAGGAAACATTGTCAAGCACTTCCTTCTGACAAACTACTTCAAATTAGAAAAGGAATTAAAAAAAAAATGAAAGAGTTAAACATATAAATTTTAAGGGAGGCTTCAGATAATCATGTATAGAGTGATTATTTCAAATTCTACAGAGATAATGTTTTGCTTTATTTTTTTCCCTCAAGCATGTACCTTTTTGTCATAATGAAATGCATAGTCAGCCCTCACTTGATAAAATATTTGTGTTGCCATGCAGTTAAACAAATGTTTTTTTCATTTCCTTTAAAACAGCCTCCCACCCATGAGTCTGTAAACGGTGGCCCATCAGTCCAGCTGGATAACATGTACAAGCTGAGCAGTAAAGTTTCCATTTGCCCCCATTAAAAGGGTCCTTTCCTTATTTCATCAGCCAGAACACACAGGGAAATAATAGGACTCCAAAAATAATTGAGTACATATGAAAGGAATTGATTCCATTATATCCCCACATTCCACTATAAAGCATAGTATCCGACCAGCACTCAGCTGGCCAGCATACAGTTTTAGCACAGGCAAGCGCAGATGACCAAGGTAATCTTTTCTTACTTCCTTTACACACTGATATTTATAATTAAATTGTATATTTTTTCCTCTATTTTTATTCATCCCAATTCTTTGTATGAAATATGAAGAACTCACAAGTATGATTATCAAATTTATGGTGTATGCTTGCTATACCATACATTATCGTCTCACAGCTGATTGCCCTGGGGTATGAAAGATTTGCATAGCGTTTAAATGAGAGAGATTTATACAAACTATAGTTAAAATATTATTACATTTATATGTTTTTCTATATGAACTAGTAAAAAAATATAATGTTTTATTCCACTTTAAGGGAACATTTTACTACAATTAAATGAAAAGGCTTAGCTCTATTACTTCTTTGAAAAGAATAATGACCAAAAAGACACAATTTTTGGAAACGTAACTGAAAGACAATAAAGAAAATCTCACTACTTCCATATGTGGCAATATCACAACCAAATATCTCTTGTTGATATTCAAAATCTGAGCATATTCCCTTCTGCAATTCTTTCATCTGTGTGCACAATTTGTACAGGAGCTTGGAGAGAGGAAAGAATGAAGCATTTGCCTTTAATCCGGGGGGGGGGGGGGGGGGGGGTTATGTGGTGGTATTTTTGTTGGTTTGGTGGGGTTTTTTTTAATTCATTATACTCTCCCTTCCCATCATCACTGGTGACCATCACTGCAGCACCATACCTCCAGCTGTGAGCTTGAACATACAGCTCCCTGAAGCCAAAACAAGTGCTGCTTTTCTGATTTAGAACAAGGGACACTGGAATGCAAGGGGGGGGAGGTAGGGGGAAGATTAAGCTTCCAATCCTTTTGAATTTCAGTGTCACCTCTGTAATGGAGTATATGACACAGCAACCTAAGACAATATGAGAAATTACAGGAAAAGATGGAGCAATTGAGATTACAGAAAAATATCAGATCTTTTAACAGTAATTTAATATTGGGTTACCTTCAGAGGGAAAAACTCCCGAAACCATGTTTTACATGAACTATTTTATAAACTGTACACCTAATTTGTGAGGTTTTTCTGTTACAAAGCACAACATGCAATCTCATATACCCTACTTAGTCCTCCCTGAGAGGAGTTATCGCCTAAGAGGAAAGGAATTCTCTCCTGCAGGAAATCTAGCACGTTAGACACAGAGAGACAGAAGGGCATGGAAAGAAGGAAGAAGGAAGGGTAAGTATCAACAAGCAAAATGACAGAAGATTACTTTGGCGCTTGTGCAACAGTTACAGAAAAAGAATTTGAAAAGGAACTTTTGTCCACATGAAATCCAGAGTATACATTTTGTTGTAATGACTACTGACTTAATTTTCCAAGACTCAGCCTGAGACAACAGCAGATGACTAGAAACTCAGCAGAGGAGTCTAAAATTAGTATTTTAAAAGTCTTTTTACTCTCATGAAATTTGTACATTAAAACTGACATTTTAAAAGGTTACTTCTGTAGAGAGGAACTAGCAGCCATCAAAATCTAAAAACACCAATCAAATGCAAACATGTTTTAAACTAAACTTTAGCTAGTGCAGACAAATCACTGTGGTAAACAGCAGTGCAGGGCAGGGGACAGCTTTGAGAAAAGAATTAAATTAGGTAAATCTTCAAGTTATAGTACTATTGCATCAAACCTATAGTTCAGACATCTTAGTGCTAACCACCAAATGGTCTGCTTTATTCTATGTTGTTAGCTACAGTAGAGTGGATTTCCTACCTTTTCAAACAAATTATCAATCCCAATTGAGCAAGATTGTGATAGAGCCAGAGAAAAAGACTTTCTTTTAAACTTAGCTTGTTTTATTTTTCTGCCCTACTATAGAATACATCTTATTCCATATGTTTTTTTATACACCTTAGGGTAAGAAAAATGCAGCTACTCATTAACATGTCCACAAGTTACCCCAGTTTTTCATATGAAAGTTTGTTTTATCTATCACATACAGCTTTAAGTAGAAGAGACAAGTTAGTCCAAGGACATAACGTCTTTCAGGCTCTATAGCACTTAGCAGGTTACTGGGCCTCCAAGGCCTAACAGATTTAACCAAGTCTTTTCACACAATCAGGTAAAGAGAGCTAGGCCAGTCAGCAGATGTCCCATTCAGATAACAAAGAGAATATTTTAGTGACAATGTGAGAAAACAACAGTAAAAATGATAGAGAAACCCACTGAAGCATAGTGCTCTTTTTTTTCCTTATTAAGAACCATCAACTGGAGTTTGACTATGACATTCACTGTAGTTTTCACCAAAGGCAAAGTCAGTCATACAAAGTTTGTCTCAAGAGACTCAGATAAACTGTTATAAGAATCAACTACATCAGTGCTGGACAATCTTGTATATTTTAATTTCCTCTATGGATTTAGGATAATTTCATAGGTGATCTGCTAAAAGATGAGGCTAAGAGATGAAAGATTCTTATCATACATGTCATCACTAAACTGATATACAACATGTTGCTGCATTTGTACTTTCAGTTTTACATAACGAACAACTATGTGAATGCAAGCATTCATATACTGCAAGTATTTAGTGTCCTCAAATCTTAGCATTATTTAAATAGCATTATTAAAACTTGCCAACAAGGAATGGCGATTAGTATCCAAAATGGCTATAGTCAGTTGCAAACCAATGGAGAGGTGAAAGCACTGTGGTGTGAACAAAGACAGTTTTAGCATTTGTTAAGGTCACTTCAGTTCTCCAAGTGGCATTCCTTAGAGTCCATTACCTCAGCTAAATAAACTCAGCAAGCCATAAGAATGATGTAGATAACACATCTGAAGAAACCAACTTGGGGTGTGGTTTTGAATTTGAATCAGGGAAAAAATTACTAGACACCCCATGCCCTTGCTCTTCTCTAAGGTCAAGTTTAAATAGGAAGAATACGTTTCAGTTATCTTGGACCACATTTCAATGGCAAGGGAAGTGTGAATGAAAGAAGTTTAGAAAGAAGACTGTTAAAGTATAGTATAATCACTGTATGAATTAGTCATAGCCAGTTTAGACACTGTCCAACCCACTTTCCAACCATCTGCAACAAATGTGCTCCATTAAAACAGAACCATATGGAAAACAAGCTAGCAATTAACACAGCTTCTATGCATACCTCTAATACAGCACAGATTTCAAACTTTGAGTGAAACTGACTGCTGAATTACTTCCCTATTGCTGCTGTTTAGACCTTGGCAACACATATTTATCCTCAGTCACTACAGTATGTCATCCCAAGATACTGCTATATCATCAAAATAAGCATTGAAAAAAACACCCACAACTGAGCCACTCATTGTGGTTTATAGCCTCTGTTAATAAAATATTTGCAGATCAAAGTATAACAGACTTTTTTCAAAGATGCATAATATATTACTTACAGTCAGTATCAAAACTGAGAGATAATGCAGAGAAAATTGATTAATTTAATTGCTAATTGGTAATATCTTGTACTATTAAAACTGCTTCAGGTTTGGGTAGCTTTCTGCTCTCCCAGATTATATGAAGTGCTAAAGAAGCTGTTATCATTTCCCAGTCCAAAAAGAACATGCAGAAATCCTAGTTCTAAACTTCAGAGCCCTTAAAAATGTTCACGGATATAAATGGTTTTTGTAATTTTCTTTAATAAAATAAGGAAACTAGGTACTTCATAACTGTATCTGCTTGAACATACAAGATCCCAAAAGTGAGGCTTACTCTAAGCAAAAAGGTGATTATAAGCAAAATGTTTTGTTTCAAAGTAAAATTCAAATGTGCAGTACATACTATGTGCCCTTTTCTACTTAGTACATCAGGGCTCTTCACTTTAAAAGCCTTCCTCTCTAATTCAGCCTACAGACATTTGTTCTCTTATGCTCAACAATTAAGTGCATGAAGTTTGGTCGAGGTGGTGAAGCCCCACAGCATCATGTAGGTTGTCAGGAACCTCTGGAGGTCATCAGCTCCTGCCTCCAGCTCGCAAGAAGCTCAGGTTGCTCAAGTATTTACTCAGTCAAGTATTGAATGTCTTTAAGGTGGGGGACACTGTAGAAGAAAACCTAAATACTGTACTAGAAAAAAAAAAAAAAAAAAAAAAAAAACCAAACCCAAACCTAAATGAAAAAAATACACTGGCTATTTAAAAAACACAATATTGCAGTGCAAATTAAGTTTGCTTTAAGTCATGTTAATATGAAAATATTTTTTTTCCCAAATAACTGGTATTTATTTCATTAAACAAAGAACATCATAAAGCAAAATCATTCCAGTACATCAAAGCTCCTGTATTTCCTCAGTTATCCAGGATGAAGGGAAAACACTAACTACAGGCATCATTTGCCACAGACTTCTGAATTTTCCAAAGTGAAGTTACAGAAGAGATTCATTCTATGAAATATCACCTCAGTACCTACACAGTCTCAAAAGAACTGAAATTTTTGAAGCAATGTTTTATGGCTCTAGGTTATCATGAACCACACTGTTTCCAAAGACCCACAATAAACATTAAGAGTCTGGAAATGAAAGATTTAGAGGCAGAATTCCCCACATGAATTTAATTCTGTTCATGCAGAAATTTCTCTTTCATTAAGCAGAAAACAAGAAGAAACCATAAAACAAGCTCTGCATTTCTTCCTGGGTGCTTTTAACTCCTTCAAAGGTTTCAGTACCGACAATATTAATAAAGCCCTACAGCAATAATACACTGTCCAAGCTTAATACATGGATGAAACAATATAAGCTATTATCATACAGGTCCATAGCTGCTTCTTGGTTTTGTCCTTAGAATTGTCAATTATAATAGATACATATATAGAATATCTTCTATATATAGAAAACCATATGATGTTTGCTAGTGGATTTTAAGTACCAGGCACTTCAAGTCATATAATTATAGTCCAGTTTTCACTTCTTCCCAAAAGGAAAGTTCTAGAAAACCTTGTTCTGAAGATGTCCTTGCACATATGACACACCCACAGGTTTATGCACATTAACAGAAATAAATAATAAAATATAAATAGGCATCCTTTTAAAATTCATGGTTTGGGGTCATTATCAGTAATACTTTAATACCTAATACAAACAATAACTCTTTTTGTCTTAAAAATATGCCAATAGCATCTGAAAGAGCTGAAGCAGCATTAAATGGGATTCTGATTAACGACATTTTGGTTTAATGAAATGAAGGTTTCAGTGACAACCATATTAAACATCTGTTTGCAAATACAACTTAAAATAAGCCATATACATCTGTCAAATACTGGCCTTCTGCCACTACATTTATTTTCTACATTCATTAGGTAAATGATATATTGCCAAAAAGTCAAAAAATATTCAAATGGTATTAGGACTTCCAAAAATGCAATGCTTTGGAATTAGCACCTAAACCTCCTGCATCCCCTATAAATTCTGACTGATTAAATTCCTACTATATTATTCCTCCTGTTTTCCTCACAGTCATTTTATATAGTTTCACCTGTTCCACTTCCCTTTTTGTTCAAGTAACAAAAAAGGCTTAACCTTACTTGATTGACAGAAAGGAATAACAATATTTAATTAACATCACTTTATATGTGTCAAATCTTAAAACTCTGCTCAGTCAACAAGGCTCTAGAAAGGTATTCCCCTAACATTTTTAAAAGCTTTTTAAGAAAGCTCAGAACACTGTGTTCTTAATTCAAAAGCACATGCCGAGTTAATTATGGTCTTATGCTTTGACCAAAAGTAGGATTTATGGGATTTTCTTATTCTTTAGTCAAAGGATTCAAAAGTAATTTATGAATGATACTCAAATAATGCACGAATTAGCTGCTAACATGCTGTTAGTTTCAAGCATTAATTTTTTTTTAAATGTACTGGGAGGGTCAGCATTAAAGACATACTGACTTGAAACTCTATACTAAAAACTATGTTAACTAAGCACTCATGTTATTTTACAGTCCTCCCACTTGCTTTTAGATTATTGCTCTTGACTAGGTTACTTGTTTGGGAGATTTCTGAGCAATTTCTGCCAATTTAAATACAGACATTTCCATAGCTAAACAAATACTGTAACAGCGTCATATCTACTCTCCCTAGAGTGTACTATTTCTTTAATTCATGTTCCTCTGTTTCAGCAGTTATACTATAAGTGTATATTATGAACATTCTCCTAGCTTACCGTTTGTCTAAGCCATTTGCGTTACCATGATCTCGTTATTACTAGCACATTTTCAAAGGGGTAAGAAGTGGTTCAAGGCTGTGCAAGTGTGTTTGCACACAAATGTAAAATGCCCACAATTTAGCAATGTTTATCAAAAGTATTGCTACCTATTTCTCAGTTGGATTTTAAAGAGCATCCAATTTCCTGTAGATTATTGATTCAAAATGTGAATTCAGGCTCTAACTCATGTGGGATTGGCACCACTTCTCTCCCATACAATAGCTGACAGGCAGAAAGGGCACTCAGGCTGAAGCAGTTTAGGGAAGGAAGAGCTGAGGTTCTTTTTCCCCTTTCCTTTGGGATACGTTCTTCAACAGCAAACTGATCCAGGCAGAGGGCAAAAAAGTCACACTGCAAGGCTGTCTCTAAATCCAGCCAAACATTTATCCAGTCCTAACTTGGTTCAGGACCAAGATGAATTTCCCTGAATTTCTCCTGATACTCTGACTGTTTCCATATTAACTTCTTTTTACCATTAACATGAAACACTAATAACCACAAGCAATGTCCAATGCATTCCGTAACCATGAGAATGCATGCCCAATGCATTCTGACAATAATTTCTGTTAGGAAAATTTTAGTACCCTATAAAATTGCTTTGGCAAGATAAAGTTCTCTCAGAAATGGAAGAATCAGTTATTACCTAAGAACAAGGTGTGTGAAGATTAATATGCATAAGGTTTTGCCTCAATATTATGAACCCTTGACTAACACTTTTACATCCATTCTTCCCACTTTACACCTCTTGACACAGTAACTAAATGAACTCCATATGACTGTTTAGTTATTATTTGCAGAGGGAGTATTTTTAAATTACCCAATGCAAAATGTGAAGTAACTTCTGCAGTATCCATTCAAGAAGTAAACATGATCTAAAAGTCATGTATTCTACAGCTTGTATTTCTACTGTATAATTTCATAGATTTTGAAAATGTCTTCAGCATGTTCAGTCATCAGTAAGGTCAAGGTTGCAAGTGGCACAAGTTCACTATTGAATTCTACGCTAAAACGATGTAAATATAATATAGCATTGTGATACAGAATGAAGGAAAAGGCCATGCCCATTCAGACTCAGAGAAGAGTACGGCTCAGTGATCAAAAGGGAATAATGCAAAAACATTATCAAATAAAAGCATTATAAATTTAGTGAGAGGTGAGCGTGGGACATCAAGCCTACATGTTGAAAAAAGGCACTTGAGCGGCTACAGTCAGGGAGTGCATAATACGAAGTTCTGGCAACTGCAACAGAAGCCTGTTAAAAGAAGTGTCAGACTGGCTATCACAGGGGCCAGGAAAATGAGGGAATTGGAGCTCTCGCAGTGAAGGCAGAAGTTACCAAGAGCAACACATCATAAACGGAAGCATATCCACTTCTGTATCCTGCTGCAAGAGAAAGCAGCTTGTCAAGAAGCAAATAATGTTTCTACTTCCATCTGATTTTCAGTAACTTTGCATGTAACTTTCTTTAACTTTATACTGAAAATAGGCAAAATATGAATATTTTTTTCACAGAATAAAATGCCAGCTTTATTTTAAATACTTAATTTAATTTCTTCTAGCTTTTATTTTCACTACTTACACTACTTGCCAACAAAATCTAAGAATGGGTTTAGGACCAAAAACAGATTTAGAATTTGTAAATGTTAAATTTTGTAAGATCATTAAAAAAAATAATAATAATCACAAATCCAGACTTGTGCTTGAAAAGTTTGAAAGTGTCATTTGCGTTTTCTTTTTTCAAATCGTACTTAGAAATCCCTTATTTTCATGGGAGTTTTGTTCATTTCAGAGATTAACTAATTAACCAATTAAAAAGACAGGAGGAGTATAGACTGTGGTAGACAAAAAAAGAAGGAACATAATTGCAGAATGAAGAGGAAAAAAACAAGGGATGAGTGTATACTTATGTCTTGGAATATAGCAGTTTTGATTCTGACGTTTTAGTAACCAGTGCTTTGAGTGCCTCAGTTCTGCAATGTATACAAAGCATATTTATAAACCCATATCATCAGAAGAATTAATAAGAGAGTATCAGTAAACCTTTGAACATTTTTTCCTTTTCCCCCTCAAATAACTAATAGAGAAAGATTGTCAATAGTCCCAAAATATTTGTGGTGGTGACCCTCTCTTCTTTCACTCAATAATCTCAGTTTTATGCTTTAACAGATGAAGGATTACTGATTATTCAGTCAGTGATGTCTCTTGAATAAACAGGAGAAAAGTTTGCCACAGAAAATACCTACAATGAACTCAAGATAATTGGGGGGGGGGGGGGGGAAATGACAAACAACTCTTCATTCATCTCCTAGAGAAGTTCCTTCATTTCTAGCCCAGAAAAAAACAATTATTCAGACTTTTTCTCCTCCATTTCTTAAATTGCTTCCTTCTGATGAACAAAAGACCTTTCAACACAGATGTTTTAGTCTTCTTCTTTTCTGTTTTCTACTCACAAGTAAATTTATTGTCATGCCAGGTTGACAGCCTCAAAAACTGAAAGGGCTCCATTTATCCACAGAACAGACTCTCCACTGGCCATGCCACACAGGCCTCCCCACATTACCCAACGAACCTGCTCCAGCCCTAACCCAAAAGGAGTGAATGTCAGGAGAGGGCAGATAGATCAAGTGCCATTTCCATTCCAAGCCTCGTGTGATTCCTGAAGCTGCCAAAAACCTGTCAAAGAGTGCCAGTAACCATGGGCCTAGCCCTGCGGACACCTTTGTAGATTTGAACCATCAATTAACATAACATAAGAACCTAACTGTCAAACTGTAACAAATACAGGCTATTATTTACTTGGCTAGGTTCAAATCAGAGACATTCAGGATGACAGGTTCCATTTCTAATTCAATGTTTCTTTTGCAACACAGTCCTTGGGGGAGGGGGATGGAGACGAAAACCCTAATAAATGATGAAATAAGCATTTATTAGTACAGGGAAAGAAGAATGCTCAAAAACTAAAGGTCATAAGCCCAGTCCAAACACAAAAACTTATTTTCTGTGTAATCCAATACTGGAAGCCTTCCCATGAAGCATAGTGGGAAGAGAATCACCCTTCAGATGCTAACTTTCAGCTACATCACCCTCACCAGCTAAATTTTGTTGCTAAGCATCTGTTGTTCATTGTAGGAACTTATGTTTACCTTTTTACATTTAACAGCATGCACTTTAAGTGGAAGCCACAATGCAAAATTCAAACTGATGAGTTTCCCCACTGAAAAGAGATCTTACAGTAAAAGACAGAGATTAGACCAAGTTATTCCTAGAGGTATCAATGTAAAAAGCTAAGGCAGGAGGAACTGCAGAGAAGTTGCTGCATATGGTTGGTCACTAAGGCAACCAGTTTTAATAAGAATTACCACACATTATCACCTAAGTAACCAGTCTCGCAGCTCTTCTAAGCTTTACTTTAAAGAGCAAAGTTGAAACAGGAAAGCTTTGAAGTGGACATATGGAAAACCTTTTTCACCATTAGGAGAGATGAGCAGTGAGACAGACGGCCCAAGGAGGTCGTGCTGTATCTATGCTTTGAGGTTTGCCAAGACCCACCTGGATAAAGCCTGAGTAACCTGGTAAAACCTCACATCTGTGAGCAGGAGGTGTGACTAAGACCTCTTGAGGTCCCTTTCAACCTGAATTATCCTACCATCTTCATCTTGAGGCAAATATAAGACAAACATGACTGAAAAACACTATGACATTGCAATGAATATGAACGCATAGCAGCCAAGGCACTAAACACTACCTGAATGACAAGGTTATTTATTCTTAAGTTCTGCACAGAGTAGTGTGAATACTACCTCTGTGAATTCAGTGGACGAAGCAAAAATTAATTTGTTTATAATACTCCTATTACCATACTCTTTAGTCTCCAGAAAACGTACTATTGCAGGACCATTAGCGTACAAAGCCTTAGAGGTTTTTGTGAAGATGCAAAGAATGACACAGGAGAGTACACTGGATGATGAGTGATGTGGCTAATCCTGTTGCATACACTGGAATCTGAACCAGCCTTTCAGACAACAACACGTGTTGTAAGACTTCAGACAGCTGGCCACAGCTTCCACTGCTGTGCTTGCAATAGCTACATACAGGCAGGCTGTGGAAATAAAGAGATCTAGGTGGTATTGCCAGACCTCTGCTCATCTGTGAGATCTTTCTGGTTCTGGAAAAAACAAGGTACCCTCATGGTCAGCTCTTTCTGGCATACAAAAAGGATACAGCGGTAACATAGAATCATAGAATAGTTAGGGTTGGAAAGGACCTTAAGATCATCTAGTTCCAACCCCCCTGCCATGGGCAGGGACACCTCACTCTAAACCATGTCACCCAAGGCTTCATCCAATCTGGCCTTGAACACCACCAGGGATGGAGCATTCATAACCTCCCTGGGCAATCCAATCCAGTGCCTCACCGCCCTAACAGAAAAGAATTTCCTCCTTATATCCAATCTAAACTTCCCCTGTGTAAGTTTTAACGCATTATCCCTTGTCCTGTCACTGCAGTCTCTAATGAAAAGTCCCTCCCCAGCATCCCTATAGGCCCCCTTCAGATACTGGAAGGCTGCTATGAGGTCACCACGCAGCCTTCTCTTCTCCAGGCTGAACAGCCCCAACTTCCTCAGCCTGTCTTCATACGGGAGGTGCTCCAGTCCCCTGATCATCCTCGTGGCCCTCCTCTAGACTTGTTCCAACAGTTCCATGTCCTTTTTATGTTGAGGACACCAGAACTGCACACAATACTCCAAGTGAGGTCTCACAGGAGCAGAGCAGAGGGGCAGGATCACCTCCTTCGACCTACTGGTCACGCTCCTTTTGATGCAGCCCAGGATACGGTTGGCCTTCTGGGCTGCAAGCGCACACTGCCTGCTCATGTTCACTTACTCATCAAACAACACCCCCAAGTCCTTCTGCACAGGGCTGCTCTGAATCTCTTCTCTGCCCAACCTGTAGCTGTGCCTGGAATTGCTTCAACCCAGGTGTAGGACCTTGCATTTGGCATAGTTTAACTTAATCAGGCTGGCACCAGCCCATCTCACAAGCGTGTCAAGGTCCCTCTGGATGGCATTCCTTCCCTCCAGTGTATCAACCGAACACACAGCTTGGTGTCATCGGCAAACTTGCTGAGGGCACACTCAATCCCACTGTCCATGTTAGCGACGAAGATGTTGAACAAGACCGGTCCCAACAGCGATCCCTGAGGGACACCACTCGTTACTGGTCTCCAGCTGGACATTGAGCCATTGACCACAACTCTTTGCGTGCGGCCATCCAGCCAGTTCTTTATCCACCGAGTGTGCCATCCATCAAATTGATGTCTCTCCAATTTAGAGACAAGGATGTCGTGTGGGACAGTGTCAAACGCTTTGCACAAGTCCAGATGGATGACATCAACTGCTCTACCCCGTCCATCAGCTCTGTAGCCCCATCACAGACGGCCACCAAATTGGTCAGGCAGGATTTCCCCTTAGTGAAGCCATGCTGGCTGTCACCAAGCACCTTGTTGTTTTTCATGTGCCTTAGCATGCCTTCCAGGAGAAGCTGCTCCAAGATTTTGCCAGGCACAGAGGTGAGACTGACTGGTCTGTAATTCCCTGGCTCATCCATTTTCCCCTTCTTGAAAATGGGGGTTATATTTCCCTTTTTCCAGTCATCAGGAACTTCACCTGACTGCCATGATTTTTCAAATATCAGGACCCGTGGATGGATTTTACCAGGTCCCATGGACTTGTGCACATTCAGGTTCTTAAGATGGTCTCAAACCAGATCCTCTCCTACAGTGGGCCCAAGGTCTTCATTCTCACAGTCCCTGTGTCTGCCTTCCAAGACTTGGGTGGGGTGGTCAGAGCATTTGTCAGTGAAGACTGAGGCAAAGAAGTCATTAAGAACCTCAGCCTGAGTACTAACATTCCTGAGTACTAAGCCAATGTCCAACACTATGTGTGGCTTCTACAAAAACACTATCTTCAATCAATCACGAACACTCCTTTAAGGAATACTGCTTCTATACCCATAGTGTGTGTTGCCTTATGTTTTCTGCCCTTTACCTCCTAATTTTTATGGAACAAAATACACCACAGCAGGTCACAGACTTGACTTGAGTCCTGAGTGGTCAGAATCAACACCCAAGTTCTGTATGCTCATCCTTTTTTTGGTGGAGCTGTACCCTTCTCCCATTTTGCTATTCAGATACGCTGACCACCAATTTACATATTGTATCACTGGAGTTATTCACAAGATTGCCAGCCTTTTGGAGGCAATTTCTTCTATTACACAAATCCACAGGGAGACCTCAGCCTTTATAGTAAAAATCCTAATGCCAAAATTTACTTTTTCAAATGCAAACTAGATCCAGTGGTCGAACTATTTAGATTACATTTTGAACCTCCTTGAACAAAGTCTGTTGAGCGAGGATTGATGGAGTATTTATGATGATATATCACTAATAGGAACTCCTCAAGAAATTCAAACCTCTTACGAATTGGTCAGAAGGAAATTTCAACTATATCTTAAAACCTCTCTTTATGAAAATCATATATAAGGTTTCTTCTCTTTCTGCATTCAGAAATTTCAGTGTAAGTAACTACTCAGGGTGAGAACATCACATTCTTCAGTTAAGCATTTATTGCAGAAAGGACATTGTATAAAGACTTTCATACTAAGGTATGGTCCAGTAATTCTAATCATTGCTCTAACGCTGACTCCTTGTCTTCTTAGAAAAAAACTAATTCCATGTGTAAAAGGATTAGGCTTATACTTTAGCATTTGGTGTCCTCGTCATAAAATAAACTTACCTTGTTCCCATATATTTCCTATGACTTGATAACCAATTGGCTTAAACTTCTTTATATTTACAAGGTTCCTCAATAACTGTCTTTGGTCTCTGTTCTAATATTCTACAGTCCCTAAGATTCTACAGCTAGGCAGTTAGCACCGTTTTCAGTCAATTCTATATTCCAGATCTTCAACAACATCTCTGAAAACTATCCTTTCTTCTTTATACCTACGGCTGAAAACCTGGGCTGCATCAAAAGGAGCGTGACCAGCAGGTCGAAGGAGGTGTTCCTGCCCCTCTGCTCTGCTCTCGTGAGACCTCTCTTGGAGTATTGTGTACAGTTCTGGTGCCCTCAACATAAAAAGGACATGGAACTGTTGGAACAAGTCTAGAGGAGGCCACAAGGATGATCAGGGGACTGGAGCACCTCCCCTATGAAGACAGGCTGAGAAAGTTGGGGCTGTTCAGCCTGGAGAAGAGAAGGCTGTGTGGAGACCTCATAGCAGCCTTCCAGTATCTGAAGGGGGGCTAAAGGGATGCTGGGGATAGACTTTTCATCAGGGACTGTACTGAAAGGACAAATGGTAATGGAACTAGATGATCTTAAGGTCCGTTCCAACCCTAACTATTCTATGATTCTATTCCAGAATCTTTCTCTGAGCGGCTTCTGTCAAATTCTGTTTCTTGGAATAATTGAAATTTCTTTTATATTTCTATGGATCTGAATTGTGAAAGAACACTTAACAAAGACAACATCTGTGTATTACAAAGCTGGGGCTCTTGAAGGATTTCACTTTGCAGTTCTGCCCTAAATGATCGTACTAAAATAGAAATTCCCAAAGGCAACACATCAAAAGTCATAAATGCCCAGAATCATTCACATGAGTTTCAGCACCTAAATTGATAATTCATTGCCTTCTCCTTGGCAAAAATCTACCTATACCAAGTATATTATGGAATTTCGGAGTTACAACATATGTATTTGGGTCGTAGAACTCAATGATGGAGCAGAAATGGAAGCAGGTGTCGGAGTGTCACAGGCCAGCATCTGAATGGTAGAGCTGTTTCACAGGAAGTTGGTTCAAGTAATTTCTTCTTTGTAATTCAGTTGAAAGTGTTAACCACAGTACGTAATTAACTCAGCACTGAAGACCTTATAGTACCTCTCTCCAAACTGTAGACATGCTGCAACACAGAATCATTAGTGTTATGGTACCCGCATCCCCACTTTAAAAATATGTATGTTAAGCCTAACCATTGCTCCTTCCTGAGTTTGTATTTTCCAGCACAGGCATGGAGCACTAGAGGAAACAGGAAACATTGTGCTAACATGACTATAGTATTGATGAATAAAAACTATAACCCTCAGGCTAAGCTGCCAAATAAGTAGTGAATTAATTTCTGTAAAGTACTCCAATATTACAAAGGTGTGTTGAAAGGTGTATGCTCATGTTTCAAATTAAACGCACTGCTGGTCAGCATTAGCACCTCAGCTTTGAACAGCAGCCATTTGCCTATAACACTTCAGGGGCTGGGAAAAACGGATTTGCCGTTCACACTGGAATAATTAGAACATGTCAGGAAGAATTAATTTCCTCATTTTTCAAAAGGATACACAGAAATTACCATGTTATTATATGACAGGGTCCCTTGGAGAATTGTATTAAATTTAATTTCTAGCGCAGCCCACACAACAAATTAAAGTCATAAATAAGATGGAAAGAAGCGGGACGCAGAGCATATGTTTATGGCAATGAGTGAAGCCAAGGGACCAGAAACAACTATCTTCATTTCATTTTATTTAAATCAGCCAGACACTGTGTATCTGAATGACAGCACTTGTTAATGGTGCTGAGATTATAGGCTCCTTAATTTTAGGAAACAGAAGCAGTCACTCAGTGTTTGAAATGTTTGGGTTTTTTTTCTACAATACAGATACTAGTTTAAAGTTGCTCCTTTTTAAGAGAGCTTCTCAGGGGCCTGCAGCAATGTGCAACTTCATAACATGAGGTATAGTTTTACTTATGTCTTGCTTTGTCTTAACCACAGAGGACTCTCAACACAAGTATTTTTAAAAGAAATACAAACCCAGGGAAAAGTGACTGGTAGTTAAGAGAATTAAATCATTGGATAGGCCTCAAATTCTTATGTATCTCCTCAGACCCAGGGAGTTGCATGAAATCATTCTGTCCCTTCAATAAAGAACTCCACTGACAGAAGGGCTTGTGAAACTGGTCATTTTATACAACACTGAAGACATCCCAACTGCACTTTAATAATATTTATAAAAATTTAATAAAGATATATAAGATATTAACAGTATCTTAACTTATTTTAATACCTTCTTCTCTATTATTCTTTGTACATTTGAATTTTTAATTGTTGTGAAACTCATGCACTAAGATATTAAAGTCAGAGAGAATTACTCTGAACATCCCTTCCTGTCTCTATGCATCTGGTAAGATGACTCCTTGCTCAAGATTCTGTACATACAAAGGCATGACAAAGTCAGTGAAATACAGGATTTGATAATGCTAAATTCCATAATACAGGTTGCCATAATTACTACTCACCTATATTGTGAAACTGCTGCCTACCACAATACTGTATAAAATACCCTTCATCTTAAACCTCAGCAGCTTTTTAACAAATGCTTACAAGTATTTCCCTTAACAGGAAACAAAAGCTATTCTACAATTATCAGAAATGAAACATGATAACAGGTGATAAGGAAACTTAACAAAAATATTAAAAATGACAAAAACAATCAGTATAAAAAGATAGATTAAAGTTTATTACAGGAAAAGACATTAGCCTTTACTTGTTGACACTTGTAAAGTTTCTGATTTGTATAGACATTGGCTGTGATACAGGAAAAAACCCTAGAGAAATCCTTTGAATATATTAACCAGAGCACTAAAAACTGCCAATATCCAGCTTGCAACTATTTTATCATGCTTCTTAGCTCAAGACAACCTTAAAGAAAAGAGAGTTTGCACACTTTAAGAAATAGCTGTCATGGATCTGAGCACTCCCTTGGGTGCAACAAACTTTAAATAATTTGTGAATCAATTAACTGGCGACTCTGTACATAACAGAGATTTCACACTGCCAGGTCACTGCATTATCAGCTTGATATGAATCATAACATTTTGGAGAAAAGTTCATAATTGAAATCATTAATTAATTTAACAGGAGCTTTTAGTTATGCACAGCATTACACAGCTGTAAAGGAGCAGAGATCAATTAGTTGTTTCTCTGACAATTTTATCTACTTGGACAAAAACTTCTCAGTTTGTGAAGCATATTACTTTCAGAGCCTTTTATAACTTTTTAAACTCAAAATGCTCAAAATTATTTTGTACAATCTTATTGCAAGAAAAAAAGCTCAGGTACGGCGAGCAAGAATCAACTGACTTTGCAGCACCAGACAATGAGTTACCTGCATTCTTTTGGACTTAAAAAGTTAAAAAAATTATATTTAAATGGCAATCAAATATGATTTACAGAAAACCAAACATAACTAGAACCCAAGATGATTGACTCATATTATTGAATTTGCTTATTTCTAACCACAGTTAATAAGTGCTATGTAAGAAAGCTATAGCACTTACATGAGAAATGCGTCAGCATTATAGAAGCATTTGCAAAGTGTACTGAAAGAGGCAAAGTTTTCCCTAGAAATTGCTTGGTGACAACAGAAGTACTACTATCTCTCTATATATTTCCTTTACAATTATGAAAGACTAAGAATCATGAGAAAGATTAAAATAATGTAAAACACATTCTGAAATGAAGCAGCCAAGTGTCTTACTCCATCAAATTTGTTAAATCAAGAAAAAAAAGACTTTAGATCAGAATTTCAGCAGAATGCACATGGAAAAAAAAACATTGTAACAAAGGATTTTTCAACAGACAACCATTACTGTAAAGTTAGACTGAACCAATTCAGACTAAAACAATGGCACACAGCTTAGGAAGTGAGATAAATTAAATACTAAAACAAATTGAAAAAAACCCTTCTGACATCTGCTACCACTGTAAATTTTTCCAGTCATGCTACATCCCACAAAGACCTATCCTCTAGTCTGGCCATAACTAGGGGACATTAGGGGCAGTACTATGCCTGCATTATGCAAGTCACACTAAATAGTTACTATGGACCCTCTAGTCTTACAAGTTCTCAGCCTATTAAAGCTGGAGTTTTCAAACATGCATGTGGACTTTCAGCACTGGACTGAGTGCAAACACTCGGGGAAACACAACAATTAGTCTCTAACCCATACTGACATACAGCACCTTTGATTATTTTTTCCCGAAAGATGGCTATCTAAACCTTTAAAAGCCCACAGTTTATAATAGATAGAGAGGCTGATTTAACACAGTAATGTGTCTTAATAAGTTTGATTACATTCACTATCAGTGTATGAAGATTAAATATTTCTTGTCCTCTACCTTTTATCTGCACTGTCAATTTAGAATATAAGCTTATCAGCAGAGGTACCTTCAGTTCAAGTGAGCTCTACTTTTAGTGTGAGGCTCTACGTTTTTTAATATAAATAAAATAATAACAATAGGAATCCAATAAATCTCATTTCAGTAATATCTCACACCTTGCAGGAAACCACTTTGCAGTTCCTTATCCTTATGACATAACAGTAAAGTAGACACTTTGTGCACATTTGTGGATATGGAAACCGAGACGTAGATGTGTTAAACAGCTCACTCAGTGACACATGAATGGCAACATGGGGCTCATTTCGCAGAACTGCTTCAAAGTCTGCTGAACCAGATTTAGCCTGTGTTGCATTTCAGCGTTGCCGTACAGATGCTTTCAAGCATCAGAAGTAATAGATTTTAATCAGTATATTAATTAGTATTAAAAAAAAAAAAAGAAACTTTTTTGGTAGTAGGTGAAAACAATTTTTCAAAATATTGCTTCACTTCCTATAAGTTTGACAAATGCCACAAATTACATTTCAAATTACTTTTTAATTTATCTTATAAACAAGGCAAATTCCACCCTCTTCAGTTATCACATCATTTATCTAAATACACTAAGCTACTAAATTCTTTTTAAGATTGAGAATAATAATTAAAAATAAGCAAATTATATTTTAAACTTGCCTTCAGTTTAAGCTACCATCATTAAAACTTATTTTTAAGCTAATGTGTTTAGCACCTGAAATCAGAGAAGGCGCCACATTTTAAAATCATGTGTGTACATATATGGGGGGGGGTTAATTGGGCAAGTTTTCAAGCTATTCAGAAGACCATAGGATACCAATTACTTCAGAGAAATTATTTAACAGTCCTAATTATTTAACTTCCATCATATTCCTCATCTTTTTATCAAGAAATTACTTTCTAAACATACCATCTAGCAGGCTCTGAAGAACAGGAAGTAAAAAATATTATGTGAATCAGAAACCCTTTAGGTGATTCATATGGAATAGTAATGTGGATCCATTGCTACATACTCATCTGACCATCTCTCAGGGCCCTATTAAAAACATTAAGTACATATTTGAATATAAGTTATTCTATTTTGAACATATATGAACATGAGTTATTCTGTTTTTGTCCAACACAAACCCATCTCTATGCAGTCTTAAGATACAGGTTCAAATCCAAGCAGAAGGGAGCAGTCCTTACTGTTTTTCAAAGCCCTAGATTGCTTGCTCTGAAGACATAAGCAGAACTCAGCCAAAAATGTCAAAGGGTTTAACTGGTACAAGAGGAAAAGCTCCTTACTAACAACAGAGAGCACTGCTGCTTGCCTAACCAGCTCTGGAGAGCACTAAGGAACTTGGAAATCTAAAGGTAGGTGGGCACTGGGGAGGATCTCAACCATCTTGGAAAGTAATGTACTATGCAACAAGAATTCCTGGCAACTCAGATGGGCCTCTGGATCAAAAATTTAAAGTACAATCTAGATCAAACTACAGCCTTCAGACACACAGCCAAGCAATTATACAGAAAATCAAGCAAAAGAACAGAGATTTGACTCAAACTTTGGCTCCCTCCTTAGCTGGAGGTCCACAGCAGGGAAGGAAAAGTAACTGAAGAAATGGTTCACTACCTTTACAATTTTTTCGTGTATTGGCTGTATAAGAGTCCAGATGTTCCAGCTCCTGTATATATGACCATGGCTCCAAACTAAATAGCTAAACTGCAAAAGATAGTGAGAAACCCTGTTATTGTCAAACCTGAAGGGAATCTCTCATATACAACCCTCTCTCTTCTCTGGTTGGAGGCATTACCACAGATATTCTTTTGGAGATTTTTTTCCTCTCAGGTCAGAAATTTAAATTTAAATTTAAATTTATGGTCCTGGGAAATTACAACTTCCCATTCCAGTATGAATAACAAATGTTTGCCAACCTTTTTGAGAGAAATCAATAGCAATTTTTCAAATGCATTTAATATATATTTTATTCAGTCTGCATATGATCCTCAAATACTCTACAACTAGAACTGAAATTACTTTCACAGACCCCAATAGTTTTGGGTGTTCTCACAAAGTTTCAAAGATCACTAAGACTGTTTCCCACTCACTACAGTCAGCTCTAAATCAGCTGTACTAATACCAATTTTTATAGTCAGATTTGCTGATGGGGTAAAAGGAAATTCTTACAGCATAAGAACTGTCTCTTTCCCTCTTTGAATTGAAATATAGAAAAAAAATTTCATCAAAGATCTGCAGAACTTCTTACTGATGAGCTCTCTCTTCAGTTATCACACAGGATATCTACAAACATTCTGTTAATGAGTTTTCTGTTTTGTTATGAATACTACATTGCACTCCTAACGATAAAATTCATGAACCTTGAATAGGAGGGCATATACTCAGTTTTTATTTGTGGATCTCAAAGAACTTTGTAAAGATGAATCAGCATCGCCTTTATTTCACAAGTGGTAAAACCCAAACCCAGAAGGAGTTTATCTGCCCCATTCAAGGACACACTAGGATACAGGAGAAAATAGAAGAGTGACAAAGAATCTAATTGGGTATCTGAATTAGGTGCATAAATTCTCTTACCAATAGTGCAAATAGAAGAAGGCAATTCTTCACTTGCACACCTGGAATTGCCTGCTGGGGGGTTTATATAATGTCTGTACAGCCATGCTAATTCAGGCACTTCTTAATCCTAAAGTGGCACACTGACACCCTTACTTCCATCATGATCTTTGAATCTTTCTTGAGGATCAAAGTGGTATGTCATGAATGCTTAAAGAAATTGGTTGGAAGTGGGGAGAGTGGTGGGTTTTGGTTATTTGTTATTTTCACAGAATGGTTGTGCCTGGAAGGGGTCACTGGAGGTCACCTAGTCCAACCTCCCTACTGGACCTAGTGTTGACCCTGTAGAACACTGGTAGTTACAGGTCTCCAAGTGGACTCTGCCACTGACTACAACCCTCTGAGCTTTGCCATTCAGTCAGTAGTTGGTCCACCTCACCATCCACTTGTCCTGCCCAGACTTCCTGAGCTTGCCTATAAGAATGTCATGGGAGACAGTGTCAAAAGTAGCCTTGATGAAGCCCTCGTAGACGACATCCACTGCTCTCCCCTCACCTACCCAGCCAGGTGTCCCTTTGCTTTGTTTTTAAATAGACCACACCAATTCTGTGGGCTTTACTATTTTAGAGCAGTACAGATAGAGCTGACCTTTCTTACATCAGGTGTTCACTTTGGAACATATTTTAAAAGTAAAATACAGCAATACATAATAAACCAGATTTAAATCCAGGAATTGCTTCTGAGACTTAATCTTATTCAGCAAAACAAAGCTCCTCCCACAAGTTCTTCATCTTTCTTCTTTCATCTCCAACAATTTTACATTTCTTTGAATACCTGCAGCACCAAGGAACCTTCACAATCTTATTTCTAAATACATTTTGTTTACTTTTAGCCCTATAAAAATTAATACATAGACCATCATATCAACCATTTTCAGCATTTCTGGTCTGAAATTTTCCCTATGGAAAAGATTAAGCCAAGCAGGCTCCTCTACTTACAAAATGAAGAGGATATGAAGGACATTATATGGTGCAGAATGCAATTTCCACTTCAAATAAGTCACATTATCATTTGAAAATTTTCATTGAGGCACAATAAAAAAATAAAATAAAATGTCATAGAAATCTGTGAGACACAGAATCTGAGACATAGAATCTCTGTCTCTGTTGCCTCAGAACTCTTCAAAATAAAGGAATAAATCCTACAATGGCTACATTTGGTTAATTAAGAGTCAAGATTACTTTAAGGGTGATGCTTTTCCTTATTTGTTACAAAATGCCCTTTTGATACCATGGAGATGAAAGCACAATTTTAACAAAGACTGCTCAGAAAAATATACCTACTGCTATGTGGCTATTTTATTCACAGAATGTAATGCTCAGTACCCAGCTGTATAGGCAGTAAGAATATCAGCAACAGAGAGCATATTAGTAAACCAAAGATCACAATGTGCATTCATTTTCAACTCCTAGTAACAATAACCAGAGAAAACTATCAAGACATTCAGATAGCTGGTGAAGAACACCAAGGATATGAGGGCCCTCAAGAGCCCGGTCAACCTGTCCTCCATCAGCAAACTCCTTTTGTGCTGGAGTTGCACCACAGATGTCTGCAAGGCATGAAAAAGCAAAGTCAGGTACAGTTACCAATGTGCTTCAGATCTCCCAAAGTCTGCCTTGTATTTGATAGATCGTACTGAATATTAAAAGCCTGTTAATAACTGCAGCATAACTGATTAACAGATAAATCACTGGAATGATATATTAGGGTCCCACTACTTAGCAGGCTGATTATAAAGCTCTTAAAATACCATCTACCTTCTCTTGAAGGGCTTTTCAAACATATTCTACTATGGGCCTGTAAAGTCTATCAAACAGAGTTTTAAGTGAAAAACTGTGTTCTGAAGTACAAAGATTCCTTTTCCTTAAGAGAAGAGACTCTTTTCACAAAAAAATTCATGAAGGCATTTTCCTGGACTTCTCGTATTTATTTATTTCTGAAACACCCAAAATGTTGGTGACCAATGATTTCCTCAAGGTTAAATAACTAGTGGTTTAAAATCTTATGATTCTCAATTATTTTTTTTAATCAGAAATATTCTCTGAAGGAATCCTGTGGCCTGTCACATGCTTATTAGAAACATATTGCCTGTTTCAGAATTCCCAGGGAATTAAGTAGACATCTCTGGAGATTCTTTTAAACAACTAAAGATAATGAAATATAATATAGTTCTTTACAGTTTTTGTGAGTGTAAATTTAGTGATTTTCAATCACCCAAATGGGATAAAGCCTAGTTTGGTAGTAGTAAGAATTCTCCCATTTACTGTCTATGAAATAGCAGGAAATTTTTAATTTCCTTCAATATTCTATTGTATTTCCCTTCTCTTCTTGGGATATCCTGCAGAATGTAATGCTTACAAGATGTATTTTGTGAGCCAAGAAGTACTGGGGAAAACATATTAAACTAGGCCAAAAAGAATACCTATTGGCCATATGCAATGCCTCAAGTAATTCACAACTCTCCATCATTATTCATTTATGTGGATCCTTTGCAAAACAAGCATCTTTCTTTTAAAATTGTGAGTGCATGGATATCTGTACTCTAAATGAGTGATCAGGACAAGTTGTAGCACATCACTTATTGCATTTGCATTTTGGTCCACATGACCAGTTTCAAACATTAAAATCTTGTAAGTGCAGGTAACAGATAACCTGTTTTTCATGTAACAGGAAGAAGTTTCACATCCCACAAAGAATTATTTGGGGCACTTTCTTTAGAAACAGAAAGATTTTGTTAATTGAAATTAGTATTTTCACACAAAAAGAAGAGTCAGGTTCACATTTAGGGAAAATACAGAACTGTCTATTAAACACATGCAACTAGCAGGAATGTGTAGTGTTTGCAGTTCTCAGCTAAGGGATTTAACTTTTGAAATTTTGTTTCAAAACTGGAAGTTGTGCTTGTCTGTCAGATCCTTTCCTGACAATAAGACCTAACCATTCAAAGCAACTACATTTCTGGAAACAACAGATTAACATTTCTCTCAAGCTATTTCAATTTAATTTAATTCAAAATTAAATATTTCACAGTATATTAAATATTTCCCCCTATCAGAACAAATAAAGTTTGTTTTATAGTTATAGAACTATAGTTATATAGTTATAGAACTGTTACTGGGTTTCCTCCCTTTTAGAAGAGTGTTCAGCTAAGAGAGATACTTGTTTTTCAAGCCATTATTAACTTTTCAATGCCTTGCCCCCTGTAGGAGTCACCTGGTAGCATACCACTCAAAAGGTTTAATTTTATTTCTGCAGCATCTGCTGATCATTCCTCCCTTTCTAGAAAAATTTAATCAGTATTTAGTTACTTGTTTGCTGACATATGTGTCTTTCAGGCATGATTCTCCCATGTTGCTACCCAGGTTTGTACTATGAGCCAAAATGATAGGGATTAACTATGGCTGAGGAATTTTGTCTTTTTCTTTGAGGACTTTGTTCTTTGCCTTGGAATATTTGAGTACAATGAATCAGGTGCTCTACCATAAGCACCTGCACTAGGGAAATCTCAGCTGTTATGGCGCCTCACTTTTCCTAGAAGTTTAGCTTTACTGCAAAACACCTTGGTTCTACCTTTTATATACCTGTAACAAACGTCTGATGACGTTTTGGTTTTGTGGTAGGTTTTTTTATTTAGTAGAGTAATGCAAGCGTAAGAGTTTCACCTTTTGTACATTTTTGCAAATATATAACAGTCATAGGTGTACAGAAGCATCTGGAAATGCAAACTTTAAAGGCACGAATTTAGTGAGACAAAAATTAAGATTTCTTTGCTTTACTTTTTTGAGAGAAGGCAGCTCATTCAAGTTTTTAACACTTCCAGTAATCAAGCTTGGAACTTAAAACATGCAACTTGTTCGTGTCAAAGACTGAACTCTCACTTGTAATACAAACACATTGGCTTTTGTAAATTTAAAAGCTATATCTTTCCAAAGAATCCCCATTTAAAATATTCCATATCTGCTAAAGGATTGGAAGGCCCTGCAGAGGGATCTGGGCAGGCTGGATTGATGAGCTGTGGCCAATGGTATGAGATTCAATAAGGCAAAGTACCAGGTCCTACATCTGGGTCACAACAACATGCAACGCTACAGGCTTGGGGAAGAGTAGATGGAAAGCTGCTCAGCGGAAAGGGACCAGAGGGTGATGACCGACTGCTGAACATGAGCCTGCAGTGCGCCCAGGCAGCCAAGAAAGCCAACAGCATCCTGGCCTGTATCAGCAACAGCATAGCCAGCAGGGCCAGAGCAGTGATCATTCCCCTGTACTCAGCACTGGTGAGGCTGCACCTCAAATCCTGTGCTCAGTTCTGGGCCCCTCACTACAAGAAGACATTAGGGTACTTGAGCGGGGCCAGAGAAGGGCAACGAAGCTGGTGAAGGGTCTGGAGAACACGTCTATAATGAAGAATGCCTGAGAGAACTGGGGTTGTTTAGTCTGGAAAAGAGAAGGCTCAGGGGGGACCTTACTGCTCTCTGTAACTACCTGAAAGGAGGTTGTAGTGAGGTGGGGGTCAGTCTCTTCTCCCAAGTAACAAGCAGTAGGACAAGAGGTAATGGCCTCAAGCTGTGCCAGTGGAGGTTTAGTTTGGATATTAGGAAATATTTCTTCACAGAGAAGAACAGGAACAGGCTTCCCAGGGAAGTGGAGGAATCAGTGGAATTGTTCAAAATTGTCCCTGGAAGTGTTCAAAAACTGTGTAGATGAGGTCCTCAGTGATACAGTTTAGTGGTGGTCTTGGCAGTCCTGGGGTAATGGTTGGACTTGATGATCTTAAAGGTCTTTTCCAATCTAGTTGATTCTACGATTCTATATGAGTCCATAAAGTCAATTAAGGTTTTTGGCTTGAAGCAGGTAACAGACACATTCAAACAATTAGAAAAGGCCAAAATATATTATGCAAATTGGATGTATTTAGTATGAGCTTTCTGCAATTTCTATATAAACAAGTGATAAGAATGTTTTCTTTAAAGGCCAACGTGATTACTGCAAAAACTTCACACATTCACCTTCTGCCTAATGAAAAACATGTATTTTTGCTTAGAGTTATCCTTAGCATGTTAGCCATCTATAAACAGGAAAGATTTTAATGACGCCTTTTGTTCTAGAATCTCTTACAACATCAGCACATTTTAGCTCTGGTTTTCTATGAAACAAGAAAAGGAAACGAAAAACAAACAAACTAACAAATAAAAGGAGAAACAAGTCATCTTCCTGTGATACCCACAGAAAAAAAGGAACTACTTGAACATAGGTAAAAATGGTTCAAACTATGGATGCAGCAAAAGGCTGGAAGGTTTCTCAAAATCCTCACACACACTGAAACACTGACTGATGAGCACCAATAACACTTTCTAAATCAGGAGCAATTACAGCAAAATCAAACTTGTCATTCTTCAGTTTACTGAACTAAGACTTTTTTTTTTTCCTAAACTTGAAACTTTACCACAGATGTTTCAAAAGACATTCTGTAGGCAAAATCAGGCTAAGTAACACATGTGAAGGACTCATTACTGTCTACAGAGTAAATTAAGTCAGAATAAACGTTTACATGGAGGAAGGCCTAGAAGGAGCTTATATTTCCTTGTTTGTATGCATTTTAGTCAGACCCTAAATGTAATCTGTACATAGTTTTTTGTGGTTTCATAAAACGTTGTTAAAACTGTCCAGCCTGCTGATAGGTACTATATGATGCTGCAAAAGGCTTATTGTTCCCAAACTCTTTGCACTCTAGAAACAAACAATCACTTCCATCTGCAAAAGGCAGCTGAACAAAAATAAAAACTAAATTGTAGTAGAAAGGAACATCTAGACAGCAGGGAAAAAGGATTGACTGCCACAATTTATTGCTATAGTTTAAAAGGTGCGGCAACTTTACCATGGTAGCAGACGCAGGGGACTTACAGCAATATTATTCTTATTAGAGCACTGCACTCTCAGAGAAAACAAGAGTTCATTCATAAACATTAAAGACAGTTGAGAAAATGTGAAGAAGTGATTTGTACTTCATGGCAAAATGGTATATCCTCCCCTTTCCTGTTATGATCCGTAGTGGAACATACCAGACATCTAGTGAATGTGGTCCACTGTTCAAAAGCAAGATTAACTGAGATGCTCCATGGCAAGCAAATAAATTTGTTTCTAGTGAAATAATTATTCCTATAGAATGTCATCCCCTCTCACAGCATAGACAGGTGACGACATTCAATAAAATGTGATTTTTATTCCCATTTTCTTGACATGAAGAGATATATGACTTACTCTGTTCCTTTAAATTACAGGCTCTGAGGTCATGTCTTATTTTTTTAGAATGCCATCACTGACTACATAATAGTTAAGTGACTAGGAAAAATGGGAATATTATTTTCTATTCAATACAAACCTGTGTAAGTATGTCAAAGAGCAGTTATTCATGCAATATGCCCAGCAATATCGCAGTCTTTGTTTCTTTATTTTCAAAAGGTAATCCTGCCTATATTTGAGCTACTTAGGTATATCTATAGCAAGTTACTATATGACAAGTGATCCAAATATGACAAGAGCTATTATCTATAAAAAAAAAAGAATCTATAACTCTTTGTACCATCTAATATTCTTTAGCATTTCAAGTAATTAGCAGCTTATTCCAAAAACATTTGAATAGTTAACAGATTTGATACCTATGGTTAGTCCTCATTAAAATCACGATTACATGATATAATTACATGTAAATAAGAAAAATGAATTCAATAAAACTCTCAGCCTTTTCAATGTTGGGCACTATGTTGGGAATCATATAGTATGTACAATTAGATTTATACTGCTAAGCTAAAAATATTGGTGAAGATCTAAAAATGACGAACAGTGCCTTTTAAATTAATGTCTTATTAGTTGAGTGAAGTACACTGACAAAGAATAATTTATGCTTATTCAAACTGCTCTCGACATCTTCAGGTGTTTCCAAATGAGCTCACAGAAGAGTGATTAAATGCATCTGATAACAAGCCACACATTGCTGAAATTACTTACCGCCTCATTTTATGATTAATTAAACATGTAGATTAAAGTTGCAAAAGAATTTAGATTAATGAGCAAGTTAAGTCTTGCTGATATAAGTGAATTGGGAATTGGATGCTCTGTGGAACTTTATAAACATGCATCTTATAATGAGTAAGACAAGGCTACATGTTGAATCCTGGCCACAAGGGCCTTTGACGATGCAGTCTTTTTTAACATGGTTTGACAGCTTTCAAATAACATTCTACTACAGACTTTAAACTTTGTGCATTGCTGTAAAACATGAGACTACATAACTCATGTAATAGGAGTACAATTATTTCAAAGCTCTCCAAGGTAATGACCCCCTGTAGCAGCAGCTGCTCAGAAAAATTACAAGCTCGATTGTTATTTTAATCAGAGAGAGTTTAGTAGTTAAAAGCAGTTACGCAACTAGTAAAATTATACGACACTCCATCAGTAGCCTTATAGCATCCTTCATAGTCCTGTTCCTCTCAAATTCCCCCTTCCAAAACCTTAGTCTTATGAGTCAAAATGGGTGCTCAGTCATTCACGAAAAATACAAAGCCATTTATTAAGCCTGGTTTCTGTGCAAGGCAAGGTAAAGTTTAAATTTATTATGATTCTTATCAGCTCCAAGACTGTGTCAAAATATCTGCTAGGTTTGCCAAGTGTCCATTTTTTCTCTTTTAATATCAGCTATACCTAATCCACAAGGCTTAGTCCATGTCTGAAAGCCAAGTTGGATTTTACAACTTTGCTGGTCAAAAGCAAATCAGATCTCTCAAAGAGAAGTATTACACTTTGTACAAGGATGCTGAAATTGAAGCTGCTGAACTATCTGTATGCTTATATTAAGTTTCATGATCTACTGCATAAAAGAAACCCTTGCAGACTCACCTAAGATACCTGGTTAATTTTAGACCACTCAGTTTTTATTTTTAAAATTTAGATAAGGATCCATTTCCTTGCTCTGGCTGCATCCTTTCAAGTTACAGTGTAACTTCAAAGCATCAAAGTTCCAGCTAACAAAATTCAAGGAAAACCAGAAACAAAAAGGTCTATGTAACATAAGCTGCATATAAGCTACTAACCTCAGGTCACTCATATATGCTCAGCTTTTCTGAGCACACATATCACCCGAAGTACAATGTCTTAATTTTTAATTCTACAACAAAACACATGCTTTGAATACTTTGACTACTTATTGATTCACTATAGCACTTTAGCATAAGTTAATTCTCAAACTTCAGTTGGACTGATGCACATAAGTGTATCATTTAGAATATCGAGACTTACCGAAAAGGTAATTTTTCTGCTTGGCATTAGAAATTCAAAAATTAAAGAATATATTATCTTTCTCTAACTTTATTATCCTTCAGAACACATTTATTCCCATCCCTTAAGTTTACCACTAAAGACTACCTTTCCTGGATTCAGCTATTTGCTCAGAGCAAGGCAGCTCTGCCCCTCTCCCTGTCACCATATTACACTGAAGCTGTATTCAAAATAAAGTTAAAAGAAGGAAATGGAATTAATGCACGAACAGATTTTTAAAGAGCAATCTGATCTTCATTGAAGCATTAGGCTTCAGAAAGACTATACAAAAAGTACAGTTACCTCATTAAACCTTTAATTAGTCAACTAGCAAAGCTCTGTTCATCCTGTTTTCAACAGAAAACATCCTGCAATGTATTTTAAAAGACCCTAAAGAAAAATTTCAAATGTATCAACAAGTGATAATTCTCACTTAGGCTTGCTGAGTCAGAATTGAAAAGTGATTTAGATACTTATATGCATAGCTACTATAAACTTCCAGAAGGATTTAGACTCCTAAATTGAACTGACTGGAATTTTCAGATACTCCAGCATTCTGTAAACAAACTTGAAAACCTAAAGCAAAACTCTGACAGAAATCTGCTGAGATTTCAGTCCTGAAAAGTCCTGGGAGGGTCTATTGTCAGGTTTGTCTGAGGCAGCTATCTGAAGCATCCCATAGATGTGCACAGTGAAACTGGTATTTTGAAATTGATACTGCAGTTCTTAAGTCTTTGGATACTTTAGAAGTGCTCTGGGATAATATACTTCACTGGCAAAAAACCGAGACCACTCTTAACTATGCAGTTACTTCTACCCTGCAAGCAGGTTAGAGTTCTTATGTTACTAAGAAACAAAAAATAAAGTATGCAGATGAAACATAAAGATATACAAGAACTATAACAAATATTTTGCCCTGGAGATTTGCCAGTGGAAAATGTTGCTAACTTGTCTCTTTCTTCCAGAAGAGCATATCCAGCAAATCCTGCCTACTGCAGAATATGTTTTCACAGACAGAAGACAGCTTCAAAGCTATCAGTCAGACCTGACTAAAGAGAAGGATCCTCCTACTCAGCTGTTCTCCACAATTAGATCTTTCCAAGATGTAAACATGAAAAAAACCTTAACTACAGAATTAATGAAAATAGCTCTGATTTATAATCCATATCTGATTTACACACATATCTTCTACTGTAAGAAAACAAGCATCAAGAATTATTACTGCTTTCCTTTTTTTCCTATCATCTCAGTAATTGCTCAGAAGCATCGCTGAAGGCTGGACCAAAGAACATCCTGGCTTCCTGGCTTTTGTGTGGCCCATACTGCTTGGCAGATGAAATTGAAGTTGTAAACCAGTTTGAAATTAATTGTTTCAAAAGAAGACATCTTCACAGTGTAATATAGAATAAAAGAAGAAACCAAAGCTGGAAGGAATTAAGGAGTGGCTTTTTAAACCATCATTGTACTAACATATGAAACATATTAAATTCTTCTGCTGGCAGAGCTGGCTTGCATTCAGGATTGAGGGAAGCAATGTCAGCACAGGAATAAGCCCAGCATGCACTCCTAGAAAACAGACAGAAATATGTGCCAGTAGCACATGGAGAGAGATATCCCAAAGAATGCTTAGATGATATTTGACATCACTAACACATGACAACAGACTACATTATATTTAAAGATAAGAACAAGGATGACATGTCTACGCTTCCAAAACTCTTCAAGCTTCTCTAAGCTTCTAATATTAAGCATCTTGAAATACCCTTAAGCATCTCCCTGTGCAAGTGTAAAAACAAAGGAAAAATAAGGAGCATCTAAGCATTCTATCCCATGACACAGCTGACATTTTATCAATTTCATTAAATGAATTAATGCAAGGATATAATATATAATGCACTTGGATATAGTTTAGAGTTAGTAAAGCTAAATGTATATTAGCGGATTTAAACTAATTCTAAGGATCCTGTACTGGTAATACTGAAAGTCCCCACAGCAGTGGCTAAAATTTACCCTTTGCTGAATGGAAATATATCCAGTGGGGGACACAGAAAAACAACTAACCATTTTTCTGTGTCCTTAACCAGTGTTAAAATAAGTCTAAAGAAAGGATTCCCAAAACCCTATATGTATGGTTTCATTCCTGAGTAAGAACTGTTAGTAAAACTACCTTTTCCCTCCTTCTTTTAAGGGATCTAGAAGTTAGTATTATCCCAAAACACTAAAAAAAAAAAAAAAATAATAAATATTGTAAGATATCATGGTGATGATGTCAATAGTATGTGCCCAAAGATAGTTAAAAAGCAAATTCAACAGGCTTATGGACTACAATATTGGCAGTTTTCAGTCTGCCATCTCACACAAATGACATTACAGGGAGGCCAACCAAAAAAAAACAAAACCACAAACAAAAAAAAACAAAGAACCCAAAAAACAAAAAACCCAAAACAAACAAAAAACAACCACAATAAATCATCAAAACATTAAACCCAAACAAAACAAAAAAAACAGATTCCAAAGAGAAAAGAAAATTCGTTGTTCTATTAGTCTCCCAAAATCAGTATTTTGAAATAACACTCAGGTATAGGTCTCCCTTTTTTGTCTTGGATACCAATTATTGCTCATATTTATCTGAGATTTAGCGGGTAAATGCTAGATATAGTCAACAGAGAACAACAGAGGAAGATATTTTGAAGGGGCATCCCTTGTACGTTATTTGGTTTTAGCTTAAGCCAATTTTAAGATTTAATTAAAATTAAGATCTTCAGTATGTTCTCTATTGGGTATTCAGACAGCCAAAATTGGGTTTCATCATTCCAGAAAGACACATATCTCCTGTGTATGGCAAAAAGTTAATCTCAATGGATCTCACAGCAATTTCATCAAAATACTAAATAGGAGCAAGAGCATAGAGTTGTCAAACACTATAGATGAGTGCTCCGGGAGCAAAGAACTAGTCATCCACCAAGCGTCACAGGCTTTTCAACATATTTCCATTTTTCCCTGGGATTAGTTGAAGAATGAAAAGCAGAGTTTGGCAACCCTGTTTAGAAAGAACTAAGGAGAATGAGGACAGATTACTTCCTTTATTTTATAGGCAGGAAAAGCCATCCATCAGAATGATGAACGCTGTACCTTTACAGGCTCAAGGCCCATCTCTGAAGGTCTCGCGATTTTAGCAACTCAGTGGTACAGTTGTGCACTCAGTGCTACTTTCCTGCTAATTTACTGAAAAAATAATACAAAAAAAAGGAAAAAAAAAAACAAAAACAAACAACTCACCACAGTCTAATAGTAGACAAGAATTGCTGAGGACACCAAGTGACAGTGCTTTTAATAATAACCAAACCTTTGACTACCTTAGAGTATGAGTAGTTTGATTCAAACTGTAAAAGACAAAGACACAGATGGTTTTGCTGTCTTTTTTTTTTTTTTTTAATTTTCTGACAGGAATGGCAAGCCCATGAATGCCAGTTTGTATTCATAGGACTATCTATGGGAACGGATTAGATGTTCAGAAAGAGTGGATTGTGTCATGGGGTTCATGAAACATAGCAATGAATGATCATAAGTGAAGAGCAAGCAGGAGTAAAAGGGAATTCTTATGTTTGCATCAAGAGCTATGAACCATTCGAGGGCACTGCCAGGTCCTGATGTGGAAATATCAGGAAAGAATTTCAATGCTGTTGAATCAGAGATTTTTTTTCCAGTTGGGGCAGAAGGGGAGCAGGGGGAGCATGAATTTATATGAGTCATTATAAAGACAATGAACTTATGATCTTGATTGCCACATTAAACAGCAACTTTAGTAACTGAGAAATCTTTTGTGTTGCAGCTCTATAGATTAACAGGATGCCCAAACTAATCTGGGAGTCTAGAAACAGGAGTAAGTGGTTATTCTCAAAAGACTGTATTTCAATAGACTTCTCAGGCACTGGAGCTTGGATAGGAATATAATGACTACTCCATCATCTAATATCTGTTAAAGACATTTAAATACTTCCTTAGTAATATTACTTCCTGTGGTTCCAACAACTGCAGACCGAGATGTCCTGGGAAAATATTCTCTTATCTGTAGAGCCTCTGTTTTTTCTGTTACTATGAAACTTCTACCCTTCATTAACATTCAAATCACTTTCTTTCTCTGCAGCTGGTGGAAAGGCACTTCACTTTTTTGTCCTAGCAGTGATATAGCAGAACCTTTAACCAAGAACAGGATGTGTCTCAGAACACCTTTAAAGTTTGTAAATTCTTTGGGATTTTTTAGAAACTTGACAACAAATTAGAGAAACTGTCCAGTAAATAGCTGCAATAAGGAATCGTCCATTTCCGGGCTGGGCTTTTTTTCCCATTTTTAGGGCGATTACTTTGAATGTACTGGCCTTAAACTCTGCAAAAGAGGCTATTCCACAGGATTCTTCTGGTAAGAAAAGACTTTTGTTTCTTGTAAAAAAAAACCCACAATCTCAAAAATATGCTGCTTTCCCTAATGCCAGGTAACTTCTTCCACTCACAGAAATACTAAAAACTGTAATCCTACATCCCTGAAGAAAGAAAGACCACTTTTAGGACAACAGAATTCAATACTTTCAGCATTTCCTATAGGCTTAGTGGTTTTGCAAACAGACTTTTGCAACACTATCAAAGAGACCTTCAGGCTGGTCAAATTTGGCAGAGAAATTGGAAAGTAAATTTGCAAGAAAAAACAGATTAATTAGATGAGCCGAAGAGATAATGGCTACCACTGTTCCTATTAGTAATACCACCCACTTATACCTTCCCTGGACAGAACTATATATTTATGACATATTTCAGTGACTTTTGATATGCAGCACTGGAGAAGGAAATACCTGTTTTAATGGCTCTAGCTGACTATTTGGGAATTCCTAACTCAAGGTTAAATACTAATTCCCAAAATGTTTGAGCATTCTTCAGTATTATCAGCAAAGAATAGTCTTTATAGTTTAAATAAACTATAAAGACAAAGGTTAATGTATTTATTATAAATACTATTTCCATCATAAAAGAAAAAAAAAAACAAAAAAAAACCCAAAAAACGTTTTATCTTGCAACTGGATAAAACACAGAATATTTCTAGATCTTGGATATAGACTTATACTATTTATATATATTTTATTTCATCATTCTATTTCAAAATTATTTATCTTTAGATTTAACTTTTAAATAGTGATTATGTTTGTTAAAAAACAATCTTCTTCCATTCTGTACAGTTTGCAATACTGTGTATGTTACTACTGTCGATAACGTTGCCAATAAATTAACAAGAAATGATCAATCACTTTTTACATCCCTGCTGTTTCTGTAGAATTTGTTTAACTAATTTATAACAGCAAGATTTCTTTAAGGTATTCACTTAATTTCATGATAGCAAAATTCTCTAAAATTATGATAGGCCAAGTGGTTATTTCCAAAACTGAAGCTTAATCTGAAAAATAAGCTTTTGGTGCAAAATTTCTGAAAAATAGTAACAAGGTAAGAAACATGTACAGTTCCTGTATCAATTAGAATATGCAGAACCCTGCATGAATTAGAACACACAAAACCCTGCTTAAAAGCAGGAAGACATTTCCTAGTGGTTGTGGGAAGCTTTAAAGTTATTAGTATCTCAGTAGTTTAAAATTGCACTACTGAACAGTACTACAGGTAGTAGCAGTTGCTACTACTACTACCACTGTACTAGTAATTGTAATCAGTATTACAACCATTTCTAGAGAGCCCCACTAATCCTCTTTTTGGGCACTAGGCTTTGCCATATATTATAAGACTATAGTTTAAAGAGGTGAAATAGTCAAAGATTAAGAAAGAAAACCAAGATGAAGTAAGCTGTTCAGAACCATAAAGCCAGGTACAGTAACTATTACACTTATTGCAGGTCAACCTGACTGGATGCAAACTGCATGACCTTAAAGGGTTTGCATTTTCATAACTCATGAACATTTATGAAAACAAGTATCTTCTCTATACACCCAAACTGGAAAGAATCTGAATGGCCACCAAGAAGAATGTTTAGGAAAAATACATCAGAGCACGGTACCTACCTGAGAAACTGGAGATTTGCACTAACTTTCACGGAGAAATAAGTGCACTTAAGTTGATCCCTCCCATCTTTACCAATTCAAACCACAAAATTAGTCTCTAGGACATAGCCTCCCTTCCATTTGCAGGTGCAGCTCCCCTGCATGCTAATGTTGATCACATATGCTTACAAAGCAAAGCAAATTCCCTTAAATTTCATTGAGCTGGACAGAGTAATATTTCAAAAAGCAGCTGCTGTTGCTAGCATTTAAGTTTATCAGAAATCCTTAGAAAACTGCCCCAAAACACATACCATATCTGAGCTCAAGTTAAGAAGGCTTTTCTCTGAAGAGTCTTGAATCACTTTAATGTAGATTCTAATGCTGCCTTACCCTGCTCTCAGAGTAGCTAGTAAATTCAGCTTTACTACAGTACTATAAAGACGTGAAAGAGCTGTAACAGCATCTAAAAATGAGCTTTTACCACTATACTGTTCAGTTTAGAAAACTCTGAAGAGAACACTGATGGAAAGTGTTAATGATTGTTTGCAGATTTCCCAAGAGGAACGAGGTAAGACAATTCACTATATTTTTGTTACAAAATGTAAATTACAATACCCTTGTGAATCTGCCACACTCCAAGAGGAACTAAAAGAAAGATGTAAACAATGCTGTATCTCAATAGATTAATTTAAAAAAAACAGTTATCCAGCAGCCATACTAATATAACCAGTACCATCCCAGTGAAGATCTCAGTATTCACAGGATTTTAACTCCTGCAAAGTCTTGCCAATTGCAAGGAAGCACCCTGAAGTACTTAACGCACGTTGCTGAATTAAGGCCTTAATCATGTATGCATATACCTCTGAGCAGTTTGCATTAGATCATCAATACAGTCTCAATATACGGGGTAAGTAGGGAAATACCAGATGTTCATGAGTCTGTGATCCTTTAGCTTTCAGGAGGTGAAATGACTTCTTTACCATATCCATGTTTCTGACCCTGAATTTCAAGCCTGAAAATGAATAATTTCTTCCTTGGGTGATGAAAATGAAATTATTTTACGGCCACAGCCCATCCCCAGACTCTGCAAACTATGTCCATTGCCTCACCTCAGTCCTGTAACTCATAAATGGCACAGAAGGTAGTGAGAAAATGCAAAAAGGGTCGGCAGTGTCTCCCTGGCATCTCTGCATGGCAGCTGGTGAGACAAAACAAAATATCAGATCATTGCCTACAGAGTCTATTGGCAACTCTCAGTTGCATCTGGGAACAATGGCCCATCAAAGCTAACTATGCATTGTTAATATCCCTACCTAATCCAGGCAATGGGAAAGGAAAGTACAAAGTCCTCTAGCAAATCCTACAACCTTCCAATCACTCTCATCTCTGTTTTCCTGAGTTTTGCAAGCATATACACAACCATTATTACAATAGTTTCTCCAATGTTGCCATAAACAACACCCAGGGTCAGGCTGGGGGTGAGCGTGCATTCACCACTGCCAGAAGTAATTTATTCCACATTTCCAGAAAATACACCACCAAATCACCAGTCCAAGGAGAAATGAGGGTAGTGTAGAACTTTCCTAAATGGAAATATTGGGGAAACCTTTTCCTGAGGGCTGGATTATGATTTTTGTCATACAGAATTTTTGAGCTATTGGGTTCTAAGCCTGCACAGTCAAGCTTGCAGCTATTGGCATGTTTGACATTTTAAACTATGAAATACCAACCTATTTTGAAATTGTCCAAATCATTAGTTGTGGAATTTTCCTAGCACTTCATGAATACCACTGTTAATTGGGCAATTAACTCAAAACTACAGAATATGCTGTGATGGCATGATATGATATAAGCCATGTAAAAGAAGGAACAGCCAAGCAACTCAGTATGTTGAAAGATATTAATGAAGTGGCAAAATCTGCCAGAAAAATAATAATGGGTGATTTTAACTACCCCAATATTAACTGGTTGAATAACACATCTGTACATGGTTTGGAGAAGCGGCTTATTGCTACTATAAATGGCTTCTTTTTGGAGCAGCTCCTTCTGGAGCACAGAGGAGGAGGAGTTCCACTCAGTTATTAATTTGTGTGAGTTTGTGTAGAGAGCAAGCATGGGTGTTCTGCTAAGCAACAATGGCCACAGGACAATGAGTTTGAATCTTGATGATGAAGATGATGAAATATTTCAAGTGGTAACCAAATAGTTAATGGCAGATGGGTGGGTGAGGAAAAGCCCATAAACAACAGCCATCTCAAATGGGAGGCTGTTTTGAAGGAGTTTATTCACACACAGAAACAAACCACCAGAGTTAAAAAGAGAGAGTGTGGGGAGGAAGAAAGGCTAGCATGTTTCTGGGGTAAAGTACAAGAATCTATGTAGCCTTAAAAAAAAAACCCAAAACACCACTCTTTGAAGGCATCAACTCCATCTAAATGCTTCTAATAGGGCAGAAGACAGAACATTGATTCTTGTTATAGCTTGCTGCTGAATATTCCACAAACTGAATCAAATCTCTAATGAATACTGTGGCAGTAAGAATTATAAATTCAGTTTAAAAAATAAAACAGGAAGAGAAAAAATATTATATTTGGTTCAATAATTATATAGTTATTCAAGTAAACCGGCCAGTGAAGAGAATGCATAAACGTTATCTAATGTGCAAATCTAGGAACCTGGAGTAAGATCTTGCAGCTGTTTTGAAGAATTTGGCAAAAAGGTAACAGAATGGTTATGTTCCCCTCATCATTCTCTAAAAGTTACAGTGATGTCCATAAAAATCATCATGAAGAACAAAAGATAACGAAACAATTAACTTACTACAGAAAAGTTATACACAGACATGGTAGCAATAGTCACTTCCTAGCAGGGGTTGTCTAGGAATGGGGCTGTGAAGGATCAGAAAAGGAGCTTGTTTGTTCCTTTATCATATTTCAAGACACAGAGATTAAGAATATATTAGGTTTCCATACTGGGTTAGAAAAGTCTTGGAGTAGGCAGCAGTCAACACCTGATATTTCAGAGGCAAGTGAATGTACCTCAGTTCATACCAAACAAACCTTTGGGCCAAAGATTCCTTTCAAACCCATTCACACTTCTTAACAAACATAGATATAATGTCAGGCTTTAACGAACACAGTACTTGCTAGGGTGGGATGCTACCTTAATATATAATCAATTTTAAAAGGCAAATAACCTAGCTATGATAAAATTTTATCCAAGCAAGACAGGAGAAGAGAGTTCTAACAACTTCTTCAGTGGATAGAGGAGGGAGAGGGAGGGAGGGGAGATTCAATACAGTTGTGGGGTAAATGGCTTTTCAAAAATTTATATTAAAATCTGCATCATGATTTGGAGAAGGAAGTGTTCCATAAAATCAAGACTTTCTACCCATACTTTAAAAATACTGGACTAAGAAGCAACAAAATGACATAAAAAGTAGTGTTGAAAAAAAAAACAGAACATTGCATCTTAGAAAGAAAAATCTCAGCTATTTAGTTTCACCGATAGATTTTATAAATTCACTTGGTAAAAAGGAACAATGAAATTAAGTATCAATAGTATAAATAAACACTAAAGACAAAATCATATCTTTAAATAAATCAATAGTGCATGTTCTCTTAAGGTGATCAAGTCTAAAAAGTATCTCAGAAATACAGGAAAAATAAAAGTGAGGTCAGTGAACTTCACAGAATTGTTTAATAAACCAAGTACATTCTGGAACACTTGTCTCTGAAATGCAAAGGGCTGCCTACTTTCCACTGATGGATTATCCAATCGTGAGCCTAATTTGATGTTCATCAAGCTTCTACTGAAATAGAATCAACGGGCATTCTCACACACTCTGAAATAACCATATCTCCAACCCCTTAAGCCTGCTGTGGAAGCACCTCTCAAGTTTTAGGTAGCTAGTTACGACGTATTGAGGAACTAAATTTTTACCTCATTTTCATCATGATAAGCTTGGCTTCAGGTTCCTGGGCTTTAATATGATCACTTCAGCAAGTCTTTGAAAGAAAACTATTATGCATTGAATATTAAAGCATCTGAGTAGAAAACTCACAGTAAGCCGGTAGGAATCCATACACACAGCCAGTTTGCTAGCTAGTCATTCATTTTCATTC
The DNA here is from genome assembly GCF_028554395.1 of Pezoporus wallicus. NCBI lineage: Eukaryota > Metazoa > Chordata > Aves > Psittaciformes > Psittacidae > Pezoporus > Pezoporus wallicus. Next base: position 1,189,032 of record NW_026640253.1, on the reverse strand, counting down.
TGGTGCCCTACATTACTTTAGATCTTCTGCAGGACCATGTGTCTCAGTCAGACCCTCATTCCTGCCAGTTTCCAGATGAAAATCATCTCCCTTTCTACATCAAACTTTACTTTTTATACTGAAAATAAGAAGTTCGAATCAAATCTTACATTTTGTGAACTGTTTCACTGGGGAAGGCAAAAGTGAGAGATGAAACTTCAAAAACTCAGGTAACCTGCTTTGTTTTAGCATCAGAGAGTTGGATTAATTACTCCCTGGGGCTTTTTGGCTCCTGCAGGGAGCATCTTTCAGATTGTTTCAGAACCAGGATTATACAGTAATTTCTAATAAACTCATAAAGATAATATGGTATTTATACAATTAAGTGAAATTTTTGAATATTTTATGATGCACAGTACTGAATCCATCACATGCATGTATTAAAAACAGAAGCTGCTCCCAGTTAGTTCAAATTTATTTTGTTCAATGTCTTGTTAATGTAGATACCCCAAAATATCAATTCATCATCACTGTACATGAACATAAACTACTAAAAGTTAAAATGAACTTTTTCAAATTATTTATATTTTAATTATTAATGAAGGTACTTCCAAGAAGAAAAAATATAATGGAAAATCCATAAAAAAAAAGAAAACACACTGATTTTTAAAATTGATCTTTATGCTCTATCTTTAATACCTTAAAGTAACATTTTTAATGGAAGCTTCACTTTGATCAGCTCTTTTTAATTAACTTCAGAAATGTGAGTGTTTTACAGTACAGTCTTTATCAACTTTTTTATTTAGCTATTAACACTTCCATTTTACCTCCAACAGACCATTATCAGATTTCTATCGAGTCAGGCTTTGGTATATACCAAAGATCTTGATACATCTAGCAAGCAGTTAACCTCTTACCCCACGCTCTCTGGTAACTGTGATTATGATGAATGAGTGGTTAGTTCTAAGCAATTCTGTTTTATGTCAATAAATGAATCAAACAGCCATTGGTACATGTGCATTAGGAAGACAAGAGAGAAAATGAAGCTGTCTGTGGACATTTTATAACCCTCACCGTTTTAAGTAATATGATTTGAAAAGTTAACGCCAACATCAATTCTTCGTGTTCATCCATATTACAGAATAAGAAATCCTTTGTGTAATTTCCATAGAATGAGAAATACTGTATTATAATTTACTGCTCACAGCACAGCTTACAGAAAATCCTCTTCACAGCCTTTCTAAGATCCTGCATTGTAGTTATTAAGCGACCCAAAGGTTTCATTTTGTGATGAATAACTGTTTCTTCTAAAAATATTTTGGCTCTGCAAATGCCCATCACTTGCAGCAAACCTATAAAACTCTGTCTAGGTATGGACATGCACAGATACTTTGCTTCCATGTTCTTAATTCAGCTTAGCACAAATATTTGCTAAGATTCCTCTCTTCCAAGCATTGCATACAACTGCAACAGCATGTATAATTGTTTGGCTGAGCATTCACATTTCTTGCTTAGTACTTTTGCAAAGAATTTTTTAGACAGCAGATGGATCTAGTGCATTACATAGATCTCATCCAGCACACATATGGAGCAGCAGCAGAGCAAGGAATTCTCATATCCAGAGCATGACAATCCTCTGAAACAACATTTCTAGCAGCAGCTTCACTAAATGAACCTCATCGAAAGGTAAAGCAAACACTACATATGTGGCCTCTGCCTTTGTGCAGGGTGTCAGAACCTAGCTGGATAGCGCTGTCACACTCGGCGGTGTCCTCATGTTAGTAAATGCTAGAGTCTAATAGCATGAAACCCTTCAGGTTTCTATGAATCAAAACTGTTATTTTTGTATGTTTGCTGTTTTGTATGTTTCTCTTTTGTATGTTTTTCTCTCTACATTTCATTCTTCATAAAGACCTGAAGAATTCTGTGCTACATTAAGCACAAAAATCTCTTAGAAGTAGCTTAAGTGCACTACTTGCCTTTAAGAAAAAGTGGCTAAAATGAATACAATGCATATGGCTTCCACAATGTGAACATTCTGTATATCTACGAATTTATCTACTTACTACCGAGAAACAGTCTGTACAGTCAACAGAGAAGCAGCCAAAACAATGATTACTGCAGGCAGAAGGTAAATGGGAACTCAGATGCTTCTGTGCCAGCATCCTGAAACAGACACTACTTCTACTAGAACTAGAAGTCTCTAGATGACTTCCGACAGCCACACAGCTTTGTGAACAATTCACCCAAGGGAGTCCATGAAACATCCCTGCTAGAAGCATAGCATGGGAGAGAAAACTTCAGATACTGAAAACCAAACAGAACTTTTCATAGGTTTGATTTAACTTCTGTCCTGTTCTTAGCAGATGAATGTCCCAGCCACTTTCCTCTCTCCTTCAGTGTTTTTTTCACACCTTCCTCTATTCAGTTACAACTACAAAGCTCTGGATGGATGCAGCTATGCTTCTATTAGATCTACACTAGCAAATGTGCTTGGGTATCTATGCACCAGGTATTAGTCAAGTGTAAAGAAATGCCCCTTCCCCATTCCATTTTATTTTTACCCATCTGACTCTCCCAAGTACATCTAAAATATGTGTATTTACTGTATTTACAGAACCTTTCTCAGACAGAAAACTCTTCCAGGCAGGTGCCTTACTTATGTATTTATTTATACACGTTATACACTGGAACTTTGTTTTTTTCTTAGAAAATATGTGTGCTACTGTCATGTAAGCATTGCATAAAACCAGTAAGATAGTGTTCCACTAGAAACAGATTTTATGTTCATCATTTATAAAATAATCCAAAGAAAATAAAGCTTCAAATATGATGCTTCCAGCACATACATGCCAGAAAAGTATGGATGTAGCAGCAAATAGAGCTTCTAGTAAGGCATCCCTTTACTTTCTTAACAGGAATTTTGAAAGAAACAGCTTTTTCTACAAAGAACTGATAAGGTGGTAAACACCTCCTTGACCAAAACGCTGATGAACAGTTATACCTTATGAAGAGAAAAATAGAGATCAACTTTTTAAGAAGTGAGTTCTGTATATAGCTTTTCTAGAAAGTAGACACCATATTTTACCAAACAGATTAACTGTAATTCAGTAGAACATTTAGATGCTGTCAGTTAAACCCGCAAAGGTAAATAGTGCCAAAGCCTCATATGTCTTCACTTGTTCCGAATAAGCTGCACCTTCTTTGACTTTATCATGTAAATAATCATAATTTAATAGTTTTTCTCCCTTTAAATAAGCTGGTACAAATACAGAGCACCAATCAGAAGCTCTCTGGTGCAAATAAACACATTCTACGTTTTAAATAGAACCATTCCAAAATAAAACAAAAAAGAATAAATATTGCCTTTAAAATAAGATTGAGGAAAAGAAAAAAATCAAGTCTTGAGTTTGAAGCAAAGCATTCTCCCTGATGATGGGCTGACTGGAATAAGTGTTTGAAAAGATAAAGTTTACTTACTCACAATCTCGGTTTTCTTGTGTTGTAATGCGTGTGCATGTGAGTGTCCCTCAGCATTTCTATTTTTGTTTTTAAACCTTCTTAAAAAAAGATGCTGCTATTTGTTTATAAAGCAGTTTGATTTTCACAGAACAGCTGCTCTCACAAGACACTGAAGTTTCATGATCTTTAACACCACTCATTTGGAGTGGGGAGGGACTCTGTCGGTGTTTTCACTTTGTAGTCAAATCACAATAAAACGTTTACACAGAAACCAAGCTGCTAGTAAAAAAGTATTTCTAATTGCTGATGTAGAAGCAAAATTTGTTTTAAATGCTGTGTTACTAGAGGACATTTATTTTGCCACTTGTAACTTTAAATAACTATTGCAGTTTACTACTGGACAAACCTACTTGAGAAGAACAATTAAATTAAACCATGTTAAGACCACATTCTTGAAAAAAGTAACCTTTAGTTAGGACAATTACACTGTGGGCATAACACAAAAGCACAAATGTCACATTTTCCATGAAATTTACTTTTGTATGAATCATCAATCCTGTTTTCTCCTGAACAAAACTAGACAAATATGACAAAAAAAAAAACCAAAACATCCAAAGTTGTCTGAACTGGATGATCCAAGTAATTACATGTTACAGCAGAATGCATCTATGACAAAACTTAAAAAAATTTGAGGAAAAAGTTATTATAGCCCCTGGTTGAAACAGCTTTGGTATAGACTTATAGCAGTATTTAACTGATCCTGAGATGTATTCCCATATAAAAAAAAAAAATGTACAGTTTCAAAGATCAGTCTCTTTCGAGCACTGATCTACACTCCCTCTATTTGGAGTATGGATCAAACAAACACACTATAAAAACATGACCAAATATTATAGCATAACATGAAAAAGGTATACATTTCTCATTAGCATTTTTTAAATGATGTTTAGAATTGAATCTTCTCAAAACTCCTTACATATGCAAAGGTTTTGTCTTTCATACCAACCCCCCGAGGCTCCCATTTATGGTCTCATTTGCTCAGGGCCTTTTTGCTCAGCCTCAAGTCCTGATCCTGATTTCATCAGCTTCCACAGTCACCTCACATGAATAAGTATCTGCAGAAATCAAGCCTTTAAATTGAAAGATACTTGAGGTAACAACCTGCCCTATTAGTCTACAAAGCACAGTGGAAATTTATGGCACTGTTCATATTACTGTTATCGAATAGTAAGAGTCTCTATTTGTTGAACTAATGTATACTACCTACAAAATATCTGCAGGTTTGGAGAGGTACAATAGAGATGACTTAAGATCTAAACCTGTATTACTGTAGAATGTATACTTCAATCCTGGTTTTGGTATGTGAGGAAACATGGGACTGAATCAGTCAGTTGTACATCCTACATTTTATTTTCAGTTGATGTGAACTCAAGGTTTGCATATGTTCCTAGATACATTGTGCTAAATACTAAAATAACTCCTTTAATCGGAGAACAAGAACAGTCAACCATAGTGTTAGCTTCTCCAGATATTCATGCCAGTGTGACTAAACTCTGAGTTGCAGAGAATACCTATAGAAGACTAGACTGTGATTCATTTTATTCATTTGTATAAAATTTGTATAGTAATTTTCATGTCTTCATTGGCAGGGCTGCTGAACCACCTCCCAACTCTCATGGTCACAATAATGTAAGGTGTCCCAACTGTACTAACTTTTCTGCAAAAGCCAGTCATGTGATAACAATGTGGTAACAACAGTCAACACTTCTCATTAAAGGTTAAGTACTTACTTGATTCACCTAAAAACCAAACATTGTTTTCAAAGTACTTTTTACACCAATTTTTTACCACAGCTTTTTGTCGCTGTCAACCAGGAAAAGCAGGGCTCATATCAGGAGTCCACAAAAAAATTACTAAAGCTCTTTATATGTTTATAATACTACATGAACATTTAACAATAATTAAACAATACATACAGGTCCTTACCCAATTAGCCTGATATGCACAAACAAGTTCACCATGAATATACTATTGCATTTATTCCATTGCTTTGATTAGAAAGTATACTCCATATTGAGGTATAAAGAGGTATTGTTTGTATTGATAGATATATTACTATTTCCATTTACAGATGAGAGAAACAAGGCAAAGAAAGCCTGCTTGCTTGAAAAAAACATGCAGTGGCAAAGCCAGGAAGAGTTACAATAAATTCCTCTCTCGATTCAGTAATCACTTTACCATTGCCTTCTCAGAACTATTTTTCAGTGGTAGTACTTTTTAAAAATTGTTTATTTTATTTGATAATATTTTCTTTAAATTTGACTGACAGTGCTTATTAAAAATATGCTGACCTGTAAATGAAGGGAACTGCAAACATAATAGCAAAACCATATAAGAAAATGAACATTTGTAAAGAGAAAGGGTTAGTACAAATTGAGCATATTTCCATATTGAGAGGAGAACCAGCCATATTTTTCCCTCATGAATGTAGTTTTGTGAACATCTTTTTCCACAAATGATTGAATAAATATTTATTCATAAACTATATTTGTGACTTAACAGAACAAGCTGCATAGATTGGTTTCATTTATACTATATCATGCAAGAGGTATAGCAATAATTTATATCATGCCAAGTCTAAGTCCCATTAGATTTTCCTTATTATACTTGACTAAAGCAAACGGCTATTCAAAACAGCAATTCTGAAAGCTTTCTATTTGTTGTGTTAATAACTATCTTGCAGATCCTCTCTTTCTCTTTCTCAAAGCATTTATGCATAGGCCTAGCAAGTCCCATTTGCTTTATTTGAACTTGGCCAGATGCTGAAATATGCTCTTGGGCTAGGCCTAAATGACTACAGTCTTAGCACTTTTGCTGCAACCATAAAGGTCAGCTTTCTTCAGCATATATAAAAATACATTCCCAGTTCAGCAGATACTCATGGTCCCAGTGTTTCCTCAATAAACACATGGAGCATTTGCTTTAAAAGTCCTTCCAAATAGCTGAAGCATAAGTTGATAGCAAAAAAACCTATAAGTTTATAGTTAGGTACATTTCTTAATAAAAGCAACATTCTAAAACCATGGTATGACAGCAACATTTTAAAGTAGCTTCCGCTCTTCATGTTAATAGAGTATTAGAAAGATGAACATAACAAGAAAAACAATCATTAAATACTTACAAATACACAAGAAAATCAGCCCCAGCTCCCAGAAATCACTGGTAAGTTGCTTTTGAATTCATGAAACTGACCTGAAAATGTAAAAGGAAAACAAGTTGAAACAAAAGAAAGCCCAGAACTGATAAATGTTACTTTTTTATCATTATAGAATAGTTAGAATTTTTAACTATGAACTAAATAAAGCAAAACACAAGCCTGTTGTCAGTCTTTAGGCAAGTGATTTACACAGAACTTGTTTCCAGGAAGCCAATACCAAGTGAAACAATTATTTCATTGTTCTGCATCTCACACCATAGCAACCCAGTCCATTATGGCTTCTAAGAAGTATCATAAATGTAAGCATGGTTATCTTTTAATAAGGAAAACAGCTGTGAGGGGGGTTTTGGCTGATTGAGGGTTTTGCTTGGTATTTTGTTTTCAAATGTTACAGAACATTCATTATTTTTAAAAAGTATTTTGTTAACAGCATTTTGCAGCTAAACTGGTGTAAAATATGGCCTAGGTGCATTTAACTGAAACCCATTTGAGGCAAAATTCATAGAGAAAGAGACTAACTTGTTCTTCTACAGTCTAGATCCCAGTCAGAAACTTAGCCTAAGTACAATGTGTTCACTATAAGGCATGATTAAATCCAACATTCTTTTTCCTTCCTATCCCTCAGTTCTAGCTGGAGAGGTAACAGATGCAACTCAAACCCACAGAGCTTGCCTTATAAAATCCTTTAACTAGCACAATGACTCACATTGTACCTCTAAATATCCATGGTTTCCTCTCTCCAGAACCCCCATGCTTTAGAAGGTAGTTCAGTAGTTTATTTTTATTGTTTGGTCTACATACAGCACATTTTTAGTTCTTATGAAAACAAAGAAACTTTGTTGCACAGTCCTTGTTTTCTTTCCAAAATGTGAGGATGGATATGGGTAACATTAAACTGAAAATAGTAATGGAGCCTAAGCAACTAGTTTAGGTCAAAACCTTTTTGTTCTCTGGGAGCTGATTAATTTGCAGTTCATAAAACAGTGGGTGTAAGCTCAGTTTAAAAACATGTAACTATATTTAAGATGAAATCATCATTTTTGTTAGCCTCCAGTAATCTTTAAGAAACACCTTCCCACAACATTTCTGTATCCTAAAGTGCACCAGCCAGTACTGCACAGTGCCTAGAGACAAGGAGAGAATACCAAACTTATCTTGATGTAGAATATCCTCCTTATTTCATACACCCACACTGAAGTGCATATTATTCATTCCAACCAAGCCCTCCCCCATCCTGAAAGTACACATTTAATTGTGTCTTCTTTCCTGTAATACCAACAGAGAGTCAACAAATCTCATTTGCTATATCAACGCAGTGTTATTATATATTTTAAAAGCAAGTCTGAATCTCATTATCAGCTGATTTATGCCATTAGTGTGCTTTGGAGCCACCAATTAAACAAGGACAGTGGTTCATAAGGTCACAGTTAATTAATCTGAAAGAGTATAAATACACTTTAATGCACACCACCTCATGTAGAGAATTTAGGAACAAAGGACCAAAGCTTTATTCTGGGCAAGCAATTAGGGGGAAAGGTTAAATATACAAAATTTTAAATTTAGCTCTAGCACTCTGTTAATCTATCAGGAAAAAAGCTCAGTTTGGTAAAATATCCTGAAGAATAATGTGCACGTGAAGCCTTGATCCTTACAGCAACAGTGCAAGTGAGGGAGAGGGCCAAACAGAGATCCTGAGCAAATGAAGGCTTGTTGCTCAGATAACACCTCAAAATGGGGAATCAGCTGCAAGGCTTATCCATTCTGAAGATAGTCAAGGTGGAAAAACCAAAAACCCCAACCTCAAACAGACCAGACCTTTCTAAATGGACTCGTTTGCGCTAGACTGTTGCATTTAGTACCTCAGGCAAAACTGACTTCAACCACACTGCCTTCATAAATTCAATAAACATGCAATCAAGTAAGTGTTCAGTAATAACAGTAGTCTATGAACACAACCAGAGTATAATGCTGAAAACAATCTAACTGACCAGAAATAGCTATGAACAACTGGAATGGACTACGAAGTCTTGGAAAACAGAATAAAAAAAAAACTAAATAACACAATCTGCCATGAGAACAAGAAACTTTAAAGACAGGGATTTAGAAAAGGACCTAAGGGTTCAGACAACACACTTTCAATGAAAATAGCAAAGGTTGATTTTCTCCTTGTTTGTCCCAAAAATTCCATTTTAGTAAACCATAAAAAGGTTACCTCTTAAGTGAAAATGTTTGCTCAAAAGCAAACATGGTAGTAGTTTTCATGGGTTTGACTGTTTGTTTGGAGTTGTTCGGTTTTTTTCTCAAACAGGCAAAGGTGTCCTAACATCAAGTAACATGAAATAAGACCAAGGTCATATCTGCAAACACCAAAAAAGTCACAGGCCTGGCTTAAAAGAATTGTTAATAAAGTTAAACCTCTCTCACTGACTTGACTAAGAATAATGCAGAATCAACCAACAATTTCAAAACCAGAATCCTTCAAAATAACTCACTTTTCAAAAAGCTAAGCTTTTGCTTGACTTGCAAACTCACACTGACACCAAGAGAATGGTGGACTTAAATTATGTACATCTCTAAATGACTGTGTGATCTTGTATGCCTTATATGTTATAAACCAAAGAAAATTCTGTAAGTAGCCAAATGCCACTTATAAAATAGCTTTTTGCCCAAGCACCATCAGCTGTAATAATTCCTAGAGATTTTATTTTCAGGAAAGAAAATAATATTAGTCATTCTATAAAATATTTAATTAAAAAATTCTTATTCTTCTAAGATAGAGCCTCTACAAGTAGTCTGCATTTTCTGTGAACAGTCATCAGTGAGCATCAAGGAGCCTGCAAGTAAAAAATGGAAGCAGTTACTTAGTAAAAAACATGGCATCATGTTATATTATTTGAGAATGTGGCCTATCATTGTGGGCTGCTGGGACCAAAATATGTACCATTCAACACTGTTAAAAAACTATTTTCAGAATTATAGCATTATGTGGAATGAGAAAAAGGAATAATACAGGAAATTAAGCTATACACTTAGGTCCTGAATCACATAGCAATTTCATACCCTGAAATGTGAAAAATTTCACAATTAAAATATTAATGAACCCCAGACACAATCGCAAAAAGGAGGTAACAGCAGTCTGATCATGATGAAATCTTTTGCAGTTTCAAGATGATTTAATGAAGAATAGTTTACACATGGAAAACACTTCATACATGATCATTTTGAAACAGGAAAGTAAATAGAGCAATTGACCACTACAGATGAAACTTTCTAAAAAAGAGACAAGGAGTTTCCTGTTATCTTCCCTTTGTGTCACTACTCTTCAATGGATGAGGACTGTATTTTACTGCCTTTGCTGGCTTGTTTCTTAAACATTACTCTCCTTGGTCCCATGAATTAGCAAAGAAACAAAAACCAGGCAAAGGGGAGGAAAAAACCAAAACAACACAAAAACCAACCAAACCAACTACAATGTTGTTTCCCTCATACTTTTCATTTTAGAATAGTCCCTCTGCAATGATCCTCACTTGGATTTCTGCAACAGAGATTGCAGAGAAATGATTTATCAAAGAAGGAATCAGAGCATACCACCTGTTATGCAAGTGCTCATTTTAAAACACGTTGCATCACAGTGAAGTAATAACAACACAGTGCAAACAATGTTAAAATTGGTCTCCAAAGCTCTGTCCTCTGATACTGCCTTTGCTATAAATTTTCTGCTCAACCGCCAGCAGAAGAGCTTCTTTGTGCTTCTTAGTTCCTTATTCACAAAAAGGAGCTACTATTTCTTCCTTCTGCAACACTGATGGCTTACAGTTCTACATACCAGAAGCAGTGATGTCGTTATTACAGAAACAAGGCTCAAAAAATACCTAAAATAGGATACATCTCCACAGCATTTCACAGGCAGATATGAGCTCACTCTGCCCACACTCAGAGATGACTGGCCACAAACCCACTCTAATTCAGTTTAGCTATGGTTAGCACTTACGTAAACTACATGACTTCCAGTTTAGAACAACCTCACATCTGCCTACAAAAAGCATGTCAACGTAGACATACAATAGGTGGTGTTTCTGCAAACTGCCTCTTGAAAAAAGGAGTTCCATAAGCATCATCACTTTCGCCAAACCCGACAGGTGGTTCACAAGACAGTTGTTCCCTGTCTCTCCTAAAGAGATCTCACTCTTTAGGAGCACATTACCTGGCAGCATTAGATTATATAAGAGCTCCTTGTGATCTCTTCTGTAAAGGTCCATGCATTTGCAAAATTGCGTTATGTTTTCAACAGGCAGCTTGTGAAGATTTCTCTGCTGTGTGCCTGCATTTCTATAAAGCATCCAATCACTACAGGACCTGAGCACAGAATACAAAACTAAGGTCTTTGGGCTGTATCGCTTCACAGCATTGCATCAGGTTAAGACTAAAGGATTTTGATGATAAAAGTGCTGAACATGTCCAACAACTATTTTCAATGTATTATTACATCTCCCACTAAAATTACACTTGAAAACACCAAAACTGCCTAGTTTGCTGTGCAGATGAAAGAAATATGTAAATGTGTATTTATTCTTTCATATAAAAGGAAGGGTCTAGAATTCCAGATCTGATAAGCTCTGTATGCATACTTTCAAGCAGATACAGGCCACAAGACATACACCACACTGCTTGGAAGGCTGAAGGTGGAACTCCAGTTATAACTCATGGGGTAGTGATAGCAAAAGGCTCCTCAGTGGCCCGCGGTGGGCTGATAAGCACCGCTGGCTCCCTGCTCCCACATCAAGGGACTCAGGTTTCCCAGCAGCTCCTGCACCAGCCCACTGCCACTCACATGATACAGCTATGACACAGAAACACTTCTGAACTTCATGTAAGCTACAGCCATGAGCTGGATCATTCCTCATCAATCTGACTGAATTAAGGAAACCAGAGAAAGCTTTCAAAATGGGTATCATTGCGCAGCATTCACATTCACGATCCAAACTCTGAAGGCAGTACAAGGCAAACAAAGCCCAGAATGCAAAGTTGCAGCATTACAAGAACTAAGAGGTATGACTGGTGTTCCAAATACCAGAAAGCCTTCCAGGATGTAATACTGTTAGAAGGATATCTCAGATACAGAACAAATTTCACAGCAAATACAAACTGCACTTGGAAAGTCACTTTCTACACCTAGCAAATCAGCATGGCTTGGAAATGACATCCAAGGTCACTCTGCAGAGACTCACATTTGTTACAGAACCATGGACATCAACCCCACAAAACCTCACTGCCCAATATGGCAGCTCTCACATTGACCTGCATCATAGTACTTCCCAATTTATTTCTCTTATCTCTCTCTCTGTGCTGCAACTCTAGTTTCCCCCGTTTGAAATGACAGCTCTTTCTTCTCTTACTTTATGTGTACAGGGACTTGTAACCCTAACAGGGTCTCAGGGTGCTGCTGTAATACAATCTCACAAGGGCTCCCTGGATACAACTCTAACACAAAATAACAATGGTTTTGTTTATTATATAATGATGTCATTATGTAATGATAGCATTATGCAAGAAGGACAACACCCATACTAGAAGCTGCTAGCCTACCACGCTCAGGTAATTTTTCTTAACAAATTGATTTAAAATTAAAAGTACTGTTAGTAGTCTTTGACTCCCTTTATCTTTGGCATACGTAATGCGTCAGGTTCACTGCCCTTACAGATTCAGATCAATGTTTAATGTAATTTTACTGAAGAACTGTCTTACTTTGTTTAAAAGACAGTTCTTCCAGCTCAGTCATATGACCAAAAAGGACAGTATAAAAAGTATAAAACATTATTCAAACTGTAATTTAGCATGCAGTTAAGTCTCTCCAACGAGCTTCATGAGCTCTGGATTGTACTAAATTGAAATTCAGTTACACAACAGAATGGAATTGCACTGATCTGAGATTCAAATCAACTATCTATATTTACAGATACATATTAATTTTATCTCCAATTTTCTTATCTATTATCTCTATATTTTTATATTTTATCTACAACTGCTAACCTCCTCTGAGCAAAATAAATGGTCTTTTTGGAATGAAAAATAAAACCAAATTCCATTACTGTCCTTCCCTTGCTAACAAAGCACCAAGAATTATGTGGCATTGGAAGCACTCAAATAATGTGGGAGGATTTCAGTCATTGTACAACGTGGAAAGTGTTTAGAACACATATTCATTGAGCTCTCTCACTGGACTTTGACTTGAACATCTACTACATTGAACTTGTGCTACATTTACCAGGTGCAAACTCCTTGGTATAATTTTTGATAGTGTAACACCTACATATGCATAGGCAAGGCTTGGAAGAATAACAAGAAACCTCTTAAACAGGAAACTAAAGCCCTCAAGCAAAGAGATATTTATGTAAGAGGGAGGGGAAGTGCTAATTGTGAAAGCCCACTTTTGCAGTTATTTCCAAGAGCTACAAATGGTAAGATAGCTGAAATGTCTAGCTGATATTTTAGAAGTATCAACAATAATACTGATGCATGGGCACACATGAACATATTTAAAATTTCAGCATAAATATACCATACAGCACTTGCATTTGAAAATTCCCTGAAAATTGGAGACTCAACCTGTCACAACTACTGTGGACCTAAACAAATCAAAACAAAAAATGTCACAAAAAGAAACCAAAACAAACCAAAAAACCCTTGGTGGTTTCAATTTAAAAAAAAGGAAGAAAAAGAAAAATGCAGCGATCTACCCTTACCTTTAGAATTTAATGTAAGAGGTTGTGAGCCAAATGGCAAGGAGTTAAGCCAGCTGTAAACAAATTACCATTTTTTTTCTGACAAATTCATTTTGTAATATTACATATATGTGTGCTACTTGCTCCCATAGAAGGTAGTGTTAATCAAGACAAAATACTGGGGTTCTCTATTGGAGAGGACCATATTACTAAAGCTCAGATTTCAAAGCTTGTTAAGTAGGACATGAAAAACAATTAGAAGGCCTGAAGAATGTCTGCCTTCAGGTCCACTTCCCTGGATTCTGTGAGGGACAAAACCTTCTTACTACATAATAATTATAGCTTAAGTCAATTTTTTTATTTTTTTTTTTAGAGACCTCATATGGTAACTTCTTTTCTCAGCTCTCATTTTTGAAATTCATTTCTCCTGACACTATAACCAGAGAAAAGGAGGTCCAACTACTCTCATTTTAATTCCACTTTAGAAGAATCGTAAGTAAATAAAGATTCTTTCTTCAATGATCGGTTGAGTCAATTAGAAACCCATCTTACATATGCATTCTCTGTCAGAAAATCATTCCCCAAATATGAGGGCACAGAGTGTTACCAGTAAGGATATAGCTTTGTATTCTGCCCAAAGGACCATTCTATTTGTGATTATCTACTACGATCAGTCCTGAAGATAATTAACTCTCACCTGCTGGACAAATGAATCACATGAAACAATATGAACCACGTTACCATACCAAGGCCTCAAAATAAAAATTTCTCAGACTCCTTTCAGTCTCTCCTAACACAACTACTTCATTAGCTTAAAAAAAAAGCAAAAAATTTAGTTTAATTAAGGAAAGAGTACACCTTGAAACAGAAATTTGCTTTCAATGGTAAAGTTATCAGTTTGATAATAATTCAAGTTTTGGAGACTTAACCAGGTAAAGCCCTAATTTCTTCTCATTTTCACCTATGTCATCTCTGTCAAAATCTTGATTGTGATTTTGAACAATACTTGCTCTTGTTGCCTAACACCTAAAGATTTTGATTTTTTTATTTCTTCTGAAACGTTCACCTCTGCAAGGTATTTTGAAACTAGAACTGAAATATCTTCATAACTGATAGAAATCCTTACAGGCAATACTGCCCATCAAATAAATGATACAACAACCCTTAACTCCAGTTTATGATAAGCCCAATCATGGGTACTAACAATCAAGCAGGTTAAAATGCTAAAGCACTACTTCTTACCAGTCCATAAAGGTAAGCCTTACATTCATAGCCTGGGTTTTGTACTGTGTATAGAGATCACATATTAGTAAACTGTTGATCTTGGAGTCAGAGGTGCCCTGCACTTTAGGACAGACTGTCACAAACTACAAATTTAAAGGCAAGTTTGGGGAAAGAGTTCTGGTTTTCACATGCTGAAAATGATTCCTAGCCTCTTTAGACAGTCATATAAAACCGTATCTCCAAGCATTTACCAGCATTGCTCAACATCTGTGAGCCTCAGGCTATATGCACCTGCCCTCAGCATGATACTGACAGGCAGCAATGAAAAGCTGATGGCTAGAGGGGTAGCTACTAGGTGCTTTGCATATAATATTTTCAAAGATGTAAATGGAATACTGATCTAAAAAAAAAATAAAATCATACACTCTAAAAGTTGGCATTAATCAAATTAACTCATCAGCCTGACAGGTCTCATTAGAAGATCTTATCACTGGTTTAACTAAACAAAAGGAATCGAAGGAGGAAAGAAAAATATACAGGGAATGATTTCTATTTCTTTAAAAAGAAAGTTCTTTAGGAAGTGCTTCAAATATGTTTCTGTCTTGTGCTAAATGAAGCAGCTATTGCTGTGGAATTTTAGGGCGGTGTTTTCTCCATTTACTTTTTAATGAACACCAGAGTGAACACTGCAGCAACATCCATCAGAAATCATTAGAACACAAGTTATAACTACTCCCTGGTAGCTATAAAGTATGTAGGTTTTGTTGGTTTGTTGTTTTTTTTTTTTTGTAATATTTTTGATTCCTCTGTTTTACTTTAACTAGGCATACTTTGCTTCTTTGAGCTAGAAATTTTCTTTCTTCCAGGCGACCCTGCCCTCTTTCTCTGGCATATGCACCCTTTGGAATGCAGTGCGAAGTTACTTACTTATGTATAAGTGAACATATAAGAAATCTTCCTAGGAAATCAAGGAAAAAGAAAATGTTTAAAATCTTAGCTAATGCCACTCTCAAGAACCAAAATCAGATTCACAGAAGATCTTTCCCACTTGACAAAGATTTTAATCCTTATTTTTCTCTCCATTTAAGAAACTGTAAAAGGTTAGAGTTCCAACAAATATGTTTAAAATTTCAGTTCTTTTCTTGCTAACTAGTCTTTGCTTCCAAATAACTTAATCCACTTTCTTTACAACTAAGGACTAATGAGGACAGTAAGATACAACCAAGGACCGTACAGTAGGATGGTACAGCAGGTTGCAGGTTTATTCAAGATCCCATTGCTCTCAGTGCTGTGTACATGGTTGCAAAGGGTCTTAAAAGTGTACAGTTCTAAGAGGGCATGCATTTTGAAAATATCACCAGCCACATTATTCGGTGCAAATAAATATGGTCCCTCAAAGAAATATAGCAACCCCTAGGGACTCCCCTGAACTCACAGGAAGGCATGGCTATTTTTGGAACACAGGGTTAAAAACCAACTATATTTGTTTTGCTGCAGAACAATGATTTTAATGGATGTATGATTTTGCTCTTTATTCTGCCACCCCAGTGACGGAATGAATCTCTTAGAAATTTTCAGAACTTCTCTGAGTTATCAATACCTGGTAATACACTGCAAAGCAAGACACTACTAATATTAATGACAAAAATATATTTTGCAACTATATGTGTCCAGATGAAATTTTGAAGTACCTTACCAAAAAAATAAATACTTAAAAATACTGTAGTTGGATGATATTTTCCTCTGTACAGAATGCCAACATGAAGTTTGTGGAACTTTCAAACTGTAACTTGAGGATCTAGGAGGAAGATCAAGCAACGCACATTTCTAATACCGAAACCCTGTACTGCGGTCATTTGTACAATTAAGAAACAGCTTAACAGAAAATCCCCTCCTTGAAAATCAGGAAATAATATTCTACTCAATAAGGTCAGAGACAGCTGAATCCCGGTCTAAGCCATGCAGAGCCTTGCAAAATTCAGTGAAAATACTTCTAAAACAATTTAAAAGTTGTAAGTAATAAAAAAAAATGTTACTCTCAGAAGTCAGCAGAATCCTCTCTGTAAGCAGGCTGACTCCGATTTTAAGACGAACTAATTACCAGTTGCTTAAGTGCAAGTACAAAAATTAAGAGATAATTATATAAAAAAAATTCACAAAGTGGCTCAATGCCAACAAGACAGTCTCCCGTCAATCATATATGATACTCTCCTTGATATCTATCCCTACCTGGAGAAGCAGCTGTGTTCCACAGCAAGTCCCAACAATATTTAAAACCTGGCTTCTGCAGATTGAGGGTCTAAAATCATACCCATTGAGGCTCTTCTGGTTTTGTTCACTGTTGTACGGCAACATAAGAAGCAGGATTCTCACATTTTATAAAACTCAAATTTCACAGCATTTCACAGTTGCACCAGTCCAATCCTACAGAAGCCAAAAACTTGAATGCTGTAAGTGATGGCTATATTTGGCCTCATTATCTCAACTATGCCTCATCCAAGATGTATTTCAGCAAGCTGACCCTATAATCACACTGCAGTCAATAGTGAAACTTTCAATGAGTTCAATGAAAATAACAACTAGAGTTTCAGACAAGGGTCCTAGTATAAAAACTGAAAGAAAATAGTAGCATCACTAGGTTCTCTAACATCAGTAGGATTTAGGAAACATATCATACAAATGCAAGACAAAAAAAAAAAAAAAATCCTATGCAGAACACTTAATTCAAATATGTACATAGTCCACTGTGATTACAGCAAACAAATTACTGCTGTGATATTCACCTGTTCATAGGGCTGGCTGGAAGGTGTTAAAAGTCAAATTTTAACATTACAGAAGAAATAAATCCAAACTTGCATGGACTTCATGAAATCAAGCAACACTGCAAGAGTTATAAAACGTGCTGTGTGACTTCCTATTTTTTTTTTTCTTCTCTTCAAATGTGGCATGTCCAAATTCTTGGACATGGGAAAATCTTCTAAAAGAACACACGACTCTTGAGCCATCTCAGACTGGATGTGGAAAATTAATCACATCATTATACACCTGAACCCAAATGTAGGATATATATTCATATTGTAGGAGAATTACACGTTAACAGCACACTGTGAAAATCGAGCATGCTGGGAAAATATCAACCTACTTGAACAAAACCTGTATTGTTCCTACTATAGTTTTTCTACTTTGGAAACATAATTTAGCACCCTTTCTATTAGGCCCAAGTATTCTGAGTTTCAGATACTCCCATAGAGAAGCTAAGTGGGTTTTATTCAGCTACATGCAAAGAAATACACGGTTCTTTCTTTCCTGTTTCTGAAAATTACTCGTCCACTCTGGTAAAAACTATGCTGCTGGATAGGTTGGTAATTAAGGCTTTGGAGTTTGACATCCATTAAAACTTGGTGATCCCACCAAAAGCACTTCATCATCAGAACCATCTGGTGTTCTTTCTTCACAATTACCAAAATACAGAACATATTTTGACTTGGCACTTGCATTTGGTAGACATTTTAGTCATTTTATCAGAAACAAGACATTACATTGCCAAAACACGGCCATAGAAGGAAATTACAACATACTATAATCTGACTAGGAAGTCCTACCAGGATAGAAAGAAGGATCGTCTTCACCTTCAGCTAATGTTCTCACCTTTATATACAAGACAGCTCTTACCAATTTCATTACTCTATGTTTCCTCTATATGTTGATGATTATTAGGAGCATTATCTAACAGATTAAGGGTAAAATGATTTGCACCTATTTTGAGGCTCAGCTTGGTTTAAGATGTCTGGCTCTGAAATCAAGCTAATAAACCACCAGAAATTAAACTGTTAGAAGTAAAAGGAAACAAAGCCATTTCACAATAATACTCTGAAAAGCAGTATGAAGAATATTTCACATCAGACTCTCCCATTACAGTTTTTTCAGTCCCTGCACATACAATAACAATATGAGCACAGCTGTAAATGTAGGAAAGTTTGAAAAATAAAGGGAGAAGGCAGGAATATGGACAATTCCTGAATACTACTAGACATTTAATGTCCCTCACCTACAAGTATCGCCTATTCAAGGACACAAAATGATGCAAACTTATTGGAGCACATATTCTAAGGAATTTACTTTACATTAATATCCCAGGTAGAATAAAATGCTTATCTCAAGGACTTCAATTGATTGAATATACATATTATTAGTCTGGTTGGTGTCAAAATGGGTTAACTGCTCTGAAATCAGTGAAAATATATGAAAAATATATAATATATATATGAAAATAATAGAAAACCAAACAATATGCAAATATTTTTAGAAACAGCACAGTGTAGAAAATATAACCCAAATGACAACTACAAGTTCCACAGCAAACAAATAAGCTGCAGCACTCCATATTGTATGGAAACCTTTAAAGTACCACAGTACCATATAAACCAGAAAACACAGGTTTTGAAATCAAAATGATTCTACTAGGACATGGATTTGCACCCATCAGAATTTTCAAAGATATAAACTGGACTGATACAGTGAAAGAGTAAAAGTTTAGATAATTGCAGACACAGAGTACTGAACAAAATTTTACAAACAAAAAATTATAAGGAAATTTGAATGGAAATTAAACAAGCTATTATTACAAGTAACTTTGCAAGGTTAGTCTTTCAAAACAACATTCTAAAGAAAAAATCTAATGACATTATAAAGTGCAAAGAAGAGATGAATAAAATGTGCAATGACACTAAAATATATCTGCACAATAATAAAGGGCAGTAGAACTAATGAAAGTGAGAAATCAGAAACAGTGAATTTGATTAAGAGATCGATGAGTGCATACAGCAATCTGAGGGATCACAACTGTACTTATCCCTATTAGACAAACGAACAGACAGACAAAATAGAATATATGGGCAAGTAAACAAACATTTTATTACACAGAGTGCCGTTCTCATTGGGTGACACTCCAAAAATTACATATCTCCTTTATTGGCAAAAATAAACTGCACATTACATACTTATTTTTATACAGGATCAGAGCAGATTTCCTATCAGAGATTTCAAAACCAAATACACTTTATATATTTCCTGTGAGTTTTTTCCCTTTAATTTTATTGTGGTTAACAATATTGTAACAAGTAGCAAGTTATTATCAAGTCATATTTTCGTATCTTTTGAGCATCAGCATGGCTTTCTTAAGTCTCTATCAACAGCTTGGAAGTATTTACTTTTAGGAAGGATAATCAGATTACTGCCACTTTACAAAAGCATTATGGGGTGTCTCATTTCAACTACTGTCATGCAGCAACATACAACAACCACAATGTGGTGAGAATACACCACCCAAAAAGGAATAATCAAGTCAAAATGCATAAAAAGTAAAAGAGAGATCAGCCAATTTACACCTTAAGAAACTTGAGCAACTATATCAGGGAAACTTTCACAGGGAAAGATGCTAGTCCTTTCAGGATAGCAGAATTAACATTTTGGTTTAAATTTCACAGCATCTAGAACAAGGCCAAACAATGAAGGAGGTTCACTAACATGTTACTTCAGTTTTATCACATGTTAACTTCACAGAAACAGTGGAGTCTCATTTGCTATGAGATAAAGAGGTCTAATGTCTACATCAGAGAAGAGGCAACCAAACATCTCCATGGCACTTTAAAAAAAATTAAAAACCCATATATAATATGTCCTTGCTTTACCTTTTCTTCAAAACTAGTAGTTTACCATTTATACAGTGATGCATTCTGGCATATTTTTGATGCAAATTCTGTATGAACAGTGATATGAAATAGTAATAGACCTAAATTTCTCAAGCACATTAAGACTGAGTTGCCAGTTCTGAAAAACTGACAGCTTTTGCAAAGCCTAGGAGCTAATCATGAGCCCAGTTCATGGTTGTTTCTATAGTTGTGCTCTAATGCGAATGAGGAGAAGCTGATGGATAAAAGCAAAGCAAGATCTATTGTCTGGCCCCATTCTTACCTACCCAAATGGGAACAGGACCCAGGAGACAATTCCCAAGTCCTCCCCACACACAAATATATGCATTTCTGTGTTTTGGCCTTCACGACAGTGAATCAGAAACTAGGATCAGCTCAGAAATAAATGCAGTCTGCTTTTCACAGAAACATCATTTTCTTGTTATGCCTTGCTATAGTTACATATCTTGTAATGTTATTCTTGTCACATCCTAAAAATCTGCACCAACTTTTTTTTGCTTGAGGATGAATTCTGCCTTCAGCTGCAAACTAGGAGTTCCCACAGAAGCCACAGTGCACACTGGTGTACCAGGAAAAACAGAACTCACAGTTCAAATTAATCATATCCTTTGTATTAACATACTTTTATAGTAATATAATACACACAGTTTATGTTGTGATTTAAGAATTAAAACCTAATCATATGTAAAATTAGTCCATTCAAGAAATAACTGCTAAATAAGTTGGAATTAGAGCTGTATATGAATGTTCGATGCTTGCACTTGCATCAGTGAACTGGAAAAGCTTGGTAAATCAGCATGGCTTAGGTACTAAAGCTGACACTCCAGAAGCATTCACAATCCCCTCTCCCTTAGACAATTAAAACAATCCTCCATTTATGGGCAAGGAACAGGGAAGGAACAAAGAGGAAAAAGGAAGGAAAGGATAAGGAAATAAATACTTAACAGTATAGCCAGAAAGATTTTTTTTTCAGCGTCTGGTCAAAATTATTCCATTCTGTTCAGTTCTGAATGCATTTGAAGTTCCTCCTTGTCTAATAATTAAGTATAATACAAAATTATATGGGGAAAGCTATCACCTTTTTGTAAACCTCAAATACAAAAAGCCGAAGACTGCCAATACAAAATATCCTATTCTAATACGTGTTTCTCAGCTTCCTGTGTAGTTATTAGGAAACACTCCCCTCACTGTATGGCTGCAAAACATCTATATTGAACTAAATATGGTTATTTTTTCCACTAAACCCAGTGTAGATATTTTCCTGGAATTTAGAACTGTGAGTCAGTCATATGATAAATTAATCTAGATTATAATCAATTGATCCAAATGTGATCAGATTACAGCCAGCCATATTAGTTTTAGCAAATTATTGTGTTGCTTACGCTCTGGCATCAGCGGCCTTTAGTTTATTTTTCAAGCTATTTGTCTGCCAGTTAAAATGAAATTTTCATTGGTTCTTTTGATGAACAGGGGACATAAAAGCTGAGCTATGTCATTTATGACAGACCAGCTGCTTTGGAGGTATTATTTTAGTCAACAGACTATATAACTTCAAATTATAAAACATGTTTAAACACATATATTTACAATCATAACCAGCCAGTTACATGCAAAATACTCCTGAATTGAGAGAGATTCAAGAAAAATGAGAACATGACTGTTTACCTTTCTTCAACTTCTAAAATCGTAAGGGAATGTATAAGCTCAGTCTTCTCCCTCATCTCCTCCCCCTGCCATTTATTTTTCTTCTCCCTTTTTATGAACAGAAATCCTGTCACACCAATATATTTTTGGCTAGACTACTGCATTCAAACCTGCTCTTTGACTTCTGGATGCTGTTTTTAATACAGAACAAATATGACAGGATGAACAGAACTCTGATCCTGTGAAAAGGGAGAAGACAATGCAGAGAAGCACAGACACAGGGAATCCTGAATATGCAGAAAAAAAGGATAGTCGAGTCTTTCAAGGAAAAGAAAGCTGACATAATATACACAACTGTACCAAACTGCAGCTGGTATTTAAAAGTAAAGTAAATCTGCTCTTAAAGTAGCCACTAATTTTGTAAGATTCCATCTTGAGATAACCCTGATTTTCCTAAAGGTGGTGCTGAAAACTGCTTTTATAGTCTCCAGTTTAAGCCTAAAAACAAAAGCACACACAACTAATTTTGCATTGAAAATGTTGACATTTCATGTCTCCTGAGATGCTTGAAATATGTTGAATAAATTCCTTGAACTTGAAAGGTAGGTAACAGATACAAGGAACAATCAACCCATAGCAAATTAATTCAAGTATGCAATTTTAATACAGCTTTATAGAGAGAAAAAAAATATGTAACTGACATAAGAAAAGAGCCGGGTCATGCAAGAGGTCTGAGAAATACCAACAGTAGCATATTTGGCCTGTTTCAAGCCCTTAGCAAAGGTTTCCATCCTCTAAAGAAATTGAAGGAAATTCACAAATTCAGGCAGACATAAAATACATGAAACATATCTTTTCACAGATGCAGATATGTGGAATACGATATCTAAATATCTGTTTAATTACAGAGGAGAGAGCATAGGGTATTTAACAAATCAGAGAAACTGAAATCTTACTGAAAGACCCTGTTCTTACTGGAAATCTGGAGTAGCCAGATGCTGCTGCATAAATGGATTAGCTGTTTGTGTATGCTACATAGTTTGAGATGCTCTGGAGGAATAGGAGAGTTGGTAGGGCCACAGGCCTGGTCAGAGGCTATCACTAAGGACCTTCAGCTTCAGTAGCTAGCAAAGCCATTCAACTTCTGTAGGGGCTGCAAGAGACAGTTGAGACATACCACAGTATCCTCTGATTCTGTTCTTGCCATGAATGTCATGGAAATTTATTTGCACGGTTCCTGGCAAGCCTACTCTTATTTGCAAAGCAAATATGTACCAGTGTTGCTGTTGGGGAGAGTCAGAATGTGTGCAGGTGAAGAATTTGACTCTTCATCCTTAAATGCATTCATTTAGACTTGCACAAGTGACATGCCTAAATGAACTACTCACCAAAGTAGAGAAGCTTAAACACCAAGTCAATAGCCTCAGCTATATGCAAAGGTGGATGACAAGTACCCACACATGAGGAAGATGCATCAGAACTCTAAGCTAATACTTAAACAAGGTATCCCTGGTTTTGCCTAGTCTAAGCTATATCTGTACCACAACTGCCTTTTAATGTATATAATTTATTGAAGACACCTGAAATGTCCTTTTTTTTAAGGCACATTGTAAGTACTCAAATAATTAGGAAAAATACATATATTTTCAAAATAAAAGAATATCAATATATGGCCAGGTGATGGCTCAAATCAAAATGCTGATCCTTACTCTTTCAATGCCAAACATATGAAAGATTAAATTGCTAACAGCACTCAAATACATCAGTGCTTTATTTTCAGACCTAAAGTACGCAAGATTTCTCCACCATAAAAACTGCAAGTAGAACTCCTGTGAATCATGAAGGTCCTTCCTTTTAAAACAGATTTAGAAAATGTAATCATCCTTCACAGGTGAGATATTCTGTTTATTCTATGGAGAATCATTTCAGTTTAAATTAAACTCTTTAAATGGTTTTGATGATTGCTGCAATAAGGAAATGACAGAGAAAAGATCTGGGAAGAGAATAACACGTGTTAGATGAATGGCTGACAGAAATATTTCTAGTATATGAAAAACATTCGGATTTTTTTAACCAAATATCAGTATTATTTTTTCAAAGCATAAAAACTAATGCTGTTTACTTGTCCTAAGTGAAAATGCCAATCTGTACTCTCCTCTTGAATTATCTTCAATAGGCACTAAGTATTTTGAAGATAAATAACAGATACATGTCTCTTCAGAATTCAAAAAAAACCAAACAACACACTAGTGGTGCAAGATACCTTCTGGATATCAGACTGCCAGAAAACCCTTATTTAAGACACAAGTCCTGCCATAGATTGCTTGGAATATAAGCAGCTAAGAATCTAAATTAGATTTTGATAAGACAAGTAATGACAAAATGCAAAGAAAGAGGTTAAAAGCACAATACAAATCTCTGGCATTCTCTTTTTTTTCCTGACCCTACCCTTAAACCTCACAGATACCAAACATACCAAATAGATGCCCATTAAAAACTTGTAAAAAGGATTGTTTCACATGTCCCTCTCTTCCAAGCTTTCTCTAAATTCATACTTATTTAACACTGTGATTAAGAGCACTACTGCCAGCAGTCATGAAAAATTCTGATATAAAGTCTCAGAACTACACCATTACTGAAAAACAGCTGCAAAATACCCTACTACAGATTGGGCTGGGGGGGGGGGGGGTAGTACGACATGCGTGCCAATTCATGACTTAAATTTGTCTCAACAGCAAATACTTTTTTAAGAGAGATCGCAAAAGATTAACCAGGAATACTGAAATCCAGATGACTTAAAAACAGCTGTGTTGAGGCACCCTATAAGCTGTCTTTTCAACATAGAACTTGCTCATCCTGATGCTAACACTCTCCTATTTCCAAATACTCGGTGATCCTTTACACACTGCTCAAGGTAAACTATAGTAAAACTCTATTTGTCAAGTGTCTTCTGCAAGAATCATTTATCTTTCTTAACGATATTTGCTTTCCCTAGCTATGTACCCCCAGAGGCATTCTTGTACATACCAGGCAGTCAACAAATGGGCTGAAGAAGAGGCAGAAGACCAAGACAGGCTCATATCACCTCCCTGGATGATGTTCCCATGGAGACTCCTTACAACAGACAATGCAGCTCCTGGCTGCAGCATTTGCACCATTTAGCTTCCTCTGTAATGAGGAAGTCTAACCAAAAAGTTTTCTTGCTAGTATAGCTGAAACAGGCATGCTGACAAAGATTAGATCCAGACCTGCAGGGTTTCTGCATGGCAATGCTCAGTCTGCTGCTGGTCCCAAGAACTTTGACAGGTTTATGGACAAGACTTGAGGTTTACTGTACAGTCTCGTCCCTATCCTCATCACTACAGTACAATAATAGGGAACACAAGGTATGAGCCTGCTGGCCGACTCAAAACAGAAGAGCTGAACTGCAGCTTAGGGTTAGATCCTTAAGGCAAGGGAAGGACATAAGGAAAAGGACATACGGAAAAGGACCTGGGATGTTGCTCTTGCAGTTTGTAGTACAGAGCTTTTGGAAGATAAGGAGTCCAACCTACAGACAGGTCACAGGTCTAAAGTTCCCGTTGTACGTAATTAGGCAATAAGAAGCTTATTACATGCCTGATTGAGTATCTCATAATTAACGACTTATTCCAAAGCCTGTTTAAGTCAATAGGAATCTTTCTGTTGACTTCAAAGGGGCTTTTGATCAAACCCTGCCTACTTAATAGGATACCTCTCTCCCCATGTCATAACTTAGCAGTTGCCATGAGGAGGCACTCAAACTGACAGTCTCATGGTTTAACTACAAAGGTGCCGGTGAGAGAACACTTTCATTTAAGGACATATGACCAGTTTTGCAGCTCTAGCCTACTGCTGATCTTTAGTACCTGAGACATCTACTTGGTGAGAAGTGAAAAATTTCACTGACATGACTAGAGGAAAATAGTACTGACAGACCTCTTGTGTTAACTGGGTCTAATTTTTGTTGATGCATCTGCAACAACAGATACTATTGGCACAAACTGTACACACACATTTTTTAATCTAGCCAGAAGAAATGGGGGAATGACAAGGTTCCCTCTAATACACAATACATTATTACTTCCCTGACCATTAGGCAATATCGCATAATAATCCCTTATACAGCTATATTATTTCTGCATACATGTTAATTCTGAAAATGCGTACTGTGTGGTCACACTAACTTGTCACTGACAGGCGCTGTGGAAATCCCCCTTATTTCATGGATCATTGATCCAATGTGTAAATCCTTCTTAGCTTGAAAGCCACTGACAAGATAAACCATAAGGGCTCCAAAGGGAAAGAGCCTTTCTGGTTTGTTGAGCAAATTCAGCAGTAGCACATGTACTTCAAACCCACATGTGAAAACCTCTTTGAAATTAGGATCCTGATACTGCAAATCCTTATGCCTATAACCTATAAGTCATCCCAACACAAGTCTAATACAGTTACCAGACACCCCTGGAAAAACAACATTACACTATCCATGTTAAATGTTTGTTTCCAGAATCAAGATCTAAATACAACTGGAAAAATAATGTCTAGAAATAGCCTTCTAGGAATTTCCACTCCAAATAAATAAATGTCATGTACTACATGAAACAGAAAAGAAAAAAAGTAATTTTTTAAATTAATAAGCAGGAAAGCTTGCATCTATAGATACACCGACTTTTTTAATCCATGTACTCTCCTAACTTGCAAAATATATAATTGAACTTTCCCACCATCTTTGATACCATTAAAAATTACAGATTTTAAGCCAATTCTGCAGATCTACAACTACGATTCAGCAGCTGAATGCCTGTGTAAACATATCTGCTAGTTACACAGACAATGCTCTTACAATAATTCTTTGCCTTTTAAGCATTTTGTTAGATAACCTATATTTTCCTTAATTTCTGAGGCAAATACAAATTCCAACTACAGAAACACAAATGTTACTTTCTGTGGTGCTAGCACACTGCTATTTTCCAGATCACCCTAACATGAGGTAACTATTATCAATTGTGAAAGCACAACAGGTGGGTCACATGAAAGGTCACGTTAGTTTTGTTCACAGGGCCAAACAGAAGGTTTTCATTATCCTTAATAAAAACAGAAGCAAGTAATAAAATATATCATTGCAATAACATATCTCTCCATTCATATGCAATAACCTCATACATTAGATCCTACCATTTCAAAATACTGCTGTTGGCTCCAGCAGCATGATTATTTTTGTGGTTGCTACTTAGAAAAATAATATTATAAATCACAGTTTGACTTGTAAATTTCCACACTGTTCTTTTGAACTGCTTTTTGAAATGTTTTTCTGGACAAACCTCCTCAAAGCGTGAGTTCACTTAGAAATATTAAGCACTTTAAATGGTCAATAAGGCAGCAAAGATTTTTAGTAATTCCTGTCATTAGTATAATAGCAAATCATGGTACCTAGAAGTAGTTAGACACCTTGTTCAAGTCCTGATGGTAAATTAAAGTAGAGTCATAACTCAGACATGTTGTAAAAAAGTCAAACCATATTAGACCCTTTCACAGCAGTTTTCAGGACAAACTGTTTGACCAGCTCCATTCTGCTTGCAATGCACATGTATGTACACACACATACACACCTGTACTCTCATCAGTGCACCAGCATGGACAGCAAAGGTGTATAGTGTAAAGTAAATATAACAAATTCTTGCATGTAATGAAAGCATTTTTATTTTTGCAGTTTAGATTTCTCATGGGTATACCATCCATGTTAAACACATTTCAATACAAATTAAAGGCCTGTATTTAAAAGAACATCAGTCAGATGCTTTTAACATCTATTTCAGAGAAAATGGTTAACATTTTTGGCTTCCTTCCTTAAACATTTTTAACGTAAATTTTACTTTATTTCTAAACGATTCCTAAATATTTCTAGGCTGAATAATGATCAGTAAATTGGCTTTTCTATTCAGCTTTTTCTGACTACATTATTCTTCAGTGCCTTCTTTTGCTGCTCTGCATCCCCATCTTAGGATGAACATAGCTGGATATAACACAGAACTGAAAACAAAAAGTGTAAAATATATTTCCATTTTCCTAAAACATTATTTTCCAAAATAACACAGGTTATAGGCAGCGGCAGTAACAGTCCAGTGCCTTCCCGTTGATATTACTGCAAGAGAAGGCCTGGTCTTCAAAGCAGTAACTTGTTATCAGAAAACAACATGTGCTACTGGAAACAGAAAATGCATGGAACAATGTACAGCTATCTGTGAATGCAAAATACTACTGCTAGAATGACTTTTGAGTTTGGTTCCAAAAAAATTAGCTGCTTATCAGTCTGTCACCTAAATGTGCAAAGCTCATCCTGGGGCATGTTGTGTCTGCAAAGTGACTTGCATTCTGGCAGCAGAGCAGCCACAGCCATTGCAGAGCCTCACTCTCTGAAGTCCCCCATTCCTATAAGTTTTAGGACAATGCATTTCTTTTGAGAGCCACACCTGCTGGCACTTCTGACAGACTATTTTGTCATGTGCTTCCTTAAGAGGTTTAAAAAAAAATATCTCTCATGACCTGAAAATGCTAAGCTGCAACTTCACACTTTTTCACACCTTACTCTTCCCACCTCACAGGTTGATGTCTAATATTAAAAATCCTAAACCATAAATCAGTAAGTATATTTCCATGTTGGGTGAGGCAAGGGTACAGAGGATCTCAAGCATTTCAGGTCAGCAAAGAAAGCCTCCTCAGTTACAGTATATCTGATACAGACGCACAATGTGTGGTATTCTCCAGTTTACAGGGTATGCCAAAATCTTTATCTATAAAGTGCTAAAGTAGTGGCAGGCAAATAAGGCAAATAATTTAGACTCGAAAAAAATGCATCTTGAAAGCACAGTCTGACCAAGCAGAACGTGTTTCACTCTCTTTCTGCTTAACCTATCAATTTAGATAACCGAATTTGTATTTCATTTTCTGCTTACATTTCTGTGGGCACAGTACTGAAAGGAGTTTAAAAAAAATAAAATTCAAAAAAAAAGAAAAAAAAAGGTCCTCTAATTATCTCTGTAAACTTCAGGATAAATTAGTACTTTTTGACAAATTATCTAAAGCCACAGTGATAAAGTGGTAAAAAGGCTTTTTGCATCCCATATCCCAGGGAAGTGTAAAGCTAAATGAACCTAATCTAAAACATGATATGTAGGTGGCATTCTATATAGAAAGCCTAATGTAAATAATAAAAACATCTGAGGAAAATTTTCAATGTCAATAACACGATTTATATGATTAACAAAAGTCAGTAATTTCTGGACAATCTTTTGAAAGATTTACAGTATTTACAATTCAGCTATTTCTACATCTTTCACGGTACTGGCACACTAAATTGAACATTTAGTTTCTTCAGTGCTCACATCAGAGAGTTATCTATGTTACAGTTAAAATGGGAGACATTTGTACAAATGGTTTAGAAACAGGTATGGTCCCATCTGCACTATAGATGGTTCTTGCATTAGTAATCAGGTTTGTTTTAAGTGTAGGGTGAATTAAAGATAATGTTAAGGTAAGACTTGCACCATGGTAGCTGTTTCTAATGCATAACTGGTAAAGCAGCTTTAACAGGAGCACTGAAAGGAAGACTCTGAAATTCCTATTCATAGAATCATAGAATCATTAGGGTTGGAAAGGACCTTAAGATCATATAGTTCCAACCACCCTGCCATGGGCAGGGACACCTCACACTAAACCATGCCACCCACCAAGGCCTCGTCCAACCTGGTCTTGACCACCAGGGATGGAGCATTCACAACTTCCCTGGGCAACCCATTCCAGTGCCTCACCACCCTCACAGGAAAGAATTTCCTCCTTATATCCAATCTAAACTTCCCCTGTGTAAGTTTTAACCCGTTACCCCTTGTCCTATCACTGCAGTCCTTAATGAAGAGTCCCTCCCCAGCATCCTTGTAGGCCCCTTCAGATACTGGAAGGCTGCTATGAGGTCTCCACGCAGCCTTCTCTTCTCCAGGCTGAACAGCCCCAACTTCCTCAGCCTGTCTTCATACAGGAGGTGCTCCAGTCCCCTGATCATCCTCGTGGCCCTCCTCTGGACTTGTTCCAACAGTTCCATGTCCTTTTTATGTTGAGGACACCAGAACTGCACACAATACTCCAAGTGAGGTCTCACAAGAGCAGAGTAGAGGGGCAGGATCACCTCCTTCGACTTGCTGGTCATGCTCCTTTTGATGCATACCAAGTTACAGGGGGCCTGATTTTCAGAGGCATTTGGCAAACTTTTCCCTTAGAATCAGGAAGGAGGAGAATACCTTTCAGAAGTCAACCACATCCACTTTGATGTGACAACATGAATCAGAGCTCTAACTTTAGATGTTCCTACTCTGAGAACATCAGTGTCCATGGGATCATTTTGGTACTACTTCCCTAGCCAGTATTTTCAGCATATGATTAGTCTTTTTTTCCCCCGAGACCTTCCCTGATCAATACATACCATAGCAGACTCATTTCTGCCACCCATCCCAACCGCCTATACTTTCATACAGGAGCTTACATGCCCCTGTATTTAGTATGTTACTGATCTGACACTAATTGGGGTTTTTGGCTCAGCTTTGAAACAAGCTGTTATCTAACAACAAACCTAGCATTTCCTTCAATATCACACACATGCATGTGCCCACTCATACACAGATTTTAAGTACTATGCAGAATAATAGAATCAACAAGGTTGGAAAAGACCTTTAAGATCATCAAGTCAGATTGTTGCCCAGCACTGCCAAGGCCACCACTAACCCATGTCACTGAGGGCCTCATCTACATGGTGTGTGAACACCTCCAGGGACAGTGACTCCACAACTGCCCTGGGCAGCCTGTTCCAATGCCTGAGCACCCTCTGGGGAAGGAATTACTCCCAATCTCCAGTCTAAATATTCCCTGGCACAGCTTGAGGCTGTTTCCTCTGTTCCTGTCCTTGTTCCTTGTGAGCAGAGACCAGCCCCCTCATGGCTCCATCCTCCTGTCAGGCAGTTGTAGGGAGCAATAAGGTCCCCCCTGAGCCTTCTCATCTCCAGACTAAACAACCTCAGATCTCTCAGCTGTTCCTCATGTGTTCTCCAGACCCTTCACCAGCTCTATTGCCCTTCTCTAGCCCCACTCCAGCACCTCAATGTCTCTCTTGTATTGAGAGGCTCAGAGCTGATACCCCTTTCTAGGGAAACAGATCCACTCCATCCAAAAATACATGAAAAAGATGACAGACAACTGTTGCATTCAGTCCTTCTGTACTATATAAGATTCAGACTGAAGTGGTCCTGTATTGATCCTACTTGACTGCCCCACATTACACAGTTACAGACACGAATGGCTAGTTTCAGAAATAAAGCTTATTTTTCACCTAACAAAAGGAACTGGACTAAAATTTCAAAATGATCATGAAAATCTGGAAGAAATCCAATGGATTCTTAATTCAAAAACTGCAAAGCCTTTCTCATAAATGTATCCTACCCCCTTTCACTTAAGTGTTGCTGTTAGGCCTCAATTACATTTCCTCAATAGTAATGAAAGTATATGCTACCACAACTGTGTCCACTTGGAAGAGCCATCTGTGAAAAATGAGACCAAATCAGAGGCTTAGCCTTTGGATTTTATTTGTATAAATAATCTGTAGTGTCTATAACCTAAATAGCATTCATAAACTATTAATTAATTCCACTAATTCAGGTAGCATACCCATTGACTTTAGGAAGTTTCAGACTTTGGTCAGTGTAAGAAATTACATTACATCCTGCTGATGATGGAAAAAGGAAGGAAAAACCTTTGTACCTACCGAATTGAGCTGTTGTGATCTCAAATCAGTTGTTCTGCACGTACGGATATAATGACAGGAAAAAAAGTAATTATAATTAGGTGTCTATTTTGATTTTTCTCTTCATAGTATCCGTACTGAATGTCACTTGATTTTAACAAACTATAAGCCATTTCAAGCAGGCACTGCATATCCTTGCAGCTACCGGTCTACCTGGAGTCTCTAGTTTATTTCAACAAAATTTTCTTGTGCAAGCATGTAAACATTTTTAAGATTAAAAAAAAAAAACAAAACACATTTAAACAGGATGGTGATAAACCAGAAAGGCAAAACAAAGAGATCACTGATCTGAGCAATGTATTAACTGGTTTTGAGTGAGGAAAACAGAGAAAAATCTCTCAAAGGAAAGAAAAAGGAAAAAAAAGGAAATCAGTGAGGCCCAGCTCATTTAATGGTCTGATTTTGTAATTGGAACTACACTACAGTTGAGTCATGAGCCCAAAAAAGCCTTACTTGGTTTTAATGGGACTCCATAATGTGCCTAAGGGCCTGTAACAGATAAGGAGAACATTCATGAAGATCAAGTCTTTCATTTTCAGCAGATGTCTGTATTGAAATTAAATTTCTATAACTAAGATGCCCCATTTGCTACTCTTACTTGCCTGGAAATTTTCACTAACATCAACTTCATTGGCAGCAATAAAGCTACTCTCACACTCTATCATTACCAAGGAATTGATAAATTCTTATCAGGGAATATTCACACCACTTCACTTCAGATGTCTAGTGTAAATGCCTAAATTAGGAGCTAGGGCTTTCTGTACTCACGTTCCCAGAATCATAAAAGCAATGCAAATAGGAGACCCTCTCTTTCTACTCACTGCATAAAAGAGCCTGAAGTTCAGATAAACTGTGCTTTCTACACAGACAATATTTTCAACTGTAAGACAACAAAGCTCCTCCAAGAGGAAAAAATAAATAAATGAAAAAAAACCCTCAGGTTAAATAAAAGGAATAGTGCTATAAAAACAAAATCCAAAACACAAACACAGAGTTAGAACATGTTTAAGAACTACACTTTGAGAGAAGTTAGTCTTGGAAGTTTCAGTAAATTTTAAATGCAGATTCTCATCATAAGTTGCTCAGGTTATTACTGAAGATTCACCAAGGGAGAAATCAGTTAAGTAAAGGAAATTAATTTAATACTGATGGAACAGACTGTGACAATAAATCCATCAACCTAAGGAACGTCTTCCCAGAGATAGCAGTGAAAGTCCAAATACTCCATGGAACATTTAAAAATATACTAAAGGTGTAATGTATAAGAAACAGATATTTTGCAATTACAGTGATAATAATGAAACTTTATATTAATAGTCATAGAATATTTTAATCACTTCCATTTGTTACAATAGCACAAATGGAAATAAAAATGTTTCTTTCTATAAAGTATTGCAATAGTATCCAAATAGTAACAAAGTAGTATCCCATTTTATTGCAAATACAAACTGCTTTCAATTCCATATGCATACAAAATACTGTCATCTTTAATCTGTACCAGATTTTCTGCTAGCTACACCTAGAAGTTAATCTAAAACTTTCCAAAAGCTAGTAGCTCCAAAGCCAGTACCAGAGCTTCTTCAGTTGTCCAAAGCACATTCAGCACTTCGTTATCTCTGGACTCTTCACAAGACCAAAAACCTGTACCATAGTAACCTGAGTTATCTGTAATTAATCCTTCATGTAGATCTGAAAATTAAAATTAAGGTGATAGCATTACCTTCATATCAAGGCCAATTGTCAATGCCACTATTTTATAAATAGACACTGTTCATACAAAACTCTTTCAGCAACAGAGCTTTAGAAGTTTATTAAAAAATAAACAAAGTTAAAAAGTTAATATGGCAAGATGTAAACTTATTTCCCCTGCTCTATTTGCTCAAGTTAAAGAACTTGGTTCTGTTTGCTTCTGTACCCTATTGTAATCCACCTTATCATATATAATGTCAGGTGGTTTCTAATCCATGAGAGACTTATAGGACAATAACAATGTATCTTAGAGTGCTGAAGTTGCATTATTGAAAAGTGAAAGTATTTCCAGTCTAGTTTTGCTTCCCACTCCACCTTTGGTCTGATATCACCTTCATTTTTCCAAGCAAACCACTTCTTAAATGCTATGTCTCATTTTCTTTTACAGACAGTTTCCAAGAGGCACTGGCATCAAATAAACTGTGAAACTACACTGAGGGCTCAGACTCAAAATCTGAGCAACTGGATGTTCACTGTCTTTTGACCTCATAGCAAGTAAGCTTCTACCTTATGTTTCCTGAAAGAACAAATCTTTTTACATCAGAAACACTGAGGACAAAATTACAAAAATCCCTTCCAAGTCTGCATCATATAATGCTCTCTTTAACAAAGACAGATTATCTGACTGATGCATTTCTTTCTCCATTTTTCTGGCCTAATCTAACAAAGAAAACAAAGCTGGCATAGTAAGTGGGGTTTTCCTTCTCCCTGACTGAATGCTGCCTATCTAGTCCACAAGGAAAAACGGTTAGACTAACCCCAACCTACTTTTTTCTACTACTTTTGCACATGGGCACCAATTAAAATATTGAATCCACGAGTTAAACAGGAAATGTCTCATTCAACTTTAATGACACCCCCACCATACATTGCCTAAAAGTTTAAAAAAAAAAAAACAGTTTTCATAGCAGCAAGCATGTTAATTGTAGTAACATGAACAATACTGAAATTGTTTGAAGATGGAATTAAATTTAATGAAATTCACAAACAAACCCCTTTTAGAAAGTAACAACAGTTTTTTGAACATTAAAGAGAAGCTCATTATATCGAGACAACTCCAATGTAAAAGGCAACCCGACTTCAATCACTGCATATCTGCATGTTAATGAACTTGCTGTGTGCAGCAGGGACTGAGCAGAGTAAGTAACGGGAAGACTGTCTTAAAGCATACAGTACACTTAAAAAAAAAACAAAACATGCCACCTTTAATCAATGAAACACCTTTTCATTCGTACCTTAATAGCAACTGAAATGATTTCAAACGTATCACAAAGGGAAGATGATACTTAGTAAAGGTTTCTTTAAGACATAACATTTCTTCCACATTCTTCCAGCATTCACATACTGTCAGCATCACTGTGGCAAAGACTTTCAAGTTTCAGCAGACAGATACCGCCCAGTACAAAGTCTTTGTCATAATAATTTCATTGCAGCCCCCTGATCAAACATCTAGACAAATCTGAGACTGAAAACTGAGAGCTAACCAATGACCTTTGATTAGAACCACAAGCACCAGTTTTAATAAAATGCCTCATTCATTGCCTTCCCCTGCCAACAAGGAAGGTGTGTTTGAGCCTGGAAAACATAGTCAATATAGCCTTTACACACGTATAATGATTCCTATTATTCACAGAATTTGTGACTGTAGCAAGTGAAACATGGACATCTTAAAACAGCTAAATGAAAACACACTGACAACATTCTACCTTTAAAATATATTCAGGAGCCTGCCTCTGCCTTTCTGTTGCCTGCTGCTGGCTTTCTTGTCTTGCTGATCATATTGTAATAGGCTTGGCTTTTTTCCCCCCACAAACCTTCATTTACACAATGTTTGGTTTATTGCTATTTCTCAAAATCTATTACTGTTGGCAAAGTCCAGTTTTAAGGGGTCTTTAAATTTATACTTAAGTAACAGTGCCCCATTCAAATACACATTTATAAAGCTGCCTTTTTGTATATTATACATTAATATTTATATATTAATTTTTGAAAATTCAATTCTCATTTCTGGAGCTGAATATCCTATCAGACTTTGAGGGAAGGTTGTAAAAAGACTTTGCAAACTTGAGTAACTTGAGAAGCTGTTCAACACACGTTTTTGCTTGCTTACAGATATCCAAGTTGCTGGTCTCTAATACAGAGATTCAAGGAAATACAATTAAAATCCATTATATATATTTGTGCTTTAACATATCAGGCAAGAGGACAGAAAGGGGGTCTTATCACATTTCCCACTTGAAAAGCTAAAGTCTGAAGCAGGGTAATAAATATTCAAATGACTTTGCACCACTGAGCTACCATATCAAGCTAATGATCTGTAGTCTGGAGCTCTATAAAAAGAAAGCTTACTGCCTGCCGTCACCTAGAGGTGTTGCTGTAAACACTGTGGGGGGATATTCTCCTCTCAGTGTGTGTGCATGTAACTACACTTAATGTTGTTTTCAAGACAGAATATATTGCTGAGTCGTAAAACAGAAAGACAGGATGAAAAAATGCCAAAAAATGCAAGGACAAAATGAATTAAAAGAAAGTTTCTGGAGGTTTAACTTAACTTGTTTCTTCACTGTGCTATGAAGGAGTGGGCTTGTATTTCAGGCCTTACTTGCATAGCCATAAATAAGAGAGATACAGATGTTCAGTTATATATATGGTGGGAGCCCATGGCTAGTTAACTAAGAGCAAGATGGGTAAACTCCACGGCCTGCCAGAATCTGCTGTAATCTTGAATTCACTGTAACAGAACAACTGATGTTATAAAGTGGCATGGCCCACTGCGTAAGAGAGCAGTCCCCTTCAGGCAGGAAGAAAACAGGAATAAACGACAGATTTGTTATGAACAGTCTGCATCCTCGCTAGAGCATGAATCAAGCAGACATATGCTCCATCAAAAGCCATGGAGAAAAGGCAGATCCAAGCATATAAAGAACTATTTCTAACTGCATATGTAATGGTATAAAAATTCTTATCTTTATTACAAAATATTGCATAAGAAAAAGAAAGAGAGATGGTCTGGAATTTAAGCACAGGCCTGGAAACGAGCCATATCTTCCAAGTTTGAATTCTGGCTAGGACCCAAACCATCTTGAAACCTTCCTGCTTCAGTTTCCCAACTGGAAAAGTGAGAATAAACATACTTGCCTACAGTATTTCTCTCTTAAGAATGGAGGATTAATTAAACAGTGTACTAGTATCCGGTCTATTTGGAAGTTCTAATGCCCCTTATCCCCTCTAAACAAACGTAAAAGGCAAATAGCAGTCCTATATTCTCTTTTACGTACAACAACTTTCTAACCTAGACATGATTAGATAGGTGATTCAGAGGAAAAGAGAAAACTGCATGGAAAAGGTATATAGAATCAAAAGTAAAGCTTCTCCAAGGTCCACATTTACTTTCTTCTGAATCTTACTTTTACAAGAGCACTAACATTCTTTTAAGCCTGGAGGAACATGCCTGTCATCAGAAGCCCTCAGGTACCTCTCACAAAAGCCAGCAGAGCTTTCAATGACAAGTAATACAGAACTGGATAGCAAGAAAGGGTGAAACAATCTGTCCGTCTCCCAGCATGGTTACATACACCAGGCTGTTTTCTCTCGCTGTTTTTTGATCTTATAGGTTGCACAGCAATGTCTGCTGGTCCATAGATGCCAGATGGTACATTCTTGCCTAGCATATATAGCAAGCATTGTCTTGCCAGTTCTTTGGGCTTTGTAATCAGTTGGAAGAGGCAAATTTCTGTTCACTTATAAATATAATGTTATCAGATACCAACATTTGACCTATCATGACTCCATCAGGGCTGAACTACTCAATTTTGCTCAGCAGCCATTCAAAGTCTAAGACCTGAAGCAACCACAGTTTCTCCCATACCAGGATACAGCTAAAGATCCTGTTCAGACTCAATTCTGGAAGATGGTGTACACAGGTTTTTGCAACTTCCTTCCAGGACCTGTCTACAGTATTGCCAGCATCTCTGGCAGCTCCAAAAATGGGAACCCTTAAGTGGCCACTCTCCGTTGACTTAATTTCTAAACTGTTCACGCACACATCTAGCTCATGTGCAACATACATGCAAACATTTTGCAACTACAGAATCAGCATCACAGAATCTGATTCTGTTTTCTCAAGGCCTGAATGACCCTGATAATACAGTACAGGTTTAACATTTTCATTATTTATGTATTTACTAAAGCAAAACTAAACGGCTGAAAGAAGAAACTTTATCGGCTTCTACTGGTGCTTTCCTGGTGGTATTTAGGCATTTTAAGCATAAAAGAAGAGACAGAGGCAACTTCTCAGAAGTGTTTTAAGTTGTGTGGAGTCTAACAGAAGCCAGGAAAATCAAGAGCTATCTGTCTAAAGCTGCCAAGGAATACTGTTTGTCTGCGTACACACCACACCTTTAATCGCTTGGTACTTCTCATTTTCATTCTGTAACAGGAAAAGCTAATGGCAGACTAAACTATCAGAAGGTTAGATTTCCTAGTGTTTGATATATGGGATCCGTGCAATCACAGATTTTAAATATGTTTTAGATTTAGAATAGAATTAGTCTTTGTTTCCTCTAGTTAATTAAAAAATTGTTTAATGTACATTCACATGCTAGATATTTTTTTCAGTTGCAGACAACCAAATATAATTGCTGCTGCAATACAATATAATACTACTGTTTGTTTCTTTGTTGGAACTGCCTGGCGTTTACATGAATACTGGCACCAAAATGGAGCAAACCAGGCTGTTAAGCATTAGCCCTAAGTTAAGTGGTAACATGATCTATTTAGTGGCACACTTATCAAGTCAGTTCTACTGCCGTTTATTTAAATAGAAATTGAAATATTAGCTGTTCAGCAAACTCCAGGCAATCTATGCAGGAAATTGAGAGGGCTCTAGACCTTCCTATAATGAGAGAATGTTTTACAAGTCCTCCCTAAACAGTTTCCTATTCTGAAGTACAGTAGCTTCTCGGGGCGGGGGGGGGGGAGAACACAATGAAGCTGCAAGAAGGAAAATACTGCCAGAATAGATTCAGTGCACATACACTGGTAAGCATCATTACTTGAATGTATCAAAGTCCTTAGGCATTGTGATTGCAAACCAAATAAAAGGATACTCTGTACAAAATACTAAAATAGTTAAATGGATTCCTGATAGTTCATATTGTTTCCTGTTTTTTTTAAAAAAAAACACAGGTTTACAGCATAACTTTTAAATCATGGAAGAAAGGAAATCTATCCACAATCTTACATTCTCTAGGGAATGAAAACTATTGATGAACAAATAGTTTAGACACAGTAGCTAAACAGATTTTGTCATGTACCTTTGTAATCACTTAAAAAAATCTCTGCAAGACCCAGCTCTACTACCCACATTTTTCTTTTCTTACATATACTTTAAATGTTGTGATTTGAGATTCTAGACCTAAAAGCATAATTTTGTATACCACTGTTGCCACCTGTCAATGAGTATTTCCTAAAGGTAGTACCACCATTCCCATAGCTTCACAAATCAGTATAAAGTATATACTGTATAAAGGGTTGAGTTTTCATTCTAAACTAGCTGCCTTTGAATGTTCAGCCATAAAGATTTTGATTCGCTGATAGGTGTGTTGCAATGTAGGGAAACCAAAGAAGAAGTCAAGCAGCGTCATCCAAATGAACCAAGATCACTATGCCTGGTCAAAGCTATCCTACAGCTAGTTTTGGTCAATTAGTATAGCATACATAGCATACTCTACTACAATATAAACTCCAGGATTGACCCTACAAGCTTTTAGTTAACAAAACAGTCCCAAAAGAATCAAATTACCTGTTACCTGAGCAATGACCTCAGAATCATACCTCTTATTCCTCACTATATGGAAAAAAATAAAAACAACAAAACCACACTGTTAAGAAAGAGGTACATTCTTTATGTACTTTTTCTCATGCCTGACAGTATTAAATACATAGCACAAATTAGGTTCCTGTCCTGTTTATCACTACGCTGTATTGTTCAACTTTTTCATTGTGGGTTTTTTTGGTTTTTTTTCCGGGAAAGTATTACTCTATTGTATGTATTTTCATTTTTAATAGACGATTCACTTGCTTGATACTAAATGGAACAAATGCCTTAGTAACGTAATCAAAAATATGCAGCATGTGTTTCCAAAATTAATTTTGATATTTCCTGTCACTAAACTTGCCTCATCAGAGCATTATAGTAATTTTATAGTTGTAGCAATGCTGATTTCATCACATAAGAATCTACAGGAACATTTGAAGTTGCACATGTTCAAGAATTTATTTTTTTTTTGTCCTGAACAGCAAGTTAGTTTCAAATTCCTATCATCTTCCCTTTAAGTCAGAGAGAAGCTGGATTCAGAACTCCAAGTAAAAATAGTTGAAATTGCAATCTATACACAGTTACAGTTTCTCTCTTACAAAAAGACTCAAGTCTCCAGAATCACTATTGTGGTTCTGCTTTCCATTTAAATTGCTTTCTTACCATTTAAAATGTATCTTGATCCTTTTAAGTAATTAGGCAACCAGTAAAAAAGGAATTTGGGCTATTACAATTATTGTTCAAGGCTTAATTTATATATGCACTGCAGGGGCTATACTGAGAACTTTCATAGAAGTCCTTTTTCTCCTCTTCCACACAACATTTTTCAGAAAATAAGCAGTTGCACAAAAATGTTAACATATGGCAGTATTTTTGGAACTGCTGTAGAAATTAAAGGCAATAAAAATTGCCTTGGACAAGAAAGGACAAATAGGCCAAACCAAATAATTATTCTTGCAGCTTTCTTTAACCACTGACTCCATTTTATATGCAGTTTCTGATTTCTCATATTAAATCTGATCATATATATTTAATTCCATTCTTAAAAATTTCAGTAGACAACTTCAGTGCTAACCTACAACTGCCCTGTCAGAAAATCTTTGATGTCACAGCATAATAGCTCCTGAAAGAACAGCACTAATACTTAATGTAACATGAAACCAGGGCCCTGCAGTGGGGCTGTCTGCTGTCAGGAACAAACAGTTTCACTGCTGTTCCCCAGAAGTGACAAGATTGAGAACTAACAGGGCAGCACCTCCTCAGTGCTACAGGAGACCTGTGCACCAGTGTCATTGGCAAATTCCATTTCATTATTTTAAATGTATCACCATGATTAAAAAAAAAAAAAAATCCCAAACACTAAATAAAAATGCCCAGCATTGCAGCCATAGTTCATCTGAGACGTTCTCTTCTTCTCTGTTGTACATGCAACTGTTCTGATGTGAAGATGAATTATTCCTATGCTGCAAACTGTAAAACAGGCACATACGTGCATGTGGAATTTCTTGAAATTTCATAGCTTGCAAATAAAAAATATTTCTGTTGCCCAGTGCAGCCTAAATTATTTTCCTGAATGTATTATTTTTCTTGTTATGACCTTTGAATCTCTTTTAAAAGTATTGCTAGATGGCAGAAAACATGAAATACTTTTCTATGTTGCTAACACAGGTGATTACAGGCCTGCCCGTGAACTCAGTATCAGATTTTAAGTAATGAAAACCATTGCATCTGACAGAGATCACTGGAAAGATCAGATTCCAAAATCCTACATGGGCCCTGCTCTCAATGGTACTGAATGTCACTTGCTCAGTGCCCCTTACAATGTAACTACAGGCTCTGACAGGAGGTATAAAATACAGAATCGGGCCCCATACGTCTCTGTTTTGCACTCCTTATTTTTACTTCTTTTGAAACATTTTTAGGATTTGTGTGTAACATTGCTTTAGGTCAAAATATACTATCATATATGAGAGTATCAAGCTCTCATAGAAATCAACTTCATTGCTGCATTTACTTTCTCTCTTGGAAAACTGACTAGTCTATTTTATAAACTAGCAATAGGTGTATTTAAAGTTTATAAAACCTGGCCTCTGGCTAACTTGTAAACATGGGATATATTATCCTTTTGTTTGTAAAGCTTAATCCTACAACTGTCAAGCTGAATAAACCTTTAGAATAATAGTAAAAATACAAAAACCCCAGTCATCATTAACAGAAAACTGACATCAGATTGAGATATGTAAGTGTCAGTGGCACATTTTTTGATGTGTCTGGTAGTACATATAGAACTGGTAACATTTTTATCATTCAAATTTCTCAAAAGCATTCTTGGGCCATCTAATTTTAAAAGTCATGAAGTGATAAATGTTTTTAGAAGTATTTATGCTTAACCATCCTCCTTCAATGAATCTCTGGTACTTGGCAAAAAATAATTCATAGCGTTTTAATCATGCAGGACCTTACTGACACTGAATTGGAAATTAGGTTCTTCGTGTAGATTCAGAGCACACATCCACACAGCAGCATTAAAAGGTCTCTGCTCATATATTTGCAACTCTTACCATTTGTTCCCAGAACACACTTAAATACGATATCCATGGTGCAAACACTGAGTTAGAGGCATACTTTATACCTTATAGTCTAAGTAGATTACACAAGAGGAAAGAAGAATACTGTAAGTAGCATAATCTCTAATCACGGTCTGTGGCACCATCAAAACAATAGGTAACGCCAATTTCTCCTACCTCCCTAAATACAGGGGAGCCCTAAGTACAGGCACCCACCACTCTCTGAGCTACACGACAGGCATGTGTTGTTCCATTATGAATGCAACTAGAATTGTTTAAAAAGCCACTGCTCTTCCTGCTAAGAACTTACTGTCCCTCCACTTAGACATCACATGGTTTGAGCTGTGGTTTCAACTAACTCTCTTTGCCACACAGTGACATTACATTCGAATCATTCACACGTTTACTGCACCTCAGCTGAGAGGCAAGAAAGAAGAGCTAAACATATGATTTCTTCTGTCCCTCCAGCTAGATATGCAACAACATGCCTGTCTACACTCTAATCTAAGCTATATATATATATATACACATTTTACCTCAGCTATTTTAAAGATGGAAAACAAAAAGAAAGACAAAGAATCAAGATTTAAACTAGCACTTAATTGTACTCCTATTCCATCTTGATGGGAACAAGCAAAAAACTCTTAAAGAGACAACGGAATTCTCTTTCCTCACTGGTTTGAAAAGACCAAGGTTTGTCCCTGCTGAGGAGAAACTGCACCCGTCACCTTTGCCCTTGATATCTCGGATTTTGCCAAGTTGTTTGTTTTTTTTAATTCAGTTTGTTCAGTAGATCCTTTATGATGCTTGGTCATTAACTTGCAGACAAATATGCAGGTAAAAATTGAAAAATATTATTGGGAATAATCACACAAAACGAGAAAAATATTCTCTGGCATCTATAACTGTAACACCATTGAGGTAGTGCCAATATTATGCTTTGTAACAGAACAGGTGAGAGGAGGAAGAAAACCATTGCAATCATTACCTTATGTGTCCAAGACATTTTGAGTCAAGAACAAATATCTGACAGAACTGCCTAGAGATCTCAGTTCAGATAAAGTCCACTGCTAATTATTGCCTGAAGAACACTCTTAAGGAATGAGAAAAAAAAGCTGGTAGAAAGCAAAGAGAACTTGAGAACAAGTCATTATAAGCAAAGACAACTTATCTTCAGAACTTGATATACTAATTGTACATACACATTATTAATTTCTGCAGATAAACAACATAGTTCTAAACAAGGAAAGAAGTAAAATCTGGGTCAAACACTGGCTTCCAGATCAAAAATCTTAGCAATTTCATATTAAACATAAGTTGCTTATAAAGAACATTTATTTAGTATCAGTAATTATGTAACATGAGCCATTCCCTCTAAAGATTATCCATAGCCTTCTAGACAAAACAAGCCCCAGAAGTTTTTAATCCTGACCATGTTGCGGGCTGACCATTAAACAAAGGAGCAGGTCAGTGAAGAAATTCATAAGCCAAAAAAACATATAAACCAGCACTAGTGAATAAGGATTCAGTCCTCCAAAGTGCTAAGCACATTGGCTCCAGTCCAATAAAATACTGAATTTACATGCTGAATTTTAAGCATATACATAGTCTCATTCCCATTGAGATTTAGAGCTTTAAAGCTCAGCGTGTGCTTATATACTCTGTTGAACTACGACCAGAGCACTTGGTATCTTCCAGGACTTGAACCCTGAATATTATCAGCTGGACCTGAAAGAGCTCAAGCAAATTAATTTTCTACCTGCCTTAGTCAGTAACTCTGAACTTTATTCTAAACACGTGAACCTTTCAGAGATTATGAGTTCAGATTACCATTCTTCCACAATCACAAGTAGAAGAATGAAGGCCAAGCAGCTATTCCTGTGGTCCACTGCAGCATTTTCTTTCGGTTTGGGTGTCCAAAAACAAAAACCCAAAGATTCTCCTTTAGCCCGAGAAAAAGGACCAAAGCCCATCAGGTCCTGTGGCTGAGAAAAAAACATGTGCTGCTGAATTCAGTTGTAAGAATCTTCATTATTGAGAATTAATGCCAACTATCCAGTTCATCATTGCTCTTTAATA
Organism: Pezoporus wallicus; assembly: GCF_028554395.1. Taxonomy (NCBI): domain Eukaryota; kingdom Metazoa; phylum Chordata; class Aves; order Psittaciformes; family Psittacidae; genus Pezoporus; species Pezoporus wallicus. The sequence continues at coordinate 1,144,995 of NW_026640253.1, read as the reverse complement.
CAAAAACTGTAATAAGAGACAAACTGCTCTTCACACACACTCTTCAGATTTGCTACAGCTCCAACACCACTGAACAGGCAGTCTGTGGCTATTAATTATTTCTGGCAAATGAGAATCTTTTACCCAGCAACTGGCTTTACCACAGCTCTGGAATTCACCACAAGGAGACTGAGGTCAAGTGTGACCTATGAAAACTGGTGTGACACCAAGCATGCTTTCAGGCAAGCAAAACAGCAGAAGAACAAAAATGCAAATAAATTAATTTCTCACATCAAAGTAGTAATGGCTAGCATTAAACAGCCTTTTATCTGTTTGCAAAAGGGGTTGTTCGTTTTATGTGGTTTATGTTCTGCCTTTTTTTCATATTTTTATTTCAGGGCCCTATTCATTGCAGAAAAACTGACATATCAAATATTTTTAAACACAAGTAAAGGTATTTTATTAGAATTTGAATTCTTAAAAAAGCTGAATAAGATGCTGATACATTAATCAAGTGAGAATTTGCACAAAGAAACTTAAAGGGAATAGAAAGAATCACATGCATCTTCGTGTGTGAAAAAAGGTTCAAAACAAACAGTGTAAAACTATTTTATGTAGTGGGTACTGTGCCTCATTTAGACAAGTATATTGCCTTATAGCACAGAAATGAAATAGTGAACAGGTATAACCAGTAATAGAGTGACCCTAAAATTATTGGACAGCCAACTGCCTCAATGTACCAGCTTTAAGTAGACAGAGCATTGCTATGGGAAACCCTGGTCTACCGCTGACATGAAAAAGAAAAAGAGCTGACATGCACTGTGGCATAGTTTTATGTGCTCAAGAATTCCCATCAAGCCACAGTAATGGATGACCCTACTAACCGTGGACATTCTTAGGAGAGATACTGAGGACATATCCTTCCCTGGAAGTTTCAGTGGCTCAATGCCTTTTATGATAAAGCTTCAAATTTCTCATATTTTTGGCCTGGCTCCCTATTTGTTACCCCTACAACACAACTAGCAGGCCAGCCTGCATCACAGTTACTTAAACATGGCGCAGCAGGCCCAGAACAGCCTAGCATGCACAAATGGAAGACTACAGGCCATGGTCTAGTTTGTCTAAAAGAATTGTCTATCATGTAAAAAAAAAAAAAAAAAAAAAAAAAAATCCTCACACTGAAAGTACAAGAACTGCACAACTTTCCAGAAAGCTGAGAACATAGGAAAACTATTTTTCCCTTTTACATAACAAAATATTCCCCTTTCTGGAGGTTATACATCCCAGTTGTCAACAGATGTTCAGTCAGTACTCCCACTCTAAGCTCAATTAATATCCCAACTGATTGTGAGTGACAAAAATGCTGATTTTGATATCCCATCCTCAGTTTCTTAGAAAGTAGAAGAGTACAGGAGAAAGAGAAAAATAAAGTCACTAAGTATGCCTTGAAAGGCTACATCCACCAATGCTGAGCTGCCCCCGCACATCCTAGGTTTTTTTCTGTGTCTCTGGTTCTCACCCTACCCTTTTTCTTCCTTCCCCAACCCCCATTTCCTTTCATTCAAGCATTCTCCCTCCCTTCTTATCCACAGAAACTGACTACTGCAGGTTCTAAAGCATCTATTTAATTTCTGCTTTGCTTTTAGCTAGTTTCAAACCTTCATTGCTAACAAGATCAAAAAGACATGAAATACAATTTCATTTCACATTCAACATTCAGACCACAAATTGGTGTGCAAGAGTATTGGGATTACTAATTTATACTGATCATTCAGAATCTCTAAACCCTTTCAACAATATTTGCTATCAATCATTTTTGGAAGGAGCAGTAAAACACATAAATGTTTAAGATTCATGCTAGGTATTCACAGGCTGTTCATATAAAATAGTATTTCTGTCCACTTGCTAAAAAATACCAATGAATGACCAAACTGGTCCACTCAAACTGATCCACTTTTTCTCAGACAGCAAATACAGATAACCTGGCTCTCAAAGTATTTGTCATGAACAACTTGATAACCAACAGAAAAGGAATATGGAGTTCAGTCTTGAACACACTAAGCACTAGAGGGGACTTTTTTTGACCACTGCAGGTTACCTTCTTAAAAAGATAGCATTACACCATCTATATAGAGAATTTCAATAATTTAAATATATCAAGCTATTACCAAATACTGACTACATTCTATATGTATGATCAACAGCAGTAAGAGCATTAAAGTTACTATTCAGTTCAACACATTTTCTCTTCCCTGCCATCTTTATCCTTTCATATCCCTTCCCCTCCTCTTCCTCTCCCTTTGTTTTTTCATCCCTTCTTTTCTCCCACACATTCAAGAAGGCCCGATTCAATACAGTGTGGCATCAGCAGAGACCGGCAACAGCTGCCGCTCCAGCTACAGCAGTGAGTGGGTTTTAAAAAACCAAGGGATAGCTTTAAAGTTTGGGAGAGCTGTTTAAAGTGAATATGTAATAACTCTACTGAGGATTTGGACTTTTAGCTACACTCAATAGGGGTGCTTCATTACCTACTTGTGGGAATGCCACTTGTCTGTGATGAGGTCACAGCCTCCTGGTGATAAAGTCCATATGTGCTGTTTAGCCCAGTCAGCTGAAAACAAACTAGCAGATGCCATGCTGATTTGCATCTAGTTGCTATTGATACTAAAGAGACAATATGTGAAAGACAGGAAATATCATGCAGGAGCCACTCTTGGACAACATGAGGGGAAACGAGCATTCACCTTCTTTATCTAATTATCCCATACTGAATTACTGAAATAGAAAGTCTGCCACGAGAGGAATGCAGCAATCAAAAACAATTTGGGGCTGGATTTACTGGTCTCTTACTGGTTATTTGTTATCATAGGCATTTCTGTGCCACGTCAACTAAGGTAGGAAAAAAGAACCCAACCCAAACATCAGAAATAGAATTGGCAATAGCTCATGCCTTGAAGTTTTCACTTCTGTGAGAAATCTCCCTTACATAAGATTCATCAAAACCATTTCCTCCTGTTCCTTTTGGTTATATGAGACAATATACTTACATCATGAAAAATTTAATCCAGCCTGTCCAAGGGAGAGCTTCATAAATTAGAAACTCCAGCTAATCCTCACTAATTACTCTTTAGGTCCCTCAGCTACCTTCTCTCTCCTATCAACCTTTCCTCTTTCCCTGAATAGAATATGTGACACAGCATTCAAAACCTTTCACTTTTACACCATGACTTTGGGTCTGTAATTCAATCCCCTTTCCATCACAGAGTGGTGTGCAATGGTGTTTTCAAATCAACTGCTAGTGGACACAGCCATTCAACCCATAAAATGTGTGGCAGTATATCTGCACTAAATACAGAGCGGTGCATCTCCACAACCATCACTAGTTAAGACTTTTTGTTACATTCTTAAAATAAACATTACAGATTGAATCATTATTGTTTAGAGGCAATGGTGAAGATCAAAATATGAGAGTTTTCACTGACTGAAGAAAAAAAGGAATCACAAGGAAAGGCTGTATGCACAAGCCAGAATTTTTTGGCCTTCACCAAAGGCTGAGTGAAGATCTGCAAAGCAGGGAACAAAGACCCACTTAACTACTGGAACACCCACTAGACATAGTCCCTTGAAGTCTAGGTTGAGGATGTGGGTGAGCATAAAGACACACCTGAATTGATTCCACCATGTCTATAAGAGTTAATATACAGAGGCAGTGAAGTGCGCAAACTTAGAGGGATTGTTATGCCTACTGGCGGCTACCTTAAACTTGCCATCTCTCGGGAGCATCATGCAAATGGTGCAGAAGCCCAAAGGCATGATACCACATAAACTAACATATCCCTGACCCGTGTAAGTCATTCTTGAAGAATAAAGGGAACCTGTGATTATTTACCTGCAGCAACAACAACTTTGAAGCAGAAAGGCTAATGGCCTAATCTGCTCTCCAAATCCAAAGTAGCCAGATGCCAGAACGGCTAATATTAGCACATTCTTACACCTTAAGGCAGCAAAGTGATTGCCCACTCAGTACTTTAAATCTAGGCAGATCTTCTAGCATAAGAACATTCCTTTTTAAGCTGGCAGGTATGCTGACACATTTGTAACTTGGGGTATTCTAACAGGGATCGAAATACATAAATAACACCACTAAGAACAGCACAAAAGATCTGTTGTACTACTGGTCAGCAGAAATGAGAAGTTTTATCTTACTCCTTTTTCTAGAACATTAGGTGACAATACCTTTCTTTCTTGATCTCTTTTGTTTCACATTTTTCCATCTCACTACACTTCTCTAAACTTACTCTTCACAGCCTGTGTGGCTGTCATCTCATCCCAACACCAGTTAACTATCTTCTAGCTCATTAAATCAAGATAAAAAGTTGATTATATCTAACTTCTTTTGAAATAAATGAAAAGATTCCATTGTTACTTTCAAAGAGAAATACCATAGTTACCATAATTTCTATGTGGAAAGAATGGACAGTATAATGGGAACTAGAGCCTATAGAAGGTAACCAGAAAACGTGAAAGGGTTTTCCTAGAATTTATCTTTGATCCTTGGGGCAAGCAGTAAGAACAGATACAGATAGCAGAATGTAATAATGTACGCATGTAAATCAGAGGTGAATACAAAATCTCAATCATAGGCACTACCATAACAAAAATACTACTAAAAATATGTTGAAACATGTCTACTTATGTAAATGAAAAAAAAACATGCACACATCTAATTATACTTGCACTACAGGTTGAATAAAGTACATTCTTAATGTAGTGGCCTACATGAATCCTTCAGCAGAAGAAAAATATGAAAGGATCTGCAGGAATATAATCTGCCTTTGGCAGACCAGGTGTGACTGAAAGAAAAAAGAGAACCTCCACCATTATAGTAAGTCAGCAGTCAGAATCTCCACACACTGCACATACTGTATCAGAAGACCCACTGGAAGATGAGAAATGGAAGGATAGTTGATCTAATATGTAGTTTATGTGAGATGAATTCCTGTTAATGTCATCCTAAAGCCATGAGCAACATCATGTGGATAAACCTGATTCCACTCTAACTGAAGCCAAGTTATTTTCTACAGTGAATCCAACGCAAACAGGGCCTTCACATGCGACCCCACACCCCTCCCAGCAGCATCACAGAAAGGTTGTTCCATTGAATCCAGAAGGAACTGCATTGCGTCCTAAGGAATGCACCTGTGGCTGGGGGAAAATGGCACCCTTCCACTTAAGTAAATGGAGTTATACAGGCAGAGAATCTATCAAATATCAAAACATTCTTCTGAAATAGCTCAATACTCAAAAAACATATATATTAAAACCTTCAAAATGTTAATCCTAATAATAATAAGCCAGTTAGGCATTTGGCACCCCTCTTATCCAGAAAGCTCCCAAAATGTAATTCGTTATATAGTTCCACATATTACTCCAATAGCTGGATTTGGTACTTCTGAAGTAAAATGCTGCAAGTGTCCTTAGCACACTACTCTACCACACCGAGGAAAGGAAGTGAGGATTAACTGTGCCAGTTAGAACTGTAAGAAGAATGTAGATGGGCAACTACGTCCTATCTTAGCTGCAATTAAGCCATGACATTGAGGTTAACCCCCCTACTCGTGCAAAAATACCATGGGTTTTTACTAACCACAAATGGTCAGGAACTCAGTTTAACAAGCCCAACCACAACAATAATACAGATGTAAAAAGCACACAGAACCACCTCAGAAAGTGTGATACTCTAGCTCAAAGTACTCAGGACTTCATACACCAATTGTAATCCAAAACTAGACAAGAAGAAGTGAGATTGCAAGATTGCTGTAAAACAATACTTTCACAGTAGAAACATCTGTTAAATATGAAGACTTCCTAAATGCTCCAACTAAATAGCTTTGGAGCATTAATGGATGGAGTCTCTGTAGAATGAGTATCTATGAGTAATAAGAAAATTTGCAGCACTAGCTGCCTCCCCCACACTGGGACACTGACCAATACAGTTTATGAAGTAAACAATTCAACAGCAGCCTTTCTGGAAGAGCTCCTCACCAGGGCAATCTACTCAGAAATGAAAATCACATTTATTCCAGAAAAGAGTATCCAGATAGGGAGAGCCCTACAGTATTTTATATTGATTTTCCCACATCAGTAGGTTCATGGTGTAATGTATTAATTCTTACATGGTGTGACAGTTAGCTGGAATGTGTAAACACATATTGTTTCATTAAAAATATAATGTTCCAGCACATGCATTTAATTTGCCATAAAAGTATGGTATGTAAGAAATCACACCATCTTCAATAAATCTAAAAAGACAGTGGCATTTTTGTTTCTAATACAAGATATTTCAAGCAAGTAGTAAAATTTCAGTGGTATATGGAAGGGGTCTCAGAGAAACACACAAAAAATACAACTATAAACAAGCCATCATTCTGGTAAGAGGAAATACAAACAACCAGAATAAAAATAGTTGATGCACAAAAGCCATAATGAGGGGGTTGCTCAAAAAATAACTTCTACTTTGAATGGTTTGGATGAAATACAAATTATCCACAGAAAAGTGTGGACTGGCATAAATGTTTGTACAAAATTATAAGTGTATTTCTAGAAGTATGCAAGAGACAACCGCTTGCATGCGGCACAAGGTCCCAACAACGCTCTGCTTAAGTGCTAGTGCACAGAGTCCAAACCACTGCATTTTAATTACTATGCAGCCTCAGATACATTGCCTTTGATATGGAAATGTTCTTGTTCTCTCATCTTCACATACAGTCTCATGCACAGAAATCTTTATCTGATTCATAAAAAATAAACTAGAATCCAATCTCAACACCTGACCTCAGTGCTTAGAAGTTTTTTACTAAGCATGGTGTCACTATAAAAAGAATGGGTAATATTGGTGTAAAGTTAGATATTTGGAGCAATGATATGAAGGGTTTGCAGTTAGGAATCAAATCAATACTGCACCTCTGAGGTTTCAGAGTTTCCTGTTGCCTTATGTCAGTCTACCAGTGACTGGAGAAACAACTGACTGCACACCTTTCTGTCTAGCTCAAGAAGAAAGAAAAAAATATTTAAATGACATCCTGTCTTACGACTGATATAAAAGAAGCCACATAGCCATTCACTGTATGAAACAGGCTCTGAAATGTAATAAATCACCAATATCTAACTTTACAGCTTTTTTTTTTTATTTGTACATAACATTTTTGTGCATATTTTAAAGGTACATGCTACAACATTCACACCAGAAGAAGCAAAATGTTTCCCTAGCTTTACTTTATCAAGTATTTTTCTATACCTTACATTCATATGCTGCCTCTAAGAAGCCAAAAATATTTTGCTTTGACAAATTCTACTAGTCACTCAGAAAAAACATTAAATATTCAGACCTATTCAGATAATACTCCTAGCTCTACATAATTACATTTGCTTTTTATAAAGAATATGATCTGTGTAACCTCTCTATAGAAGATAATGACCCATCTGTGAATCATTTTGTTGCAGATTATCTGTTTTTTATCACTTCTAGTACCTGTCTGTCCCTGATATGATACCCTTAAACACATTAACTTGAAGGGATGTTTCGCCTGACTTCAAAAAAAAAACATCGATTGACAGATATTCATTCTCCACTAGAAATGAATGAGTCTGATTAACCTCATTTACCAGTATATCTAATTTTATATTACTCTTTCCAATTCACAAAGCTCAAGAAATATTTGATTACACTAATTTCCAAGCAGTGATTTTCAAACTTGGGATACTGTTTTCTTTCTTCTTAATTTAAGGAGACAAAACAATAAACAGAACTGATATGAGTATTTTAAAATATACAAGAGAAGGAAAGAAATGTCTATGAACTGATTCTTTTTTCTTTAAGAGAAAATCCATTTTTCAGGTTCCTGCTGTACTAATTGAAAGAGAATTATTTAAAACTTCACTGAATACTTGAATATATGATAGTGCATGTAGCAGTTTCACCAGTGCCAAAGAACTCTTGACTTTCTGAAAGACAGTAAACTAAAAATTGGCAGGAAACCTCTTACAATGATGTCACAAATATTTGTTATTGCCACAGATTAATGTTTTAAAAGAACACCTACTTCTGTGCTGAAAAGGTTTTGGGAACATGTAATTATCCAGTTTTATCACTGTAGAAATCGGCTGCTTTCCAGCAAACACAGAATCATAGAATCATAGAATAGTTAGGGTTGGAAAGGACCTTAAGATCATCTAGTTCCAACCCCCCTGCCGTGGGCAGGGACACCTTACGCTAAATCATATCACCCACCCGTTCTGAGCAGAACTACATCTAAATAAGCATATATGTATTTCATATAGGCATCACACTGGTCCAGTACACAACCTTTCTAATGACATATTTTACCATATTTTGCTGTTTTCACAATACGATGCTGTGGTCTGTAACGATACATCAATCGATACTGTGGGAGAACCATGTGTCTAAAAAAATTCGAATGGCTTATAAAAAATAAAAGCAAATGCAGTTTCAGTGGTTAGGTAACAAGTCCCCTAAAATTCCTGTTCTTGCTGTTCTACCTAAGGAGAAAATAGAAAATTATGTAAATAAAATCACATAAAAAGCCACTGAAAAAGATGGCTAGAAAACGGCTTCCTAAGGCACAAACTTGAAACATGCACCTTTGTGTTTTGCTGCTACTTGACAGATAAGGTCTATCTGAACTACTGAATACAACATAATGCTGTACTTCTCTCACAGGTTCTGACATCATGCAGAAAAGTTTCAAAGTTCTGTCTTTGTGATTTAGTATATTAACTGAAATGTTTTAAAAATGTCATTGTATCACTTCAGTTGATGTAGCTTCTATATACACAAACACCCCTATTACATAACTTTTAAAACGTTAGTCTTTACACAGAAACTCTGTCAAACCAGTCCGCAGATCTTTAAAGCCACACTATGGAAAAAGAAATATACATCACTCTGTTGTATGAGAGATAAAGGAAAGTGCATCATGGCTTCTCTTTCCCAAGTAATTTTAGTTCCATGAAATAAATAAATAAATAAATAGATTGATGAAAGCCTTTTAAGTATGATCTATACACTTTTAAGGGGGAAATCAAACCAAGTGTGAAAGATTAATGGATATGCTTCCTGAAGTGGTATTTCCCAAGGTGATAAAAGCGCTTAGCAGATATAAGATGACTAAAGAAACTTTCTAATGCTCACTGAGAAAAAGTGTATTTCAGTTTGCTATCACCAGGCAAAGTTCAGGCCTTTATTAACAGAAGATATTCCAAGGCCTCTAAGAACTGCAAACATACAAGGATACTTTCAACTAAAAATACAATCAAAGATGCAAAAACCACGTCCAAAGGGATTTTTTTTTTTCCTCATTGAGTAAAAGAAGTTCAGCTGGAAGTGACCACGAACAGTTGCTGGCCACATATTAAAAACCACTGGCTAGAGAACAAGCACTGGCAGTTCCCACTTGCGAACAAAATCAGACTGACAAGTGAAGGCAACTAATTTTGGACATCAGTTATTATCTTCTACAAGTCAGGCACTAGCAGCATTACGAAGGAAACTTATGGGCTCCACTTTGTTTCTCATCTTGTGTGTGTAAACCTAATAAGGAAAAAATGAAGCAGAATTACTTAAGTTCAGCAGAGAATCAGTACTGTGCAAGGAGAGACAGCCATCTGTCTCACTCCCTTTATGCTACGTGTTATACACATGGCACTAGTTTGCACCCTATGATCTAGCAGCAAAAGGAGCTAACTGAGCTCTGAAGAAGCCCAGCGAAGTCTCCCAACAGTACTGAAACAGCACTGAACTGTGAGGAAGAGAGAAAAAAATAATGTATTTAGCAGAGGATGAGAGAATGTAGACCAAAGAACCTCTTCCATTCTCACCGCTGAATGAATTAAAGTTCTAGGGGAGGAGGCCGGAGTGAGCCAAACAAAAAGTATGACAGGAGAAAAGGAGCCAGGAATCGTAAATCCGGGGACAACGCGGGCAGACGCCAGCGGCCGGAGCCCGCGGCCCGGTGTCCCTCGGAGCCGCAGGGTCTCCCGGCGGCGGCCGCTCCTTCCCCGCTGGGCTACAGCTGCCCCCTCCCGCCACAGGGCGCGACCCTTCCGACAGCCGCCACGGCTCCGCGGGGCGCGGAGGGCCGCCCCCCCCCCCCCGTTCCCCTACCGCCCCTGGAAGAGAACTGCCGGCGAGAGTCGCTCCGGGGGCCGGGGCGTTGCGGCGGGTCAGCCCTGCGGGTCCCCCACTGCCCCAGCCGGCGGCGGCACCAGGGCACTCGCCCCTGCCCCGCAGCGCGGCCGGTGCAGAGCCGGGCAGGGCTGCACCCAGCCGAGCCCCGGCCCCCACGCCTTCCCCCTGCCATCCGCCGGCTGCGGGAGTCCGGCGGCGGCCAGGGAGGCGGCCCGGAGAGCGGTGCTCGGAGCGGTCCCAGGGGCTCACCTTCCCCTCCCCCCAGAGAAGCGCGCTTCGAAATGGTTTTGCAGGCGAGGCTGGCCAGGCTGAGCTTGGTGCATTGATTCCAAGTGCAGTGCCTGGTTTGGTTTCCGTATATTCTTTGGCTTTTAATAGCTAGCTGAGGAAAAAAGAAAGCATTATTGTTTTCTTTCTTTCCTTCTCTCATTGCCTATTCTAAATTTGACTCCAAAGTTTAACCAGTTGAATTGGCTAATTCTGAATACAGTCTATTGAGAGACCAGACACAGCAGTATATCCCTGTATAGCAATAGATACAATGTGCTGAATTGGCAGTCTAATTATAAATGTGGCATTTGGACCTCCTTTCAGACCCAGTGCCACCTTACCTTATGAGGGAACTTCAACTACAGCAACTGTTCAAAACAAAATGCCATTACAGGATCAGCTTCACCCAACCCTGGAACCAGCCAGGGGATTGTTTTACAAACAGCCTTTCTCACTTAACACAAGAATGTATTATAAGGAAAAGTTATGGATAGTGCAGAGTCTGAAGAAAACGCGCATGTAGTTTCTGCCAGGTGTCAAGCTACTTCAAACTCCAGCATACTCCAAATGACCTCATTATTTTCTTTTAAATGTACTCACTATAAATAATTATTTCTTAGTTTTACTAGAATGAGCTGCTAGGTACGCTTGCTGTTTATATTCTGAGCATATTGTGCATATAACATTGTGAGCGCAGAAACACGCAAAATATCCTGGCTCAAAACAAAAACCTGCAATAAGATCTTGCCAAAGAATCATGACCGTGCTGAAAAAAAGTTTTTTCAAGGCGTCTTTTTCCGGGGAAATATTTGTATATAATGGCAGACTACATGCACATATCTCACATTCATTCTTATTATTTACTTTATGGCATAATGGCTTAATTAAATGAGTGGGCACAAGCACGTCAATAAAACAAGTCAAGTCAAGTCGAAGTCTCAAAACAGGTTTCAATATTACTCCATTACACGAGTATAGAAAGGGAAATTCGTTAATTTTTGGACTTGAAACACAGGACTGGATAAAACTTCTGTCCTCTCGATCAGCACTGGAGATGGAAATACCAAGAATGTTAATACGAGGGTAAAAGAAAACAGTAGGAACAGAGTGCCACTCTTGCGCCGAAGGCTATTTGAATTAGCTTAATAAACATATACTTATCTGCAAACAGCAGGCGAAGATATATTACTTTATCACAGAAAGTTTTCACTGTCTATGTTTTGGGGAAACACCCCTACGACAGCACTAATCTGCCGTCCCCAGGCTTCCACCAGGCTGATTTTCCCTTCAGCCCCCCCCCCCCGCCACTCAGACACAACACTAATTGTCTTTGCACGTTGTCACACTTCTTCCTGTCCGTAAAAAAAAAAAACAACAGCAAAACACCAAACACCCACACACACCCCCGCACACCCCTGTGAAACGGGTCGCAGTAAGCAAAGACAGCAATCAAATCGATATGATCAGCGCCTGTGATTGACCTCAAGGCCCTGCTCTGCTGAAGCACACAACCCCTGCTGCACAGCGGGTTAACTGCTCGGCGCTGCTCCACACAACTCGGGCAGGGAGCTGGGGAGCTCTCTCTGAAGAGGAGCAGCCCTCTGGCAGCGTAGTCGCTAATGCATGCGTGGAAGTACCTGCTCACATCACGCCTATAACTCTGTCTCACATATGCACACGCAGCCGCCGGTACACGCGTGCAGGCATGACACGAGCGGGCTCGGCGGCCGCGCCGGTGCCCGCGCCGCCCTGGAGCAGGGCGAGCCGCGGAGGCACACACTCATTAGCTCCCACTGATGATTCCTTTCAGGATCATGAATGGAACAATTGTCAAAAGCTGCGGGAAAAAAAAACAAGCCCCAAGACTATTATACACAGACACAGCTTGTGTGCGCGCATGTGACAGTTGCAGGCAACCCAGATTTGTTCGTAAACTCTTCAGCATTATCCGATATCAAACATTAAATTGCTTATACGGTTTAAGAGGCTTCTTATCCCCCATCAAGACCCAAACACCTTCGAAGGTAGTGAAAGCAGGAGAAGAACAAGCTCTCCACCAGACACACCTTGCCTTGCTTGTATCCTACAGCACCGTCTGTAAACAGCTGCGCTGGCTTGCTGCAACTGCCACTATTTTATTTTAAAATAATAATCATAATAACAATAGTAATAGTAAGCGAAATACTTCCTGAAAACTTACTTTGCATTTAGTTTAGGCACTATTCTTTTTTTCAGCTCTCAAAGGAAGCCGTTTTGTCCAGGTTAGGTATTGTCTACTTATGGATCAGCCTCTGGCTAAGGGTTTATTTTAATTTATGGCTTATGCATTCTTTTAAGGTCGATTTGCATGACCTCCGGCAAAGAGCTAAGGCAGCAAGAAATCCCAAGCCGAACGTTTCCACAAAGCAGCACACATCTTCCCTTCCCGGGTGTAAACAGAGCTCTCTGATGATGGACTGCTTTCTTTCCCCCGCCCTGTGTATCACAAATTAGGGTGCGATATCAATTTTAAAGTTTTCAGTATAACTTTATCCGAAGCCTCTGCCTGGCGAGATAAGGCGCCGGCCCGGAGCGGCAGCTCCCCGGACAGTGCCCCGCTGTGGCCAAAACCAGCGTTGCCGCCTCCCCGCCGGAGCTCTGCGCTTCTCCGGGCTCCGAGGCTGGCACTCGCTTGCGGCGAACTCCAAAGCACTTTACCCACCTCAAACTTAACGGGGAATCTAAAAGAGACACTGAACTTCCCTCGCCTCTTTCCACCTCGTGTCTTTTGGGGTTACCCGTGAAGCAAAACCCACGCGAGCACTCCAGAGTAATGACAGCAGCGCTCTGCTCGCAAAGATTTCAGATTTTAATTTTCCTCTCTCTCTTTCTCCCTCTCGTGTTAGTTCCTTACGTACAGTATCTTCCCGCACCATGTGTTCGCCTGCCGTGGGTGATCTTAAAATACAACACTGATCTGTCACTACATTTTAAAATAAACTCTACTCGGGAAGGATGAGAAAGTGTTGTGATTTCAAGGTACTGGGGTCCCTCAACGTCTCGGAAACCTCGGGATTCGAGCAGCCCCGGAAACTCGTACCGGGATGAGACTAGAACTACTTTTCCCTAAAGAAGAGGAAGAAAAAAAAAAGCCACCACCACCACCCTCGTGGTATAAAAGTAAATAATCGTGCAGGGGGAGGCGGAGGAAGGGGTGAATTCAACAATGGTGAAAGCTAAACAACAGATCTATCTCCGGTCGCTGCTGCTTCACTCAATTGCAACTAATAACCCATTAAAGACAGCGCAGGGGGAACCGGATTCTCTCCTGCAAAGCGACATAAATCCAGCGAAACCCCATTAAACCACCACCGCCACCGCCAAGCCACGCAGCACTACACACCACAGCAAACAACAGGTATACAACACAATAGGGCTTCTTTTTCCTGGTTACCTCCTCGGGATCCAGTGTGGCACAAAGCACTAGGAGAGCCTCCTTTTTTTTTTTTTTTGCAACGCGCTTCGGTAATTTTCATTAAAAAAAAAAAAAAAAAAAAAGGGAAGGAGGTGAAAGGGGAAGAGAAGAAGGAATAAATGGGGAGCAATTCGGCAAAATAAAAATAAATTAACTAGAGTCTGCTGGTGTTTCTCCGGGCCATGGATGTGGTGCAGGATCCCGATCGTTAGAAGTTTGCGGATGGGTTGCCTGGAGATTTGGTTACAATCAGGTTCATTATTATTTTTTTTTTTCCTCCTGAAACAAGTGAAGGCGATGGTTAACTGCTGTCAATCTTGGCAATCAATGTGAGCGGCCATGTCGTAAGTATTCAAAGCATTTCCCGTCGTGCAACATCAGAAAGTGAGTGGCCAGGGCATTGATCTGAGGAAGGCAAAAGGAGGCAGAGCTCCCCCGCCCAGACAGCACAGGCAAGATGAGACAACACGGGGGGGGAGGGAGGGAGGGAGGGAGAGAGAGAGAGAGAGAGAGAGAGAGAGAGAGAGAGAGAGAGAGAGACACTCGGAGCGAGCGGGGAAAGCAACAACTGCCGAGAAAGTGAGCACAAAACAGAAAGTGAAATCACCCCAGGCTGCCAGCCGCATCCCCGAGAAGCTATCACCACTCACATTGCTGTTAGACAAATGAAACCCTAAACCTCTCTCTTCTAATGACCACTGATTGCCCGGAGTGGTGAGGAAAGGTACTAGAAAGTTGTGCCGGGGAGGGGGTGCGAGGGCGGGGCGGTGAGGGCAGGCGGGGGCCGGAAAAGGAGAAGGGGGAGCGGGGCGGAGTGGGGGGGGGAAAGCCGGGAGAGCCGCTTCGAGGGGCCAGGGCTGCGCTGGGTGGGCGGGGGGGAGCAGTAGCATGTTACCAGCCGGCCCTCCCTCCCTCCTTTCCCCGCCCGGCACGGCGCTTCCCGGGAGTGCGTGGGGAGGCACCCGCCACACAAGTCCTACCGGGACCCGGCTCCCAGATAATGGAAAGAAAAAAAAAGGGGGGGTGGGTAGCGGGAAAGAGACTATTCGCAGGACATGGGAAAGTCTGGAGGGGGAAGCGCGGAGGAAAGTACTCGTCGAGCGCTCACTGGCAGTTGATAAATGGGGCTCTGAGGAGCCCGATCCCATAGCTCCGTCAGGGTGAAAAAAAAAAAAAGAAAAGGAAAAAACACGGAAAAAAAACCCAACAGATGACCAAATGAACTGTAAAGTGTAAATTACACTAGAAATAGGAGTCCAGCTACGGGGACCCAGGGGAGAGGAGACACTCGGAGCCCACAAACTATTTAGAGATGCGTTCAACAGACAGGTAAAACGTGAGCACCGTTAAAAGGTAGACAGGTATGACTGTAGAAGAAAAACTGATTTAGGACGGACTGGAGCCGAAGTTGGGATTCTCGTGGTGAGAACGAGAGATTTTAGCAGCGGCAATATATAAATATCTCTGCCTACTGAATATCAGCTTGAATACCAATTTAGGAACTCGCGCTCCCTTGGAAGTGCTATTGGGGGGGGGGGGGGGGGGGGGGGAGGGATCTGGGAGGAAAAAGATAAAACTATAAGGAGCCGAGGAGAATATCAACCAGTGGCACAAGTATTGCAAATCCAAGAAGTCTCTTTGCTGTAATTTTACATTCCAAAGGTAAACAGAAAAGAGTGTTTCAAACTGTCAGGGGCCCTCAGGTCAGGTGGGCAAACAGTGCTGCGAAGCTAATGTCTCCCTCTTTTGATATTATTCACACCTAGGCTAAACTGTTGTTAAGATGGGAGTGCGGGAAGCAACCTCAAGCCCACAAAATGAGAGAGAGAGAGAAGTTGTTGATTCATCTCTGTATTTTTGGCACTTTCTCCCCATTTTCCAGAAGGCGCCTGGAACAGCTAGTAACAGAGAAACTTTTTAATTTTAAAATAGCTTCATAACTTAGAGGCCAAAAAAGAAGAGGAGAAAGCCTGATTCTGCTTTCCTCTTCTCTCTAGTAGAAATTTGCGGGATAGTTTAGACACAGAAGCATACTCAGCCCCACTGTGAATGAGCCTGGCTTCATAAGGGCGTGATGAAAACTGAGCATGGACGTGATGGCACAAGACTGATCTGATCTGGCTCTATTTCATTTTGTTAACATGCTGTAAAACTCCACACACTTCTGGAGTCGTGCACACTGCATCCTCTACCCTGCTATCCGAGGTATTATTGCCCCTCTCGAGTCGAGTGCAAGGAAAATGAGTTTTAAGTCAGAACCTCTTGGAGTAGTGGACCTATTTTAGACAGTATTTTGGGGAATTCCATTACATGAAAGGAGCAATCATGTCCTATTCGGCAAGCAGCAAACAGCTTGAAACAGAACTTTGAAATTATCCAGTAAATCTTTATCATCAAATTAGCTGGCCGAGGGCACAACAGCTGTTTTCTGTGCATTCTTTCAATTTTAATAAAGGATACTAAACCCCTGAATTTTGGAGATACGGCATAAATTGTAAGATTGTAAGTACTGAGTTTGTATTCACCTGCCTTCAGCTAATTCAAAGTATTCACCTTGCTGCAGTTATCTGGACTATGGATTTAACAACAGGAAATAGCTGCCTTTTCAGTTCTTGCTATGTCCATTTTCATCTTTAATTACAAGAATCCCCGTGACTGGTCACTAACACGTTCCTTGTAAGCTTAAGCCTGCTGCAAGTAAAAGAAACACCTTGACTTTTTGCATAACTAGTAGCTTTGGCGCAGGAAAAGAAAGAGAACTCTGTAAGAAAAGGGATGTAATCAGACTACAAGGATGAACTACCCTGGCCGAGCTTGCAACCCCATCAATTTATTACTGGAAGTTGTTTTTTTTTCTTTCAATAAACGGGAAAAAGGGGGGACAGAAACCCCACAAACACTCCTCAAGATGTAGCGTCCTCCTTATTAAATACGAGGCGGTAATGGGACAAGAGATAATTAAGGCGTCAAATCTTACTGCCCACCTAGCTCTAAATCGGGGAGCATCTTGCTGCGCTCCCGCAAGCCCTCTGCAGCGAGTGACATTTGCTGGGGCAGAATACCGCGGAGACACATCCCAGGAGGAGCGCGAGTAGACACTCCAGCTTGTTGCTTCCCCTGTGTGATCAATTAAGTTACAGACGGAACATACAGCGCCAGAGATCTGTAACTTCTCCGCGGTAGAAGAGGGTTCATTGGGCATTGTATGTAAATGTACGGGTATGTGCGCTGCACAGGAATATTTGCGGTCCCCTCTGTCTGCATATGTGAACACCCCCCGTGTAGAAGCGTATACACGTGCCAAGAAACAAGAAAACGCTTTTACTTTTAGCATTATTATACGTTTAAAGCCCGCGTTTTAAACTACTTCCCTTGGTTTTGCTTCATTAAGGCTAAAAGCAGCCGGAGCAGGGAGCGCAAGCAGATGTTGGGATGGGATGCTGAACTGCTGTGGGTCCTTGCAGAGGGAAGGGATCGGAGGCGCTCAGTTCACGTCGGGGCACTTACCTGTTCATAGCTGTCACTGCATTTTTCGTCGTCTCCCTCATTAAATACGTTAAAGTAAAGCAACATTCAATAAGAGAAGCAACCTGTGTGTTGTTTTACTTGCCGCATCTTTAAGGTGATGAGCAAACCTAAACTCCCGTAGAGTTGGTGGAACAGTCTTGGAAGTCTTGATTTAAAGGGCAAGAAAGTCTACCCTAAAAGTCATTCATCCAATTCTAAACTCCCCTCTCACCAATTAATGCCGGACAATTAACAGGCATATTTATAAATTCCCTCTACTGACACTCCCCGACAATGAAGACTTTTTATAGGATTGCTAGAGATGTTGAGAGAAACTTTTGCAAAACAATCTACAGCATCTGAAAGAAAGCTAAAGGAAAAGAAGTTAAAGCCTGATCATCCGACTGGGAGAAAGTTTTGTTAGACTAGATGAAAGTACTGCACGTTTCTTCATAATCAAACCCATCAGCTGGTCCGAGTTCCCCTAGAATAAGAACCTCTGGCGATTTCCTCAAAATTTAGGGGAGGTTTACATTTTATAACGCCCAATGCTAAAGATCTGACTGAAAACAAAAACTCTGATTTCCTTACAGCAGCATCTGCCAACACAATGTATTGTCCTGGCAGAAAGAGGATCAAGGAGATTTTAATTTCATTTGAAACTGTGCCTCATCTTGATAAGGAGACAAAAAAGCCACAGCAACAACCTCCCCACTCCACCCCCCGTTCCAAAAAAAAAAAGGGGGGGGGGGGGAACTGAAAAAAAAAAACACATAAACTTTTACAAAGAAAATAAAAGCAAGCTCGGCATGAAAACCCCTTCCTGTCTCGGAAAGTTCATTTTAAACGTCCCTTCTGTAAATCTAAAGTGCAAACACCAGGATAAGGTAGTGTGTGGCTGGAATTTGCATGCTGATAAGAGAAGGCTGTTGTACTTACAGTGACAGAGGGCAGGCTGCGGAAGAAAAGCTGTTTGTGTTAGCCTGAGAGTCACCCAGGGCTGCAATGAGAGGAGAAGAGAGGAGTGGGAGTGCCAAGCTGGATACACCTTCACCGCATCTCATCACATCTGCCAGCCTCTCTCTCCCTCTCTCTTTCATTTCCACATTCCCTTTGTTCCTGGGGAAAAAAAAAAAAAAAAAAAAATATCTACACGTCACATCAGTCCCCAGATGCAGTCTACACCAAAGAAAAAAAAAAATGAATAATTCAATCAAACTGTGCATAGTCTCTAAGGCAATAAATCTATTGCACTTAAAGAAACGAAGGGTAATTACCGCTATAGAATTAGAATAAGGCCAGAGCGCGCAGGGATCCCAGGGTCTGTAAACTCCACGGTCAAATAAAGTTTCATTTATTTAATCCTTTGACAACCCCAATGTAAACTAAAGGGGAGAATCAGAACTTACTCCGGTAGGATCTGAGAATGCTTGAAGTGAATGTTACAAAAGGAGAGCGCCCGTGATCTGTAACAATCATAATGCAAGGAAGTAGAAGTGTTTCACTGCATCACCTCCAGGGTCCGTTCCCCCCTCCCTAATGAAGAGCAGACCACGCTCCCACTTCCACCGGCTTCTGCTGCTTTCTGCAAGTGCAACGGGAATCGCTGGCAGCCAGCAGCCGCCTTACCTGCTCCTACATTGCCAATAAAGCCTGAAAAAAAACCTCAGGGCAACCGGCAGATTTGTTCCACGCTCTGGCGGAGAGAAGCCATGGGGTATTTGCACCGGCACCGATGGACTCGAAAAGCTGCCCCTGACTTCTGGATTTGAGCCGGGCTGAGTTTGGAGACTGCCTGCCGGGGGCGGGGGGAGCGCGCTGGGGAGCAGATCCCAGCTGGGCGGGCGGCGGCGGCAGCAGTGCCGGAGCCCTTCACAGACCAGCCGAGGTAGGACGGAGGAGAGCCACACTTTGCCCTCTCCTACCCCTAACGTTACTCTCTCGGCTCGGAGGTAAGACGACTCTATATTGTGTTTATTCTCTCCGGGTAACTGAGGTCCCAGGGGCATGCTTCTGTGTTAATGAGGGCGGTGGCTCAGGGCTGCTTCTCAGATCGTTACACTCAAGTCAAATTGGAGTTTAACGTCGGCATCTGCTGCTTTACACTTTCCATCACAGTCACTGTAAACTTCTGGGGGAGGAGAGAGACAAGGGAGAAAGAGAGGGAGAAACCAACCCCAGGTGAGAGCGTGCAGTTCAGATGACAGAGACTTTCGCCCTAATTCATCCGGTCATTGTGCCGGCCGGGAAGACTAAAACACCTTCCACTGACGTAGAACATAGCGCATCTCCTATACTTGAACCGCTTTAATGGACAGTTTTGATTTATCCAAAACATTAACGGAACTGTTATTCTAATAAAGGTGAACTACAAAAACACAGTTGCCTCTCCCGCTCACTTGGGCTTTGTTTATGTGCTTAAAACGCCACCGTGAGGCGAGTGCAAATAAAGCAGTGAGAGCAACCGCCTGCCAAGGAGCTCTCGGATTAGCACTTCGCAAAGCAAAACAAACAGCGTTTGCGGCAGCGCGAAAGTCATCGAAGAATCCGCTGCCGGCGAGAGCGGGGCCGGTGGTTCCACGCAGGAACGCCGCCCGGCAGTCTTCTCTGACCCGGGCGAGCACACGAACAGAAGGGTAGAACTTAAGGCGAATTTAGGGAGATGGGGATACACAAAGCAAGACCCCAACAGCGGTGTTTCCTTAGCAGTCTGCCCGGAGTCCCTCTTCCTCCTCTACCTTTCTCGTCAGCGCTGCGCGGAGCCTTCTCGGCCCGAAAAGGGACCCTGCGGATGCGGGAACGCTCTGCGGCCCCTCTTCCCCGGCACCGCGCCCCGCAAACGCATCCGTCTTTTCCGCTCAAGGGCAGCTTCCTCCGCGGGCGTGTGCCAGGAAGCGCTGCTGGCTCCTCTTCCCAGCTTCTTTGTGCCTCCTTCCCGGCCACAGTCAGGCCACTTGTACTGCCCAGGCTTTCCTGGAGGGTTTTGTGTCTCAAGTCTTTCAGATGATTTCGAGTCAGAGGCTAGGGTTTATGTTGCACCCGAGTTTGTGGGGTTTTGGTTTTTTGTTTTGGTTGGTTGTTTTGTTTTGTTTTGTTTTCCTTAATGTAAAGGAATGGGGAAAAAAAAAAAAAAAGAAAAAAAAAAAAGAAAAAAGACTAGCTTGTTCTTACTCATGAACAGTACTTGGGGTCACACTGCTAAAAGTTGCTGGTAAGACTCAGTATGGTGAGTTCCTCAGGCACATGCCAGGCACGAAAAAAGCTATAGGGATGGATCAGCTTTAGGAGACAGATCCTGGCATATAGGGGCACAGTGCATCACAATACGCTGCTGTTGCTAGCCCTACTCCCATAAAAAGCCTTAACTCAGGAAAGGCTTCTCACATGGACTTTTAGCAGCTCTTCCCCAGCCACTGGAAAAGCATTCATCATCACATCAGGGCATCCTGGCACCCAGAAAAGCACTTAACTGCACCCACAGAGGAAGTCACCAAACTCTTGGACACAAGTTGCACTGCCAAAGTAAGCTCTGCAAATGAATCTCAACAACACTAACAAGCTCAAAAAAAAAAAAACCCAAACAAACAAAAAAACATATTACATGCAGCTGTGATTAGAAATCACATTAAGATTGGATATCTGATACTCTGAAGGTATGGAGTAAAAGAAGAAAACCAGTAGCATGGCTGTGGAAGGTGCAAACATTTCCACTGCAGTACTCCTCCTGTTCCAGGTATTTCACCTAACAGCTGTATTTGCCTACTTGTCATCTCAATAATTTTTCTACTCCCATCTCTTTATAATAGGATGACCCTAAACCACTGTTAACATATAAAAAAGCAGTTCAAGATTAGCAATGATTTTAAATGTACTTTTTCAGAAGTAACCGAAAACCACACAAGAGATGCTTATAGCAATCATCACAGTTGTTCTGAGGCATCTCTTCCTTGAGCCTGTGTGGCCTTCCGTATTATACTGATATTTTCAGCTGGAAATCAGAACTGGGAATAGCTGTGCTTGTGAATGAGGAAGGATGGAAAGCTAGGCTGGCCTGTCTCTACCCACACAGTTGAGGAGTTGTGAGGGGACACATGCTAGAAGACCCTCTTACAGCTCACAGGAGTCCTATTTTATATTACAGTTCAGAGTAAATCATAGGTCAGTGGTATAAACACAAAGGTTGCCAAATATTTTTCCCTAGAATCTCAGTCAGAAAAACCTTTGCTAAACATGATGACTGCAACCTCCTATGAAGTATTGTACGAGTTTATCGGCACACCACAGGGCTTTTCTTTTTTTTACCTGCAATGGCAGCATGTGTTGGAGTTCAACAGAGTAATGTATAGACATTATAACATGTATTTATTCCTACCTAGTTTTGTTTCATCACCCCCCCAAAAAAAAATCCCAACAAAAAAGTACAATTTTTAAAGTTCCTGACCAAGCTATCATGCTACAAACAAGATACTGTGTCAAACAAAATCAAAACCAACCAACCAAAAAAAAAAAGCCAATAAACAAAACCCGCAAAACCCTGAAGGCTAGAAAAAATATACAAAGCTTTGTTTGACCCAAGGACTGGTCCACCTTGCAAACAAATGCATTGCCACTAAGCCACATGAACAGAAATGCAAGGAACCCTCAAGACAGGCCAATTATTTTGTATTTCATATTACTACTGCTGTGCATTTATAAATTGCATTGACTTTAAGATATTCTTGTAGATCTGTGATAATATGGCCTAATCTTGTAGGCTCATGTCATTGTGAATTGCTTTGCCCAGAAGCTCAAGTCCTGTGCATGTAAAGTGCCTGCTTCTTATTATGAGGATCAAAATGATGATGCTAAAAAAGGATAAGCTGTTTAGAAAATAACAAGACAAAAGACAAAATGTCTACAAAGAAATTTTGGGGTACAAAGTTGTTTCAGACTGTCCCATTTTACCTGGAGCTTATAAATATCATGGCATACTGAATGGATGGTATGGCTGTCTCTTCCCTTTGATCACCTCTTAGAACACTTCACATTTTCTAACCAAAATACACAGTAGTAACTTCTTGCAACAAAGTTGACTAAGAAGGAAATCACTGTATAAATCTTTCAAAACATGTTTAAATATAGCTTACTAAACCAGGAACATTGGGTAGAAACTGCTGAAAGTATTCAGACTGCTAAAAACTATGATCTCAACATATTTGAACATTCAATTATATAAAACGTTTTTCCAACATAATATCAAATTTAAGACCAAGGTAAAGTAAATGTGATTTGGCTGCTTTGGAATCTTCCTAAGACAAATGACTGAAGATCAAGGTGTTTTATTTCCTATTTGAATCAATAATCAATAACTCATATACCTGAGAATCACGCATTTTAAATATAAACCACACTTTTTTAATAAGTGCAAGCTAGACTGAATAAAATAACTATGTTTTGAGAGCAAAACTCACTATTTTTTAGGTCACTGAAATCTATATAATTATGAAGTAACCTGAATAAGGCATCTTACATTGGTCCTAAATTCTTTACTCAACTAAAACAGTCATTGATTCCAATGTGAGTGTTGCCTGAGTAATAGAGTTCCCTGTCAAACTGTTAAAATCAGCTAACTTCTAAAAGCCTGCAGATTGATGGAATAACATGATTATACTAAAGGTATATATTTAATATGGGAAAAAAAAAAAAAAAAAAAGAAAAAATTCCAGTTACCAGGCAAACCTTTTTAACTTTTACAATATAATGAGACAGTAACATATAAATATTTTTAGGGGGGTTATAATTCTGTGACTTTATGTAAGTCATGCCAGTGAATCGGTACTCTCATATCACAAGCATCTGAGGTTTAGTGTCCCGGACAATAAGAATAGGAATAAATTGGCTTTAAATATTCCACTAGCAAAACAAGACTATTTGTAAATCAACTGCAGTGGATTACACTGTGAGAGTTATTTTGGAATGTCATGTTTAAAAGTTTATGACTGATGACATACATTTTCTTTGTTTTGAGTGAATAAGCTCTTCATCAACATTATATACCTGAGCTAGAATTTGAAATATTTTCCTAAAAAACAAAACTCCTTTACAAAAAAAAAAATAAAGTGAAAAATGCTGACATACACCTTTTTCTGATTTTTTTTAATGAAGTATTGAAAGCTTAATTCTAATAAGAATATTAAGTAAATAAGTGTTAGCTCCACTCGATGATATTAGCAGAGTTGAAATTGTAGTTTATAAATTTTTGAGAGCATCAGCATCATGATATGGTTGTCATAGAAACTGCAACAATATGTAATTTCAATTAATTTTACATGCACTGATGCTGAGGTCCATTTAACAATTCTTTTAAGAAGTTCTAGAAGTAAGTATTGAAAACAGGAATAAAAATATAAATAGGCAACAGTACCCACTTCAGTTATTATTTAACTAGCAAACCAGGGAGAATTTTAAATTCTTTTAAAACTATAACCAAGCTGAAGAAAGTAGTTAAGCAGACTTTGACTTCAAAACCACCAAAATTAAAACCCAAAAGCTACAGAAACATTTAAACTCTAACTGGAAAAAAAAAAAAAACACAACCCAAAACAATCTCTATCTTTTCCCAATGAAGCAGATTTGGAAAAATATGTAAAAAAATATTTATTCCTGTTCAAGAAATATAAAACATGAAATAGTTTTAACCATGAATGTTCCTTTAGTGTGTGCAAGCAGCAAAAAGTCAAATGTTACAAATCCAAGAACATAATACAAAATTAAAACAAACGGATTTAAAGGTAGAAAATGTAACACAAATAGATTTATTTTTCCTGTATAATGCAGCTACTGTGTGTTATGAATGCTACCTTAGGTAAATCATTGCCAGACACACTCAACTGACATTAGTGACTCGATTATTAGAACAGAAAAGCTAACCAAAATAAACACAGTGGTTTGGGTTTTTTTTTAATAATTATTGTATTGTAGCAGTATAAAACTTATTTCTTTATTTTTGCTGGTTTAGGAAAGTATGAACATGTACTCTTGTTTTCTTATTGCATATGCATGATACAATATGTAATCTGATAGTTTAAACATGAAAGAAAATACTAAGGAGATCCTAATGAGCAAAAAACGTAGATTTTCAACGCATTTTACACAGTAATCAATAATTACATAGTATCTTTTGTTTAAATTTACCGAGTTGCCCCACAGACTACAATATGCGAGACCTTCCAAAATGAGACACACAAAACAAGCTGTTTGTAAGTAAATAAGAAGTATCAATATTAAAAGCAAAACAAAAAAGAAGAAAAAAAAAAAAGCAAACCCATAGCCTAGAGGAGATATCTGCACTGAGAAAGGAGAAGCATCTCGAGCTATCCTTTCTGATAGGATTAAGGAATGCTACAAAAGAAGCATTTAAATCTCTAGTTTTCCCTGACAATTAACAATGAAAAGCAGATGTTTACAAAGCTATTTTACATGCTCGTTTGTAAGATGCTAAAAGATGGTTTGTGGATGGTGAGAAGGAAGAGCTGGATAACTGCTTGTCTGGTGTATATTTAAAAGCATTTTCATTGGCTCAGTTATTGTTAATAATGAAAGAAACACTTTGTGCTGTATGGCTGTGACTATAGAAAACTGCCATCGTAAAGTCCTCAACAAACTCTTAAGATGCAATTTACAAAGATAATAATAACACAGAATTATTTCACTTCTCTGAATGCTACACATTTGCATACCAGGACTGTGTACAATATACTCATAATGCACATTCATAACAACAAGGACTTCTTAACATTGCAACAGCACAAGAACTGTGCATTTTAATCTACAGTTCCAAGTTTTCCTTTTTAGTAGGAAACCATTTGTATAAACCAGATGCTCTGCATCTACCCAGGGTAAGGCCACATTTAGTCCTACACCTTTATTGAATGGGATCATCTAAAAAAAGTTATGAAACACTGGAAGGTAGCAACAATATTAATAAATTCCCTTTCATATAGAAACATGGCAAATTAACTTTTCACACAAATTTAGGAAGAAGTATGGTCTATAGCTGTGAGTCAGGAGATGTGGGATTCTGTTCCTGGCTGTGCTACAAAGCTACAGAGTGTTTTGAACAAGTCACTTACACCAAGTCAGTTGAGTAGAAAAAATTCAAAGAATGCATGCCTCAAGCTCAATTTAGACAGATCCATATCTGCTTATATTGGATGTATGCGAATGTAGGCATACGTCTCTGAAAAGCTGGGGCCTACCCTTTTGGGACTTTTCATTTTATCCTATTTTCTACATGGAAAGAGACTGTTGGGATATTTAATTCATAAAAGACTCCTCAAATATCAATTATATTTATGCGTAACAAGATTACCATTAAAAGTCCCAGCCTTGCAAAGACTCATATGCACATTTCACTTCACACATTTGTAGTCTTCCAATTTACTCTAATAGAATTATTCACTCATATACATTATATGTATAATTCTAGGCGTATAAACTTCTGCAATATCAGGAACTATGTTAATGGAATAGATAATGTGTAAAAATACTCATACAAGTTAGTAATGAGGTTCAGGCTTCACATGCTTAAAGCCCTACATCACGTTCAATAGAAAGATTTTTTAAAAATACTGCTTCTCTAATGTTCAGTTACAAGCAAGAGGATGCATAACTGACTTGACATTAACAAAATTTTGCTATCTTACCTTATCTACATTTTCAAAACAAACAAAAAGCTCTTTGCAATGTGTAAAACAATTCCCAAACCTTCAGTTCTAATCATAAAAGGTACTTATAAATCCCTGTGTGTTGCCACCATCCAAGCTGGTTTTGGTTTTTGCCTCAAACACTGAATAAATTCTGATTTCTGTTAGTGGTTATGCTATTCCTACCGTTTATTCAGTTGTGAGTGAATATATTACACTAAAGTACAAAAATACTTAGTTCATATTAGTTGGTCATATTTCATTTCTTCGATGGACTCTTCCGCAAGACTTCCCATCTACAGGCTACTCTCTCAGACTAAAATTATGCTAAATACATAATGATATGCAAAGTAGGTCAAGTTTCCAACTTGCAGCTACAGCCATACTTCACCCAAATGGATACTGCTCATATGGTTCAAACTAAACACGCACATAAATGTTTATAGAATTGGGGCTGAAAGTAGCAAACAGTCTTCCTGATTTGGATGGATTTTTACTGTAACACAAATTATTTACACAGAAATCTAGCAGCAAGGCATAATTGAAAATATTTTGTCTACCTTTCAAAAAACACTATGGGGAAAATAGCTTTCCATCAGCTTTTACTGGTAGAGCAGAGAGAGGTGAAAGAAGGAAATAATCTCTCCCTCAGTCTGAAACAGCCTGTGCTGGTACTGCACTAATGCCAAGTACCAAACCAGCTAATACAATGCAGCTCATAACTGTCCTTTTTTCTGTAGTACCATGCTCCTCAGCCCAGAGACAGAAAAGGTATCTTCCCTTCACCCTCCCCTTCTTCCCACAGAAACTGTATTCCTGGCTGGGTCCTTGAATGCTGGCCTGCCACAACCACAGAGGAGGGGACACAATTTGTCTCTGTCTCAGTATTTTGCTGTTAATTTGATGGCATTTTAATAATATGGAATGGTTAGTTTTCTCAGACTATCTGAAATGTCTGTGACTAAGGTTTCTGTTCTATGGGTTTTTCTTTTTTTTTTAATTTTCTTCTATCACACCTATCAATTAGCTTTCTAATTTATGCAATAGAAAGGTATGCCCAAGGTGAACCTTATAGTGGTTTTTAATAAATCTAACTTAGGAAATGTACAGCAAAAAAGCCCATGCTCATGGAAGTTGGAATTAAAAAGAAAAATACACTGAGTAAAGGGGGAGCACTTTAGAAACAATATGGTCACACACACCCCGAATCCCCAACTCTTAGGATCAGCAAGTAACGATTTCTTTAGTACAGTGGTTTTCCACATAAACACTGAAACCTAGACTGTAAAGCCATATTCAAGCTGTCATAGCTTTTGCCTTTCTTTTTCCTGTCCTTTCTAGAACTGAGTTGCAAAGAAAATTTGTCATGTTTTGGGTTTTAATGTACAAAACTGGGGAGAGTCGAGTGTGTAATTAGCAGTGTATCAGATTTGAATGCATGCATCTACTGTAGCCACACATGATGAACCTTTTATAAAATATCCTCTGTAATTGTTGAGTTTAGCACAGGTATCAGTTCTTAAGAAACAACACAAAGTACTCTGACATATGTTCTAAGGTTCTGGGTCAAAGGAGGTGGAACAGAGATTTGTTAAGGCCTGTTTAATGAAAGACTGAGTTAGGAAAAGACTAATACCTGCACTCTAAATGTAGTACACCACACCAAATCCTTTTTCAGTTCTAGAAACCCCCCAGCTCTCTCCTATATAATATTTGGCACACTTATTTTCTAAGAATGAGAGTCAAACTTTTCAAAGCCTTTACATGAAGAACTTGCTTCTTTTTTCTCAAAAAAATTTAATGAAAGATACAAATCCTTTGATTTAGAGAGAAGCTTTATTTTATGGAGAATATTAAGGGATTTTACTGTTGGTACTTTCACATTAATATACATTATTTATCTCCACAGGGTGGCGAAAAAGAGAAAATTGCAAAGACTTACTGGGTGGCAGGAAGTGGGATTCACTATAATCAACAGCAGCAGGGGACTCTCTGAGGTTGTGTTGCAAGATATATTCAAGATTTTAGCAGAAAGAAAATAATTGCATTTAATATTGTGGTGGTGGGAAATAGCATATGTTCAATCTTTTCCAGCTTTTATACTTACATTCAGATTTAGACTCTTGCCATTTAGATGCAGAGATACTACTCCTTAAGATCTGGTGTTTTTTTAGAACACTTATGCAGATGATGTCCTATTATTAGCCAGATAAAGCCTTATGCTATTTGCAAATTTTACTTCAAAAATTCATTGAGGTTTCATGAACATACTCGCTGGACAAAATAAACAGCTCTACATTCAATAACCAAGCTATGATAAAAACATAATTAAGTTTCCAGCATTATTTTAATTTAGATTTTTTTGTGTATGAAAACATTAAAAATAATGTTTTCTCAGATGTTTGCTTAGAATTTCTTTCTTGGCCAAATCAATACACTTTGTACAAATTTAAAAGTTCTTTAAAATGGATGTAGTTCTGTCTGTAAAGAGTAACTGATAAATTGATGAAATAATTGAAATTTGTTAATACAAAAAAACATATAAAGCTAGCCATATAAAGGTTTTCTATACTTAAAGGGAATAAAATTGTACATATGATAAACTAACATTGAGGCTCAGTTGTGTCTCATTCCGGAAATGAAAAGTAGATCTCTAGTCTAAGCAAATTGAGGTATCTGGATAACATGTTTCAATATTGCTCTGTTTTGCTCATAAGTAAGTGAAGTAAAAGCAACAAACTGGCCACTGAAGGAGTCTGTCCCTTTCTCCCGACTTAAAAAGGACCTGTAAAATAATTAATTGAGGCTAGATACCTATCTTCTTGTGACTAAAGCAAATGAGATTAATTCTGTCTTGCACAACTACTGCAATCCTTGTCTGGTCTTAGCATTTACCTTTTGTCATTTTCCTGCTTTGTGCTACTTGAGAATGGGAATCTTGGGGCAGGCCATCACCTAGATAAAATGCTAAAGGAATCATTTACACCATATGCAGCTTTGCCTATTCCATTCCTATGCCTTCAGCTGCACACGTCAGGGAAGCATATAAAAGTATTTTCAATTAAAATCTCCTAAAGCCCTATTTTTCATAACCCTGTTGTTTTCTTAATTTTCTATGTATATAAAAATGGAGTACATATATATATATAAAAAAAATAAACTTCTGGAATATGAACGATGCCAGATCTGGGCTTTATATTGACACAGACTTACAGGTGTCTGTCAAAAGACTTAAATTGGGAGTTATATGTTGGAGGAGGAGGTGGGGGGAAACAATCTTCCGTATAAGAACAGTCTTAGAAGTCATATCAAGGCTAAGATCGGTTTAATTTGTAAAATGAAATATATATACTTTACAAGCTGCAATTCAATGGTTACTTTACATAGCATAAAGGCTGGTACCACAGAATTTACTTTTCTTTCCTCATCCTCACTGCCAGAGTAACATTAAGTGGCTACATATTCAGTCAGTTGAAGAAACTGCTCTGGATTTGGGGGACAGGGAGAGGAGGTCTCTTGTGATTTGGAGTAATGCAGATACACAAAAACTAGTGCTGGCACAGGAGAGGACAGTGGTGAGTGAATGGGTCCTGGTGTGGAGACCATACCAGCTTAAAGAAAGAGTGGAATTGCAGCCTGCAGGTAGGATCCTATGGCATCTTAAACCAACAAACATTCAGGCTGACAAAGCCTTACCTCACATCCTTTCTCTGTCAACTAAGCATTTCTATTCTTTCCCTTGCATCAGCACTAACACCCACATAAGTGTGCAGGAGCCAGCTGAGGGAGGTGACTTGTCTGGAAGCTAACCCCACAAAAGGGAAAAAACAACCAAACAAAAATACTTTTCAGGCAGACCTACTTCAAGGAGCAATTCACAGAATGATCAGACAAGAGCTAGTGCCAGCACAGCACAGAAGGTGGAAACACAGAGCCAGAGGAAATAGAGAAGAGGACAAAGCAGCCCAAACTTAGATCAACTCCAGCTGTGATGGACCCAGAGCCAGAGCCAGAGCCAGCCTGACCGCTTACAAGCTTCCACTAAAACTTCTGCACTTTCTTTGAAAACACTATGATAGAATAAGTAAGTATACAGAGTTGAAATTACCAAGATGCCAAAGAAATAAAATCAGGGCACTTATACACTGAATGAGGCATGAAGCAAGAAAAAAGAACATGATCATAAAAAGCTATCTGAGTTTCTGTAGAATGTAACAGGCAAAGACAAATCATTCTTGACTGGAGTATTGCAGCTCTACAGACCACACTTTTCAGTATATTTTTGCTTTCTAAGCCTTCATTGTGTAGTTTTTGGCTGACAGAAAGACATTCGCAGTGTCTTCATAAAGCATTATTTGTAGTTCACAGGACTCCATATCATCATCAGTATAAAACATATTATTCTACTTCCTTTTTTTTTTCTTTGCAATGAAATAGTTATGGAGATGAGAAGATAAGGTAGACACAGCTTTGAGAAGGACTGGAAAAGACTGAAACTGAGAACACTAGGAGCTAGCATTTGGAAAATTAATACTGCACAAGACAGGACTTCTTTTCTCTATGCAAACATCTAAATTCTGCTATCCCGCATCCACAAAACCATGACTGTTTTGTCACTTGTTTATAGAAAAAACATATTTGACCTAGCATAAGTGTGTAAGGGCAACTATGTAGACATGTTGAAGTACTGGGAAACTGAATTTAAAAGAAAGGAGAAAAATCTTTATTCAAGGAGAAATAAAATCAAAACCAAAAAGATTTCTAATATTGCAGTCACACTATAAATAAAAGAAACAAAGTCTAATATGTTGGCTACAGTAACAATATTAAGAAAAAAAAATCTCTGTAAAACATAGATTTTCTTAAAGCTTTGGAAATTATAGACAAAAGCTAAAAGGAAGCTATAGAGGATTGGCATGTCACATTCTTAAAAGAATAGGGTATTTGCAAGTAACTCTGATCACATCAGTAAGTCCAGCCTCATGGAGACTGACCCAAACCACTGAGATATTTGATTAGTATGCAAGTACATAAATAAATAAACAGATACTAGTTAGTAGGTTTAGATTTCCCATCTGCTTGTACTAGTTAGAAGGAAGAAAAAAATGTCACCAATTTAGGGAAAAACATCTAAGAAAATACTAGGATGTTTGATATTGACCGCCTGACTTGCTAAGAAGGCCCAGAATGAAGAACTAACAGACAACAAAGTGGCACACGGACTGTGAAATCTCTGTTCCCATGAATATACATCGACTAGCAGGCAGATTCTTGGATTTTAACTAGGATAAACCAGTATTTACAGACACATTTGTGCTCCTACTTTTGTAGTATCTTCCCTTAATGAATTACAAATGTTCTAGGGTCCTCTGCTGATAACTTAGGAAATTAATATAAATGATATGAATGCATAAAAAGATTTCCAAAAGTTAAGTAGAATAGTCAAGGTATGTTAAAGGTTAACACAAACATTTGAATACATGATGTGATAAATGCCTGTTCTGGAAAATAGCAGCAGAGAGCCACAAAGAAATAGTGTAAAGGATACTTCAAGGGGAAAATGCTAGAAAACAGCTGTCAAAGGAATTCTAAGAGAAAAGTGAGAAGTAATTCACCTGCAATCTATCCATTTTCATATTTGGAGAACTACTGGATGACACTTTTCTAGCAATAAAAGTTTCTCAGAAATAAAAGGTTTATGTATGACTGTCACCTGGCCCCATGTATAGATACTGAGGGAAGGGAAGGTAAGGAATTCGTTTTCTGAAGCCTTGATTACTCGCTTGCCCTGTTTTGAGATAATAAAAGCTAGAGTTGGTTGAGATAATAAAAGCAAAGTCTAGTTGGGTTAATCCAGTTTGGATGTATATTGATTATTTGGTGGTGGTGTAAGCAGCATTGCTACGGTATACTTTCTGTCTTCTTGGGCAAGCAGAGAGCATCCTGGGAAGTGAAAAGTATATGGCAAGGGAAGGATGGCATCTCTGAGGCTGGGAAAAGGAAACACAGGCTTTGACGATACAACTTGAACACAGGACTGTATACCACACAGCTGTTCAACCCAGCATGCTTCCTCACAGTCCTACCATCACAATAAATCACAATACGCATACAGAAAACATTACAATAATACAATTATGAAGTAACCACCCTAATTTATTAGATCACATTTAGTATTACAAAACAGTAACACATTCCTTACCTAAAATGTAGAAGATTGCTACTAGTTGAGGGGTTATCACTGGTCTCCTTTTGTAATCAGTTCACAATATCAAACGCCCTCTTTATTGGATGTTGGTCACTGGGAGAATTCATGGGTAATCAGCAATCTTTTAAAATCTGCTGGATTGTCACTCACCTCTTGTAATACCCTAAGAATTACGTCCTTTCCTGATTAGATGTTTTGGTGCCAAAAGAAGGCAATTAATTAGAAAAGAAAAAATCACAGTGAATTTAAGGTTTACAAATGCATATCAGTGCAGCAAGTAAGAATTGCCTTACAAAAACCATGAAGTAGATAATCAACATACTAGGACACTAGAAACTAAGGTTGGAGGTTTTTGTGTGGTTATTTGTTTTTTTGTTTTTTAAACAGACTAAAGTAATGTTCAATTCACTCAAAATCTTAGCTCTCCTGAGGAAAGACATATACATTTAAATCTCTAGACAGCAAAGAGCAATGCAGACAAATTCCTCCATCCTAAATTGTCACCAGGATTACAAATCAACTGTTTACAATGAAAGAATATGAACTAAGTTGCTTATAGGCAGTGGGTAAACTTAAAACTGTTCCACATTGAAGGTTCATTTTTCATGCATGCTGTCCTGTACTAGGCATAAATACCTTTTTTTCTGCACAACTATTAAAAGTACTTTCAACATACGTCCTGCACACTTCTCAGGAATTATAAGTTTTAACATCTGAAGTCGAGAATTCTTAATTAAATTATACAGAGTTACAGAATGTCTTTTGGTGTCTTACAATATAAAAGTAATTTTAAAAATACAGTAGCTGCGTATTTACATGTTGAAAAGTTGTACTTTAAAATGGAAACAGTTATGGTTCCAATCTGGTACTCATAACATACAAAAATAACAGATGTACATAATTCCAGTAGGCACTGTACTTTATTCACTATTCACTAAGAACAACATTTTCAAGAAATTTTTCTGACCAGAAGTTTATGAACTAAAGTTAGAAAGGTGGTCTATAAGTCAAGTAAACAATTTCACTATCAATGACTTTCTCCCTCGCTTCCAAGTACCTACTGCACACAGAGACTTCATTAAAGTGGACTGCAAAAAAAAAAAAAATACAACAATATTTGCCTTTCATGTTTCAGCTTTAATTATCTTCAATATATTATCACACACTTCCAAGCCAGTAATCAATAACCTTAAATTTAGAATTTACCTTTTTTCACCAAGAAAAAATATAAAGTACTAAAATAATTGTTCTTTTAATAATACTGTAAATATTAGTTTAATTGAAAACAAAATGAAATCATATTGCTATCCAAGAACAACAAAGTACATTACAAATAACAAAACTACCATCAAAAATAAAAACCAGACTTTGCCTCTATGTTAATTTCATCACATCTCTAAAAGATCATATTATCTCTGTTCAATTGCTCAACAGTTCAACCTTCAGAATCCAGCATAATAAATTTAGCCATTTTTAGCTGTGTTACCAAATGACCAGACTAGAAACCCCAACTCACAACTGCATCCCACTCTGACAGGCACTACTCATTTAGAGAGAAGATACACAATAAAAGGTAGATTCTGTCCTGAACAGTCAGAAGTTTAACAGAAAAGAGAGACAGAAGGTGTGAGGAATAAATGTAATACCTCAATAAAAGTATGGAATGTGGGGCAAAGAGAAAATAAGCAAATGGTTCATGGTCACAGAGGAAGACCATGGCAGAGCCACAAATTACACCAGATCTCACATTGCCCTCTAACACAAAAGAATTCCTGTCTGTATACATATGGCTTTGCTTGCCTTTCTCCAGATCTTAGGCCTTATTAAAACTCAGAGTGACATAAAAAAGATATTTAGGACCTTTACTAACTTCTTCAAATTAAAATCTGATCATTAATAGGGTAAGCAGGAAGTCCCATGCATCACCTGTCAAGACAACAATGTAAGCTTGTCCCTTACTTGCTACTAATAGCTTTTTTTCACTCAGTGTGTATGAAAAAAACCATAAAGTGACAGATTTTCATCCAGTGAGTAAAGGAAGAAAATACAATCTGAAAGACTCCTTTGACATCTTGAAATGGAGATCACATAACTATGTCAAAAGAAATTAATTGCTAGCATTAATCCTATGTCTGCAGTGCATTTTTAGTTCTTATTTCACACATTCACTTAACAAGTAATACATAGGATACAGTACATATAATTCCACTGCACTATAATAATTGCATTAGAGTACACACGCATTTGCATCCTTAACTGATTATATATATATATGTATATATTTATATGCATGAAGACACAGGAAAACAAATACATATATAGTATCTGATAAGCATACTTCCTGAAGAAATCAAAACCTCTTGAAAGTGAAAAATACCTTGCTTAACCACAGTAATTTCCTGTTAGCTGTTAATTCAGACTTTTCTTAGGAAAACAAAAGATTTTTTTTTAAAGAAAAACCTTTGTCCAGCAGACTTCGACTAATATAAACTAAATATTTTTCTTCTATCTGAATAATAGATATATCATTTTAAGTGCCTTAACTTTTGTAATCTCAAAAATAATACCGGCATAAGTAAAAACAATTCATAGCATTCTACCACTTTGGACTGAAATCAATCACTATTATAAAAAGAGCTAACAGGACAGAACAGCAAAAAAAGAAGTTGGGTTCTTTATGGTCTTTCTGACACACTCTCCCTATGTCAGACTGTGTAGCAGCCTCTTTCATTTGTTATTTTTCTAATCCTAAACCTTGCCTCCATGACAGAAGCGACTGCTTTTGTGGTGGTCAAAGCAAAACCAATCAGTACTTTGTATGTATTCTCAGGCAAGGTCAAAAAACACATGCAAATAAGGAAATCAAAGCCCAGTCCAAAACCCAGCACCGCGCTTTAACACAGCTTCAGACAAAGGTTCCCTTCTTGCCTCTGTGTTGTAATCTTTGACCAACATCTTTTGTTTTGCTTCACATGTGCACAGGTATCACAGGCATCAAACTGGTGTTAAGGGCAGGTATTCACACAAACTGATAGTTCAAAATAGTGGCAATACTGTTCAGTGGACATGCCAAACAGGATAAATTATTTATTCTCTTGAGGACCTCCATATAATACTGCAGCCACCAAAACCTTGAAAGGATTCTGCAGTGCTGTACCTACTTTCCCTGACAGATAAATTCAGAACAGTCTTTCAACCAAAGGTAAGATTTTTAGATACAACCTATCCTTATTCTTCTGCCATATTTCTGCAGGCCCACTGCTGTAACAGACATATCACCTAATTATATGTTTTGTTCTTTGTTTTGTCTAGAAGAGATTTTGCTGTTATTGTTGCCTAAAGGCACCGGCCAGAACAATAAACAGTTCCAAATAAGTTCCCCTTAAACAGCCTTGGACATGCTAAAACTTTACTTGCTAAAGCCTCATCAGGAATGGAATGTTTTTGAACTTTGTCAGTCCTTAAAACAGAAAGTTTTTATTTATCCTGACACAGACATAAGCAAATCTAGGTTTAAAACTTTCTTTTTAAAGTGCCATGACTGTAAACCAGAACTAAATATCCTATTTCTCAGTGGTACTGAAGGAGAACATTCCTTCATCTAAAACCTGAAAGTACATATATGAAATAAAATGCATAGACGTGTCAAACAGAAGGATCCAGGATCACACAGCAGATCCAGTGCTGTTCCTTTTTCTTTAACTAGTCCACAGTTCTCCTGATTTGTGTTAACAAGATTGCTGCCACTGGTAAACCTCTTTGCTACTGCATTTGACAGAAAAATTAACAGAAGACTAATTTTAAGTATATTACAAATATCCTTCTAGAAGTACATCACACAGGTTTTTTTTTTTTCAAAATGCAAACCATTTTCCTCCTAAATATCAAGGGGACAATAGACATTCATTATCTACATTCCTTTTTAAATGTCCAGGTCACCCACTTTTCTCCATGACAGCTGACCATCAGTAGGCAACAGAGGGTTGGAACTGTTAAAATAATTGACAGGACACTGCACAGACTGCAAAAGGCTTTCTAAAATGGGTGTCTCCTAAATCAAATATTACACTTTTCCACAAGATCATAACATGCGAGAGATAGTCCAATGGCTTGTTTATTGTAGTCATTTTCCTTTCCTTCTATTTTCATGTTGGGTTTTTGTTTGGTTTTTCTGTTTGTTTGTTTGTTTGATTTTACTTTAGTACACATTTGGATCTATTCCCTTTCTTAAATCTCAGAATATATGGCAAAAGCTCGTCCAATAAACACTTTTCCAAATGTCCTAAAGTATGTTATATAGTTCACAAAATACCCAAATAAATGGCTACTGCATTGAAGTATCTTTAACACTCTTCACAGCAAAACAAATTTAATCAGTTTAAAATGCAGAGATCAGCCCATATTGCTACATCTAAAATACAAATACTTAAACAGCATGCTATTAGTGTGGCTTTCAGACTCACTAAGCATTAATTACTGAAAGATATCACCTTTTGGAAGAGAAGCATTGCCCATTATGAAATATTTTTGAAATCCCAACATCTGAAGCATCCGTATTGTATCTTTAAAAGTAATTGCATGCACCTTTCAAAATAATAAACCAAATCATGTAATATCCCATCAAGTGCTACCAGTGTACCATCTTTGCAGTACCTACAGAGAAACAGAGATATAGAACGAGGACCTGATTCACCCCATTCACAAAGAATGTCTGTAGCATAACTGCAAGGAAAACTGACCTCTTGAGTCCTTAGGCCTTCAGAATTCGACCAACATAAACACCTCCCTGCTCCTTAATAATTACTTCCTAAGAAATAAATGTAGCACACTTGCAAAAACTGTAGCACAGACTGAAACAACTCTTCAGCTGCTTATACTTACAGATATAAACAGTATACAGTTCATAATCCACCTGGTGTTTTCAGAAGGTTTTGATGTCAATGCTGTTCAAACACATCCTCTAAAATGTTGAGTCTATAATCCCTCAATATGTGTCAGAAAAAGGATTTCTTATTGATTTGAGGTCAGGATTTCAGCATAGTGTAACTCATGCAAACTTAAGGCTTTTTATGTTGTTTCTTTTCCTTTGTCTGGCTACGCCCTTTTCACTTTTAAACATGCAATCTGTAATCCATGAGATTTAGGAAAAAATCCAAAGCTGTTTTCCTTGTAATTCAGTACATCCAGATAAAACCATGCTAGAAGGTTATTACTGATGCCTTGTTTGCTCATGCTATACGCACAATCTATTATATGTAATCCCTGGATGTCCTGAAGAATCATTGCTAAAATTAAAGAACCTTTGTTTGAACTTAAAGTTGTGGTGAGTGAAAGGCATCTGGTAATAGAAGAAAAGCTTAGAAAAAAAACTGCAGCAAACTGTACTTCACTTCTGTTACTACATTAGCAAACTAGCCACAAAAAAATCATGCCAGATAACCTCAACAAACTGGTTCAGGTGCTGAATATAACATTCACAGCGCTTTCCTGGGACATATCTTGCCCTTCTTAACACATAGAGAGTTGCATCATTAACTTAGTAAGTTTACTTAGAAACTGTTCTCCCTATCTGAGTGATAGACTAAAAGTCTGTTTTGTAAACTAAGCAAGTTTATTGTTGGTAATTGTTCATGCAATGCTCAAGGTTCCTCTACAGATATGCTTAATTATGCTGATTTAATTTAATCGGCTCAAGCCCTGTACTGTGATGAGATCATAAGGTTGCTTTCTATGTGTGAACTTCCTCTTGTTAAGGACGACAAACAGGGCCCTTTTATACTATTACAGTTGCATCCACATCCGGGTTACACCTGCATGATTATTTCAGTACAGCATAACTCATAGCCAGAGTACTTACACTGCTCTAGAATCCATATTTAGAACAGAATATCTGAAAAAGCAAACGGATGGTCCTTAGAAATTTCGCGAAAAGTTTCATTAGGAATGTAAATACTCTATAATTTCTGATGTGTGCTACTTTAAAGCTGATGTAAAGTGACAGATATAATGGTCAGTCTCAATTAGAAGAGAAAATGGCATGAGTACTGGTAGAACCAGCTTCCTAAGTTTCATCTCAATAGCTGAGAAGGTGATTCAATTTTCACAATAAACAATCCCTAACTTTGTATGCTTTTAAATAGCATTCAGGATGTACTTATATTTGTTGCTTAGAAAATTGAAAGACTGAAGATACAAGGTCACCGCAGCCAAAAAATCCTAGTAAGCATTTGAAATTTCAGAAGGTGTTGAAAACGTCCCAGAATTTCTTACAACTTAGGATGAGATTTTTCAGTATTTTGCGAAATACAGTGGCTCTTTGCTACATGGTAGCACTGGCACTGAATGATAAGAACAGTGTGAAACAATAATTTGAAACTTTCTCAATGGAAATTTCTAATAAGAAAATTTAATCACTGATGACATTGCTATTTTTATAATTGAGCAGGGACCTCCATTCTAGGACACTAACAACAGAGGAAAAACAACATTTAGTTATTTTAAAGCCCTAGAATAAGTAGTTTAATTAACAGAATTTCAGCAGATAGAAATTGTTTTAATGAACAAATTCCTCTGTCAGCAATGGAAATGTTCATGGTGTGGCTACCAGCTGATTTGTGCTGCACCACATTCATGTGGGTCCAATCACAATAATTGCCACTTGCTGCATGTATGTCCTGTGGCCTTTCCCTCCACTTTCCCCTGACCACAGATAAAGCACGAGCTCTGATTTCCTTTAGCACTCCACCAGGGAACACAGCTGGGTGCTCAGCTAGGAGCTGGGCAAGACGCAACACATGGTTCATACAGAACTGAAGCCAAGCAGCCTTGTTGGCTATAGATACTGCTGCATTTGCCTAGCTGCACAGGGAGGAACACTGCATCACTCTTTTCCTATCTAGTCACCAGTTTTTCTGAAGCTCGTAACACTTGAAACATTTCAGACACTGCTCCACTGTCAAATTCTATTGAAATCAGACAGTGTTTTCTGAGATACAAACTGGCAGACGTGTTTCTATCAGAAACGAGACTGAAATACACATCTATCTATTTTTTCTGGAGATAAGTGGCTGTCCTGCTTTTCTGTTCCCAGATTTCTATCTTTGTCTCGTCTGGATAATACAAGAGGTCTTGCATTGTACAAACACAACAGCTGATAGTAGAATGCTAGATCCATGGATTTGTTAAATTCTACCACCATCGATGAGTCTACTTCAGTAACATAAGCCCAGTATTAACTATATGGGTAAAATGCCAGAAACATTTTAAATGCTGTCAGATAGTAAAAGCAGTATGTTATTCACTCCTGGAATAGCAGGAGGGCAACAGCTTATGGAATGTCTCATATGAGTTTTCTATTTTGGATAAACAACACTGTTGGCATATAGAAAATTATAGGTCTAATACTATTTCCTCACAAAATGCCTGTAGATTCAGAGAGGCAAAAAACACATCAAAGTGTAAGGGTTAGGTATAAATGTAAAGGACAGAGTGCATGCAAAAGATCATGTGCTGTTACACATGTAGTCTATACAGAGTATATATGCATATTCATGTATGAATTTAGTATCATATGAAATTTAGTGCAAGATAATGAAAAGACAGACAGACTTACAGATGAGCATTTAGGCTTCTCACTCTAATTTCTGTTAATCACTGTACAGTAAAAATAGTCTGAAATGACCAAACCTGTCTTCAAAAGATATATCCTTAAGTAGATACATAAATGTTACGCATGGTCTAAAAACTTTCATGTTATAAATCACTTCAGAAATAATGGATTTATAACTCTCTCTCAACAGCGCAGACAAGTGCTACTATAATCCAAATCACTGGGATCAGACAGGTTGTATGATACACCCTCATTCAGGACTGTTTAGATCCATCTAAGCATCAGTGCTGAAAGTTATTAGGAAGGCATAAAGCATTTGGAACTGTAGTGTATTTACTATTCTTCATATTTTAAATCTGCTTTTAAATATTTTGTAACTTTCTGGAGTTTTATTAAGGAACATTTATTGGTTATTAAATCACTTCCCATCCTGTCGCTCTACAAGGACAACACCGCATGCTCTTAAAGGCTTGGGTGGCCTAACAGAGCCTGTGGCTGCTCTCGGACTTCACTAGATATATTTACCTTACTTTACTATTTCATATGGAATTATTTGTCGGTTTCATTCCACCATACCTTCCTCTGAGACAGTGCTTTCATTCTATTAATTTTTATCTATTAGATTCATTTTGCCTCTTCAAGGGATAAAGAAATTGAGGCACTAACTCCAAATGTAACTTCATGTGACTTCCATCTTCTATGATAACCCTTTAGATTAGCATGTATATTCTGAAAAGCACAATGACAGATTCCTTTGTACAGTGTTTCCCTTCAGATTCCGGAAATAAACACCAAAAATATTCTTAACTAATATGGAATTTCAGCTTAGATGGTCACAAATTAACCAGAGAAGGGTGTGTGTTAGTTTAAACAAATTACTCACATTTTCCATTTTTGGTCTATAGCATAAGAAATTAGATAGTTAATTTTAAATGCAAAACTTTGTACAGCGTGCAAATCATGTCTGTATGTCAAAGTAAAATAACAAACCTAATGAGGAATGTTAAAAAAGCAAGACCCATTAGTTTAAAGATACATGGAAGCAGCCAAAGATGACAAACATGCATAAAATTCAAAACATGATGGAAAAGGGAACAGGCACTGAACCACATAAATCAGTGTTTTGAATTCTATTTCTCTGTGGGTATAATTGTACCTCAGTTTCTTATAATGATTTATTGAGGTAAATAGTCTGTATGGTTTAACAGCTACAGCTTCAAAGTGTCAGGCACAGACTCGCCTTTATTCATGAGGCAGCTGAGTACTGCGATGTGAATTAGCTTCTGTATTCTGGGACTTGGCAAAGTTTGTTTTTAAGGTCCTTATAAAGGATTCATGTTGATGCAGCTATTGAAATGTGAAAAACACTGTGCTGTAATGGATGAAATAGAAAAGCTTTACAGTAATTCTGGAGGCAAAAAAGTAAAAACACTGAAATAAACTATTTAGAATTACCTTCAGCAAAAGAAAGCCCCAGAGTTAATTGTAATACATTATATTATTTGGGTCAACACAATAAAAATCCCTAATTTCTTGATGAGGCACAAAAGTGTAATGGGATCCCAGAATTTACTTTTAAGTTAAAATAAAATACAAGAAAGAAATTGTAGAAGTTCAAGCTGTGATATTCACATTTCAGGTTGATTGCCAAACCACACGTTCTATTGCTCTCAGACCAGGATAAACCAACCATTAACTAATCAAAAGAATCATTATCCATGAAAGCTATGATAGCATTTTAACAGTTCTTAATCTATTAATAAGAAAGAATAATTTACAAAATATATTCCCTCTTCTGTTTATATTCATAGGGCCATTCTTAGCAGAAATTATATGCAGGCTCCCATGGTGTAGAAACCCTATGAAAGCCATGAAAATTCACTAAGCTTCCTTACGTACTGTGCCAAGATATTCAGCAGGAACTTTGGTCTTTGCCAAGAAACACGTGTGCCTCAGATACAGAAGCTCTGCATGTATCAGTATTTCAACATTCCTGGAGGGAAATGTGACCCCTTGATGCATACACTGGTTTGCTGGCATGCTTGCATTCCTCCCCATCTGTCAGAGTGGCATTCTGCCTTCTCACAAGGTGGGATGCCAGTTTTGGAGCACAGGTGCCAACCAAATATAGGTTCAGACTAATATTCTGCAAAATGTGGCAAATGACATTTCACCTGCAAGAAGATTGTCCTACCTCTGACCCATGCCAAATTAGGATTGCATGCTTCATTAGTAAAGGGGGTCATCAGCTGAAAATCATAGGCAGCACCAGCAATGCTGGTTTTCTGTGTAATGTCTCCTAGCTGAGATTCCTCTGCACTGAGGTTTCATTTACAATACGCCAAATTTTCCTAACATTGTGGACATACAGCCTTTTTTTGAGAAAGCTGCAGCAGACCATGGACAGAGAGCTGTTGAATTCATCCTCCCAGACTCATTTCTGACAAATTCCAAAATAGTTAAAAGGGAAAAAGAATTAACAGTGGGGGAAAGGTATAAGTAAAGATTTGTGTTATCTCTAAGGGGGTCTGCTAACACTACAAAGAAAACTACCTTATTATGACTGTCAAAAAACCTAAACCAAAACCACTTATTACCAACCATCATATAATTCTAAAATTCTTAGATAATAAAATATTTTATTCTGAAAACTGATTTATGATATAAAAAGCTAAGTTAGCTTTTGGTTTTAGAATTTATGTACACATGAAAGCACACTAGTCATGAACAACTATTCTATGAAAACCATTCAACATCCAGTGACAACACTGGATAATATTAAATGGTGTTTTAGTATCCTCAGAATAAAGTATATTTTGAACCTTTTCATTAGTGAAAATATTCCACACTGTATAATCTTACAAAAAAAGTTAAATATTCAGCTGATCAATAAACAGAATAACCACAAAGTAATGTTGGTTTGGGGTCGATAGCCTACTTTATTTATAAATATACAAACCAAAAATGAAGCATCATTAGTCTAAAAAAATTAACTGCTTTCAGGAAACAATTCACTATCCCTTCTTTGGTAAGTTACTATGATTTCTGTAATTAATTTATCTCAGGATGCACCTGATGTATCATCAGCTTTAGGTGATTTTGTTAAGCTATCCAAAAATGAGTCATATTATGCATAATTCTGCATTTTTTCGGTTATTCAGAAGGCACGCCACTGCCATTCTCAAATGACACACTCAAAGCTATTAATTCTTACTAGCACAAAATTAGAACTCAATACATTGAATTCTACAATTATAATTCAATATATTAAGATACAGGGTTCTGCATCCGAGACAGAATAATCCCATGCAACAATACAGGCTGGTGGCCAGCTGGCTAGAAAGCCCGTTTACAAGAAAAAAATTGAGGTCCCTGTGGACAACAAGATGATCATGAGCCAGCAGTGTGCCCTGGCAGCGAAGGTGGCCAACAGCATCAAGGGCTGTTTTAACATGAGCACTGCTGGCAGATTGAGGGACCTGATAATTTCGCTCTTTCTGGTACTTGTGAGACTGCATCAGGAGCAATGCCTTCAGCTCTGGTCTTCCCAGTACAGGACACGTATTGAAACAGTGGAGCAAGTCCGGCAGAGACACCAAAGCAACTAGGAGGCTGCAGCACGATACACAGTAAGTTGAGAGAGCTGGGTTTGCAGAGCCTGGGGACAGTGAGAGCTTACTGCTGCCTGCAACTGCCTAATTAAGAGGGTGTAGGGAAGATGGAACAAGGTTCCTCACAGAGGTGCACAGTGACATGATGAGAGGCGATGGACACAAGCTGCAATATGGGAAATTCCAATTCAGTATAAAGAAAAAAAATTACCTTGAGGGTGGTCAATCACTGGGCCAGGTTGTCAAGAAACACTGTGGCATCACCATCCTTGGAGGTATTCCCACTTGACTGGAAATGTCCCTGTGCAACCTGCTCTAATTGGTCCTGCATCGAGCAAGAGGTAGGACTAGACGAGCCCTGGCTGTCCTTTCCAACCTACATAATTCTGTTTCTATGATATATGTGATAGGATTTTGTATGATACACACACCAGTTTTAAAAATGCCATATACAGGAATATTTATGAATATCTCACTCTGAACTTTATGGACAGTATAGAGCCTTACATTTGCTGTTCTCAGCTTTTCATTTAAACAAAGGCTTCAGTGTTTTGTACAGAACTTACTTCTAGTAAATTAACAGCATCATGCAGCATCATGCACAGCATGAATACTAAGTCTTCTCACTTCAAATTCTATATGCTTTAGAAGTAACGCATTACTTAAAACAGAAAAATAGAAAAGGGCACCTATTATGCCTCCAGAAACAAAC
Source organism: Pezoporus wallicus (assembly GCF_028554395.1). NCBI lineage: Eukaryota > Metazoa > Chordata > Aves > Psittaciformes > Psittacidae > Pezoporus > Pezoporus wallicus. The sequence goes on along the minus strand of NW_026640253.1, from coordinate 1,100,754 downwards.
AGAAAACCCAAACAAAAACATCCCCCAAGCCCCCCCCCCCCCCCCCCCCCAAAAAAAAGTGAACCAAACAGGAAGGTGGCATAAAGTCAGTAGAACAGCATATTTTTCTTGTTGGCACACTGTGCATGTATGTCCTAATGTAAATGATACTGTCCTGCCTCTAGGCAGGATACTACAATTCCATGACAGCCTCAGACTTACCATAAATATCATGATGTTAAGAGAACATGATCTTTCCTGACTAGGTTAATTTATTTAAAATTTATTATTTCAGACTATTAAAAATATCCTGATGCTTGGGCTACAAATTTCTATGCTCGAAGTCAAAATGTACATAAATTGCTGCACTACTGCACCTGCAACTTAATGTCACTTATATGAGAATATCAAAATGGTAAAGTAACTTCAGTATAGGCAGAATGCAATTGTCCTGGGTTCAGCAGTAGCAGTCATGTTTTTTCCTTGTTAAAACATGACTGCTACTGCTGAACCCAGGACAGCAATGTAGGTTCCTAGCGAAGTTGCCAGATAGTTTATAGTTTATTAAACAGTGTACAGCTTGAAAAGATCACCACATTAATTTTAAAGACCTTATGTAAGAAATAAGATGTTGGTATTAAACAGGTAAAAGCGGGTAATGAATCTCCCTTTTACTTTTGTGTTTATTACAGTCAGTCAAAGCCAATAGGCTGTGACTGATACACAATTAATAATCCATAAGCCCACTACATGGACAAAACAAATATGTATTTGTACGTCCTTTTGTATGTAAAGGTCTTCCAGTAGCTAAAATAAGCAAAAATCAGCATTGCCAAGGAGACGTGCTGCCTACGTTTTAAGAAACACAAGTCACCAGAACACATATAAACTGGCTACTGGACCTGATTAATCCTCCTATAGGCTCCTGTAAATAAGAAGGGCAATGAATGATCACATATTTGGAATATATACTGTCAGGACACAAATGCATTAAAATGCTTTTGCAGGAGGAAAAATGTCTTTCTGATGCAGTGGCAGCAGACTGTATTGTGATGTAGCTCTCTCATGGAGATGCAGATAGTCAGAAAATAAAAATCTTCAGCAGTCTTCAAAGTTTATTTGGACACTGACTGCACATGAAAAATCTATGTGCTCCACTGACAATGAAAGTTAAGCAGAAACACTTCTTTTCAAAAAGGACTCTGACTTGGGAGCTATGCAGATACACCAAAGTTTTAACACACCCATTTTTTTTCAAACCTTTAAAATCTTTCTCAAAGCAATTTGAATCAAGTGAAAATCAGCAGTATAAAGACACTTGGTGTCTTTTTTTACTCCTTTCCACTTACCATTTCCACAAATGTTACTGAAGTCCCTAAGGAGTAGCAACTACTACAATCATACAGGATTAGGAAGGAGAACACACAGAGCACTGTTTTTCCCATATGAATTACATTTCCTTCTAATTTCTCTTTGCCAATAAAGTTAAAGATTTGAAGGTGTTAGGAACAAGAATAATTAATTCTATGAATTGACAAATTCTGTATACAGACATCTTTCACCTGACTTCAGAGACTGGTTTTCATAGCACTGCATGACTCAAAACAGGACAATATTAATTTTGTTCAGAGTGTTAGTGACTGAAGTATGTTAAGGTTTGTCCATGCCATTTTCATATTACCCAACAACTTAAATTCCATAAGAGAAGCAGATGTTAGATCCCCTTTTCCTTAAAGTATTCTGCTTTACCACAGATGAATGAAACAGAAGATATACCAAAGGAAGACATACCAAAGGAAGTAACTACTGAGTTTTCACGCTAAACACAATTCATTTTGATAATACTGAAGATTTTTTTCTCATCATTCAGACTCACAGTAGAATTACTGTATTTGGCACACAATTTCTGTGAAATGCCTTTATTGGTGCTTTTATGTGTTAGCAAGCACAAAAGAAAAAGAAGGGAAGGTGAGATACATAAAGCTGTATCTTCATTGCAATAAAAATGATTTTTACTCAGGTACAATATTCTAGCACTGTACATATATGGCGGTAAATGAAGAGGCCTAGTCAGTCTAATATGATGTAAAATCTTAGGGGAAACAAAGTGCTATATTTCCTTATTTTCCTGTAGCTGGTTTCACACCAACTCCAAGAAAGAGATACATGGTTGGCTGGCTGTGACTGATACACTTGTATAAAAACTAACTGGGTTGTGTCGCCACTATGGCTGTACCTAGACAAAGGTGTCCTAACATACCTTTTATGATGATAAAATGCAGGAATTTTAAAAATCTTTGTATTGAGGACAAAGCCTAATACATGCAATGATACCGGCAGCTTGCATAGTGCTAGATCAAGCCCATAATTTCTTCATTCTTTATTTTCTTCATTCATTAAACTGAGGCAACAATTCCTTTTCCTGTGGTATTGAATAACGGCCTGTTCTGCTAGCCCAGAAATAAAGGTAAGTTAAGATAGTCTTTGTATTGATGCACTGCCTGTCTTGTTTATGATAGAAACTATTTTGGTTTTAGAAGGGAAATGCTGTAAGAAAAGCTTTTATAACAGGTTCAGAAATATAAAAGCCATTTCAGGGTGAGTACATCTCTATCTTTTATTTTGTTAGTCCTTGAAAGGGCTTTTTAAATTTAACATCTATGACTGCCTTTCCTCAACTGATGCTACCTTCTCAGCAATCCTTCTGTTGACATCTCTTTGTTTGCTCTTAGCTTGTCTCTCCTTTTTCCCAACCCCTTAAAACAAAACTTAGCAAGAGCTTGGAATTGAACTTCTGGCAGGCATCAAGCCACTAAAACACACCAACTAAGTGTGTTGCATAAGTCAGATATCAATAAAAAAATTTCTTTCCCCACCTCCAGTGATATACAGAATATTTTCAGCTCTTCTCTGGGGCAACATCTATATATCGCAGTGACAACTACTAAGCAAATCTGGTCAGAAAACAGGAAGCATTGTCAGCTTAAAATATGCTGGAAGAGATTAAACAGTTTTGAAATGCTAGAGTAATATCCTGTTTCTATTTTAAAGAAATAAAGCTTTCTGCCTAAAACAGAATAAATTTAAACTGTGCACATAAAGTAGGTGCATGTGTACATATGTACCTTTTTTATTTCAAGCGAAAAAATAATCGGTAGTTTCCTTGTTAAGGTTTCCTAGAGATACTGGCAGCATTCCCTGTCTCACAGTGATAGCTACTTTGAGTATCATAAGTCCATTAGTAACAATTAAAAATTTTACAGCACTTGAGAAGAGGTTGATCCTATTTAATATGCCAATGTCAGCATATTATAAATTACAGTAGTCCAATTACACTATAGCAAGTATTTACCACTTATACATTGCTTTGAACATACACAGTGCAACTCTCAACTAATTCTTAACAGTGGAATGTAGAAATATTGTCCTAATTTCAGTGATAAAAAAGAAAGGTGAAATAATTTGCCACAGGCTACTTAGTCTTGGGTGGATCCAGGACTATAACAGGGGAAGCATCAACTCCGAATCCATGGCTTCCAAGCCAGAACTGTCCAATATTTCGGTCACCATGTAACAGGTTTATTACTGCAGCATAGTTGGTCACTGCACAGCAAAGACATCCTTATCACATTACACAATGAAAAACATCTTTTGGCTGTCGGACCTAGTTCTACTTTAATCTAGCCTAACTCTACACATAGAGCCAAACAAAAAATAAAGTCAAATAAAAACCTGAAGATTCTACATCAGGTTCTTCAAACATGAAACTGCTTCTGCAAGATCTAGTTAAGCTTCAGCTTTCCCATACCTAGCTTTCCTAAGTTGTTGTCTGCCTGAAAATTATTATAATACAGATTGCTGAGGATGAAAAAAAGGTGAAAATCTTCATTAAGTTTCTCTGGTTTTTCCTGTTACAGAGCTGGTGTTCACCTACCCTCAACCCCAGCGATGGTTCCCATTCACAGACTGGAGCTCACTACAGAAACAGAAATGTATAGAAAAGTCTAAGACAGAGTATAATTGTACATGACAATGAATAACTTTGTTGCCTTGTTTGTCATTTCACCTCAACTCACTCTCACCTTGCTATTTTTGCTAATTTCTACCAACAAACCTCAACATTCCTCCCTATTGTGCTTTAGCTATATTGATAGACATTAATATAGTTGAGGTCTTATTTCTGCACTGTAACCAGTTTCAGCTTCCTGAAAAAAATCTCACTTGTGAACTGAATGTTAATTTCTGGATAGTATCTTCAGAGGAACTATGTGAAAGAAATGTGGAAAATTCATACAAATAATGCCCAGGATCCATATGTTTCTGTTTTTTTTTTTTTATGTTCTCAAACAGTATCACAGACTGGAGAAGACAAGGTTCCTTCTTAGAAACCCAATATATCTTGTTGTCCTGTGAATCATTTTATTTCCCAGTTGTTCAAAACAATACAGCAAATATAACACTGAATTCTAGCTTGACAAGAGTTTCAGAACTCCTTTATCATTTGCTGGTGTTACTGGAATTATATACAGCTCATGAGTCACACATCCTCAGAATTATCTGTAATATAAAGATATCAATAATAAAGATAAGTGAAACCTTTACATAACCAGCCTGCTACTGAGAGACTCCACATTTTTGTTAGCATTTGAACCACTTCATTTTTAAGTTAACCCATGAGTAGATGGATGCCACTTAATGCAAGGGATGTATTCGTTTACCAAGGTACCTCTTTTCTGCAGAGCATTTTGGGGTGGGGTAGGGGGGGCTTGGGGGAAGGGGGGAAGAAGGAGGAGAGAGGTAAAGAAAAAAACTCTTACTAAAATATCATCAGCATATCATTATTCAAAATGTAAACAAAGCCAAAATTACCAAACCACATAAACATTAGCACATTTTAGTTGCCCTGAAAACAACTTGAGTTTAACAGTAAGCCACAAATATAGACCCAATTCTAATAGCTGATTTAGAGTTCAAGTGCTTGCACATTTTTTCTTTTTTTCCAATGGCAAACCCCCTCAATTTGTCCCATAAGGGAACTTTGTGTAGCCATGAAGCTAAAATTTCGCACTTGTTTTTATTAAGGAACAGGTCTTTAGGCACAACACCACAGAAACTGTAATAAAACTTTAACTTAAAAAAAAAAAAGGTGCAATTTTACTGGTATTAGATTACCACAATTTCTACTAAGTCAACAGACTAAAAATGTTCCTAGATACTATTCCAAAAAAAAAAAAGTTTTAAATTTATATTACTTTTACAGGCTTTGCATTTTTACTCGAGTTAGAAATAATTTTTAAATACCGAAATATAAATTAATATACTATTACAGTCATTATGTAATATGCTATATATTTAAATACATTAAAATGATGTTTAAAGCTTTAAATATGCCATTCTCTTATACCTATGCTCCCATCCACTCTTAATGATTGCCAAACAATAACTACAGAAATTGTAGAAAGCAGGTGTAACAGCTGTGCCTTTCCATTGATTTTACACACTCAAGCAGTGCAATATATGTGGACATGAATTTAAACATCACTGTCCTAGTGCTGTTCTGTATAAATAATAATAAAAATAATGACAGCCTACATATGTCTTTAACTCTGAATCTACCTACCCAGGACATCTCTAGAGTATTAGATCTGCTGAACTTCTGTGCTCCATCTTCCAGAATATTTTCTTAAACAACTCTTCTTTCACTGTATTTCAGCCCTATAAAAGAACAATGGGTAACACCTGAATAACAACACTCAGGGAACCTCTTAAAAAGTATCAAAGTGACTGAAGAGCAGCTTAATTGCCATACACACAAAAAACATTGTAATTAAACCTTTTTAGCTCTGTAAGGAGGAAATTTAGCTAGGAGCAACTCATTCCCCAAGCACAAAGGTTCCTCTCAAAGACAGACAGACCAGAAGCCTAAGTTTTAAAGTCTTACAGGAACTTTCCATTTGCTACAGGGGCACCATAGGAAAACTGCATACAGAAAACTATACAGCTACTGCAGGTTCTTCCCCAAACTGTCTGAAAGATGAACTCAGCTCTGACCAGCAGCCAGATCACCTCAGCAAAAAGCAAGTTAAAGAAACCAGATCTACCACCATCACCCACTCCAAGAGTGGACTCTTCTTCAGCATAAAGAGAAGTTCCTTGCAAGGAACTGAACACTATTCCTTTATGAGATATGTTGGCATCTTTACACTGTGTGTAGACCTATGTGTTATGGGACCTATGTGGTATCTTTTCAATGATCTCTTTGCCCCAATCACTCTTTGCAGAGTGTGGTCCTCTTGCCTTTGCAAATGACTACACCTGGCATTAGCAGGAACAGCCTACCTCATCCTTCTTTCCCTCTAACCTTCAAAATCCAAAAAAAAAAGCTAAAAGTTTCCTTGATGGAGCACTGAGCTACACAGGTGGGCAGATAAACTTACTGGTTGAAATCTAAAGTTGTAGTTACAAAATCAATAAAAATAATAATAAAAACTTCTGGTTAGAATAATATAAGCCAAACAAACCCAAAACAAAAAATAAAACAAAACCTCACCTCCCCCCCCAAAAAAAAAACAACCAAAAAGCAAAACAAACAAATAAAAACCCCACAAAAAAACAAATAACCCGATAACCAGATGCAAAGAAATGCATCTTAGATTATTGCTACTTAAAAGAAAGCTCTTTCAAGCTAACTATTGAGAAGAACTGAAAATTTGGGGCATATTCTGACTACCTATAATGTATGTGCAAAGCACAGAAGAAGACTGAGGAAACGAGCACACATAATTTATAGGTACTGCTGGGGATGAGAAGTCGATGGCTGAAGTGACTGCCTTTATGCACACAGACAACATGAACATACTGATTGACAACTCAAAAAAGATCTTAAGACACTAACTTTAGCTCTTAGCCTAAACAAGAAAATTGCAAGAATTTGTTTTAAATCAGTTGTTAAGGAAGTTTCAGTGAGACTACATACACTTACGTGCGCTTATACTTGTTTTCCTCTTGAGTAGTTTACCTCATGTTATTTTTGAAAATCCTTACGCAACCAACTTTAAACTAGTCAGGTTTAAGCTGCAACATGAATTGGCACACACCATTTCAGCATGTGCACCTTCACCTCCTGGAATTAGTAGGGCTTCTGCAATTTTATCACGGGGAGTCACTGCCACTGAGGAAAGAAAACGGAAGGGGCTTTTTTTCACACGAAGGTCAGAAGGCATACAGTGTGACTGTGTACTGCTTCCTATCCAACAGAGGCAAAAATTCCAGAATATTAATGTTCAATGGCAAACCTCTCAAATTAATCTAATTCTGAAGCAGAGGTATGTGAGAACATACTAACTTGGGGTCAGTAAGTGAATTTCTGCTGTGCACACGGCGTATGTGGAGCTGGGACTCCAAGAATGACAGTGACAGGGAAAGACCAGAACAACTGAAGGGTTAAGTGGAAACATCTGGGGCTCCAAACACAGGATTCCACACGGGTCATCAGCTGCCGCTCTCCACACGAGGTGGCTGTGCCGGTCGGCGGGAAGGGAGCCCATTACTCGGGTGTGGTGGTGAGGTTTCTGGTGAGTCTAGAGCTGACGGGACACAGACGGTTACAAGAACGCCATTGGGAGAGGCGCCTTGAGGTGTGGAAAGCGGCAGGAAACTCGCGGTGTCCTCGAGGACACGACCGCTACTTTAGAAGCGAGCGCGGAGCGGGCGCGGGGTACTACCGCTGCCTCCAAGGCGACTGTAACCCAACCTGAAACGTCGGCAGCAGCATACCCAGGCGGGAGCAGCCGCTGTCTCTACGACGGCCAGAACTCGCCGTCCCATAGCAGGGATTACCTCAGGCTTCAAGCCAGCAGCCTCCCGCCCGCGCTCACAGGATGGCAGAAGCACAATCCCCGGGGCGGGAGCCCCTTTTACTCCCCTCATTCCCCCAGCGGCATTTCACGCCTGAGCGGCAGCTGCGCCGAGCCTGACGCCACATCCAGACGAAATCCCGGCGACCGACTACAACTCCATAGGCACCGACACGGCAACGTCACTCCTTCCCCCCCCTGCCTCCAGCCGCCCTCGCGCAGCTGCCCAGCCAGCGCCTCTCTGCAGAGCGAAGGCAGAGACAGCCCCCGGCACCGCGGAGGCCTGTGGGACGGGTAGTCCCCGCCTGCCTTCGCCGTGACGCCACGAGCCTGGCGAGAACTACCATTCCCGGCGCGCCCCGCGGCTGCCGCGGCACCGTGACCTGCCGCTGACTGAGGGAGCGGCTGCGGCAGAAAGGCTGCAGAGGGGCCTGGTCACCCAGCCGCAGCGATGAGCTCGGCCAGGGAGTCACAGGGCCACCACGGCCGCAAACGAGCGGCCTCCCCTGATGTAAATAGGGGCGGCGGGAGGGGGGCGGAGGAGGAGGAGGAGGAGGCGGCGGCGGCGGCGGCTGGGAGGGAAACTGTGGCGGAGTCCCGGTACGGTCTCCGAACCTAGCGCGGGACGCGGGGAAGGCCGTGGCCTTCCCAGACGCCCTCTTCCTCGCGTTAAAAGCCGTCCGAGGAACAGCGGCGCTGGAGGCGTCACGGGGGAGCTGGAGGCAGGGGCTGAGGGGCTGCCCGGGGCCGCCGGGCCCACCGCGCCCACCGCAGCGGAGGGGGCGGGCGGGCGGGCGCAGTTAGCGTGTGCTCCCGCAGGGCTCCAGGAGCTGGGAGGCGGCGGACCTTGGCAACGAGGAGCGGAAGCAGAAGTTCCTGCGGCTCATGGGTGCTGGGAAGGTGAGGATGCTCCGCTGCGCCCCGCGAGCACACGGGAACCCGAGTGGGAGGAGGTTCCCCCCTCAACGGCTCCGTGGGGTTTTATACTTGCGTTGCAACTAAACCTCCCTAGGAGGCTTGCTGCAAGTAGCAGTGCTCTCAGAAGGAAAAGAGAACACTCAAAGGCAATTCTGCTTTGGGCTTGAAGGAGGATTTGGGTTTCACAGCCGCACCTATCTTATGCCGGCAGCGGTTTAAGGCAAAAAATAGGTTTTAAATAGTCTAGTGTCTGCCGTGCAGCTTCCTCCCACACCTTCATCCTTTCAGACCAGCTAATAAAATTATTTGTTAACACTTTTGAGAGAATTCTTGTTATAAATCAACAAACCTGTACACTAGGTCTGTAAAATTCTCTTTCATTTGAGGAAAAACAATATAATTGTGCTTTTTCCATCTAAAAAATACTTAGTATTGCAATTCTGCATACCTACAAGAAATATAATTTCACTTGTACTAGCTTATTATGCTTGAATAGAGTATTTTTGGAAGTTAGAATATTTTACTGTATTAGAGAGGTAAAAGTTATACTTTCTAGGGGACAGGAATATAATGCCCTATTAAAGCATCCCACTACCACTAATCTTAACAATATCTGCTTGGATAGCTAATGCTGCTTGCTATGTAATTCCAGTTCTTGCCTATAGGAACACATTTGCTAATGAACAACTGCTGACCCAGTTAATTAATGAGCACTGTGAAGGTCTTGCTTGATATTGTGACCAGGCTAAAAGTGGGATCATTGTGAGCTGCACTGACTGAAGTATTGCATAGTACCAGTGAAAAAGAGGTCAAAACCAAAACTGACACGTGTCCAGCATTGTCTAGTGTAGTTTTCATATCAGTGGCAAGAAGCAGAACAAAGTAGTTTTAGAAATAGAAAAATACCACCTTTGGGGTGCGGGAAGAGTAAGAAGTACTTAGTCATTGGGGTTACTTTTTCAGAAAATTTGAAGGTGAAACAAGTTCATCAAGAGGCAGCAGTTAGCTAGTGTAACTTACAGCTCTATAGTTCATTATCAAGGTTTGGCAGCAAACCTTGTCCATTCAAGATTTCCAGAATGTTGGCAGAGCTATCAGTGCACCCTAAAGCTCCAAAACAAACTGCCTTTTCTTTTAGAAAGAACATACTGGCCGCCTTGTTATCGGAGACCACAGATCAACCTCTCACTTCAGGACAGGTCAGTTTATCCAACAGCTGATGCAAAGTTGGAAATCTAACTCTTATTTAGGAGCATATCAGTACTTTGAGCTTCATAGATACTGCAGGGAGAGACTTCAGATTTTGTGGCTGGAGTTGAAGACAGTTCAGGCTGTGGATTTGTAGAGGTTCCTAATTTCTTGTTAGATTGCTGACGGTTTCTCTAACTGCTTTCTTGTCTTCTGAAATCCAGGTTCAGCAAAGTATCTGGTGGTCAGTTAAACTTGTGTACAAGTGCCCTGGAAATCAGCCCATAGGTCCTCAGTTTTACTTTGCTGTCAAAATAAGAAAGTAAAGCTTTATTGCTATTGATACCTAGCAGTATTATACTTCTTCCTTGTCAGTAATGCATATCGACACTTCCTAAATTGTTGGGCATGGAAAAGAACAGGCTTGATTTCTGCCCCTACCTGATTACCTATTGAATGGAAAGATCTCTGCCTTAAAGCAGTGAGGTAGAAGCTGAAAAGATCTGCAGGGTCATCTTGGCTGTCAGCAGTGATTTGATGTCATGTGACATATGACCATAGTAACTTCTTATCATGCTTGTTTAGGTAGTAAGTCAAAATACATTGAAACCAGGCTGAGCTTGACTGTTGTGAGAGACGCTTTGATAAACCTGTGTAGAATAGCAACTGCCAGAGTTCCAGAAAGCTCCTTTCCCTGATACATTCCAATAGTAACTTTTCAGTTGAAAAATTATCTGTGGGCCAAAACACCAAAAGAAGCCTGGGGATTTGTTCCAGGTTCTGCTGTTTGCTTGCAGAGTGACTGAGAATCACTTCCTTATACCTGAATTTCCTAGAAAGTAGATGATGTTTGCCCTAAGGATCTGTAAGAAATCACTACTGCTTTGTCATTAGCAAAAAGTTGAGATAATGTTTTTTCACAAAAAATCAGAATAGCTATTTTCTTAACATTTCCTTGTCCATCATACAGTTATTGTCCTTTTATAATAACACATAGCTCTAACTTCCAAATGAGGAAATACTAATTTGCAATACAAGCTTTATTTTTTTTTTATTTTACAGAGATAAAATTTGAAAATTAGACTATTACAGACCTGTTGAGGGAGAATTAGAGATTCCTACCCTTTAAAAGAAAAGAGGTTTCTTAACTATTTTAGACCATATTTTCCCCAGTAAAAATGATTCTTTATTTGCATACTCAAGTAAGTAAAAAGGGCATGTAGAAGTAGCTCATGAAAACCAGTTTTTCTGCTAATTGCTAAATATGGGAAAAACACAGAGATGTAATAACCACCCCTCGTAATTCAGGATCATAAAATAGTTTCAGGTATATCTCTATATACGAGAGTGGTAGTATTGTCCCAACTTCTGTTGCTATATATTATTCATGGCTTAATCATAGAACCATTTGAAATGAAGGTCAGAAACTTTTTCCTTGCTGTGACATGTTGTAGTATTGTCAGGAAGTAGAGAGAAGCTATATCGGTTACATTTACCTGGTTTAGTACAACATAAAGCCATGGCATAGCACATCTCTCTGAATGCATCAGCTGTTAGAAACTTACAAACCCGTATCAAAGCAGTTTTGCTTGGACACTGATGTGATTGCTTATGAATATGATGGTTTGTATGCAGTAATAGTCCAGTAGTTTAAAATGGCTAAATTTAAACTTTTTTCACAAATATATTGATAAAACTTTGAAAATGTGACTTCTTGTAATTTGATGTCTTTGTTAATTTGAATGAACCATAACCAAAGTACACTGGACAATGCAGGGGAAGAAGACAAGAAAATGAATGAAGAATTGGAGTCTCAGTACCAACAAAGCATGGACAGCACGATGTCTGGACGAAACCGCCGCCATTGTGGACTTGGTTTCAGTGAGGTAGTAAGTTGTTTATTTCCATAACAATTTGCCTTTCAGTCCACTAAGACAAGATGATACATGGTTTAAAAATCCATCACTACAACTGCTGGCAAACTGCTGCAGTTTAAGTTAAAAGAGAAACTTACTGCAGGCCCTTTACCCCTAATTGTGTATGTTGTGGTGGCCTGAAAATTATTAATGTTTCTTATTGTTCTGAAAAGTGATACGACGTGTACTGCTCCATAGTAGTCAAGACTGATGAGGACAGAAGGTGACAAAGATCAGGGTCTTTCCACGTAATACATAAGAAGACAGGATAACCATCTGCATCATTACTGAACGCTAATTGTTTGTATCTGCTTCTTGTGGTGAGGCACATACCTCTTTGGGCCTGAAATGGAACTGACTAGAGGTGTCAAGACAAGGGGAATGTGCTGTACAGAGTCCTTCAGTGAGCTGGTCTTGTACTTGCAGGGATTTCCATAGGAGTGAGCAGGAAGAGTGACAAAACCCAAGAGAATCAGGTTATTTGGAACATGTCTTCATCTGCTGATTGAAAGATGCAATAATTATTTTTTTGCTACCTGTTAATACCAATTACTACATAAAAATATAGCTTATTTTTCCAGAGTGAGTAAAACCACCTGTGCAATGCTGGGAATTCTTAATGTTACAGCTGTGGAGGCTTTGCTCATCAGGACCATGAACAAAATGTCATTTTGGGGATTGATAGCAATATCATTGGATTACTTCAGCATTCCTCATGCTGCAGTGTGCAAAACTTAATTTCAAGGATCAGTCACAAATGTGAATTCTTGGTGGTGTGGCTGTTCGTTTCATTATGTTTTCTCCATGACAAATGTTCAGGTGTCATGTACTGCATATACCAAAGTAAGTATTAACTGATGTGACCTGAGACTTTTCAAACTCACTTAATGGTGCTTTTAGGATTTCTGCTGTAACTAAATAAGAATGTGGCTGGTGAAGCCATGAGTGTCATGGTTGGTATATGGTTAACCACTTTAGTGGAGTTGCTTTCTGTGTACCAATTTGTATGTTAAGGACTTGGGTTTAGCAACAGAGCCCATTCTAGTAGTAAAATGAAAGGAGCCGTTAAGCAAAACATGCTCACTGTGAAATATTAAAAGCTGCAGTGGAGTTGCCAGGAAATAATGGTTTATCTGTCTCATAATCCGAACTTCCAGTTTCAGGAAAGTGAAGAACAAGAAGAGGCAGTTGGGCACTCCTCTGAAGAGAGTTCAGAGGACTCCGAAAGTGGCTCTGAGTCTGAACAAGAGGAGTCTGCAGAAGAGCTACAAGGTGCTGAAAAACATGTTGAGGCTGAGGTTCCAGAAAGCAAAAAAGAAGCAAAAAGCAACTATAAAATGATGTTTGTTAAAGCCAGTGGTTCATAACTGCAGATGTAACAGCTTTGTATTCCAAGTACAGTAAGCCTTATTGTTACAGTGCAAAGTGGAGGACTGCTACAGCACAAACCTTTGTATTATGATTTTAAAAAGACCCCATTAGATGACAAACTAGTATTTGCTTTCTGTTGCCATGGATAACATTTTTATGGGCACAGTGATATTACTGGTTTTTGTAAAGCATATAAAATACTGGATGGAGTAATAAAGTTTTTGTTCCTGCCCAATCTCTACAATGTTATCTAAACTTTCCCTCCCCTTATTCCATACCAGATAAGGAAACTTCATGTTAGTGGTTTCTTTAGTTAGTACCCTAGTCTTGAATTTTTATCTGTTAAGATTACATGTAAATTACTTGCCGTTGCATTAGTTGTAAAATACTGGTATCAGCACCATTCTGTGATGTACTAAAGCTTTAAGCAATGATTTTGTCTATAGATGCTAGTGTTTACAGGGTTAAGAGGAGAAATCGCTCAATTTTGTGACAGTGTTAATCACTGCATCCACGTGAGGTCTTACAGGAGTTGCACAGGAGAAGGTTTTGTAGAAATGCATAATACAACAGATTGTTCTGATTACTTCTTTGGCTTTATAAGGAGGAGGATAAGCTGTAGTTCATTATACCTTTAAGTAGAAAAGAGTGAGTTTTGAATTACTGTCTCCTGGTTATAGCACTGAGCTGTTATGAACAATTAACTTGTCATGAAGAAACCAATTTACTTTGAAAGAGAAGATATACTTTGATGATGAAAAAGAGATTCAAAAAATGTAGCTTTTTTAAAAATAGAGAATACAGAATTAAGTACTAAAGCCCCTTCTTCCTTTTATTCCTGCATCACTTGGAGGTCTAAGTCAGTTACCATGAAAAGGTTGTACCTCTCAAGTAAAGTTGGTAACAGAGTCAGGAGTTCAAGTAACTCCTTCCAGCAAGAATTAAGCACACCCATTCCTCTGCAAATTTGTAGTTTACTGCATTCAAGTAATTAGTAAAATACTGTAACTTTTTAGACTTAGTTTCCTCTTACTACATCAGACGTATCAACTGCCTGTTTGTACTGGGAAAGCAGAACAGCTGATCTGTACCTCTGCCACAACAGTGTTTCAGGAAACACTGGATGCTTGTGGAGAATCTTCCATGTCTATATACAGTTTATGACATGCAGACAACATATGCAGGCCAGTTTGCTTATGTGAAAGCAGCAGCATGTGCTATCAGTGTATAGGTTTATTGAATGTAAACATGGCAGCAGCATCATTTACTGGGGGAGAACTTGGTATATTGAAAAAATAAAAGTAATATGATTGTAAATAAAAACAGTGTAGATTTTGATTTGGTTTACTATATTTGCATTTAATACAAAGTTTTTCGAAGTAATTCTTTGAAGTAAAACTTGGAAAAGTAATTTGGGTTTAAGGTCAATGTTACAGCAGTTACTAACAGTGATTTGTACAAGTTTCTTTTTGTTTTCTTAATACTGCCAGCTTCTAATACATAGAAACTAAAGTTCCTTGTACACCTTTTGAAGAAAGAAACCTCACCATGACTTATGAAAGCTGCTCTTTCTAGGAAGAGAGGCACCCTCCCCAAAAGATAAAGGATTAAGTTTCCTAATAGACTGATATAACTTTGTTCCTATTTAGACACTTACTTAAGCTCACTTCCTTAAACCAGCATTTCACTGTTAGGTTCTTCTAGGTGCAGCTGCTGCCTTTTATTGCCTTAAGGGCCATTACCAAATTAAGGCATGAGCTGCAAGATGCTGCATATACACTGACACCTCTGCCTCCTGTCCTTGAGCTCTCACAACCTTTCCCTCTGCAGCTGCTCAACATCCATGTGGATCTCTGACCTTCCCCAGCAGCATGCATGCAGTAACTCACTTTCAGGAGGCAATGAAATCCATTGCTGCAGACTCGCTCTGCTGGGCTGAGGACCCTGCTGCTTTTCCATTAGCCTGCAAGGGCACAATAAAACGTCCCCTTAGGGCTTTTCTCCATGCTGGAACCAACCTGGAAAGACCCAGGAGAAGCAGACCCAAGTCTTGTTTCTGTGTAATATTTGTAAACACACTAATAACTTGCTAATTTAGCTGTGAAGGAGCCTGGCTAAGAAGCTTCTCTGTATATAGAGAAAGGCTGATTAGTTCAGTGAAGTAAATGTTTTCATTCATGGTCAATTTTAGTAGTGTTTGGTATAATGACATTAGCAGCAGTGGCAGGGACAGTAGCAGAATGGTTTCAGCTCTTGTACTTGTCAGAGACAGAGAACACAGGAAAAAAAACAAAGTGTCATTGGTTGATTCTAGACAGCTCTTCACTTTTTCAGGCTGGTATAGAAAGAGCTCCCAGAGACGACAGCAGAACACATAAGCAGACATCAAATCCTGAAGAGAGCAACTGTATTTGTCTTTTCAGATTAGATTCAGCCACTGAAATTCCTCAACTCAAAGACCAGCTTATTTCCGTCTCAATAGAAAGGCAGAAGTCTGCCTGTTCTGCATCATAGGAAACACCTGATGAAAGTTAGTGTTTGTAAACCATGCAGACAATTTACATATACAAAGGCCAGTGCAGGCACATTATCAGTGCTTGTGTTTGCAAAACAGAAACCACTTGAACAGGTCACAAGCCCCAGCACACCTGTCCCCCTTCCATTTGCCCTGGCATAGGAATCCCTCAACTCAAGCACCATCACAGACCACTGCCCATGGGGTCCTGCAGTCACAAAAAAAGGATGCTAAGCCAGGCAAAAAGGGATTCACAACATTGTACAGGAATTCTTCAAGGCCAAGAAAACCAGGTCTATAAGTTGCCCTGTAGCTTTATGCAACTGCTTTACAGTTTACTCTCCCTTTCTTCCTGAAGAGGAGGCTGACAACTTGATTCCTGAAAGCACAATTTATAGGCCAGCTTCAAAGCTATAGGTCCTTCTAAGGCTCTGGTTGGGGAATTCACATCAAAGGAGACATGCACATGTTGTGATGCCAGAGAGGATGGTTGGTAGAAATCTCTGTGGATTTGCTACAGTCCCCAGTACAAGGATTAAATTATGCACTGAAGCTGCCTCTGTAAACTGCAGGAGACAAAGAGAATAAGTGGCAGTGCAATAACTCATAATCAAAGCCTGGCACAATTATTTGCATCAGCTTCTTGGAAGCTGTCAGGGAATTAAGAGCAGGGACATGTCCCGAGGTACCCTCACTGAAGGGACAAAGCAGAAGTTGGGTTTGTCTGCTTTTAAGACTGCCACCTCAACTGCACTTCTATTGAGAAAAATATCTGAGTGGTACACAGATGTACAGTATCCCAATAGGTAAAGTTTCCTTAGTTTTTACACAGCATGAAAGAAACAAAGTACTTCTTATTGACTTAATCTAATTTGATTTGATTTTGATGTGCAGATGCAGAATTAGGTCACACAAAGTTTGTGCTATTACCTATCCAAATCCAGTACCATTTATGGTGTCCATAGCTCAGGAAGATTTAGTTGAGAAGAAAAAGTGAAGAATGAGAAGTGACACACATCAGAAGAGGCCTTTGTATCTTCAATCCAGCAATCCAGGGGCTCATATTAAAAAAAACCAAAACAACAAAAAACACCAAAAAAAAATCAAAACCCAACAAAACCAACTTCCTTGTTTTGAACTTTTTCACAGCTGCCCACCCTGACCTGCAGAGAAATTCTCTCAAACCATTACCATAAGTAGTGTACAATAAGTAAATTTTCATTTCAAGTATATCAAGCTGCATTAATGACTGCAGAAAGGTTTGATAACCTGGTTCCTTTTCAGCCTTGTATTTATTGCTAAAGCTTTAAAGCAAATGCAGGTGAAGCTTTTCATCCTTAACTGGTTGGGGCCAAGCCTCCTTTCCATGACACCCTCTAAGATCTAGTAATTGTCATGTGTTTGTAAGGATTCAGTAGCAGAACATCTCTTTCCAACTTTTTTTTTTCTTGTCAAAAAGGCTTCTTAACATAGTCATACACAAACACGCACACAAACTAAAGATCAAGCTTATTCAGTAGTCAACCGATGAAGACATTACCGATACTGAATAAAATCTGCAGATAAAATAATTTGCCAATTAACTTCTAAACTGGGTTCAGTGAAGATAAGTGAAGCATCCTCAGGCACACATTGGGTCTTGAGAAGATGGGACACAGCTACACTCACAAGCTGTTGCTCTCTTTTACCCAAGACTCTCAGCCAGGTTAGGACATGGGAAACGAGCAGAGCAGCCAGTTCTGCTGCTCATTTCAGCTGTGGTCCCTCAGCTTTTGTGTGTCCTGTTCTTCAGCACCAAAGGAAAAGAGAATGGGCTCAATGTGTGTGCATATGTGCTCACGGCCCAACACATACACAGACACCCTGCAATTGTGCTGAGCAGAAGACAAAATCCTGTTCCATACTGGGAGCAGATGATGCTCAAAGGCACAATACAGAAGAAGCAGAGCAGAGACATAGAAGAACTGTTCGGTGTGAACTAAGTAGTCAGAAAAGTCAACAATCCATCTAATAACAAGAGACAGAATTAGCAGGGACTTCTTTAGTGTCAGCTGTTTCCCCTAGAGTGGTATAAATCACTGTAACTGTCACCAGCTGTTTCATTAAGGTTGCATCTTGCATAAGCCATCAGCCAGGGTTTAAAAAAAACTCCAAAAATCTTCCATGTCTCAAGAGATGAACCAGAAAACAATGCTAAAGCTTTTCTCAGTTCTGGCTCTAGAGAGAAAAATCAAGCCAGCCCAAACCCCTTGGCAGTATAACAGAACTGTGGCCAGAGGCTGCAGCAGGCCACACAACACCCTGTCTTGCACTAACACATCACAACCGCACAAACAGAAGCCCTCACTTGGACCAGGCTCTGTGCCAGGAGAACTGACCTTCACCCCTGGCACTGGTGCAAGATGTTTCTACAGGGAAAAGAGAGTTTCACACATGCTAGCCATTTTCAACTGTAATTTGGCTTAAAAGAACAGAGCCCAGAAGCTGGCAACAGAAAAGATGACTGTCCCGTTACCAAAACACTACATTGAAGTCATCAGTGATTCCCTCCTTCACCCACTGACATCGTTAACACTCTACTATCTTGTGATTCCCATTCATAAGGTATTTTTTGTACTAGGATACCAGACTTGTATTCACACTTGCCAGCTATTCCTTCTTCTTACCTCCCCTCCACAATTTAGGTCAAGTCCCTTTGTTAAAACATCTTGCTTCTGTCCAAGTCCAAGTATTCCAGCTTCTTCAACTTTTTACTGTCTTTAACTTCTAACCACTGGACTGTTCTCCACTCTCACCCTCAGCCTTTTACTCAGTCTTGTTTGCAGATACCTCTCTGCCATTATTTCCTACAAACTCACTACTAACCTTTGTTTTCTTAAGCTCTTTCTTCCTTTTGTGCTTCCTTATGCCATAGCTCCTTGAAAAGGCTTCTTCTAGTGGGCAAAAAAAAAACATCATTGTCCTTCAAGGTTACATCTTATAGCAGTTATTTCATCAATAACTCCTCCAAAAATGCTGTTCAGTTTCTCAGGTGTTTTCCTTGGAGGCTGTTTTACACTCTCTGTAAGGCAACTGGGAGCACTGACAGGTAAATAACAAGTAAACACTGCACAAATGTGCACATATGCAATACTTTCTGGTTTTATTCACTTCTATAATTAGTACTTGAAGTTATTTTGCCATCTCTCAGTAATTTTGTGGCAGGCTTTATAATTTTACCTCTCTCTTAGGTTTACCTGTAGTTTAACATTCAAAGTATGGTTGTTGCACAGAATACCTCAACAGACTTGTATTAAAAATGCTCTTTAAAATTCCAAAGCTTTGAACTAAAGAAGTATCTCCAGAAGTTTTCATGGAAAGTTCATCTCAGTTGGTTCAATTCAGCTACAGTTAGATGCACCTTTTCAAATAATGGAAAAAAAAATGTAAAGGGGTCAGACCCAATCAATACACTTGTTCAAACAGAATTTCAGCACTGTGATGTGTGTATTTTTTGTGCTCTTTCTTTGTACTGCTCCACTATGAAGAAAGGTTGCTTTTGCTAGTAGAGGAATAAAAATCTTAGCCTTTTGAATACAGCCAAATAACCAATAGGAATGTTTACTGGGTGTAAAAAATATAGCGTTTTTTCATGTTTTTCTTGTGCATGGCTTTGTTCTTTTTTATAACTACGCAATACACAGACACAGAGACATGTATGCGGCACTAGCAAAACCTTTAAAATACCCAAAGACAGCCAGAAATCAAGAGGGGTAACATCAGACCATGCCTTCTATATCTTCCAAGTTTCAACACTAAGTAAATCTGGTCTTTCCTTCATATAACACCCAGGAGTTAATTGCTAAGATACTTGGGAAATTTGAGGTTTTACAGAGGAGAACAGACACCAATCTAAAACACATATACATACATTTAAAGATCTGGAGAGCAGAGGAGTAGATGATGCAGGTAGAAAATAAAGGTGTAAACAATACCAAACGACACTGGGAGGGCTCTGCTTTCTCGAACACCAGCCCAGGTCTCTCTCCAGAGACCAAGGGGTACCTGAGACCTCACTGGACCTTTAACAGTCTTTTGAAATAGCAGCACACAACTTCAGTTGTATCTTTCAGTACCTTTTAGTTTCACACATAAGGAACTTCCCAGAACAGAATCTATTAGTACAGTTGTTTCCTCAAAAATCTTTTTATCTAGTTGTTAGTTTGAGGTTTTTTTTTACCAAACCAGTCTGGATGCCTCCAACTACTGCTGCTTGTCCAGTACTTCAAAATAAATAGCTTTATATAGATGCACAAAGACAAGCACCAGTGCTAGAGCCTACCAGGATTTCCCAGCAGTCCAGCAAAACATATGAACTCTAAGTTAACAGTACTGAGAAACAGGGAGGGGGAGGTTTGGGTGTTGGGCAAGTCCAAAAAGGTGAAAGCAGGGCTACTTAGGAGTATCAGGCTGTAGGTTTATAAACTGAGCTCAGCAGTAAAATCATAGTAACTGTAGTTGAAGAAATTGAAATCAGATGTATACAGGAAGAGAAGTCAGTCTGCATCATTCTTGCTTGGTATAACATTACAAAACACCAATTAGAAAACAGTGCCTTCAAAAGAAGAACTGATGCTGCTTTCTAACGTGTTTCTGTTTCTTTAATTATAATTAGTCCCAAACACTTACACTGCTTAATAACAGAGGTGGAAAAAAAAAAAAAGTTACTTTCAGGTCAAAATGATACTGATCTGCAAGTAGACATAAATATTAGAGAGTCGTGTTTACACCTACAAAAGAACCTTTTGATTAAAAGAAACAATTGAAAAAGGAAACTGACCCAAACCAAATGCTGTATGTATAGGAAAATTAACCCTCATTATTTAAAAACTACACCCATCCCTACAAAAAAGATGGATGTGTAAAATGGACTGGAGAACAGAATTTCACACATTTAATAAAAAGTTTTGGAAAAAAAATTATCTTCATCATTTTTTTCCCAAATAGGAGATTACCTATAGACACAGACCAAAATCTTTAGAAAGACTGGCTTTGTTAACAATGTTAATGGTATAACTACGGAACTGTTGGAACAAGTCCAGAGGATCAGGGGACTGGAGCACCTCCCATATGAAGACAGGCTGAGAAAGTTGGGGCTGTTCAGCCTGGAGAAGAGAAGGCTGCGTGGAGACCTCATAGCAGCCTTCCAGTATCTGAAGGGGGCCTATAGGGATGCTGGGAAGGGACTCTTCATTAGGGACTGCAGTGATAGGACAAGGGGTCATGGGTTCAAACTTACACAGGGGAAGTTTAGACTGGATGTAAGGAGGAAATTCTTTCCTGTTAGGGTGGTGAGGCACTGGAATGGGTTGCCCAGGGAAATTGTGAATGCTCCATCCCTGGCAGTGTTCAAGACCAGGCTGGACGAGGCCTTGGGTGACATGGTTTAGTGTGAGGTGTCCCTGCCCATGGCAGGGGGGTTGGAACTTGATGATCTTAAGGTCCTTTCCAACCCTAACTTTTCTATGATTCTATATACGGCAAAATCCTCCTCTTTCGTGCAAGTTGGTATGAGCAGATTTTGTATGTGTGATCAAAGAAAATTATTATTTCCCACAACCTGCAGAGCAGAAGTGCCTGCAACCCCTTCCCTTCCTTGTGAGGACAGCAGACAGAATTTGGAGGCAGTGGCTGCTGCAGTCCAAGATCCCATGGGCTGAACTCCTCACCCACAATTACGGGCATATAGGCTGCCCTCCTGCCTAACAAAGCTGCTGTACAAAGAATGCAGTTCCACTGAGCCATGCAACATGTGGTCAAAGGATCTTTGTGTGCCTGAGAAAGAGGACAAGCATGTCATAAGCAGCTCAGCTCTGAATTTCTGCTGCATGCATCTAAAGGTCGAGTACTCACAGTCTCAAATATTCACTCTCAAGTTTGGAGAATCACAGAAATACTTCTAACTGCTTCTTTACATTTTGTTCTAGAGGTTAAGTTTTAGAAGAATCAAACATTTCCACTGGTCTCCATCAAACTGGTGTAATTTGAGAGAACTGTTAGCATGTAAATCCCTGCTGGTCAGTACCCCACTCACAGACAGTGCCCATGCTACAGTGTGATGCCTCCAGGTTTTTGTCTGTTTTTAAACTGAAGTTACCTTGGGTACTTTATTTCACCAGAAACTAAAGGGCTAAGAATGTATCAGACAAACATACATACCTATGAGACAGAAAGGACAGCACTGTAGCATTATGTATAGGACACAACCCTGGAAAATCCTTCTATTCAAGAATAAAGACAGATTTAATCAAATGCTAAGAAACATTTCTAGATATAAAAAAAAAAAAAAAAAAGATGACACTTTGGTGTAGGGGGAACCTGATCCAAGTGCCAGCGAAATAAATGCAAAACTGGGGAACTTCATGAGGATTTGAACCAAAGAAGAGCAAAACGTAACAGCACAAATGACTCTGGATTTTCAACTATATGAACACTGCTAAGATGGCAGACAAGACAGAGGCAAAAGGAAGCAGTTATGTTAATATTTTAATCTGTACATATACCATTTTCCACACTGTTATATTTTATTTAAATTAATGTTTTCTTGCAAAATACTCATTTCTGCTTTCAAAACTTTTTATAAAGGCAAAAATAAATCATTATTTTGGCAAAACATTCTGAAATTGATACTGGCAGTACTGAGGTAAAGTAGATTGCATTAGCTAAATACATACGTTTAAGAATATTTCTGAGTATAGTGTTAATGTAATATGATTTGTCTTAAAGTCTGAATCTTGTAGGTCAATCATTTTCAAGAGTTTTGTAGCTATTACTCGGATACAACAAATAAACAAGTTAATGGTTTCACAAAATACTGCAGAAGTATTTCTCAGTAATTTCTCATCCAGAGCTGAACTCAACTAATAATTGCATAATATTGGGAATTTTTTTCATGTCTTGCCTTCAATGCATGCACAAGTTTCAAGTAACATAGCTGCAGCAATTCATTTAATCTTATTTTCTCCTTAGGTAACTACCTCACCCTTTGCTCTGTACAGAAGTAAAACACTGAATTTCAAAGTCTGGCAAAGTTGAGCAACAGGTGACCATACATATGAAATTAGCGGGTGCCACATTATATTAGTTTTGCTGTTTCCAGAATAAATAGTAGTCAATACATTATACGGTAATGTTTATTAAAAAAAAAAAAAATCAAAAGAAAAATATATATTTACTAGCGAAATGACACATGCTATTATTGTTTTTTCATTGCTTCACATATTTAATTAAAAGTTTTCTTCTTTCATATCTTTCCAAAGAAACTAAAATTTGCCAGCTGTTTGTTTCTTAGGGGTCCCAAGCACACTGTGTAGTGATACCACCAAGTTAATCATATGGGATCAAAAAAGGAAATGGGAGTTAAAACTGGCTTCCATTATGGCTTTTGTGGGAAACTTCAGCTATACAGTGGTTACCGATGTTTAGAAATTCAAGCTAAAAGTTCTTGCAATGTATTACTTCATGAGCAAAAGGGTGGGTGCTTAAGTCTACAAAAATATTCAATCCAAAATACCCTTTTAGCAAATCTGTCCCTTGCATTAGCTCTACCCATAACCTACGAATGTGCTTCTAGCTTGTTCAAATTCTCTTTTTTGTTTCCATGAAACTTTACATTGTGCATCTGAGCCTGAGGGGGAAGTAACAGCATCTTTTAACATCTATGCAAGTAGTTTCTCTTAAAATGAATTCAGCCCTTGATTAAAAAAAAAATAAAATCTAAAATACATTGTTCTAAAAATACATTGTCAGTATTTTACAGAATTTATTAAAAGTGCCTTTTATTCATACAAAAAGTCTGAACTAAACGAAAGTAAAAATAAAATTATTTGCAAATCTCTTCATTTTCCTAGAAAATCCTCCTATTATTCTCAATGTATTTCCAGAAGAACATGTCATCAGCCGATGTGCATCTTCAAAGGTGGTAAAGAATCTCCTCTTCCTTCCACATGGTGTCACTAGGAGGGATTTGTTTTGAGTCTTACATCAAGTGTTCACTCACTGCTTTGGCTAGCATGAAGTGAAATAAAACATGGTTAAATATTCAAGTGAGCTCACTAAGCCAAGCAGTAAGCAATTGCAGGAAATATTTCTTTATTAAAGCCGCCTGCAGTTTGACAGAATGAACAAGTCCTATGGACATGTGAATGATTATCTTATGATGCCACCGATGCTCAAACTCCTGTGACCCCTGCATGTCACTGGTTATTGCAATTATTTTCTTCACATTTTTTCCTGAAGAAAATGTATGTTTTCATATATATATGTAAATATGTAACTATACACACACATGTATGTATATTTATATAGATATGTGATACATGTTTTAAACTCAGTTTGGAATCACAGCATGGTTGGGGTAGGAAGGGACCTCTGGAGGTCATCTGGTCCAAGCCCTTTCTCAAGTCTAATACCCTGGGACCATATGGTTATTTTTCTGGGTTCTTGAGGCCATACATAGGTACCCTATTCACAGGCAAAGATCTTGAGTGATAGTGACAATCAATTAGCATACCCCTGGATATGAGTCAGGTGTTACTCAGACCTAACAAAAATGGTAGAATCTGGTTTTCAGAAAGATAAACTGAACCAGAAAAGCAAATATCTATTTCCATCAAGCTCTGTAGAGGCTCCTAATGTCTATATACATATCTTGATGTAAATTTATCTTTTTTGTCACTGGTCACTGACTGTTTGGGCCTTTCTTGTATGTGCTCAATTTTATTTAGATTTTTTTTTTTTTACACAGATATTTGACTCAGATCAGTGACAATGAAAACAAAGGTTATCTAAAGGTTAATGCTATTTGAGTTCTTCACTCAATCAACCCTCTTTTCTACTTAATTTACGTTTTATCTTTTTCTCCAACATCAGGCAATAAAATTAGGCCCAAGGAAATCAGAAGGGTGAGAATAATTTCAAAGGAAACTATGGAAGCATGGTGAGTGCCTTAACTAGGGGCACACTTCACAGTCAAGTATAATATTTACAGGTTTTCCTAGTTCAAAGAGAAAAAAATCCTGAAAATACTACAGGGAAGAGAAGATATGCTTCTTTTATACGAACAATGAAATTATCACAATTTTAATACTTGAAATGGCAAAGTAACTTGAGGCAAATATCAAGTTTTCTGTTACACAATTCAATGAAAACCATATCAAAGGCATAAAAAAGTCAAATACAATATTGTAGAATTAGTTACAAAGGGCCAAATTTTCAGCTCACCTCAATTAAGACTCCGATGTTAGTTCATGTGTAAGATAGCAGTTCACTACTGAATCCCCTCCTTGTAGGAGTTTGCACTTTGGATTCATTTGAGGAGCAACTGTATATGCCGCACACAGGCAAAAATACCTATGCACCACTACATTAGCCATATGAGTCACAAACACTAGCCACCGGAGTACAAATGCTGCTGAAAATCTGGCCACACGCTACTGAGAGTACAGATGTCTCTTTCCTTCACCACAGTAAGATTATGGAAGCATCTTATCTGTAGAGTGACAGCAGTTATTTAAAGACTTTATCAGCCCATATCATATGTTAGTTCATTAGAAGCAGTATTTACAATAAAAGGTTTCTGAAAAATAGATGCATGCGTTCATTTGGATCTAATTTAGGTTTAGTAAAAATGTTAAAATTTAGCAAGCCACAGCAAAGGCACAATGGCAAATCAGACATGCCAAGAGCAGTTAGTTCTTACTTTTAAGGTGTTTAAACAAATGTGTAGTGAAATCCATTGCTTAAGGGGGAGTGAGGTGGCTGTGGTACAGAAGGTGAGGGTGCTTTAGATGGATAGGTCAACTGCTGAGCTAGAAGGGATCACATACAGGAATTAGACTGCACAATCAAACATTCATATTATAAATGGAGTGACCTTAATTTTCTACCACATGAACAGGAAACCTGATTAGTAACACAATGAGGTGTTACACTATTATAGTTACATGGAGCACAATTTAAACAACCACCTTTCTACCTCCTGTTTTTTTCTATTACTTGCATAAGTTATGCAAATAAACATTCCTGTTTGATGATAATATGGACAATCTATCTTAAAGGCAAAGTTTAACTGGAACATTTTAAGGCACACAACACTGATATACTCCAATTCAGCCCTGCTTTTAAAACTGCACTTTTGGAATAGCACCTATCTTTGCTAATTTGATTTCAAGATTTCACTTGAGGTTGTACAGCTTTTCAAAATTTCCACTGTTATATGCCAATGAGCAGAAATAAAAAGAATATATAGAAAAATTACAAAAAATTTTACATATTTTGCTTAGTACAGTGCCTGATACAGAAAATCATTTTCAGGTCTCAGATGAAACTGCAGGATAAAGAATACACTGATTAAAACTATCCTTGTTTATAAAAATGAGTAATGGTATAGTGTTTAAAGACAATAATCATAAAACTAAAGCCACTGAAACTCAATCTTAAATCCTGCTTTCACATTTTGGAGGGCCAAAGGCAAACCCAATTCCAAACCACACAATTTAGGAAATCAATTCTTGATACTCCTGCATTTGATTTGAATCTTCCAGATTCTTGGCATGATTTCCATTTAGGTGGTTGATTTCTTACTAGGAACAGAGGAACTCTAAAATGCTACTTTACAAGGACTAGATAAATGTACAATTTATATTAAAAGATTTATATTATCATAGTATCTTAACATAACTACTTCCTCCTGAAAAATGGGAAAAGTTAAGCTTCACAGTGTTTCTTATAAGCAAATCTTTGTAAAAAATGTAGTAATTAGTTTTGGGTATTCAGATATGGTCCGCTTTGTCAACAAGGAGCATATGACAACCCACACTTTAAAAATCAAACTGCAAAAATAAAAATGTGAAGGAATCTGTGAAATTCAAATAAATGAGAATGTATAATGTAATGTGCAAAGCATCAAATATATTTTCCTTTTGATCACATTAGATCATCAGAAAGCAGGCTGTAACTAAAAAAACCTGAACTCTTTTTATGGTTTGTATATTTTCTATCAAAATCAAACCACTGTGGGTTGTATTTTTTTTAGAATTCCTTGAAAGGTGTTTGTTTTTAAAGGAGTAAGTAATAATTGAAATCAAAACGAGACATGCTACAAAAACTGAAGACCTGAGACACAAGTGTGACAAGGAACATTGTGCATGCACATAAAGGTTTCTGCTTCCTTAAAGAATCAAATTGGCCACTATGTTAGGGTTTTTTAAGCATCTGAAAGGATAACTAAAGAATTAAGAAGATTCCTGTGGTTATGGATACCTAAGAATATGCAGTGATCACACTTTTGAAATAATTACAATACAAAAATGAAAGTATTTACAAAAAAATCTGTAGTAAACATAGCTACTACATTCACTATACAACATAAAAAGATTAAATCTACTTTAGTAGTGTGCAGTTATTGCAACTTCATGCACACCAGAAGTAGGTTAACTAGCCACAAGAAGACTGTTTAGTGTGGCAGGCACTCTGCTCCTGTACTAACACAAAGGAAGAATTTCAAGTATGGTCAGCATTCATACTGGCTGATTTGGATTTTGGTGCTACATTTTCCCAGTATAAGCTAGAACTCATGTGGCAAAATGCTGCGCTGGGTCATACCTCATGAAACACAAAGTCCCACTCCACAACCAAGGAGTGCGAGTCTGTTACAAGGACCTGGCTTCTAGAACTGGGACCAGATTGCCTGAAGAGAAGACTTTTGAAACAGATGCCTGACTAACCAAAAGGTTATTACTGAAATGCTCCCAAGATTCCACAATTCTGGCTTTGTTTGCTTGTTTTGGGTTTTTTCATAATGTCTAGTTTCCTCAGTGAACCATTTTATCCCTTTCAGTCAATTACCCACAGAACTCTGAAGTCTCCAGATGTATCTTGAAATTGATCCCTCAAAATCACATTCCCCTCACATTTAGCTGCTACTGCATCCGTGAGTATACAGCCACTATCAATCAACAGTCTGGTACCACAGATGCATGTTATGCATCTGGATATTGGAATAATCTGTCTTTAATGGGAAGGTCTTAGGGGTTTCTGTGGCAAGTGCCGTAAGTTTAAACTGACAACTTCAGATGAGAAATGTGCGTATTTTTTCTCCATCATAGTTGAAGTTTCCATTATTTCCATTCTCTACCAGAACAGTGAACTGTGCCAGTTATAAATGACCAGTCAGATACTTGCTAGAATAGCTGCTGCATGTATTACTGTGTGATACAAATCTCTAGACATTTTTTACTTATTTCAACTGTAAAGCAATCAAGAGTGAAATTATCACTTTTAGTAACATATTGAAAGGATCTATTAATTTCCAGGCATCAAGCAGAATTCATGAATGGCGTCTTGCTCTGACCTCTAATCCTGGACACCAGACAGAAACATGTCGGTACCTATTTTACAATGTCTTCTCTAGCCTGTTGTCTTACAGCTCAAGCTGCAAATGACTGCACTCTAATCTGCATCACCACACCAGGGAAGCCTTCTGTTAAAAAAGTTTAAAAATCCCTTTGTCTTGATTTCTTTAAGTGACAGTTCAATTTACTTTTTAAAAATGAATATAGAAATATTTAATATATTAATTAATTGAAATTTATATTTTAATCTTATTAGTAAGAGCAAGTTTCCAAGCTCTGAACTTACTGATCATACTGGCTTCTAGATATGTAGATAGTACACATCTTTGCTTTGTCTATTGGAGGCCAAATACTCAATGTAATTCTTTCGTTATCTATACACACTTTTCACTATTTTGAATATGAATCACTGAAAGTCTCTCTTTCACTAGGAGTTCAGCAACAACCCCACACAACTTTAGAAGCTGGTAAGAAATAGCTGTTATTTTGTAGATAACTAAGTATTACCTGCCACCTCCTTGCTCCTCTGAGAGGCTTCAGAAGCCAAAGCGTATGATATGGTAATGATGCGCTCCTGCTCTTGCAGCTGTGAATCTAAATCAACCGAGTTGTGTTTGTCCTGGGCAACAGTAGGCTGTAGATTGTGCATACTAGTGGGAAAGTGCAAAACAACATTAACATTCACAAACATAAAAAAGAATCTACCATGCAGATGAGAACAAGCTTGAACTCATACAGCAGTTTTCAGATCTCATCTATCAAGCTCCGTATTTTATTAACATTCTCTAAAGCAGTGTCAGATATTGTATGTTAATGACTACAGCAGAGACAAATGATGCAGACATTACACATTCAGTCACAATTTTTGCATAGCCTTCATTACACCTGAAAGTCCCTTGTTGTAAATACGGTGTTTACATGAAAGCACTACCAAAAATGCTATTTATTTGAAGCTGTTCATAAAAGGTCTTTGTAGTGCCTGGAGGAGAATGCATATAACCTGGCTGTCCTCAGGCACATCCTCTTTAATTGCCTTCCAAAGAGACATCAGATACTTGAGGTAATCAAATTCTTGAATGTTTTAGCTGACTCTACATTAGCTGTAAGTAGCCAAAAGTGTTCTTTCAGAACTCCAGCTCTCTGGAGACAACAGGAACTTGCTCTCACACTGACTTTTATTCTTCTTTTGGCCAGATCTGGCCTTTCCATCCTCCTCACTTACCAGTTGTTTGGTAAGGACTTGCTACTATTTTAGCATGATCTGAACAAGAAAATGGACACTTACAAAATTCGTCATGATCTCTGTCACCCTGTTTTACAAAGGAGCTTTAAGTATACTATATAAATTCTGAGTGCATTTTCTAAAAGCCACGTTACACTTAGATGATCCAATAGGAATTAAACTATTGTATGAAGTTAGTTCCCAATGTTTAACACCAGGCACTACATAAGATTTGGGAAAAACACCAAAACCCAACCTTGATTTAGTAAGAATATTCTTTATCTTTTCTGCTTTACGCTGCCTTGCTGCCAGTTCTTCTGTAGAAAGAGGCTCTTCTGGCTCTAGTTCAACATAGCGTTCTGGAATTGCAACCTTCTTGGGTTTTGACAACTGAGGAAAGAAAAAAAAAAGCATCAACTTTTTAATAATAAAGATTTTTTTAAAAATTGAGATGAATTCTCAATTTTTTTAAGGCATGGGTTTTCACAGTCAGTACATGCACCTGATGCTAAACATTCCCTTTAGATATGAGCTGCTGCGCTTTTAACGGTGTCTTTTACCTCTGATTCATTTTACTTTAGAAGAACAAATATTAAAGGGATTACAAAAGAAATCAGAATCAACAAGGAACCCTTCTTCAGCTGAGGCACAGAGCCCAAAGTTGGAAACTGCCTAAAGCTGTTACAGTACAAAGAAGCAACCACTACAAGACTGACTGGACAACCTGAGATTTTAATGTCATGATATTTATGTCATGCCAGCAAGGACTTCCTACAACTGAACAGAAGTATCAATTAGAGTTTTAACCAAGGGTATCATTCTTTTGAGACTGTATAATCTTCTTCTATGAGCAGCAGAGGAGGAAAAAGGAGGGGAAGGGAAAGACAAACAGTAATTTGCAATCATCTGAGGAAATACCTGGACTATAAAATCTGAAATCCTAGGTATTCAGAAGTTGCCTAGGAAACTGACCCAGAAAAACACTAACATTGTGCAATTTTAACAACATACTGCATGCACAGAATCCTGTAGATTGAAAATTTTAATATGATTACATTACAAAAGCTAGCAACAAGTTTTTGTTAGGATCAGTTTCATTGTGGGAAAGTTTTGTTACTCATAACAGAACTAAATCACCCAATGCAAATTCAGTTTACAAATGGACTCTGAAGACCAAGTCTTATTATAGAACATACTACTTTTGAAAAGCACAAATAGAGCATGTGTGAATAAAGAAAAGTAAATAAATGAGAACCCTCTTGTCCTCTTTGGATACTTGTTGGAATGCTCATGAAGTGACAATTTCTCAAAATTCAAAGTTTCAAATAAAAAAAATTCTAAATTTTTCACTACTGATTTTAGCTCACACTAATTCAATGGCATATGTAAAGTGGTCTGACCTAACCCCCAGTGATTAGGCTCAGTAATTTGCAGGCAATCATAGGCCCAAAGCACACAATACAGTCATGCGCCCTCAACCACATTAAAACCACAACCTCAAATTTTTACACTTCTTTGTCAGTAAACCCAAGGCTAATGCTTCCTGAAAAATCCTGTATTTCCACTACACTTCCTTACTTCCAAATCCAACTCCCCTCCAGAGCTCTGTAGATATATATAATACATATATATATATATTTAAAACAAATTTATATAACTATCTCCATACTATAAATAAGCCAGATCAGGTCATCCTGCCACTTCAAGAATAACAAACTCGGTTACCATATGAACAGCAGATTTATTAGCTTTAAGGACACAACTGAGTACATTTCCGTATGAGACACAGAAATACCTCAGGTACAGAAATGTCTGTAAGGTGAAGAGGATGGGTACATGAAATGGAAAAGGAGACAACCTGGGTAACCTGAGAAAAGTTTTACATTCAGAGCTTCAGACTTGTTTCAGTTTCTCTGAAGTAGAACAGAAATGCCTATAAGCAAAAATGTTTCCTACTGTAGGCTTAAGGTCTAATTCAGATGTATGATGTGGTTCACATAGCCCTGCAGGCCTTCTGGAAAAAAAAAATTTAATAGGAAAGTGCAACAAGGGAAGGCAATACAATGAAAGTATATTTTCAGTTTCTGAAATTTACAGGAGCACTGCATTTTCTCTAGAAAATGTACAGAGATTAACTGAAAGATACATTAATTCATAGAGATCAACAGCTAATTGCTCACAGATTCAACCTCTTACAAATCATAAATTGCCAACATCTTTCAGAAGAGTATAAGTGCTCAATAGTGTAATTACTATAATTTTACTGATTTTACACAATGCATAGTACCTACTGAAATCTTTCCATTTGCTATATTCTTTCTTTTCCACCAGATGGCTCAATCGCATTTCAAACAAGTAATTTACACCGTTAGTAGTGCTGAAAAAGAATTACTGGCCAGAACACCAAGTAAGTAATTTGAAAAGATGACAGAAAAGTGTTTTCTGTTCTGACCAGAATAAAGCAGCTCTCCCTCTTCTCTACCATATTTTACCATCAGCATGAAGAGTAAGGTAGCTGTGGGGAACTAACTTTTCCTTCATTGCTGTTTCTTATTTTCAAATACTCTGGATGTTTGGAGGTTTGTTTTTTTTTTTCCCTATTTATTCTATTTATATAATATTCCCTTACTTAATCACTTTTTCCTGAAATACATGTTTCAAACAGTAGAGCCAATGTTTCGATTTCTTCTGCTAAAACACAACATGAACACAAACCTGGCAGAAATTCTAAGTGCCAGGCTATAAATTTTTAATGCCCAAAAGACTCCTTTTAGTTCAAATTTTCAGCTAACTTTTGAAAGAAAAGAGAATTCATTGCCTAAAACTTTGAAAGGTTAATATTTTGGGGCATAGAATAGAGGGCAAAAAATTGTGACTGTTACCTCTCTGCTAATATCTAAATCATAGTCTTGAGGCTCCAGGTCTGTCTCTGTCACTGCTGCTGGCTGAACTTTTAACCATTCATTTTCATCCTTGTCTTCTCCACGAATTGCCCTCTCAAGTAACTGCAAATCAAATTCTTGCTCTCGTTTCCACTGGTAATAGATACAAAACAATTAACAGCATTCAACCATACTGCCAAATTCATCATTTAGCAATGTACATTACTACTGCTAAAATATATTGTTGAAAGAATCCACAGAGCAAACCCCTTAACTGACAAGAAAAAGAAAATACAACTCTTTTTTGGCATATGCAGGCAGGAAATTTGATATTTAGCTATGCTACACAGATTTTGGAGCATTATTTAATTTTGTAGTTAATGGTCAGCAGTATTAAATTCTAACAAATATATTAATCACAATTTCACATAAGCTGATTAACACGGAACTAACCACACAAACATTTTCGGAAGCCAAATGTCACTACAAGTGTGTCTACAGACTGACAGATTAATCTTAGGCATTCTAAACAGGCAGTGTAGTGTGAATTTGAATCACTACACTGAAATGGTATTTATATTGCAGGTTGAGACTTAAAACTTGAAAATTTTATGTATCTTTTTAGAATAATACCTAGTGTTTAAAACTGATAATATTGTATGTACTAGCATTAACTTGCCTTGAATTCAAAAATAAAAATTTAGTAACTTCTAAGCTCTTCTGACTTTACTAAAAAGCAGTATCTAACTACTTGCAAGGATAAAAAAAATCTTTCACATAGTCTTTACAAGGTAAGTCTGGAGCAATAATAAATTCGGAACATTAAAATTAAGCAGCATAATTTAGTTCCCAAATCATTGCATAGTAGCTCCTTCACAACTACACACAATGCAGCTGCATATAAATTCATGCTTAAGAACACTACCAACACTTTCTTATTCAAAAAATTAAGTTCAGTTGTAGCATCATTCCATCCAGCAGATCTCATCGGCTTTGCCATACAGATTTAAAGCATAGTATTAAAAGCAGTGGGAAAGAGAAGGGACAAAAAAGAACAACAACAAACAAATTACCCCTCAAGCATTTGAGGGTATCAATAAGAGAATTATAGAAGAATTATGTTTCCTTAAAGTATCTCCAGGATTTCTGCTACAAATCTTTTGCTGAAGTTTGAACTCCATGTGAAGTCCTTAGACTTCATTATGCTACCTGCATCAATACATCTAATTGAAACCTATTCATGCACAAGCTCTCAATATTCACTCAGAAGATACATATATTCCATTTATATTTTAAAAGTTAAATAGCTAAAAGGCAATTATATCTCAAAAAATTAAGATTTTTTTTCTTTACAGAATTCAAAAGAGAAAAAAATGTTTTCTCATACAAGTACTCCAAACTCATTCTTCTACTCATATTCGAACCAGGCCTGATTGACATAGTATATTTTAAATACACAGTATTGCTTTCAAGTTATTGTATATAGATAAGAAAAACATCAAACCATTCTTATGAAGCAGAATTTTTATTGGCTTTGATGTTGCAATTTTACATTAAAAAGGCATTGCATATAACAAATAAATTCATGTACTGTGATCAATACTTAAAATGTCATACTACACTTGAGAACTGACCAATTAAAAATTAAAGTTACACGTACAATGTATGTTTAAAGCAAATGTTACATACTGAGCAGCACTTCAATTATACATTTAAATGTTTGCCACTTTGGCTGCTAAATAATTGTAATGCTGTAAGTAATTGTGCTATCAAACATGCTTTTTGTGTATTGAAGCCCTACAGGTACAAGAGATGAGCTCTACAAAACATTGCTTGGGCTCAAAGATTCTATTTTAAATTTTTACAGCAAGAAAAAGACCAAGATGGCACCCAAATTTATAGATAAGGCGTTTGCCACAAATGTTAATGAGTGATGCAAAAATATTTAAATTCAACTTGTGTATGTTATGTAAGTCAGGAAACAGAAAAAGCTCAGATTTACTTCTAATTCAAATATGCAAATAAGAGTGATACCATATTTCTACAGGTTCCCGAACATTATGCGCTATCTTTAATAAATTTATGATTGCAAAACAGAAGACAAAATTGACGAATGTCTCCCAGTAGTGCACTCGTATTTACTGGGAAAGTAAATACAAATAACTGGCTGTAAATTAGTGCTACTGAGCAGTGGGAATGAAAGGCTGAATATTACAGGGGTTTTAATGCTAGCAGTTGAGGCACATACTAAATGCAATTAAGCCTGGTAAAAATTGAGTAGTCCAGTTAGAAATTTTAAAATAACTACAAAATTCTACAAATTAAAAACAAGCAAACAAAAGAAAAAAAAAATAAAAGAGGCATTAGGTATGATGAGTGACAAATCTAAAAGCAAGAGATCTTGTGCAATGAATTAGGTAAAACAAGGTGATCATTCTAAAGCTCTAGTGGACCAAATAAAAAAATAATTTAAGAGACCACAGCATAAGTGCAATTACAGTACAATCTTGGTTTAGCACCAAGTGAGCGACTGGGTAACTTCACCAATTAGAATTGCTTTGGTTAGTATCCAAAATGTATCATTACAAACTTATCATCTGTACAGTATTTTACCTCAGAACGCAACAAAAATACTTTTCTTCAGCAGCCTAAATTTGAGCCTTATTAGAATATTCTACATTTTAAGCTTTAAAGAAGAATTTGTATCAAACACATTAGCTCTTACATAAATTTCCAATCAGCATGATTAAAGTTGATTACACATTTATAAGCTTTTTTACGAAAACAAACACTACCTGTGTCTGGTATTACCACGACTATCTTGCAGCCTGATTTATGAATTAGAAAGAAAAATACCCATGGTGAAAAAGAACATTCTAAAAGGCCCATTCCATTATGAAGGACTTTTAAAATTGTACAAGCTTCTTACACTTTCTAAATACAATTCCAATAAAAACCAACCATGTCTCTAAAATCACTCAGCACACTAACCTCTGACCAACTTACCTGCTGAACCTGCTACATACACTGTAACTACTAGTAAGAAAAGATCATCTGTTACTCACTCTCTGAACTCATTTTATACTGTATAACACTAATTTAATTAGATTAGAAGCATCACACATACTCAAGTGAAAGTGCTTGCTAGGAAAAAAAAAAAAAACAAAGATATTTTTAGTTTAGTCCTTTTAAGGCACATCTAACATACTGAGCCTATGTCTGCAGAAATGGGCCTGATGAAAGATCGAGATGAAACAGACTGCCTTTCTCCTTGGCTAAGAGTTCTCTTGCGTTCACGAACTAATGCCTTCTGATGTCGCTTCATTCTTTCTAGTTGTTCCTCTGCACTCATCTTGCCTCTTTGGTGGTCTCCAGAGTATAAACGTTCCAAGGCACTCTTTGGTCTTTCCTGTAGAAGTCACAATACGCACAAAACACATGTTGTAATCAATACTTTATACGAAGTATACAAAAATTGAACTCTTTATCCTACCTTATTACTAAATTAACCTGATTTTGTTCTTTTCAACCCTACATTTTCTGTTAATAGTGCTGATTTTGGTTCTAAACATTGTTTTATATGTCTCTTTCAAATGCATTAAGTTGTCTGTCTTCCCAATTCATTTAAGAAAGTAAAAATGGAGATTTTATTAGATCACAGGTGTTCGCCATCTCCCACGCTACTACAATCCCACTTCCTGCAGTGCAAAATACACTCTGGGCTTAAAAATTTATAATGGTTCAGACATTTGCCTACAGATGTTATTTTAAAACTTACCTTGGACCTATCCCTTCGAAGTGTTGCAAATGATGAAATGGTAGATGATTGGTGCAACCTGGAAGTTGATCCAGATAAACCTTTATCAGGAAAAAGAGAATGCTTTAAACCAAAATTACAGACATAAAGAAGTGTCAGATGTTTAAGTTATCATGCTTTTTCTGCAACATTCTGGTTACTTTATTTCAGCCTAAAGTAATATTTCAGGTCATTATTGATCAAAATTCAGAAAGATATACAGTAATTTAGAAGGTTATATTACATGAGGTACGAGGTGAACTCAGTTGTACAACAGTAGATAAGCCATACAAATAATCACATCTATGAAGAAAATCAACCCTCAACATTCACAGGAAAGAAATAAGAAGAGAATGGCTAAGAAATTAATTTCTTTTCCCCAAGTATCCCCTCTATCCTCATTTGTGAAGCTTACAGGACTGTAGCACAGTGGGGATGGAATGTTAAGTCACATTTAGTGTCTGGGGCTATTGTACTCATATTCTTTATTGCTTTCATTTCAATGACAATACAAGTGTTTTTATAAAATACTTAAGTTTGTAAAAGATCACACAGAAATTATGAGGAAAACTCACTCGGAATACAGGAAACATTCTAATAGCTAATTTCATGGTTTGCTATGTTCTTGTTTTTTAAGCACTATATATTAAGTTGCTTTGCAGAAGTCTGCTTGTCTGTAACATTAAACCATTAAAATGAACAAAATCTGTAGACTTTCAAAGCATTGTATATTTAATCTAAAAATAATGGTCTGATGACAAAGACCGTCTTCACAAACTCCTAGGAGAGAAAAGCTCCTATGCACACAGTACTATTAAAAATCAACTACAAGTACTGTTAAAAATCAACTACATAAATTCCTGGCTTACCACGGGTAGGTAATGTCTGGTATCTACTGTCAGAGCTTATTAAAACACTGGAAGGTTGGCTGAGGTCACCGCCTATTGTTGCCAGTTCTGGTTCACTCATGTATGAACGCAGTTCCACCTATACAGAAAAATACTCATCAGTCTTTGTATTTTACAGACAGTAATATATTTTATTATAGGTTCATACCTATAACAGGGTCATGCATCTTTAAAGTGCAGGTGTTTAGGTGTATGAGTGCTCACCCTGTAATCTCCATTTACATACTGTCCAAGTTCTCTGTCTCTTTTCCTTTCATCTGACTGACGCTTCAGGCCCCTCACTGATGTGTGTCTGATGACAGTGGCTTCTCTTGGGAGAGGTGGAACAGCTGGTGGCTGATCATCAGGACTGTACAACTGAGGGAGAGGAGGTCTGGGCGGTGCTTCATCTTCCTGGTAACAGGAAAACACAGGTTTTTGGCAAACAATCTGAAAACAGTCTGGCATAAACTGATTGAAATTTTACTACATTATATGAGTTACTTGTGACTGCTTTAGCATGCTCTCCTCTAAACACACCAGCAGCTTGAGGTTTTAAAAAGCAAACAAGACCCAAGAAAGTAAACAACTAATCAACCACAAAGCATTACCAAGGAAGATTCTGTATTGGTATGTCCTAAACCAGCATATGGCTACTGCATAAAACTCTAGATTAGGGACATATCTCTTCTGCTGCAAGTGCTATTGCTCAATTTCAATACAAATACCTTAAGAGTCTCCCTGCTCTGCCTCCACAGTGTTTGCACTTTGTAACCATGAAACCTTCACTGTTTCTGCCAGATGTACCTGGAAATCTTGGGGAAGGAATCTCACAAGAGCAGTACTTACAACCTTTGGCTTGAGCTTAATTGGTGACTGAAGAGGTGGCTCGATTTTTTTCAGCTGC
This sequence comes from Pezoporus wallicus, assembly GCF_028554395.1. Classification (NCBI taxonomy): domain Eukaryota; kingdom Metazoa; phylum Chordata; class Aves; order Psittaciformes; family Psittacidae; genus Pezoporus; species Pezoporus wallicus. Next base: position 1,062,925 of record NW_026640253.1, on the reverse strand, counting down.
TGTGCTTGGTGCTGTGTTCTGGTCTGGAAATAAGGCTGTGGATACAGCCTAACCTCCAGAGACGATTTAACAGGACTGGGTGGAGGGCTTTGCGGAACTGAAAGTTTGCTATCTGCAGTTGCAAGGGAAGCTGGTAAGGAAGGCACTGATGGCTGAGAAAATGAAGGCACTATTTTTCTCTCTATGGGAGAAATATGCAAATGTGTTAGGTGTTGTTTCTTATCAATAATTTTCAGAAGAATAGCAATTAACATTCTGAGACTTCATAAAATGGCCCTAATACTCTGCACATTGCTTTGATCACAAACAGGGGAGGGTGGGGGGGTTGATATAAAAATGTTTGATTGTCAGATTGCAGGAAGGGTATAAACATCTTCTTGATGAGGATTCAAACAACTCTTTCAGGATAAATATAAAACACACACTTTAATATCATCCAGTAAAACTCCTTGGAGATGGTACTGGGAGGGAAGGAAGGAAAAGCCCAAGAGTCATATGACGTCAGTTCATAGGCTGCATTTGGCCCCATGCAACAGATTCTGTATGATATCTACAGATTTGGACAAGGCAAAACACTCATAGTCATACCTTAAATAAAATCTCACCATCTCAGAACTATTTTATCTCTGTATCTAAAAGGTGAGCAAAGATACTTTAAAGTGAATTTACAGTAGGTATTAACTGTCTTGCTGCCCCAATGCTTAGGTCTTTTCTTTGAAACATAAGGTAATTGAAATGCAGACCACACACACTTCTCCTTCCATAGTTGATGTTGTTGCTTTGCCCACCAAACACCTCCCTGAAAGGGGAGGAAGGGAGAAAGTAACTGCATCAACACAGCAGCCCCTGGGCAGAATGCAGAATAGATGCTATGCTGGTGTTAGCCCGGCATACGACAGAAGCTCTTTCTGAAACTTGAAGAATTTAGACCACTATTATTGTTCCCTTTCTCTGGCTTGTTACATTTTTGTTCACCAGTATATAAAAGAAAAAACAACTAAAAACCTCTTTGCCACCTCAACAAAATACCACCAGGTGAATGTGCTCAATCAACAGAGATTACTGACACTACCAATAGCAAAATTAACTGGATTTTCTGCAGTAGAACAAACTTCTAGACTATTTGTGCAGACCCACAGATTCAGCTGCTTGTTTTTTTATGCTTTAATTATGTTCTACTTACCTGGATTCTTGATGGAGTCTACTATGGTTTTGTAATTTGCTTTATTTGCACTCAAACCAGCTGTAACATCTTCAATTCTCCACAAGTCTTTTTGTATTTGTGTTTTCTCCTGATGGTTGTAGTAAAAGAAAAAAAAAGAAAAGGCAATTGTATCTCCATGTTATTTTATCATGGGTTTATCCTTTTCACACGAAAACCAAACTAATGTTTCAGAACTTACATAAAAACTTAGAAGTCTAGAAATCAGTTAAATAATTATTTTAAAATTAGAAATCAAAAAGAAAAATCAACCAAACACCCACCACTAAAGAAAAAAAACAAAAACAACCCAGCAAAAACCAAACCAAAACCAAAACCCATTAACAAACCAACATATCTCGCCCATAAACTTTATTAGAGTATTTTCTGAGTCTTGGAAGACTTCCTATGGAAGATTCAGGGAAAGAGAGACCTCTACGTCTTCTTCTACAATCTTATGCAGGCTACAAAACCCTAGTTTAATGTTTTGCACAAAATGAGCTTACAGAACATTTTCATTTGGATTTTGTTCTTAAATCCTATACTAACACACTTGAGACTGCTAAGGCAGCTATACCAAACTCATCTTAATATATTTAGAGGAAGTGTCCAACATTAAAAAGGAAAAAAGTAAGTATAGTCACCCTAAATATTGCTGTGCACTTCCTTTTATTGGATGAAATATAAAACCAGAATTAACTCAGAAGAGCTGAGAAACTTAATTTCTTCTTATATTTGAGTTGCTAGGCCTACTGGCCATAATGTATTATAGGTTGAAACAATATACTGCTGCTGTTCCAGGATTTGGTGTCATCTTGCATCGTATTTGCTTTACCAAGATTTCCAGGAGGAAAGAAAGGGAAGCTCTGTTTACAGTCTGGACTCTGCCTTTGATTGCATCTTGCAGCTAGTGGCCTTGGCTACTGAAGCCACCACTTCAGTCAGATGTTCACTGCAAGCATCATAAATAGCTATTCTCATCTACTTCATCAAAGCCTGGTAATTCTGCTTTCAAAAATTTACTTTAAGAATAAACTTAGTAAAATCAAGACAAAACCAGTATTATTAAGGAAAGCAGAAGGCAGTGAAACACTCCAGTTAAGAATTGCTTTACAAACTGCTCAGGAACTCTAGAAATCCATCACTTGCCATGAGTTGCAAAATAACCACTAATTAATCCTATAAGCCTGAAAGAGAAAAACTTCAGTAAAAGCTCTTACACCTCATAGAGCTAAGGAAGGCATATAAATTGCTTTCCACTTTCTGTCTTTGATCAGAAAATATGTTCAGCCAGGTTACAGATCAGCAAGCAGGGTGCCAAGAACACAAACATTTAAATGATGGAAAACATCATTTGCCTGTAGTAAACTCACTCGATAGATGGGATGCATCTTGAAAGATTGCCAGAATACAAACTATAAATTTGCACATTTCATTTCATTTTTCTGAGATTAATCATACTACAAGGAACCAAATGATGGATTTACAATAATCAAGCCTCAGAACTGGTTAAAAAAAAAAACAAACCCAAACCAGACACAACAAAACAACCCATGTGTACAAAAAAATCCTGCTTCTGAAACTACTCAGAAAATGTTCTATTAGTAATATACGAAAGCCAGGATATCTTCTAATATTATTTCTTCCCATTAGTTAAACATTGATGTGAAGAGAATATTTTAGATCAAAAATGGACTAGATCTAAAAGATAAACAGATGAATTTGTTTTTAAATTACAAAAGCCAAGATTGTTCTTTACAAAAGGGTATAAATATATTTTATAGGCAAGCATTAAAAGGTAACTTGGAGAGATAAATTGATTTCTCTAGCTTCCTTCACATAGAAACATAATCCAGAATGATTTATAAAACAAGAGGAGAAACACCAGCTAAAAAGTTATCACTGGCAAAATACATCTGTTCATTTCAGTATGCTCAGATCCCCCCAACCCTTCAGCAAAAGACAATGAACCTACACTTATAACCTAGATTTACTCTGACCAAGCTGCTTGAAACATTCAGTTTTCAACCTCTTAATTAATGCTATATAGAAACAACACTAACTGTTTACTACAGCAACTTGAGCCTGTAAATTTACAGAATTTTTAATAATATTCCAGGCAGACTGCATTTTTAAAAAATACAGTATGTATTAATGTAGTACTGCTGGAAAATACTAGATAAATGACCTTGAGTCCACATACCCTTCGGCAGAGATTAAAAAACTTCTAATTATGGATACTTCAAGTGAGACGTTTTTGAAGGAGTATAGTTTTAAGAATATTCAGTGCTTTCTGAAATAATTATCTCTCATTAATATCTCCAAAAAACTTACTCAGAAACACAGTTTTATATCTTAGACAAACATCTATACATACATACATATACATAAACATACACAAAACACACAACATGCACATGTTTGTGTGTGTGCATGTGCATTTTGTTAAAAGTATGCATGCATATGACAATATGAGGTGTTAATAAAACTGAATTAACTCGGTTAATTCACTGCATTGCTGAATCACATACCACACATCCAGTATTTTAGGCATGCTCAATGCAGAATGGGAAATTGTTCCTTTAATAAAGTGTATTTTGATTAAGCCTGTAATTTCCCTTTGTTAAGCGAAATAATTTTATACAGGGATGATTTTATTCTAAAATACCCCTGGGATTATTTGGAAGGATGGATTCTACAGCTGAGTTGAATTAACAATATTTTGGCTCTAGAAACTGAATGACTCCCCCACTGCCCATAATTAAATGAAAATGGACTTTAAAGCATGATGCAATTAAAAGTTTTACAGCTCTTGCTTTGACACAAAACATATATCCATTAATAGTGAAAATAAACAGACTTCAATTTGTATCTGATATTTATTGCAAATAAATAAATTTTAACTAGTGAGCTCTTCTGGTCAGGATATTTGGAACAGTAAACTAAGATTTCAGCAAAATATATACGTTAGCTTTGTTCCTTATATTTTGTCATTTAAATAAAACTGTTCTGCTTAAACACAGGAAAAATTATTTGGACTATATTCCCTGCTTTAATAATAAAATCACCAGTTGTAAGCAGGTATGTAGAAATAATCTGGTGTGCCACATTCAGTTCAGCAAACAGAATAACTTAGCTTCAAACAAAGCTTCTTTGTAAAATTGAAAACTGAATAATTGATTTAAAACTGATATGCCTTTCAATTACTGATGGCTGTTAAAACACTTATTCCACTTCACAAAACAATCTACAGAGATAAATCTTCCATAAATAGAAGAACATGACAAAGAACAAGTAATGACAATACTGAGCCAGTGACTGATGTTCTCAAAAATGGGTAAAGAAGCCAGCAATGTCAGATCAAATAAATGGAAGACTAAGAAGTCCTGCACATTGCGATAAATTAAATACGTTATCAATGTCAAGATGTCAGCATGTAATAAAAACATAATAAAATAATGACAAATTTGCATAGAGAACTTATGAGAAACTATTACATATGCTGCAAGATAGTTACTGCACAGCTCTGCTGTGACAGTGTCTGAACTTTGCAAACTACACTACATGACAGCTGAATACAGTGCAAAACTTGCAGAGAATTTCTCTTAGCAGATGATAGCTTTCAAGTTCAGACAAAATCACCTCATATAAAAAACAGCATCTGGAAATGGACTCACCTGAGATACCAATGAACTATTCATCTGTTCCTCTAAGGCTTTTTTCAGCTGGGTCACATCCTTTTCTAATTTCAGATATTCATTCCAAGCATTTTCCATTTCCTATTAACAGAGGGAATACTCTAATATAAAAGTTACAATAAATTTCATAATACCTCTATAAATTCTCTAATTAAGCACCAAAGTTTTTTTAAGATAGTGGTGTTCTATTATAAAAAGAAGAGAAAAATCTATTTTGTAGTCACACTTCTGCTTAGGCTTGAGGATAAACTTCAAAACACTTTATAGCTTGCAAGATCAAGTCAAGAATCCCTAGTTAAAAAACCTTTGGAAAGCTTCCTCACACAAAACAATTTCTTAAGCATAAAACTGGCATGTAATAGAATCTGAACTATGACTAATATGCTATGGAGGAATCAAGCCTATTCCAGTTCCTTTTCCTTTACTCCTCTATCTAATTATAAACAAGTTTATAATTAAAATTCAGTCACCTGAACCAGAACTCACATTTTGAAACACAAAGCATGTCCCTTGAAAGTTCTACAGACTGTGTTGTAATGGCATTATAAGTGAATACACAAGCAGACACCTAGAAAACAAGGCTATCCAATCACACTCGTTATTTCCAGCATTCATGCCACCATAGTCTGCCTTCTGACCCCAAACTGAAAAAAAAATCAAGTGTCTGAAGCATTTTTAGGTAAGGAATGACGGAATTGGCTTTTTGTATGAATTCTGGAAAAGAGATCACTTGGGAGTTGAGGGGTAGAAATAATGGAGGTTTATGATACCATGAGTAACATGGAGAGAGTAGACAATGACTGACCATTCCGAATCCTTTCTCATGCAGTAGGAAGGTTCTATCACATGAAACATGCACAAGTCAGCCTCAAAAAAAAAAAAAGTGTTTGTCCACTCAGTGGAGAAAAGATCTGTGCAATACCTTGCCAAACGATGTTTTGGATGCAAAAGGTTCACAGACTTTAATAGGGGACAGTACAGGTTCTTGGAAATGAGATCTACTGACGATTACTAAATAGACAAAATAATACCAACCTCATGTATTCTCTGAACAGAAAATAGCTAGAAGCTGGACTGGTTATGACAGGAAATAGTGCTCACCTCTCCTATCCTTACTCTTCCCTAAGCATCTGCTGATGCCCACTGCTGAAGCCAGAACCCAGGGCTAGAAGGAGCCTTGGACTGGAGCAGTACAGGCATTCCTACAATTACTTGCTATTTATGCCCACAATTAAATTTTAAATGCTGTCTGTGAAAGACAGGCACAAACAACTGCATATATACATTTAAACAATATTGGAATTTTTATGGTCAGATCTTACTATAGGAAAGGTGTTCATGCAATTCTAAAAACAATCTTACGAAGAGCTAGTCTCATACTCATTAATAGGTAGGAATAATACAGTAAGTACAAAACACCCAGGTTTAATATACTCTCTTTCATGGCCAATTCTTAGAAATATTTTTATTAATAAAAATTTAATATCAGATAGCACTTGAATTTTATTAAGTCATAGTATCAACAGATTCAACAGACTTTCCCAATTCCTTTTCCCTGGAAAAATACACTGGAATCACATATATATTTTCAAAGGACCAGCGGAAGGACTTTCAATTTATGTCCCATCCATAAATGTAAAAGGTAGAAAAAAGGTTTTTTAGCTTTCTTTAGGGGAATAACAGGGAGGAGCACTGAAAAGGAAAGCTGGAGAGATTGCTTAACATTTTTTTTGTTCTGGTTTAGTATCCTGTACCTTCACCAAACCAGTTCAGAACAGGCCTTAACAGCCCTATCCAACAAACAATACAGTTTAACTGGTATTTTAGTTATCATTTCCTTGAAAAACCACAAACCACACACCGTTGAAACTTTAGATATTTCCGCTCGGATATGTATGAGATCCTCTTGCAAAAGTCTCTGCTGGTAAGAAATTTTTTCTGCGTGTTGCGGTTGGTCTTTGTACTGTTCCATCTGCCTGTGAGAAACCTCCAAAACAGATTCCAGCTGATCCTAACAAAGAAGAAGGTGGCAGTAAGCTTATAGTATTTAAATGGAATTTTTACGTGGATGAACCTGTGGGAATGTAAAAGTTGTTTTCCATGCCCTCAGTCTTTCCTATAAGCCACTAGAGTTTAGGACTGGCCTCCTGTTGCAGAGACTAAGATGTAAATGAAAAACTGCAATAGTCTTAATTAACTACTATAACCAAACTTATCTGATATTTTCCATTAAATCTTTCCATTAAGAAGCCAAAATTGTGAAAAACACAAAGTACTGAGAGAGGAATTTTATTTACAGTCTGTACAAAACTTAAATTTACAGTTTTAGAAAAATCCCCTTAAGCAGTATAGAACTGTGACAGCACGGCATTACCTGTTTATTTAAGGATGCACTGCTATAGTTGAATTAGCCATAAAAACAAGGAAAGACAAGGAAAGGCAAAGAATTTTGTTACTGTTTACTATTTGAACTCTGACTTCAACAGGCACAGAGGAAAAGTTGTGGGTTCCAATTACAAACTTGTCACAGAAGATATTCCAGTATTTTAGTCATAGTCCTCATAACTAAGTTCACAGCACTGTATTTAAACCAGCATAGGTTTCTGAAATTACTACAAGCTTGAATCTCCCTTCCTTCTCTCACTCCTTTTTCCTTTTTTTCTTCCTTTTTTTTTAAAAAAAAAAAGACAAAACCAAAATACAAGTCACCACATGTTACAGCAAGAGCCCAGTATGGTAACACACTGCAATTTATGCAAACAATGTTTGTGCAGGTGGGAAGAACTGCAAATGAAACATGACTCAGCCTCCAGCCATATATGTATTAAGACATAATGCAAAACTACACAGAAAAGTGTATGTACCCCAATTTTTAATAATGGCCAGAAAAGTAAATGTATACATTTTTAAAACATTCATTTTCAAAATCATGATTTCTAGAAGCAGATACTCAATCCTACCACAGAAACTGATTTTTGCCTTACGTAAGTTTACACACATGTCCACAAAAAACTACTACAATACAAGCAGCATTTATCAATTTGACTTTTTTGTTTGTTATTCTATATTTTGTTATTAAATACAAGTTACTGTTTTATAAACCAGTTTTTAATCTACTTACTTTGTTTTCCTTAAGAGCTCTTATTTTGTCCTCCAAGTCCTGCAGAATTCTGTCCTGCTCACAGAAAACACTTAGCTTGACCTGAAAATGAAAATATATGAATAAATGTCAGATAATAAAAGTCTCCACTAGTAATATTGACCCCAAAGAACGTAACATGTTACAGTACACCATAAATAGCCGAAATAGTACAGGAGCTTCTGAAGTGGTATTTCATACTTACATCAATATCACTTTCTGCAATTTTGACAGGTTTGGTACTTCGTCCTTTTAATGTGTCACGCCCTGTCATCTAAGAGGAACAGGTTTTAAAGATGTGAGAAATTTGTTGCAAGCAAAACCTAATTATGCTTCAGCAATGAAAAGTTTTGTTAAATATTCATGGTTATTAACAAAGATTAATCAAATGTCGGATACAACTCTTCAAATATGGCTTTAGTTTTATTTTAAAAAATGGTATCAGAAAGGTTTACTGGTTATATTAGGCTATTTAATAACTCTTACAGCAGCCTAAAATTCTGTACAAAATAGCATAATCCCACCTGTCTATGGTTATGAAGGTTCTGTTCCTGCAAAACCTAATAGTTTTAACAGTTCAGATTTAATAGGTTTCTTGAAGCCACAGGACTTGAATATTTCCTTTAAATGTGTGGTTGCATGAGTAACAGCATTAATTAATGACTAAAATTACAACTTTTTGGCAAGTATTTCATTCTACAAAGTATAGTCTCTTCCATAGTACAGGGTAAATTTTATTAAAGACAGACTGTTATAAAAATGCTACAGTGGAATTAAACGCAATTAATCTATTTTGACATGTTTACAACATACCACATCTCTCATTCCATAAATCACTAGTTTCATATTCCATTTCTGGTAAGAAGATTATCTTCTCACATAACATAGTTTTTAAATCAATACAGAAACTGTACTATATCATACTTTCAACCTTAACAGCAATCTTAAAGTGAAGGCATGTCTATCTCTGTTTATAACATTTATTATTTCCACTGTTTATGTGGGACCCTTTTTGTGAATAAATAAAGCTAATGGCAGTATAATACAGTCCATTAATCATACAGTTTTTTAAAGCCTTAAACTTTAATGACTTAATATTACTAGATTAGAATATTTTTAAGAATTAATTAAAGCAAATACTATCTTTCCAAAGAAACATCTAGTGTTTAGAAGTATAGTAGTCATATATGGTATATTTCTAGTCATACACAGTGAAGAGTTTATGAAGTAATATTCACTTAAATATTATCTTTAATAATATAAGACCAGAGGTTTTAATACAAGAACAGAAGTTGTTAGCTTTTTTGGTGGGGTAGAAGGGGTAGTTTACTTTTGTACTGACTAACTGGCAATCTCCAGACTCAAAATTACATGGTTTGCTTATTAACTTAGCAGGCATCTACAGGATCATGCTAGCTTTCTTAAAGTCATTAATTCTTGCTGTAAGTATAAATAAATCTTTGATACAACCTCAGTTTCTCTCTGTTACATGAAGTTAGCCATCTAAACACTGTATTTTCAAACAACAAAGTAGGCTTAAGACAGAAGAGCATGGTCATCATTTATGGTTACTGTCTTCTCTCCTCCATTGGCAGACTCCATTCAAAGACTTATCATAAGGTTTCATGTGGTGAAATGTTACCTCCCCACCACCAAAACAGAAAGCATTTACTGGGTCTCAAAACTTTGAATTTTCAGATGTTGCATTTTCAACAAAGATGTGTTTTATATAAGAAAAATCCTTTCTTTCAAAAATATTAATGGAATTATTTAAATGCTAAATCCTATGTATCCTACATATAATAGCAACAAGTAAATATAAGCATAAATATTAGCATGTCAAAGTAAAAATTTTGCATATTTAATTATCTGCAAGCTAAGAGAATGCAAAAGTCTTTTTCAAAGCAACAGAATTAATGTAAAAAACAAAAAGAGCCCACAGATTTGGGAGATATTGTAAATTACATACTCAGAAATGTAAAGAATTTGTTAATTATCAAGCAATGAACATGAGAACATAATGAAGTTTAAGCATGCTTACACATTTTCAAAATTACACATAGGAGCCTCTACTTGACACAGTAATTTTCAAAAGATGATAAAATGAAACCAAACACTAAGGGCAGCCACAATTTTGCGTACAGACTCCAAAAGGGTGGAAAAAAAAAAGAGGGGAAGGGAAGGAAAGAAAAAGTAAAATCTTACAAAAAGCGTTACTGTTTACCATAAGATACCTGTAAAAGCCAGAATGTGTAAACATTGACTGCTATTTTAAAAAGCAATGGGATGAGCACATTTCAGATGCAAGCAGTCTTACATGTATACTGGATAGTAACCCTTGTGCTGAGTTCTTCAGCACTTTGTATATCATGTTGATCAGAGGTCCATTATTTTCTATCTGTTTCAAACAAAAGTTTAGTAATAGCTTGTTATAGATGTAAAAATTAAAACCCCCAAACCTTACAACTCAAAACTCCGTGAGCAACCATAATCACATGCTTTTATGTCACACCAACCTTAAGGTTTATAGTGTATATAATATAATCTGCCATTATGGAAGCTACAACTAGGTATCTACCTATCTTGTTATATTGTGGGTAGATTGTTCATCCAGCCATAGGACTTCTTTACTTTTGCAAAACACACAAACAAACACACAGCACAAAATAAATTTGCTCAGCCGTGTCCAATTGCAGTTTAAGACTGTTGGGAATTACAGCACGAAATTTTCTGTCATGTAATATGTAGCAATGCTTGCACCAAGAGGTCTATATTGGTCATGTCAGCAACCTAGTTAAAACCTCAGTAAAAAAAGGTATTTCAATCACACTAACCCTTCCTCCCATAACAAGTACCTGCCATGCACTATTTCCTTCATTTTATATGTGACACAAGCCTGCACTGGAAACCTCTTTCAACTAAACAGCTTCAGATATTACAGTATGACTGGAAAAGAATAAAGCAAGACCACTGCTGAACCACTGAGAAGGCCCACAGATTTGCTTCAATTGGCTGCACAATTTATACTTGGTGGCATAAAGTTTCCTTTATTCCTCATCCATTCCTGCTGTAATAATTCCTATAAATTATCCAGAAGTGAGGCTGCCCATCCATCCCTCCTATAGCCTGCTTGAACATGATTTCACAGCCATGAAAAGGGAAGCTTGCTTCAGCACTTGTGTTTCACCTTATTTGCAAACTCATCTCAGAAGCTTGTGCAGAAAAGCACGGTCTTATTTCTTTTGCTTTTCATTACTGCTTTTCTAATACAGGGTTTATCCACTTTAGAGATTAAAAAACAACTTTGGAAACAGCTGTGGGAATGTATCTGCAGAAGAGGTTAAACTTAGCTTATAGGTACACCATTTCCTTCATGCTCCACATACTCCTATTTCATTAGTGAAAGACGAATTACAGTCATTGCAAGAGTTTTCTTTTGTTTTGTTGTTTTTTTTTTTGCTGAGGGGAAATGTTCATGATGTAAGGGCAATATTGTTAAAGGAAACCTCCAGAATGTATGGTATTCAGCAAGTTCAAAAGTATCAACAATTTTTCTTATAGTGTGAGTAAACAGTCTTTAGACTTTATTTTTTTATGTCAGAACTAGCTCACATGCAACAGAAAACTACTGAAATGGATTAGTACCTGTAGAGCATTTTTATTTCATTTATCCTTAATTTATAATTCACTGTAATGTTGAACAATATCATCGTGATATTAACATATGAATTGTTTCTTAGATAATATTTTTAAACTCTTAATAAAAAATCAGCTCATATAAAAGGATAAGAGCTAGAAGAAGACAAAACAGGTGAGTAATTACAAATTGCTAAATGTTGTGTAATCAGTTACTGTAGTCAGGTTTGGTACTATAGCATGCATTACACAATTAATCACTATTCCAAATTAGAAAGTTATATTCTGAAACCTCTAAAGGGATCTTCAGAAATAATGGATTTAATGAAATGAAAAAAGTTTAACTCCAGTTCTAAAATCTTCAGTCCTATTTGAAATTGTCTAATCCGAGTAGGTCTAACTCAAAGTCCAATGAAATTAAAAGAGAGACCTGAATTAATAGGGTTTCTGTCTAAGCCTTAAATGAAAGATACCATGTATATTAACTGTGAATTTGCCATATTCCACCATTACCAAATCAATACGTAATTTGCTTAGTTTCATACAGCATTCTATTATTCTTTTCCTTACAGTGCAAAACAAAGAATCTCTACATTCAGTGGCAAAACACAAATGTAACCAACACAGATGCCTTCTCAAGTTTCACATGGCCTCTTTAATCTCTCAGCAACCTGATGTGAATTTTTACATTTCCAGACCAGTAGTAGTGAAAGGTTATTAAGAAATGCCCATCTTGAAAAATTACATCATTCTTATGGAAATACATTCGACATTTTGGCTGTCAAGATTTCCAAATGGGAACTAATACTAAAAGTAAGTTTCTTTTCACAGAAACATCAGGCACCCCTCACACATTTCTCTTTTTGGCAGGATTTGTCAGGTGCTACACATGCTATAGGAAGGCACAAAGAGAGCTTCGGGGAGACCAAATAGCTCTTCATGTCCAAGACTGCAACAAATCAATCTGGATGGAATCCACTAAATATTTAAAACCCCATCCTAATAAGTTTGCTAAGCATATAACACTTAAATTGTGGACACTTTTAAATGTGAAAACTGTTGTGCTTAATAACAGACAAAACACTATGTTTACTAATGAACTTCTCAAAGTGTGAGCCCCTTTAAATTGGAATTTGTCATAAAATTCAGTTGACGGCTTGGGAAGCAGTTACATTTGGCAAAGACACGAACATAAGAAAAACAAGGCCTGAAGTGAAACATGTCCAACCAATTTTATCTGATTTCACTACCCACATAATATCATTCATCTGGACTATTAGTTACACAAGTGCTTCGTACAAACTGAAGCAATTACATTTTTTGAGTTTGCACTTTAATGGTATAGGTGCTACAACAAAGACACTCAATATTCTAAGCACAACAGTGTTGGCAAAAGACAAAGAGTTTCCATTTCTCAACAGACAGTAATTTGAAAACCTGCAGGTACAAAGATGATACACAGAAGATCACTGGGTTAAAAAAAATGATGGAAGTAGACTCCTATAAAATCTTACCTTTAGATCCAAATATTCCAAATCCTTTTTCAACTGGATATAAGTGTCATCCGCCTTCAGGTAAGTACATAGGGAAAAAATAATGTGATGTATTTGAATATTTGAAACAATTTCGGAATACCTCGATTAGTTAAGAGAATGGATGAAAGAGGAAACAAAATAACAGAGTAGGAAGTACACAGAAAAAGCACATTTGCTCCACCGGCATATTGCTATTTACAGCTGAAAAATGGGCAAAATGTTTCCCAAGAATATTACTGCCCCATGCCCACTCTCCAAACATATAGATTTGAGTTTTCCATTTCCCATGACATAGGTAACTACCTGAAACAGTACATTTTCAAAAGTTATTTTTTCAAGATCAATTTCCAATGACTATCCCTTCACTGAAAAAGTTGCGCTGTCCTCCAGCACAATATGTCTCCTTAGAAGAAGAATACTTGTACCTAACTGAATGTCTGATGTAACTAGAAGCCATCATATAACAAATCATTAGAATACTTTGATCATATTTCATACACATTTTAAGATATTAATTCCTTTATTCAGGGAAACGTACAAAATAAGTTAGGTGAATAAAATACTGAAAAAGATCTCAACTACATAATTAGAGAATCTATTTTGTCTTTTCAGTAATAGTATTCAACTTGATCTTTTTCATTGGCTCACCTGTAATTGCTGTCACCCTAATTTTATAGTTATGTTTATCTAGCAACATCTTCATTAGTTACTTCAAGAAAAGCATGCACAGAAGTCGTAAAAAAAGTTACTTCTACTTTTTTGAAAAGTATTTTTTATTTGCAATATCAGAACAAAATAAATTTTAACTGTTAAAAATGTGCTTGTATTCAGCCAAAATTCCCCAATATTCCTAAAAGTTTTACTGCTATTTTGACAAGATTTTATATTCTCGGTACACTAAAATTCTGACTAAAAGAAAAACACAACTAGAACTTTTTTTCAAGTTTTGAGCCAATAACAACATGCAGTTTAAAAAGGAAAGAAAACTTTTTATGCCATAAAATGAACAGATCACACTTGCATTTCTTTAGAGGGGTTCACTTGAAATTCTTGTCCAATCAGCTTCTAAGTCTGGCTGAGACTAGAAAGTCTGCCATTTTCTGAGAAATCCCTGTTACTATCTCCATCTTAGTGCAATTGTTCGGTGGGTGAGGTAAGTTCGGAAATTAAACTTTTCCAAATTAAAAAAAAATTGCTTTTGTTTTGGGTCAATATAAACCCTTCAATTCCAATTCACCACATTTTGTTCCCAGGTGGATCCATTTTTGAGGCTCTAACAGGAACCAAAGACCTCTAGAAGTACATTTCTGTTTGATCTCACATTTAAAAGTCTCATACATGAGTGCAATAGAGAGCACTGTTGATAATCCAAGATGCCTCTGAGCTTTTATGAACCAACATTCACCTGCAGAACTGACACAGTTAGAAGCTCATATGAATGTACAGACCGGCTGACACATTTCAACTGGCAGGTGAAGCAGCATGTGGCACAGGAAGCCAATCTCATCATGAAAGCAGCACAAAGAAATGGTTTTGCTTTAGAATGAACTTATCTAGTACTTTAACCCACATTTCTGAATATGCAGTATTTTCAGAAATAATATAAAAAGAAAGTATACATAACACTGAAACATAAGCAGGGTGCCCTGAAACTTAAAATGCTCATCTTTTACAGCAAATACAGCAACAAAGAAAAAACACAAATAAACCTGGGAATTGTAGAATGCCAAAGAATGGGCAAGAAAGCACAGACTCAAGCATGCCACTAATAAAGCATTTGCAGAGTCACAAAATGTCATACGGCACAGATGAGCCACGCAGCAGCTGACCTGATAGGTGGAATTAGTTGGCAAGTGCTGCAGTAACTGTGCGATTGTGTAATTTCGTATACTAGCCAACTTAGCCTGATGTCTCCTTAATCGAATGAGAAGCAATGTTAGCTCTTCAGGCTGCAGGTATTTAGACACATTGTAAAGAGGAAATTAGCAGGGGAGTAAATGTAATTACATTTTTCACCTCAGTGCCCAGAAAGCAGTTACTTGAGATGATTAAGCAATTATTTAATTAACTGCATTTGGTCAAATAAACATAAAAATGTTGGGTCCTGTATAACAGACAGCTCAAGAGTCTATTCAGCTCACCCTTGTTCACATTGCAGATAACAGGAAAATTCCTACAGGCTTTACTGGGAGCTGGGTAAGATTAAGCTCTCATTCAAATTGTATGAAGACAGGCTGAGAAAGTTGGGGCTGTTCAGCCTGGAGAAGAGAAGGCTGCGTGGAGACCTCACAGCAGCCTTCCAGTATCTGAAGGGAGCCTACAAGGATGCTGGAGAGGGACTCTTCATCAGGGACTGTAGCGATAGGACAAGGGGTAACAGGTTAAAACTTAACCAGGAGAACTTCAGGTTTGATATAAGCTCTTTACTGTGAGGGGGGTGAGGCACTGGAACAGGTTGCCCAAAGAAATAGTAAATGCTCTATCCCTGGCAGTGTTTAAGGCCAGTCTGCACAGAGCCTTGGGTGACATGGTCTAGTGTGACGCATCCCTGCCCATGGCAGGGGGCGTGGAACTAGATGATTTTAAGGTACTTTCCAACTGAACCATTCTATGATTCTAAGTTAGCAATATTTTATCTAATAAAAATACAACTACTATGGAATGAGCAGTATTTTAAAACTTCCTTGCGGTACTATGATGACACAAAAGGAAAAGGGAAAAGTATCTGCTCTCTCAACTTACCGACTTGCCATGCAAACTGGGTGCACTCACAGTATGTGTCATGTAGCCCATGGCAGGCATAGAGCGTCGATCAATATGAGTTGAGCTCTGTAAGAAGCCACAGCCAGAATTGTAAGGATTGTCTCAAGTGAGCGGGATGTTGAACTTGAGGGAAAATTCAGAAGATATACACCCCTGCCACAGATTTCCTATTTGAATTCATGGCATGCTTAGATGAGGGTAACATTCATGGAGCAGCCAGGACCTTTGATGATTATGTAAAACTTACAAATGAACAAACACAAATTTAGCACCTACGATGCTGGGCAGATCAGTGGATTCTGGCAGCACAAGATGCTTCAGCAGAACATGCAAAGTGGCCTCCAGCAGGTAAAGAAAATGTTCATAAAGTTCCCCACCACCACACACCCACCTACTGTCTCCCAGAGAAAGGCTGGTGTGCTTATGCAGGTTTGTACTCCACACAGCAACTGTGAATGGCCTCTTTTAGCCAGTGAACACTAAGCTACTAACATGAGTGACACCTTGTGGCAATGGGTTCCATTAATACCTGTTTTTTTTTAAATAATCATATTTGACCTGCCCGTTTCTGCTATGAAAACCTACTGCACATCCATCCTTTCATGCTTCTCTTAATGCAAAACTTTGATGGCTTTCTTCAAGGCAGACTAAATGTCTCATGATTTATTTTTATTCCTGAACCTGAGTTTCACTGAATGCTATTTTGTTCTGCCTTTTTTAATTTTTATTTTTAAATGTAACTGAATGGAATTTAATAAAGAATTCTACAGAGGAGGGAGTATCACAAAATTCTGAAAACATATACATTTAAATGTAAAATGACACTGGGTGCTTACATACAGAAACATGGGCATTTTCTCCAGAAACTTTTGAAGAAGTTTCACTGAAAAGTTTCACAGATGAGGAAAACTGTTTCCCTATATTAGTAAAACCAGGATGACATAAAAGAGTCGTATGAGTAAAATATATGCAGCCACATTGCACAGGAAGGGAAAAGACTGCTGTACATTCCTTTGAAAGGGATGTAATGCTTCTTCAACTTACACACAGAGAAAACAATACCAGGCATGAAAAAAAAAATAATTAATTTCCAGTGCTGCACATCACTAATTAATCCTCTGATGGTGTATTATACATCTATAAGTGCTGAAAGACATCTGACACCTACAACACATATACGCTAGGTAAAAAGTCTAAACCATGCATGAGACTGCCACGCAACCTACAGTCATGGGTCTGAACCTATGCTGGGTATGTGAATTTACAAGTCTCTTTCATTGCAAATACTTTTGCCATCAGAGCCCATGGTTCTGTTAAAGAATACAGAGGCTTTCATCTTCACTTATTCCAGTGTAAGAGCTACCAAGACAAGCAAATCCTACTTTGATTGAATCTTGAATTTCCCCAGTTTCCTTAGGCAAGGAGAGCTACATGGAGTACTGAGCAGGGAAACCTCTGTCACCTCTGATTAAGAAGTACCTACAACACAGCACAGTGCTTACAAAAAAAAAAAAAACCCACAATGAAACTCTGAAGAAGGTTAAAGTTTCAGACTAACACTATTTGATTTTGGTTAGCCTACCGATAATGCTCTGTAAAGAGCTTAAACTATCAAATGCATGAAAAACTATTATGGTTTTAGCCATAACTAAAATCTGAATCAGCTGTAAGACTAACTACAATAAAAAAAAACATATAGAGAAAACAAACACAGCAAACAATAAAGGCTACAAGCATAAGTAAATAATCCATGAAGAATTCATCCTGCTGAGTTTTAAATTCTTGCCTACCTACTCTATACATTAAAATACTTCAATTTGTATATTTTATACATATAAACATATGCCTTTCAGTTTTTTAATAAAAATTTCAAACCAATGTGATGTGCCATGAATTCCACCCCCCACCCCCACCCCCCCACCCCCCCCCGAAAAAATCTGAAAGAATCAGGAAGATTAAGGGCTTTGGGAGAACATTATCCGCTGTATTAACTTCTGTAACTTCTGTGCAATGAAAAATCACTAAATAAAATTATCAGTGTATCGCACCACACGCAGAATAGTTTGAAATCAGTTATACTGCATACAAACCTTTACAGCATGACTTCGTGTCTTCCTGGGCGATCCAGCAAAAGGAACATCTGTAGTCTGTCTTTCATCAGACGGTTTAACTGTAAGCCTTCCTGCAGGAGTGTGTGGTCTCCTTGGGAGAAAGCTTTTTGGAGGTCCAGGTGGAGGAATATCAGATGGAGAGGGTGGAACAGATATTGATCGTGGAACATCTAATGAACTTTTTGACTTACCACGATCAATTAAGTCTGAAGACCCTACATAAAGTGGGGCAGTGGGACTGCCATGTTTAAATTGCTGTCTCTGCTGCCATTCATACAGCTGCCACACAGTTCCATCCTTATTTGCTTGCCTTTCCTCCTGGGACATCTTCAAGTGGCTGACACGATCTTGTGCATATTTGTAGTCACTCGGCACACTGCGGTTTGGTGGTGGCGGTGAGCTCCCTGAAGGCTGCTGGGTATTCTTTGGCAAAGTGTGATAGTTTTCAGGAAAAGGTGGATTGGGACCCTGACGTGTAAGAGTCTGATCAGAAGCGAGACTGTAATGGAGCGGGTAAAAAAGGGCAAATTTTAGCATACACTCATGAACAGGAGGGAATGATAAAAAAATGTAAAATCTCTAATGACATTAGTAGAGAAGCTACAAGACACAACACACAAAAGCCATTTAAAAAGAATTTACAAAAATATTAAAAAAGTAATAATTAATGAAATCTAACCTGCACAAAAACATTACACTGTATTCATGCAAAGATGCAAATAGTATAAATACAGGCTTTTAACTTGGTGGCTAATCTAGGTTGACCTACTAGAAATAAACTTAAAGGACAGCAGTATTATGTGCTTAGGCCAAAAAAAAAAATGTCGAGAACATGAAGAAAGGAATTATTGTTGTGTTTAAAGAGCAGACCTGTAAACAAAAATATTTCTTTCCACCGAAAGCCACTAGGTGGTGCAGTTCACGAACAACACATGCACGCTCATTGGAAAAAATTACCTTGAAGGGCAAGAGGAAATCTCACAAGTTACAGAATGAGTACCTCAGATAATTTTTCTTCACATAAATGAAGCAAAAAGAAGGTAAGAAACAGCTCAAAGTCCCCAGGTCTGTATGATTTACCTTCATCTGACCTAATGCTACTGTTTCTACTGTTTTAAGCAACAAGGCTTTTTACAACAAACCTCATTAACAAACTAGACTAGAATATAAAGAGGCATTACATCCTGGCTTTAGTACTGCATCCATCATACACTTAAAGTGTAGAAATTATATCTTTTAGTAGGCAGTTAAGATAGCAAAGGCTTTGACAAACCATAGTTAGCTCCCTCTCCTACTTTGAAGTCAAAATCTTTCCATAGCCTCATGCATAAACTAATTTCTGATTCTCCAGTTAAACATCTGGGATCTCTGCAGATGCAGTCATTCTTCCATTAATTCAGGATCTCCAGACAGAAGCTATTCTGCTAGACTTGCTACAGAGCAATGATATGAAAAAAAAACAACAAAAAAAACCACCCCAAAAACTGACAAACAACCCAAGAAAAAAACCAACCACAAATGCAGAAACTCAGACCACGTTCACCACTCTACAGAAATTCCACATAAAAGAAAGGACAGGATGGAAAGTAACATCTCCGTTCAGCATCCAAGATTAACAGAAGCAGGAGGAATAGAATTTCTACCAGTAACTGCTGCCCAGTACTTGTCCCCACCTCCTATTTGCAGGATTTGGCACTGTTGGGCTGTCTTGAAACATGGATGCTCTTGAAAGGATACATAATTCCTCATGCCAAAAAGCAGAATAACTGCCCTGTACTGCATGGAGGATTACAGATCTGTAAAAGCTCTTCTCTCATACCACAGAGCGTTGACACTATTTCAAATTTCACAGTGAAGGCAGGCAGGTAGTATGAACAGGGGCAACCAAAAGATGAGTCTTCAGCAGTTAAGTAACCTCTTTGCCTAGCTCATTACCTCATGGGTACTCTGTATGTTCTGCACTGTACTGCCAATTCTTTCCACGTGAAAAATCACAGTGATTGGTAGAAATGTGTTTTCTCTACATAGGAATGAGAGCTGAGAAAGCTTGGAGCCAGTTATGCCTTGAAATGACATCTGAGACAGGCATGACAGATCCTTTAGGTGATTTCTCTGTGGAAAAATGGGGAAGAGAGCTTGACCATTCCTATACACCAAACTGATGCAGCCTTTATGAAGGCATTGCCAAACTATTAAATCATAGAATAGTTAGGGTTGGAAAGGACATTATCTAGTTCCAACCCCCCCTGCCATGGGCAGGGAAAATGTTGCAAACCATCTGTGTGTGGTTATTTTCTAATTGGACTTGAAACGGTGAAGAACTGAAACCAGCCCAGAATTAATGCGAGTCAATAAAGCCATCAGGCCTAACAGCTTTAGGAGCCAAAACAGTCTAAAACATCAAAGACCCCATGAGTGTTAAGAGGTTCTTTGTTTTGTGGGGGTTTTTTGTTGGTTGGTTGGTTGGTTTTTGGTTTGGTTTTTTTTTTGTTTGTTTGTTTTGTTTCTTTGGTTGGTTTTTTAGTTTATTTTTCGTTGGTCTGTTTTAGTTTTTTGTTTATTTTGTTGTTGGTTTTGAAGGGTGTGGGGTTTATTTTTGCACGGGTGGTGGTGGAAATCATGCCTTTCTTTTAGAAAAGGAAGAACTTGTACAAGAGGAATTAAAAACTGTTTGGATGGAAACAGCACTCGGAGCAGCTGGGAAATGCACATGCATTACATTGCACAGGGAAAGTCATATTCAAAGCTGAGCTTTAGAGGCAACTGCCTACATATAGGCAAGTTGCAATTTCTCAGTATACGAAATAGGGAGAAGCCTCCAGCTAAGATGACAGGCTTCAAGCAGGTGGCATCTCTACCACACAAGGTTTCAGACCCTTAAAAATAATGTGCGTTATATAAAAATAGGCACTAAGATGATATACCAATTCCTAGTAATAGGAAAGGAACGATGTCCCAGATGACCCAAGTAAGTCCACAATTGACTGTGGACAATTGTTTTCTCAGGGATCAAGAGTAAAAGTGAGCAAAAGCAGCTGTTCTTGAGAATCTCCATCACTTGAATAATGAGGTATAAAGAACATAAAAAAGCAGACACTGAAGAGTGAAAAATGGCTTCATGCCATATTATATTATTGGCCATGAAAATCAAGAGTCTGCAATGGGAAACAACCACATAGTAGATATTGCAAAAAGAAAACAAATGTTCAAAAGAAAACAAATACAATTATTGGAAACACTATGCCCATTCACAGGAATGAACAGAAGCTAACAAAGACATGTTTCTGCTTTAGGCAAATCAGGAAAGAATGGAAAGTTCTGCATACCAAGAAATGTTTAACACTGTATTTGCAGCAAGGAAGGAAATTCCTCAACATGGCAGCATTTAGTTGGGAAATATTAAGCTTGCATTTATCAGATTTCTGTATACATTTTTGAGTGCAAACGAACTGCTAGAAATAGCAAATTTCTTACAATTATCTATTCACTATGTCAATACAGGCACAGGAATCAATTCAAAGACTAATGGTTTCTGGACAGCTGCTGTTTTAATGGTCCTGACCTTTAATTACTCAAAACCAAAATCTCCTAAAAGCCTCCCTTCAAACCTTCTTCCAATACTCTAGATCTCTCTCAAAGGCTAGCATGAACCTCAATAAAGCAGGTATTCTCCTTTGCTGAGAGAGTAGGGTTAGATGACTACACTGGATCTGACTGTAGTGTCATTGTCCAAGAGAAGTGAATCTCCAAATAGGCAAACAGTTCTGAGTGCTTTATAAAAAGGGCTAGTAAAATATCTATTTGAAATATCTAAATATCTACATAAAAGGTGCAATCCCTGCAAATAATTACACAAACAACTGCTGTATTTGTGTGAAGGGTTCTTCCTTTTGTAATCAACTTGCTGGCAAGCATTGCAACTTTATACACCTGACAGGAAACAAGTAAAACTGTACTTATTCTGTGTTCAAAAATTATAAAGGCTTCTAACACTTCAGAGGTTCTTCATCTGTAATATTTCAGCTGGAAACAGTCAACATGGAGCATTAAGAAATTAATGCACATATTTATTAAAATGAAAATGGAATGTCAATCAGATTATCATCCTTATCTTAAATTTCTACATCCTGTAATCAAGAAGACATTTGACAACTAGCATGCAACTTCTATCCATCAGCTAAATGCACTGCAACAACTTCAGCACCTTAAGAGAAGGTGTCATTTGAAAGATCGATCCATTACTTTTCAGGAAGGTAATGTGAAATTTATTCTGAATATAGCAAATATAACAGCATTTGGCAGGGAAAGACAAAGAAAACAAGGTCAACTGAACTAAAACAGAACATAAAGCAAGTTGTTAAGGTAAGAAGAACATTTATCTCTCTATATTTATATATAGGTATACTTTGGTTACATAACTGTAGTTAACTCCTGCAAAGTTTCACTGAATGCTTAGCAGCTCCAGCTGAGCAGCTAGTTTTACCTAGAACAAAACCTAGCACCTACAACCGCACTATCTTAACGCTACACCTGACACACACCTAAAGTTGATTTACTGGAAAAAGTAATTAGGAAGAAAACAGTACTTATTTAGCTATCAGTCAAGCCTCATTACTGCCTGCACTTTTAATGTGAAAAACATCAACATAAGTTTTTTTTAAGCACTGGCTAATTCAGTATTTTTCTGTATTATTTTACACTAATCTATCTGTGCATGTAAGAGGAACTAACATACCAAGTACTTTTTGTCATTAGTCATATTCTTTCGGGAAGCCTTGATTGGTATCCAAGTAAAAAATGTTGCAAAAAGTGAAGCAAGTTTTGTCCCTGCCTGTGGCAGGGGGCTGGAACTGAATGATCTTTTAAGGTCCCTTCCAATTCAAAAAATTCTAAGATTCTATGATTCTATTCTATGATCCTAAATTGACTCTAGCAATCCAGAAGAACGTTAAATAATAAAAAGTATGAAAACTTCTTCAGGAGTAATTCCAAAGATAAGAGAGTACAAGAATGGACTTCCAAACAGAACTAACAAGCCTTAAATTTCTTACTGGATGCAAAATGACAAATGTGAGCTTCAATAAGCATTAAAAAAAAAAATGCCCCAAATGTTTTCTCCCTCCTAAACCCCACATGCTAATGTCTCCTAATATTCTATATTATAATTAGTTTTTAGCAAATGTATGAAGTAGTAATTGAGTAGATTACGTATATTTGAAAACTTCTCACATGCATCACAGACCCGAACTGTCTTTCTAGACACTTGACACAAGGTGACATTCTGAACAGGGACATACAGACATCACTTCATTTTTTCAACTGGTACCTAATCTGACTGCACACTTTAAAGCAATTTTAAGATTTTTAAATTACAAAAGCATTCCAGGGCATCTTCCACTTCTTGGGACAATGTCTATAATTTTCAGGGACTGAAAAGGGAAAAGAGAATCCTGGAGACCATGGCAACATTCTAAGACCTCTTCATTAACTAAATAAATATGCGGAGATCTTTTAATATATGACGCTCACGCTGTGACTCTGAGTGTAGTGATCTGATACAGAAGACTGAATGGATGCTTGGAACAGGAACAGAAGGCAGAGGAAAAAAAAAATCAGCATTTTTTTAAGTGGAAAACAAACAATTATCTACAGTTTGTATTGTGTAGTTGTTTATGAATAAGAAGTAACTGGGGGCTGCACTTCACTTTCTGGCTTTTCAACTGTAGCAATTTTTTTTAAGTTTTAAGCAACTATAGTGATTAAAAACAATTAAAAAAAAAAGCACTTTAATCTCACTTCTTCTAGTTGCAATATAGCGAGAACATTCAAATTATTTGATTAGCCAATTCCATACTGAACCTTCCCATGAGATAAACATTTCAAAAATACCATTCTGCACTCGAGGAGTAAGTAAATTGTCTTATATATCATTCTGATTTCCACTAAACATATTACTAATACACATTTTCCTTGCATTTAAGAAAATGCCACTTGGCAGTCTACTTAAAGATGGGCTTATTACTAACCTTCTTGTGTCTCCTTTTTGGACTTTTACCCAGTGCTCCACTTGAGCCATGTTACTTTTTCTTTGAATCTGTTTATCTGGATTTGTTCTGGGAACAAACCCTCTTTTATATGAGCTGGTACCATTCTGCTCCACTAGGCCAGCACTCATACTTAATGAACTAGGAAGTGTTCCATTCTTCTCAGCTGGCTGAGAGCGGGACCATGATGCATTCCTTAAGTCTGGAAATAATGAATCAGCTTCTGTTAACGCATGCTTAGCCTTTTCCTTCTTAGTTTCTGGAGTTTCTTTTCTGTGGACATAATGCTCCTCCTCTGCTTTTTCTCTTCTTATCTCCTCACACTTATCATATCTGACGATTTCAGCTGATTTTTGATAACTTTCTTTTGTATCTGTAATCTCTGCCTTCACACACTCTTTACAGGCATCCACATGATTGACTTGAGGAACAGCTTGCTGATTCACTTTTTCAGTTTCTCTGAAAAGAAAATAATGAACACTTTAACTGTGAAAGGTTGATGTGGTCTTGTTACTATTTTAGAAAACATACCTGCAAAGGCACCTTCTCCAGGCTCTGCTTAATTTGACATGTAAGGTAAATATGCTCAGCAAAGCTCAGTTATCATTCCAATTAAGACAAAATTTATCTTTACAGTGCTATCAAGGAAGCAGAAATCATTTATATGCATCTGTAAAAATGACTGAAAATACTAATAATGTATGAAATAAATGTTAAACTTGTGCAATATTGTGTCAAAAAACTGAAAAAAAGAAAGCCTTTCTATCCTAGGAAACATTGAAAGCCAAAAAAAACAAAACCAAACTGCCAATTGCTCATTGCAAAGTAAAAAAAAGTCTGTCATATCTTTGTAGATGCCTAAGGGACTACTCATTTCTGGCCAGCAGAACAGAAGAGTATCTGCATTTGAGTAAGTACTATCATTGTCCAGGGAATTTCTAACCTGGAAGCTATTCCTGCAAAAAATAAAATTAAAAATAGTCTCCATCACTCCTAATACATGCTGCAATGGCCACCATTTTGCTTATTTACCTTACTGAATAAATGTTTCCAAAAATCTGTACCAGAAACCTTGATATTAAACTTACAATCCACTATATAATGTCTAAGGATCTTGAAAGATTTATGTTGGTTTTGACACATAACACACTTAATCTGCCATTTTCTTCATCTTCTTATAGTGATAAACTTCTCTTTCTCTCTTACAACTCAATGGAGTATTATTGATCTCAGAGTAGCACCTCATCTTCTCTGAAACTAACTAATCAAGCAATGATTTTCACTTCAGTCTCAAAATGAAGAGTCGACTAGGGGGAGGGACACTGGATCAATACTTCCAATGTGCCAGACTTCCCCAATTTTTCTTTCAACTACTTCTATCCTTATAAAGAATATAAAGAAAAAACAGGTAACAGGTTATGTGTTATTTGGAATTTAAATCCAGAAACACTTAATATTAAATAATACAAGATGTAAAGCTGTGGGAGAGATGTTGGACCTTTGCTTATATTTCACTTGTAAAGAGCAAGCAGCAGTGTAAGATACTCTAAGAAACTGCACCCTGACATTTTAATCCTCACAGGCCCAGTGGTTAAAGCAAGGTTGTCCTACAGTACAGAGTCTTCTTTCACAAGGAGTTGTAGGGAAAGAATCACATTCCTAAGTCAAAACATCAAGAAGGCTACATCAATTTTAAGAAAAGGGAAAAACTGGAAGCACATGAAGGCACAGATGAATTCGTTTGCCTCTAGCACTAATTAAGAATAACAGGACAAAGGACATCCTCCTTTTGTAACAGTGCTTTGTTTCTACACAGAAAAAAAGAAAAAAGCCTTTTACAAGTACTAAAGGCCACCAAAGTGAAAAATAAGCATTTAATACCTTCAGAAATTACTTAACATCCATAATCATGCACTCACAATTTACCCATCTTTAACATTCTTTCACTCTTAACAGCATTTTAATCCTAGTTCTAAAAGTCCTAGTTCATTTGAAACAACTCATTATTCTTCTGTCTTTCCCTTTTGACTTTCCTCTCCTCAAGGCTACCAATTGGCTATTGAAGATGTACTAATTTGCTCAGAAGACCTGCAACTTTTAACTGAGATTCCCTAAAAAACTATATAAACACAGAAATTAATCCATGTCAGTAAATGTGGGCACACAATTTGAGTGTACACACAAATACACAAATACTGAACACCAGGTTTTCTTAATTTAAATGTTTTGCAACAGAATGTAAACTTAAAATAATTATTTCCTTAAAATGGGAATGAGTTTCATGCACACATTTATAAATGTATGCATAAAGCTTTCCTGCACAGACTTACAGAAATCACCAATCTGATTTTTATATACATATGCATAAAATAGATGACAAAATTTTACAAGCTAACAATTTCTGTAGTGAACTTGCCTCTTCAGTGAAGAAGAGCGTGTTTGCATAAGGGCAGCTTGATTCATAGCCCGGATCCAGCCATTCATATCCTCTTGGGTATCTGCACTGAAGTAGTATGTCCGCATCCCTGAATGCTCTGCCTGAGAGCCAATAACAGAATTCTTATTATAAATATATGCCCGCATACCTGTATGAACAGCCTGTAAAGGAAATTAAAAAGAAGTCAGAGAGCCCTTTCATTCCCCCCCACCAAAAAAAAAAAAAAAATTACTGTAACTTTTCTTCACACCTTTAAAAATACCTTTTCAGGTTCCTCAATGTTTCTTGAATTTTGGGTAAAACTGTTACACTGCCACAATGGGCTACCGCAGCAAACTCTAAAGGCACTCTCTGATTTTTACTGAAATTCCCCTACCATTTTTTCACACTATTAAGACTAAAAGTGCAGTGTGTCTTTTTCATAGTAAGAAATTTCAGCTTTTCATTTTCACTTAACTGATACATTTCATTTGCCATAAATACCATATAGAACAAATTAAAGAAATTCTCACTGAGACATGCATAAGCAAGCCAATTTTCCCAGCTCATTTAATACAGCAATTTATTCAGACAAAACATAGACAGTATCTTACAATTCAAGCAATTAAATTGCTTATTTAAGAACCGATTATAATGCATGTTAGGAGCTTTTGGTTAAAGCATGCACTTGAACCTCCATATTAGCTGCAAAACCACAAAACTTACTGATACACTTAGTAACACTGATTGAATTATTACAGCACATAAAATATTTACAAGTATTTCTGCACACCAAAATAATTTATGAAATTCCACTGCAAACTATGGAATATTGGAAATTCCTCTATATTCAAACGTATTCAATGTGGAATGTCTGTAACACTAGGCTACTTGAATTTAATCAAATCTCATCCACATTTGTCTAATCAATAATATAGATATTACTAAGTCGTATCAGTCCTGAAACACTTTCTTGTATTTTCTCAAAGTTACTGTACAGATGTACTTCAGCTTAATAAGGAAAGATTCATCTACTTACTTTCCAAAAAACTGAAGAGAATATAGTTGGCTTGAAAGCTCTTGTAATGATACTAAAATAAAATTAGTAATTTAAATTGCTGTCTATAAAACTAATTCTGCTACCCCACACAAAAGCTAATGGCATTGAAACACTGCTGAGGCAGGGTTGGGTTGTTGGAGATTTTTAAAGAAAAAAAATTCTCTTAACTTTTTAATTTGTCTACAACTTCTGTTAAATGTTAAATATCTTTCACAAATCTTCCCTAAATGAATGATCCTTTTATGCAGTTAAATGCACTCTCATTATTCCAAAGTAAAATAACACAAACAAACAAACCAAACCCAAACACTCTACAATCACAGGTGGCTTCAGATACACAGCGATAGTTTTAACAAAACCCAGGCTATTTAATCCAGTGCAGGCCTCCCTAAATGTTAAAATTTCCAAATTACCACAACCGTAAAGACCCATATCAACAACTCCAAAGAGCAAAATACTTGCTTGCTGTTACAGTGCTCTAAAATCTGTGAATGTGTGAAACATGGCCTTTCCCTTCTGAACCTCAAGCAAGGAAGCCTCTGTTTTGAAAACTCTGGTACTACAGTCTCCAGAGGGGCCACTCCCTGGCCTGCCATCACCCCAGCAGTGGAAAGGCTGAGAATGTAGCAAACCAGCCAGCTAGAAAAAAAGGAGGTGAAAAGGAAAGGAAGGAAGGGTTTACATAGAGAAGTCCAAGGGATTCCCCTGCTAAGAGAAAAGTGTCTCTATCCCCAAAGCATTGGCTTGTAAGGGAATACAAGGTGGTTTCTTCTCCCTTCCCACCATTAGCTACCTATCTTAAACAGAGGAAACAAAGCCATGATTTACATATATAAAACAGTAGCCCTGATCAACTGTGCATTTAGGAATTTAAGGAGTTTTTCATGGGGAACAAACAAGAGGAATTAGAGATGTGTGCACATCTACGGGGGTATGATATAATAGGCATCACAGAAACATGGTGGGATGGCTCCTACGACTGGAGTGTTGGAATGGAAGGTTACAGGCTCTTTAGGAAGGACAGGCCTGGCAGGCGGGTAGGGGGAGTTGCCCTTTATGTTAGGGATAGGCTGGAGAGTATGGAACTCTGTCTGGGGACAGGAGAGCAGTCCACAGAGAGTTTGTGGGTCAGGGTTAAAGGGAGAACAGCGATGGGAGACATTACTATGGGGATCTGTTACAGACTGCCTGAGCAAGAAGACTCTGTGGATGAAGCACTCTACAGACACATAAGAACAGCCTCACGCTCGCAGGCCCTTGTTCTCATGGGGGACTTCAACCACCCTGACATCTGTGGGAACGATGGTACGGTCCAGCACAAGCAATCCAGGAGGTTCCTCGATTGTGTAGAAGACAACTTCCTTCTGCAAGTAATAGAGGAGCCGACAAGGAGAGGTGCCATGCTTGACCTCGTGCTCACCAACAGGGAAGGGCTCATTGGAAATGTGACGCTCCAGGGCAGCCTTGGTGGCAGCGATCATGAGATGGTCGAATTTGAGATCCTCAGGACAGTGAGAAGAGCGTGCAGCAAGCTCACTGCCCTGGACTTCAAAAGAGCAGACTTTGGCCTCTTCAGGAACCTGCTTAGTAAGGTTCCATGGGATACAGCCCTAGAGGGCAGGGGGGCCCAAGACTGTTGGTTGATATTCAAGGACCACCTGCTACAAGCTCAGGAGTGTTGCATCCCAACCAGAAGGAAGTGCAGCAGGAGGGCCAGGAGACCTCCTTAGATGGATAAGGAGCTGCTGAGGAAAATTCAAATGAAAAAAGAGGCTTATAAAAGGTGGAAAGAAGACAGGTGGCCTGGGAAGAGTACAGGGATTTTGTCCGGGAAGCTAGGGACCAGGTTAGGAAAGAAGACCCAGTTAAAATTGAACTTGGCTAGGGATATAAAGGATAACATAAAGGGATTCTACAGGTGCATAGCAAATAAAAAACAGACTAGGGAGAACATAGGCCCCCTCTGGAAGCTATCAGGAGAATTAGCAACACAGGATTTGGAGAAGGCTGAGGTTCTGAATGACTTCTTTGCCTCGGTCTTCACTGGCACCACCCAAGTCTTGGAAGGCAGACGCAGGGACTGTGAGAATGAAGACCTTGGGCCCACTGTAGGAGAGGAACTGGTTCGAGACCATCTTAAAAATCTGAACGTGCACAAGTCCATGGGACCCAATGAAATCCATCCACGGGTCCTGAAGGAGCTGGCAAATGAAGTTGCAAAGCCGCTGGCCATCATATTTGAGAAATCATGGCAGTCAGGTGAAGTTCCTGATGACTGGAAAAAGGGAAATATAACCCCCATTTTCAAGAAGGGGAAAATGGATGAGCCAGGGAATTACAGACCAGTCAGTCTCACCTCTGTGCCTGGCAAAATCTTGGAGCAGATTCTCCTGGAAGGCATGCTAATGCACATGAAAATCAACAAGGTGCTTGGTGACAGCCAGCATGGCTTCACTAAGGGGAAATCCTGCCTGACCAATTTGGTGGCCTTCTATGATGGGGCTACAGAACTGATGGACAGGGGTAGAGCAGTTGATGTCATCTACCTGGACTTGTGCAAAGCGTTTGACACTGTCCCACACGACATCCTTGTCTCTAAATTGGAGAGACATCAATTTGATGGATGGACCACTCTGTGGATAAAGAACTGGCTGGATGGCAGTACGCAAGAGTTATCGTCAATGGCTCAATGTCCAGCTGGAGAGCAGTAACGAGTGGTGTCCCTCAGGGATCGGTGTTGAGACCGGTCTTGTTCAACATCTTTGTTGGTGACATGGACAGTGGGATTGAGTGCACCCTCAGCAAGTTTGCCAATGACCCCAAGCTGTGTGGTTTGGTTGATACGCTGGAGGGAAGGAATGCCATCCAGAGGGACCTTGACACACTTGAGTTTAACCATGGCAAGTGCAAGGTCCTACACCTGGGTCGGAGGAATCCCAGGCACAGCTACAGGCTGGGCAGAGAAGAGATTCAGAGCAGCCCTGCGCAGAAGGACTTGGCAGTGTTGGTCAATGAGAAAATGAACATGAGCCAGCTTCAGTGTGCGCTTGTAGCCCAGAAAGCCAACCGTATCCTGGGCTGCATCAAAAGGAGTGTGACCAGCAGGTAGGTCGAAGGAGGTGATCCTGCCCCTCTACTCTGCTCTTGTGAGACCTCACCTGCAGTATTGTGTGCAGTTCTGGTGTCCTCAACATAAAAAGGACATGGAACTGTTGGAACAAGTCCAGAGGAGGGCCACGAGGATGATCAGGGGACTGGAGTTCCTCCCGTATGAAGACAGGCTGAGGAAGTTGGGGCTGTTCAGTCTGGGGAAGAGAAGGCTGCGTGGAGACCTCATAGCAGCCTTCCAGTATCTGAAGGGGGCCTATAGGGATGCTGGGGAAGGACTCTTCATTAGGGATTGTAGTGACAGGACAAGGGGTAACAGGTTAAAACTTAAACAGGGGAGGTTTAGATTGGATATAAGGAAGATGTTCTTTCCTCTTAGGGTGGTGAGGCACTGGAATGGGTTGCCCAGGGAGGTTGTGAATGATGTATTCCTGGCCGTGTTCAAGGCCAGTTTGGATGAATCCTTACATGACATGGTTTAGTGTGAGGTGTCCCTGCCCATCGTAGGGGGGTTGGAACTAGATGATCTTAAGGTACTTTCCAACCCTAACTATTCTATGATTCTATGATCCTAAATTCACTCTTCCATGCTGGATAGCTTCTTTTTTTTTTCTTTCTTTTCTTTTTTTAGCAGAGAGAAAAAGTGTAATAGCCTTCCAGTATCTGAAGGGGACCTACAGGGATGCTGGGGAGGGACTCTTCATCAGGGACTGTAGTGATAGGACAAGGGGTAATGGGTTCAAACTTAAATAGGGGAAGTTTAGATTGGATATAAGGAGGAAATTCTTTCCTGTTAGGGTGGTGAGGCACTGGAATGGGTTGCCCAGGGGGGTTGTGAATGCTCCATCCCTGGTGGTGCTCAAGACCAAGTTGGATGAAGCCTTGGGTGACATGGTTTAGTGTGAGGTGTCCCTGCCCACGGCAGGGGGGTTGGAACTAGATGATCTTAAGGTCCTTTCCAACCCTAACTGTTCTATGATTCTATTCTATGATTTCGTGTTTGCCTGGTTAAGTTCTTTGGGTTTTCTTCTTTGGCATTGGGGTTTTCTTTTTTCCCCATTTTGAGACCACTATAAATGATCAAAACAAATCATAGAATAGTTAGGGTTAGAAAGGACCTTAAGATCATGAAGTTCCAACCTTCCTGCCATACCTCACACTAGACCATGTCACCCAAGGCTTTGTAAAACCTGGCCTTGAACATCGCCAGGGATGGAGCCTTCACCACATCTTTGGGCAACCTGTTCCAATGCCTCACCACCCTCACAGTAAAGAGCTTCTTCCTTATATCTAACCTGAACTTCTCCTATTTAAGTTTAAACCCATTACGCCTTGTCCTATTGCTACAGTCTCCTGATGAAGAGATATGGTTTAGGAGTGTTGAATTCATTGCTGTTTACAGATACCATCCAGTGAAAGAAGAAACGAAAAATTAGCAGCTCCAGATGTAAAGTAAAATCGTGATTTTAATGTTAGATCTTATGACTGCAGGGTTCCTTCGCAGACCATGTTCAGCCCATAGAAGTAGATGCTAGAATTTAGAAGTGAAGTGCCTCCTGCAGAAAATGAGACTGTCCCACCGCAGATGACACAGTAGGACCCTACCATTCATTCATTATATACTTGCTGTTAAAAAAAACAGAACCTTGGGTAACTTAACTATGGGGATTGCGTAACACACCAATAAATGGATTTAACAGCTGTCTGTTTTAATTGACCTCTATGTCCTGATCAAGATAACTCATTCACTTCTCTTTCAGTTCTCTTTCAGTGGTGCATGATGAACACATCTGAAAGCATTGCCTGAAAGGCTGGAGGTGAAAACGGTGTAAAAAAGCGAAGTATGGTGCACCATTCTCCCTTGAGAGACTGAAGCTGTCACAGCCATAAACATTCATAGCTTCAGAAAGGGTAATGCAAATAGTGTGTTGTCATCAGCAAACACAACATTGTGAAGCTTGTAATATGTAAAACTGGTTACAGGAAACTTCAAATACATTTCAGTTATTTATTAGTAGCATGTTTTATATGCAAGAACGCCACTTTGTGCCAATGTCCTGCAGCTGTCACTGCTAGCAGAGGCAAGCTAGATGGGATTTTTGGTGGTGGTGTTTTTTTTAAAGCAGTAGCTATTAGGATGACTATAGCATACTAAAAAGCCTACAAACACAGCACACGTACACCATATACACAACAGTGAAAAAATAATACTGGTACCTATTCATGCATTCAGGTGCCTTAATCTGGACAGACTGAGAAGAAAAGCAGTCTCTCTCCCATAATGCACAGAAGGAGAAATGGACAGTAAACCCCAAGAGCATATCAACAGGACAAGACAAGGACAAAAAGTTAAACAAGTTAAAATCATGAAAAGATTCATGTTTCCAAAGAAAATACTTAACAAAAGACTGTACTAAAAGTAACTAATGCCTAGAGCTGTTATGTTCACCTCCAGTCATTCAAAATTCTGAGAAGCAGCCACAGCATTTGGACAAAGAGATGAGGAGGGGAAGAGTTTTCTCATAACTGTAATCTTTCAAAGTCTGTCCTCTCAATAAGTTATAATATACAAAGAAAATCTTCTTTCTCCTGAATTTTGTTATTTATGAACCATTTATGAGCAAAAATTGAAACAAGACTCTGAGCCATCACTATAAAACACAGTAACAGCGGATTACAATTCATCTTTCACTCAAAAATAATATTAAGCTTTTTCAGTACTTCTAGAAGCTAAAAGTTTCTCTCTTCCAAATTCTAAAATGGCACCTCCAATTCATAGCCCTTGGCATTTCTTCACCTGAATCCCCAGACCCAGAGAATTTTTATAAGCACTATGGGAGCCTAAGGAAGCAACAATGACCCAGAGAATATAAACAAACAAACTATGTCAACATTGCTTAAGAAAACTAATGAGATCAAAGAAACAGATAAAAAGTTTGCCCTGGTCCCAGCAGGTCTAAGCAATGAATGGATACTGCCATTAAGTAAGTCTTAGAGTGCCAATAATGAAAAGACGTTTAAAATCAAGCTGTAGTAGCATCTTCTGAAAGTAATGGTCTGGCCTGACTTCCTAGGGTCTGAATGCCCTCAGGCTGGATGAGTGTATATCTGAAAATATTTAAAAGGTAGTATTCAAAGTAATAAGGAGTAATTTATATCTCCAATGCTACTTCCTACCTTTTATAGCAACATCAGAACACCCCTAGATATAAATGTATACCTGCATACATTGCCTCTGTATGAAGTTTTGTGTTTTCTTTACATCGAACATTGGTAGGCCTCCCATGTTTCTCAATTTGTATTACTGTCAGATTCATACAAATGAGTTTACTTTCAGTATTCTCTTGTATGTTTTAACACATATAAGACCAATTAAAAAGAGTTTTTATGACTGAGGACAATGGGCCTTCTAAAGAGACTGTGATGACATGGACATAAATTGATATAATTTACATTTAAAATTATGGTATTACTAAAAAGTACAGTGAATTCCCTATTAATGACAGGGAGCATTTCCAGCTTTATATTGATGCTGTGCAAACCTTTTCACATTAAAATCTATCCATTGAATTTGTGCCCCTTTACATTTTTATCAGCAAATAATTACTGTATTAAAAAAAATGTAACAATTAGATTAAATAACTTTAAGATGTTAGCTACTGAACTAAATATGCAGCAAGGATCCTGAGTTCTAAAAAGATGCCACACAGCATAATGACAGTAGCTTACAGTTAGTCACAGCACTTTGCTTGGGACAGACAAACCATGTGAAAAAAATTGTCATGATAGATACTCAAAAGCAGGGTTTCTAAACAGAACAATTCAACATACATACTGCTACACTTCAAAGCAGGTTTTTGATTGCATCTGAACAACCTGTGTGCAGTTCTGCAGGCCTGTAATTGTTAAACACCTAAAGAGACACAAAAGCTTAAAGCTGCACCTCAGGATACGAAAGGAAAAGAATTCTGAAGACTCCTGTGGTGGTCATTTTAACAGTTAGTAGGATTTAAAATACATCCTAGAGAGCATTTATTTTACAAAACTTGTTCTAACTGAATCATATGCAAAAAGCATCCATGTCTTTGCTAAGTAAATTTCCTTCCTTTAGTTCTACAAACCAAAATGTTGACATTTTTTACAGTATGACTGCTTCCCTAGCATCAAAAACTCATTGTAACTTAAAACAACTTCTTAAAATGGTAGCCAATACTACTGTAACAGAGGCTTTACAACAATCTAAATAAATGGCAGGCCAAATGTAAAAATTGACATGGCAAATTCTCCCACTCATTCAGGACTTCAATGCAAAAAAAGTCTTATCTTTATTTTGGGCTTAATCTGCTTGTGTTTTCTATTTCTGGCTGCACTATGCCG
Source organism: Pezoporus wallicus (assembly GCF_028554395.1). NCBI lineage: Eukaryota > Metazoa > Chordata > Aves > Psittaciformes > Psittacidae > Pezoporus > Pezoporus wallicus. The sequence goes on along the minus strand of NW_026640253.1, from coordinate 1,027,837 downwards.
TGAGATGGAATGTCCATCTAGGCTCTGGATATCAAAGTGTACTGAAGAGATTAGATAAAGGCAATGGCTGGTGAGTGATAGAATGCCCAGAGCCAGCTCCATGACCACTGAATGTCAGTGTTGGATGGGGCCATGTGACAGGAATATAACAAAATCCTCCTGCTGCCCCAGGAGTTGATTCTAAATAAAATGAAACTGCAGCATCAAGTCTGTATTCAATCATCAAACACCTAAAGCACAGTTAAGGTTCGTCCAACAAACTAATACCTGAAATGTATGTTGGGCATTTTTTATATAGATTTCTACCACAAAGTTTCTTTTGCAATCACTGCCCTATTTATATATCACCTTTTCAGTAATGACCCAGTGTTGAAAGTCTCAAGTTACTGGCTCATGCTGATTTTCAGAAAAAGACTCAGATTGAAGACTTGGTAGAGCTCACATAGGTGTGATACCCTAAAAGGATTAGCGTAAGCCTGCACTTGTTTCTGAAAAGGACTAATCATGATCACAGCATAGTCCACAAAAAAGGAGAGGCATAACTTGGCAATGGTGACTTCAGAGCTTGCCTACAGAACATACTACTTGGAAAACATGTGCGTGTATGTTCACATATCACATACAGGGGTTTTGTTGCCATTATCATTGATAGTGTTAAAGTGATTAACAATCCCAATATACATTTTATTAACATTCAAAAACACTATTTCAATAAAATAAAAAGCAGATTTTTAAAAAAAAAACAAACTCTCAAGCATCTAGATATTATCACTACTTTCTTTATCTCCTTCCCTGTCTGCACTAACCTTCCCTGGTTATTCAAGAGAAGTAGAAGCCTAGAAGTACATTGGGTCCTCTTTTAGTATGTGCTTCTTCCTAGGAAAAGGCTCTAGAAGAGGAGGGCTTTATGAATAACTCTCATTAAATATCGGGAGCGGAATGTTTTTCTTAAACAAAGGTTCCTTTATAGATTATCCTTCTATCTCATGTTCAATGCATTTGAAGAAGCACAATAAACATTTCCACAAAGTGCACTGGGTTGTTTTTAAACAGTTACATTTTTAAACAGTATATTTAAACAGTATATTCCCAAGTTAATATTTGTGTAATAAATTTAAAACCATTACCCACTTGAAGATAGAATCCAAATTAACAAAAGGCAGTCTATAATTTTAAAACACTCCAAAAATCAAAATGCAAGAGAAAGTGTAAACTGAGCAGATGAATTTCAGTTAAGAAAAGTTTCAAATGGAAAGTTTCCTTCCAGATCTCGTAAGTGTACCAGATCAAAACCCGATTTCTAAATTATTTTTAAGTATATATCTCATTTGCTTGATACAAGAACAGGTTTTCTGCTCCAAGTATCAGTAGAATTTAAACATGCAGTGTACACTGAAGTTTCTAAACTTTGCCTTACTGCTGCAATTCAATCAACTGGAGTCAGGTTTTTCCACTTTCAAGAAGGGATGTATGTTTTATTTAATTTTAGTATGTTTTTATAACATAGAACGGTAAATTAAACTATTTTAAAAAAAACAAACACAAAACCAACCTCAAACTATATCAGAGTCATTTTTCCTTGAAAAAGTCCATGTCCTTTACAACAACTATTTCTCCCTCCCAAAAAAGGAGAAAAAAATTGGTTCCACTTTCTACCCTTGAAATGAAGAAATTAAACCTTAAAAGCTACAGCGTTGTCATTTTCTAACTGCAAGAACTGAGCTGATGAGTTTATTTTTTTAAAAGAACGCAACAAAACAAAACGCAAAGGACCATCAGTCCACAATGGGATCAAGTATTCTATAAAGAGAAAGAGACAACTTTCCTTTCAATCCATATACAGTACTGAAAGAAATTATCAATACTCATTTCTGGGTTTAGAAACAGGATCTTTACTTATAGACATGTTATTAATGAATGTCAATTCATAAGCAACAAAAAAGTGCCGTCACATTTGGACAGGCAGTCAATAAACCTGTCTTCTTTGAAAAATAAATAAATAGGAAAGCAGATAATGTTTCTTTTTACAACAGCAGTTTCTCTAGTGCAAATAAACACTGTAAAACATGATTAGCTAATAAGCTTTGTAACTGTACCTTAAAAGAAAATTTGCGATTTACGCGATCTTCAGGTCCAACTGGAGATATTACATAACTAGGCAATGGTATGCTACCCAGAACAGATTCTTCTCTGCTGTCTGTTGAATAAAAAAAATAGAATCTAATTCACTGCACTTTTCAGTGGGGTAACAATACATTCTGGGATAACAACAGGCGTTAAGCAGAAAAAAGAGCGGCTTCAGACTGAATATAAAGGAAAGCATTCTCCCCATTAGGACAGGGCAGCAGCAGAACAGGCTGATCAGAGAGGCTGCGCCATCTCCATCCTTGGAGGTTTTCAATGCCTGACTAGATTAAACCCTGAGCAACCTGGGCTGACTTCTTTCCTGACCCTGCTTTCCCCAGGCACTTGGACTAGACACTTCCTGAAGTCCATTCTGACCTGAATTTTATGACTCAACACCAATGGTACATGGAGAAAAATGTTTCATTTCTAAAGAAACAAGACTGAATTTTTTTTAAAAAGAAAATTTGGGGGTGGAGGGGTGGTGTTATGGAGTTTTTTGGGTGGTAATTTTTTAAATTCATACAGAATAATATGCTTTGAAAATAAAGCTTATTGTGACAAATGAACTCTGACAGGCTGAATAATGTGATGGACCTTCCATTTGGCATTTTACATCTAGGCTAATTGCTATAATCAGGAAACCTCTATTTCTGCTGGCTCTAAGTGGATCAGTAGGAGAAATGCAGTGCCTAGAAACATCAATTTGAGTTTCATATTCCATACTGCTTTCCAAAAATTGTAGCACACTACACAATATTCAAAACTTTAATAATAACCTTATGCAATCCATTATTCCTACTTCAGCCTAAGATCACATCTAATCTCTTTTTGGTAGAAATACTGGATTCAGAAGTTCTCACTCTTACACTGAGCCCTGGATTAAAGATGAACCAATGCCCTGAGATCGGGCCATACTGCATTCTCAAAAAAATCACCTGTCCAAGTGCAACCAAGTAGGCTACACAATACAAGCCACAGATAGGATAAATCTTAAACTGGTATTGCTGCCAAATGTTCTGCAACGTAAAACTTGGCATCTATCAAGGATAACTGATGTGACAAAAGATCATACAGCACCCCCTTGTTTACCAACTCTGGCGTGAAATTCGCTTTACATTAAAGACATATGGATAAGTAATTGTTTCACTATGCATCTTCTCAGAATACCTAACTGTATCTGAAAAGTTCAATTAGCTTATGCTTGCAATGTGATTTAAACAGGTGAACTAAACAAAAGAGCTAGTATCTACTCACCTTTGTAGTAAAATAAACAATAATCAGCAAGCACAAACCATCTTCTTTTCCATAACCGCATTCCAGAGCTATCCTGAAATTCAAGAAATTTGACATACTTTTCATTTAAGGAAAGCTAACATCTTATCAAACAATTTTGTACTAGTGGATAGTTTACCAGAAGTTTACCTAAACATGGTACTAATTGCAAAAACAAGTGGTTTTCATTAGCAAAATATTATGTACTAAGAAAGGTAAGAGGCAAAACATACAGCTATAAAATAATCGGAGTAGAATATTCAAACTGCTAATTTTCATTAAGTAATTAAATTTGCATCCCAAACAGCATTCAGATTAACCTTATACACAACAAACACATTTTATCTAGATAGATTTATCTTCAATAAAGAAAAAAAGTCTGCATCTGGGTGGCACAAACTCCAACAAGGATTGCCTGTAGACCAAGATGAGAATCACTACACCACTGAGAAGTATGACCTTAGATTTCAATCATCCCCTATAATTTTACAGTCACTCTCCTGTATGTTACCCCTGCTTAAAATCTAATTTAATCAAATATTCCTTAGGAAATAAACCAGATTGCATAATGTGCAAATTCTAATGAAATATAATATAATATGCCTGTGGAGATCTATGCCTCCCTCTCTAGATAAAATATATATCACCTTGTCAAAATGAGTAATATTTACATTGAAATTAATGTTGGAAGATTGCAAAATTGCCAGACTGTAACCTAAGCAAGTACAACTTATTCAGCTGAGGTAGGCCTTGATGAAACCAGTAGCACAGAAAGTGTCTTCAGTCTTTAAGTGCTTAAAAGTAGACGTAAGAAGACAGAAGGAAATAGCTAGAGCAATGTTGCAGATACTATTTCCCTTCTTTCTGCAGTCATATTAAGTATGCAAGTACTTTCTTCTCTTTCCTTTTTCATGCTACAATGCTGTCAACACATACTGTATCTGAGTTCTGATTCTGTCCTGAAAACTAATGGACTTGGGTAGTGGATGTCAAGAGAGTTGACAGCAGTTCTCCATGCAGAAGGAAGCCAACGGCTGTCAGCGATTACACTTTCATGTATATGTAGAATCATAATTGTAAGACTCAGTTTTCAGCCTTCACCTCCTCATCCCTAAACCTAGCCCCTGAATCTCTGGTGATAATCTGATGGATGCAGACTGCCAAATTAGAAGAAGGGAAGTACTCTCATACAACCGTTTGTTTTACTTTTTGCATGCAAGGATGTGCTACTGTCAGCTTAAGAGTTCAAGATGCAGCAGCTGTAAAATTCTGTTTGTTGGATGAAATCCTACAATACAGCCTTTGCTTGGATACTGGTCATGGCCACAGCAATGTGTGGTGAATGGATCCCCATCTCCCTTCATTTTGTCCCTCCAGTTTTCAAAGAATAAAAGGCGTATGGGTTAGAATTAAGCCTTTGATCAGGGTATAAGGGCATAAGGAAGCAGACGGAATAAGGGCTTTACAGCCAACCTCAGGTTTACAGCGCATTCTGAGGGAGGCCAAGATCAGCATGGCAGCAAGCTGACAGGATAAAACAGGGAAAATAACAAGATCTAGACAACAAAATTATAGCCTCAACATTTAACCATGATGTTCATGTCCATTTATCACTGTTTCCACTTCTGAAACAAACCTGTACATAGAACTTGGTTTTCAAACTTGCTGAGCACAAGCCCCTCATGACAGGAGCTTGTGGGAGCACCTAATGCTGCCTTGCATCACCAATGTTCATGCTTCTGGTTTTGCAGTTACATGAAAGGCACTTACTTTTGCTTGATGTGGTATATGAATAGAAACAGATGATTACATGCATACCTGTTTATGTAGCCAGCCTCTTACTATAACAGGAACATTGGGATTCCTCCTGATAGCTTGATCCCTCTTTCCAAAGCTATGAACTTTGTTTCCAGCCTTCATAACCTGTAAAAAAGTATAATGTAGTGGAGGTTTTAAAACTGTACTGAGACTAATTTCTTATTACAAATAGCCTCACTGCAATAATTCATACTTCATTACACAGAAACAAAGTATTTATAGCATTTTCAAGGGCAAGTAAATAGACAACAATATTTACAACATAGCAAAGTCAATCTTCCACTTTCATCAATGTATCAGTGCCAGGATGGTCTGCTTACTCCCAGCTGAACAGCAGCAGCACTGGTGAATCAAGTCAGAAAGGCAGCACTGCTGAAGTTTCAGTATGCTTGGGAAGTATTTTTGATTGTACTACAAGAGCTGCATGCCTGTTTCTCTCTGCAACTTAGTACAAGTCTCTTACAAACAGGACTTTATGCACATGAATCCTACTCTTGCTCTTCATTGTCCCTGAGGGGTTTGGCTGTTTTTTGTATTCCTTCCTGTTCAAATTCAAATATTGGTAGCTTAATAAATGTTTGAACTTTGATCCGGCAAACAAAAGGAGAAGACAGAGTGATGCTGTTAAGGAAGAAACCTAGATGGCAGTAAGTGGAAATCACAAACTAGGCAATGGTTTGTGTTTTACTGCAACCTCAGTTTTGACACGCGTGAGCAAAATTATTTCAAAAACAAACCAGGAAAGTCTATTGGTCCGGGAAAAAGCGAGAATCTCTGGATGAATAATCTGCCTGTTCTTCTCCAAGTTCAGCACAGTTTGTTACTGCAGTTGCTTTAGGAACCTCAGGTGCACAAACCACCGTTACGTTTGCTCTCACGCCAAGGAAACAGCTGTCCAGATTCGCTGTTTCCTTCCTACAATATCTCTCCTTTGTTTGAATCTCTCCTCCCAGCTGGTCAGGGTACTGACGCTCTGTCATCTACAAGCAAGCAGCAGCTCTGGAAACAAGCACTTTAATCTGATGCAAGGGGTGACACCATAAAAATATTTCAGTGTACTGCCTCCTGCCAGTCAAACAACATCTGGATCAGAAGACAGCATATATAATAACGTGCTAGCAAAATATGATAATTTTAGATGGATTCTGATAATTTTGATGACAGACTTTATCAAGCTGCACTGAATTTCACACATTTCAGTAGACATAAGCACACATCTTAACACAGGATTAAGTTAATGGCAATAATCAGTAAGAAAAAAAAATCCACTTTTTCTTTGGTGCTATAGCATATATAACAGCAACATTAATTTAACACTTGTAAGGAGATATCAAAGGGCAGATTTTACTAGATAGCTTCCCTGCGGTGTGTTTACCAGGAAATAGCATGCTGATTTCTGCTCTGCTGAGAAGTCAGGTGAGCCACATGTCATGGTCATTTCTGTGAAATGCTGTGACACTTCGGAGACACCTTACCTGATACCTCAGAGGAGTCTGGCCAAGAGTTAGTCATGGCCATTGCCCCTGCCACTCGGCTGGCAAGAACTAGTTCACTGTAAAAGCCAGCTGAGAATGGTATCACCAAGATCTCTCAGCCCATTTCTCTGCCATGCATATGCTAAGGCATCAGCTAACAGGCTGTAGAGCGCTAGCTTTGTGAAAATACAGCATGTCAATTACGACCACAAAACTTCTCAGTACTAACTAACAGATCTACAAGCAGCAAATCTGACACTAAAGGAAGAAAGAAAAAAGATGTTTTGGATTTCGTGTTTGCTACTGAAAATATTTCAAATGTGAACCTGTGTCCAAAGATCGCTTTAAATGACCACACAAAGAGGACAGCCAAGCTCTAGATTGTCAGGCTAAGTCATATGTATTTTCTTTTGAGAAAAATGAGAATCAATTGAGTCAAGATTTTAAAAAACCTGTTGCAAAATGTTAGATGTAACAGCTACATTACAAGGGTGATGAAAAACAAGGCCCAAACTATTTATGGCTTTGAAAGTCAAAAATCTGTGCTTTGCACCTGAACAGAAATCAGCTTACAAAAGGTACAGAATTTTCTTTCTCATATTTATCCTATGAAGGATGAATTAACTGAGGTACAACTAAAGTATGGCTGATTTACACATAGAGCAGGGTTCAAATTTGATTTTTTTTTTTATCAGATACCTGTCAGTGATAAAGCACTTGGATTCTCTGACCTTACTTAATTTAAAAAAATAAAATAAAATATGGAGACCACAAAATAGAAAAGTTGTCCTTGGACTTGGTCTAAGGACCGACCAATTTCTATTACATAGGAGAAGGAAAAGTTCTCCTAAAGGTGTGCCTTCTGTATCAATATAATATCCATAGTAGAAACAAAGAATAATTCTATAATGCTTTATATCATTTACATTTTCCTATCATATATAGCACTGATCCTCTCATTATGCTCTGGAATAAGACAGTGTAACAGATACTGAATGTCACACCTTGCTAGAATAAAAGGATAGTTTAAAAGAAAATGTATATTTTTGGAACTATTTGTCTGTACTTCAGTACCCTTTTCCTAATTTAAAATATTCTGAAATCATCGTCATGTGTTTTGAAAATGCAGGTCAGAGCAGCTGCCTGTGTCACTGAAGACAAAGAAGCTGCTTTTGACTTCAGTACATGTGTTATGCTGGCTTGTTTGTGAATGACTCGTAAGTTTTTGTAAAAAAACAAAAATGTCAAGAGCCAAAATTTTCAAACTCCTTTTCATCACTGCTTCTTTACAATAACCTCTAGCTGAAGAGGGAAGTTAATAACTTAAGTTATAAAATGGAATTTATTGTTTTTTCTAAAGCGGACAGTAAAAAAAAACAACCAAAAACCCAAATGTAGACAGCCTTCCCCTTGGAACAGATTTTCTAAATAAAAAAAGGAAGACTGTAACTTGGTAAAAATATGCAAATATGTACACATAAGAGAACACTCAACTTGCAACCTACATGGAATTAAAAAAAACACAACACCAAAAACCAGCCCACCTTTCAAAATCATAATCTCTTCCACTGAAAATAATCTCAGTGTTTCACTGATGAATGAACTCATGCATCCTTCTAGTATCTCTAAGAAAACTAGTAAAAAATCCTTTATTTTCACATAGTTAAAACTGAAACTCTCAGAAATCCCTGCTCTTGACATTGAGCATTCATCTACAGTGGCTCTGAACTAAACTGTGTTCTACACTCCAGCTTCAGACAGCCTCACAGAGCTGGCACCATTGCCTATTTCTCTTAACTGTTAAACACGTTCTTTTTTTAACTGCTGCAATCCTCATCAGCTCATCTTGGAAAAACACTTGTAATAATCAGCACCGTTGACAATTCAATTGCTTCTTTTCCACAGAATCCACCCAAAACACACTCTCAAAATGTAGAATCATAGAATAGTTAGGGCTGGAAAGGACACCAAGGTCATCAAGTTCCAACCCCCCCTCCCATGGGCAGGGACACCTCACACTAAACCATGTCACCCAAGGCTCTGCCCAGCCCGGTCTTGAACACCGCCAGGGATGGAGCATTCACAACTTCCCTGGGCAACCCATTTCAGTGCCTCAACACCCTAACAAAAAAGAATTTCCTCCTTATATCCAATCTAAACTTCCCCTGTTTAAGTTTTAACCCATTACCCCTTGTCCTATCACTACAGTCCCTAACGAAGAGTCCCTCCCCAGCATCCCTGCAGGTCCCCTTCAGATACTGGAAGGCTGCTATGAGATCTCCACGCAGCCTTCTCTTCTCCAGGCTGAACAGCCCCAACTTCCTCAGCTGGCTCATGTTCATTTTCTCATTGACCAGCACCCCCAAGTCCTTCTCGGCAGGGCTGCTCTGAATCTCTTCTCTGCCCAACCTGTAGCTGTGCCTGGGATTGCTCCGACCCAGCTGTAGGACCTTGCACTTGGCATGGTTAAACTTCATGAGGTTGGCATCAGACCACCTCAAAAGCGTATCAAGGTCCCTTTGGATGGCATTCCTTCCCTCCAGCATATCAATGTATGTAAGTAATAATATACGCATTACACTGCTATCCTTTATGCTTCTGACTTGGCCAAAGTACTGCGTAGCACAGTAACATTTACAAGTTTCCATTCAGATCATCAGATGCTTTAACAGACTAAATTCTAAACATACCTTACTCTCAAACTGAAATAGATCTTTATTCCTACATATCCTTCATCTGTAATCAATATAAATGGCTTTTAACATGGTTAATAATGTAATTGAATTGGCAATGAACAAGCAGATCTTTGGGACAGACAACAATTGTGGTTTATCAGCCTGTTCTTCTGCTTTTTTTCTCTCAACTCCTCAAATTTCAAAAGGAAGGGTAGATTACATTGGTATAAAGTCTGCAGACAACTTACTCAGCATCAGCATCAAAACGGTGAGGCTCACCCAAAAAATCTATGTGTATTTCTGCAGAACAGCCCATTTCAGCTGTCTTACAGAATGATGTCTTGTGTATTTATACACACATCAATGAAACATGACATTTTGGCTTTTTTCTTTTTATTCTTTCCAACATGCTCTTATTGTTGTACATGGTTCAAGTGACACTTCGACAGAACACATTAATTTCTCTTTCCACAAAATTATTTATTTCAGAAGTTTTATTAAATCCAAATTCAGACTTTGAACACTGCAACAAGCAAGCCAGATGTCTTCATCTCTTTCATCTTGAACTAAGAATGACAAATCCCCTGTACAGTTGGCAGCTTACCTTCACCCTCCATCCCAAATGGAGTAATCCTTAGCTGTCAACTTTCTGCAGAAGAATCAAGTGCAAAGCCGCATACCTGTTCCTGCATTTTCTGATTTGGCACTACTTCAGTGTGCATAGCTCTATATAAAAATCAGTTTGAATTTGGCTGGGATTCCAACACTAATCCTACATGGTTTTGTGATGGCATTCGCAGGGCAAAATTCTGAAAGCATTTAGTAGAAGATAATAATTAGCTATGGGTAGCTAGAAACGTTTGCTGTGAAAGACAGAATATGTCTCTGGCTTCGAGATTGTGTCTCAAGTGTGCATCTGGGAACTCAGTCTTTGAAAGAACGATTACAGAATTTATGGAAGAAAACATTCAGAAATAGAAAAAAGCATCTTAAAATCTACACTCAATGTGCCAAGAATCAACCTCAAAATGGAGGACACAGGTTATTCACTTTATAGCCTTTGTTCTCATTGCCAGCTCACTTCAGTTAAAATTTTGCGTTAGGAATTCAACAGATCTTCCAACTCTACAGAACAACAGGAGTGATTTCAAGCCTGGAAATACATGCAGTGATGAAATAAAGCATGTATAAGATGGACGTTAGCTCTCCATCTCCTTTAGCTGTGCGGTTCTGGTATCTTCAGTGAACTAGCCTTTAGCATACGGGTGACCCTGTAAGTTTTATCCAGTCACCATTTCTGATTTCACTGCTTTGCAAAGCCTGATTGTATCAGTGCAAATATGCTGACAAAGGGAAGCAGAGGGGAAGGTGACAGAGGATGCACGCTTTTTGGCAGAAGTGTGACAATGAAGAAATCCCCAGCTGAAAGTACAGTATCAGGTCCCCATTAAGTTTGCTGATTTGAAGAGTGAAAAAACAAGCCTTGTGCTTTCAAGGCTGGTTTCGGGGGTTTGTTTTTTCAGGAAAAAAAAAAAAAATCAGAATAAGGAGCATAAATACAGCAAATACAAGTGCCCAAGTCCCAGGTACTTTGGTAAGTTCAACTGTTAGAACATCAAAAAGAAATGGATAACTTTATCACATTAAGTGATAATTTAATCACATTAAGTGATAACTTTAGCACATTAAAGATAAATATCTTCTTGAGATTTGACACATGACAGTCTTTGTGTTGATCCAACAACCTATACACTTCAGATCTAAGAAAAAAACTTATTTTATTTTTCTTTTTAGCTTTTCATAGAATTGTTTTAATCTTCCCCAATATTCACCCAAGCATATCAAAACACTAGATTTTAAGTGATTTCAACTCAATAAAATATCTTTGCAGCCAATTTGGCAAAGTCCTATCTTCAACCAAATTACTTAACAGGCTTTGCACTACTGCAGTTTTTCAACAAAACAAAACAAAACTGAGAAGTTGAAAAACTGCAGACAAAGTTAAGAAATCTTATTTCTGCTAATTCTTCCAGTATCCAACCCCTTCCTATTCTTACTGTACTGTAACATATTGTAAGGTCAAAGAAGCATTAAGATAGTTGCTGACACTTCAAGCACAGTGCTCGATTATAGTTTGTGCAGTAATAAACACAGGCCCTTTGTAATGATAAATAATGGATTTTTCTATTATTAAACATTCTGTGTGTGAAAATGGTGTCCTCACTGTTCGTGCACTACAGTGATGGCAGAAAGGGATCCAAGTTGTTACTAGAAAGAGGAACAGCAGTAAGATTTCATGGAAAAGTAATAACTGCAAATTATAATTCCTACTATTCCTAGAACTTTTTGACGTATACACTGGACTGTCAAAAGACTTGCTGGAATACTAGTATTACACATACTTACTTCTGTTCTTAAGAAGCCTCACAATAATTACTCTTTTTCAAATTATCATTCAACACTATCATGTGGATACACAGTGCTCCTATACCTCTTCTTTGAGGTAAGTTATTAGACTCCCAGCCTAAGCCCATAGCCCTATTAAAATTAGGTTTAAAATATTACTGGATTAAAGTGACTGAAGTTCTATTCACAAAGCTGAAACAATAGCATTCTTCCTTTACCTTAGAGACAGGTTTTGTATCAACAGCAGATGTAGTTACTGCAGTGGATGTTTCACTGACCATGCTTGAAGGTCTTTGGGTTATCTGTTGCTTGGACATAGATGAATTCTGCCTAGAAAACAAACAAAACCAGATAATCAAAAGCACATTGTTTCAAACAGTCATCTTTGCCTTTTCATATTTAAGAATCACAGTCAGCGAATGAATGACAGGCTACACAAACATTTCCCACACATCCACAGCTTCCTTGGTACTACCCCTATTATTTTGATTTCAGTATTTTTCTAGCAGATCCTGACAGCGACATTTGATGATTGCCATTTTTCTATGTATCAGGAGGAAAAACCCTGCCAAATCTAACAGAGAATCATGATAAAAAAAAGACCACTCTGAAAAGATAAGTCTAATGCAGAGAAACGAAATTTTGCCAATTTTAGAGTTTTGGCTGCAAACATGTGAAAGAGCCAGTACTGGGGAGGGAATGATAGGAGTCAGCACTTTGCAATAACAAACTTTTTAGTTAATATATTAGCATACTGTTAGATCTTTCACTAAATTCATGTTAGCTCTTTAAATCTTCCCAACATATGATTCATACTGAAAAATGAATTATTAAAACACATTTTAAGTGAGATGGCACAATTAATAGCAGGTATTATCAGAAATAAATAACTTCTGAGTCATACGAAGATTTAAGAAACCAGCTCAGATGCAGATACCCATTTAAAGCATAGATGAGATTAATCCTACCATAAGTACCTGTTCAATGTGTAAGAATTCAGAACAAACAGCTACATGCCAAAATGGGGATAAACAGAAGTGCAAAATCCTGTGGAATCCCACATGCAGGTTGTGAAGAGAAGCCTCAGCAGCCAAGCTTGACAACTTTTCAACCAAACCCACAGGCAGTATTTTCAAAAATCAGTAACAACATAGTTTAGTGAATTATATGTAAGGAACAAGTAGCAATACAGTCACATCAGAAAACCAAAACAAATCAAACTATTAAACATCTATGATTTTCCTTTTCACATTTCAGCAATTCACCAAAGCCATTTAATACAGAGTAATTGTGAGCAGTTACCACTCATAAGAACAGAGAAGAACTCATGACTGTGGTAGCTCAACACAAGGTTTAGCTGAGGACAAGGTGTTTGCCATCATTGCTCTTCCTCAGTTACAACCTAAACAATTGTCTGTCCAAAAGCTTTTATAATTGATTTGGTGTCAGGGAAAGCATATTTTTCCATTTGTGACCACAAAGTTTCAATTAAGCTTGCAAGGAAATAACACAACTTTGATCCCATTTCCTTTATGCCTCCCTTATCTGTCATGAATCCCTTCCTTCTTTCTAACTTTCATACATAAGTCCAAGTCCAAAATACCAGAACAAGCTACAGCAAGTCCCTAAAATCCCTGGCCAGCCTTCAATGCACAAGAGCTTCATTACATCAGTTTGAGTCAATTTGCCTAACCTCCCATAGACCAAGTCTCCTACTTCAGTGTTTAATCAACTTTAGGAATATACAGTTTCAGCAACAGGCAGATTAAGACACTTCCCATATCTAATGCTGCCTAAGCTATTTCTGTTGATCAACCAGTTTTATTATCTGCTTTGACTCTGTTTTTACTTGTTCCCTTTCCACTTTACAAACTTTCAAAACAGATAGAAAATGCAGACTTGCAACATGCCCGCATCTTACTTGGCTTTTCTTAATATTTATCATCAAAAAGGTTCCATTTCCCTGCTCAAGGCAACTAAACTGAGAGTAGGAATTTCAATAAGGGAGGAACACTAACAGGGATGTGACAGAGAATTTTAATCTGCTTCAAGATCAATTGAAAGCATTAGATTTTATATCTTTAATAAGGCCACTAGAAATGAGTGGCAAACCTATGAAAACAAAACATAACCAAGGAAAAGGTTTGGGCTTAGAAGACACAAAATTTCTCTTCTTTCCTTAAGGTTTATATTGTTTACAATGTCCACAATACAAACTACTGAGTTTTGTTCTGTAGGACAGTCACAGGATACTGTCCAGATACTCACTGTGGCAAGGAGGGAGGAAATAAAGTAGTGGGGGAAGAGGAGAGAGGATTTAACATACATGTCCAGAACAATAGTTTGGTTAAATAATTTTTTTTCCTTTTACCAGTAGCTATTTCAGAGAGAACCAACTGTCTCAGGAAAGACAAAAAAAGAACAATAACATTTAAGCTTCAACAAATTTGAATTAATTTTTCTAATAAATTATTTGTATGGGAATTAATATGGGAAGAAAAATAACCCCAGAGGAATGGGTTTAATCTACAAGTTCAACTCTGATTGCACAGATTTTCATTATTCCAAAAGATACTGTTTCACATTGGTTAAAATACTGCAGCTAAAGAAAAACAGTAAAAAATTTAGAACTGGAGAGGAAGATAAGCTTTATACGTTTTTAACAAGACCATCACTATAAAAAAAATCCTAATGAAATACAGAACACTAAATTCAATTTCCTAGCATTTGTAATGTTGACATTTAAGCAATTTCTCTTCTAGTTGCTACTGAAAATGACCACTGCCAATAAATCATGCTGTCCTTTTCTAGTAGCATCAAGATTAATGACGAACTTCAACTTCACAAGGGAAAAGATGTTTTTTAAAAAATGTGAGGTTGTTGCCATGTGGAAGAACTCAAATAGTCAGGAAAATGAGACAGCAAGTCCATTGAAAGAGAAAACACATTATTATTCTCCTACAAAACATTTCTGGCAGCCAACACTTGAGATCCAAACTTTCCATAAATGATATGTAATAGAAAACCCTAAACAATACTGAAGTTAATTTAATTATTTGTATATGCTATTTCAAGGATAAAATAAGATTTGTTGCATGAAATCAAAACATAACAAAACTCATGAATTCACATCTCTTAATTGCTAATTAATACTCTCAGCCTGGTTTTGAAAGCAAATAAAAATATGCAGAATTACCTGAAATATCCCAGGATGTTAATGGAGTTAACACTGTTCTGACCGTATTTACGGATTCATCTTTAAACATAAGTGACTATAGCGTTATTTCTCTGCATTCAGAAACATTTGTTCAAATCACCATTACCAATGATGTTTGATAACATCTGTTATCCAACAGTTCATTCTGTCTTGGTCATAGTGATGTTTTTGTCTATTTGCAGGACAGTTTGTTTACTGCCTCCCCCAAGGGTGTGCAGACATATGCAAAATTGCAGTATGTACATTCAGAGATCCAGTCCCTTCTAAATATTTTAAAATACTTGAAAATAACACTTTATGTTGTACCTCCTGTCAAGCAACATCCTGATCTACTTAAACAATGCTAGTAAGGCTACAGAAATCATTTACCACCTAAAATATCTACATGGCCAATATTTGGCTTATTAAAACAAACACTGAACAATGACAACAACAAAAAAAATTTAATACACCAGTAGCCCATAATGAGAACAAAATACGACAGAACACACTCCTTGTCTCTAAAAGATCATGAAGATTAGTTGACTTAGAAGATCCACATTCATACCAGCAACATAAAAAGTTTCTTTTGTTGGAACTATATACAACTCAAAAATATCATGTCAATCTAGTTTTAAGTCTAGTAAATTTACTATTCAACTAGATAAAAAAAAAAAATCTGTCCTAGTATTTCTATACATGTAAACATGGCAGATATTTCTTTGGGGGTTGGCTGAGTTTCCTCCATTCTCTCCACCTGATATTTTTGCTGCTATAGCAACAAAATGCAATAGACAAAATAAGACAGCTCTCTCCACAGAGGTGATACACAGGCTTTAGCAGCTGCACGAAAAACACGCAAAAAAAGAGGATGACTCTCATTGGATTAAGCACAAAATATTTTTTTACCTATTTTTTTACATTTATGTTAAAATCTTACCTTTTTTAACTTTAACGTGCTATCTTCTCATTTGCAAACATACTATTACAGATACATGGTAAAGCTTCTAATACACAACTACTAGTATTTACCAACAGGTACAATTCAATACATGGCTATAAGTGCCTGCTGCTTCCTTTTGGTATACAATTATTAAAGATCTGTTACTTAAAGAAAGATAAGAGAGAAGAAATGTAAACATTACATACACCTAACCTAAGTAACTGTATCATCGACTTTTCAAAGGAATGCACATGTAACAATGTGGTTAAAGTAAATCTAACACCTGTCCAGCAGCCTTAGCATAGAATCATAGAATAGGTAGGGCTGGAAAGGACACCAAGGTCATCAAGTTCCAACCCCCCCTCCCATGGGCAGGGGCACCTCACACTAAACCATGCCACCCAAGGCTCTGCCCAGCCCGGCCTTGAACACCGCCAGGGATGGAGCATTCACAACTTCCCTGGGCAACCCATTCCAGTGCCTCACCACCCTAACAAAAAAGAATTTCCTCCTTATATCCAATCTAAACTTCCCCTGTGTAAGCTTTAAGCTGTTACCCCTTGTCCTATCACTACAGTCCCCAACGAAGAGTCCCTCCCCAGCATCCCTGTAGGTCCCCTTCAGATACTGGAAGGCTGATATGAGGTCTCCACACAGCCTTCTCTTCTCCAGGCTGAACAGCCCCAACTTTCTCAGCCTATCTTCATACGGGAGGTGCTCCAGTCCCCTTATCATCCTCGTGGCCCTCCTCTGGACTTGTTCCAACAGTTCCATGTCCTTTTTATGTTGAGGACACCAGAACTGCACACAATTTTCCAAGTGAGGTCTCAGGAGAGCAGAGGGGCAGGATCACCTCCTTCAACCTGCTGGTCATGTTCCTTTTGATGCAGCCCAGCATATGGTTGGCTTTCTGTGCTGCAAATGCACACTGACGCTGGCTCATGTTCATTTTCTCATAGACCAACATGCCCAAGTCCTTCTCCACGGGGCAAAAGATAACGCAGCTCAAGTTACAGATTCCTGACAATGTGCTATGTTTTCATCCTGCAGTTACAACAGAGTTAAGGAAATCAGATTTTGGCTTAAAAAGCAGAATTGATGTGATATTACTTAAAAAGGGAAATGCCTTAGGAAAAACAGTAGTGAAATACAGTCTCAGCCTTCTACTGAAAGTATCCAAGTTGTCATTTCATCAAGTGAAGCAAGGGCATCTGGTTCACAACTGACTCATAATCAAGCTAAAATTACACAGAATCATAGAATCATAGAATAGTTAGGGTTGGAAAGGACCTTAAGATCAAGTTCCAACCCCCCTGCTATGGGCAGGGATACCTCACACTAAACCATGCCACCCAAGGCCTCGTCAAACCTGGTCATTATTGGTATCATTTTCCAAAACTTCTTTTCAAATCTTTTTGACTGAAGATTGCTTCCTGGATAACAAATGGCCAGAGCAGTCCACACATTTGTCATTCCTAATTACTGTAAATTAGTTTTCTGATGTTAAATGTGTCCTTTCAATAGATAAGTTAGTTGCAGCCTGAACAAGTTTGTGCTTAAGCCCACCCACCCACCCCATCCCACCCACCACTAATTCCCAGTCAATATGTTGTGACCACTCCTGGATTTGTCATTAATCATAAATTAGAATCAACTTGTAACATCACAACAGCACTGAAGAACAAATTGCCTTTTATGAAATCCTACTACTTCAGAGAGGATTCTTTATCTGTAAGACAAAAGTACACTTGGTCAAAAGGATCCCATGATGGAAAGTTTCCACAGACCTTGTAAATCCAGAGACTATCCTTCCAACCGTGTTCTGTTTGTGAAAGTCATTTCATCACAAGGTATGATCTGCAACACTGATTCCAAACTAATATACAATCCATACAAACACACACCAAAACCATTTCCACACAAATCCCTGATGCCTGAGGGAAAATAACTGAAAACATGGCATAACTCCATTACAATTCCTGGGCCTAAAGACAGGGAGGTGCTAATAGCTCCTTATTTCAGCAGACACCCACAATGCGTCAACAGTGTCATTGGACAGGAATTCAGATACAACTGTGATGAACAGCACTGGTGTAAAACCCACACTGTCGCATAGAAGCAGTACAAAACTTAGGAAACCAGAGCATCCCACACACTTGAAAATGACACCTTTAAAGCAATTTTAACTGATATCTTAAAACCATCTAATTTTAAAAACACTCTGTATGTACTTCAGGCCAATAATAAAGCTTAGAAAAATGTTCTTCCGATAACTGTCTCCTGAGTAGTCACTATACACATACTCCTCTCTATATCCTTTCACCCATTCCCTCATCTTTTAGAACATTAATCTTACTACATTGTAAGATTTTTCCTGCTTTTGATACCATCTCAGTATGAGTAACTAAAGTCTAGAGATGACAAGTTGTGCCCATTCATCTGACTGCCCTCCAAATAAACACCTTCATTTCTCTTAAAAAAAAAATTCTACCGTACACAAAAAGTCACTCAAACTATGTCATCACCAGCACGTTGTTCTTTCACTTCTGCCTGTAATATTTTATCTGCTACTGAGATTACAAAAGCAGAAACAGTGTGGCAAACCCAGGGAGGCACTCAGAGGAGTTTTAGCCAAACACCTGTTTTTCCTTACACATGTACAAATCTTCTTTGTATTAAATATGACTGGACCTTTACAACAGAGTAATTAAAAAAATCAATTAACAGGTGGAAGCTGGAACATAGATGGACAGTGGCTGTTGTCCAGACTGCCTTTGAGATTTGCTCCATTCCAAGATACCTGTTCTCCTCACTAAATGAATTGGAGCAGCTCCTCTGGATACCTGTCATGAGCCAAATCCCTCCGAGCAGCAAGCCATCCGCATACCATGTAACACCTGGGGTGACCTCCAGCTCGGTAGCTGTCCTGCAGTCTTTGTGCAAAGGCCTCTTCCATACACTGCAAAATATGTTCAACATCCTATATCACACTGGTTCGCAGCAGGTGCCTTAACATAGCACTGGCCCTTGGACTTGTTTTGGGCTTGGGGAAGGGCAGTTCAGTGTCTCAAGGTTGTTCCAGAACCTCTGAGCAGAGACCTATGCAGTCATGCTCTACTTTTCTCTCCAAGTCCACAAGAGAAGACATTGTCCTCAGTCTCCTGGCAGTCTTGCATGCTCCTTCTCTGAGCCTCCTTTCTCTTGATTTTACAGTGCTTTAAATTAAATGTAAAGCGAATTAGATGTTACACGGTTTGAAACATAAAGCATTAAGAATTGTATGGTCAGCCATACAAACCACCAATCCAGGCCACTACAGCCTGCTGCCAGCCTCTGTGACACATGAAGGGCTGAAGGCTGCTTAAATAGTGTTAGAAGATTAGGCTGGAAAGGGAAAAGCTATCTGGTGTTGTCCCATTCTCTTGCCCTTTGGAGTGGTTTTAGAAGTAATGTAAAACTTTCTCCTAGACTCCATCTAGGGAAGATATCCAGTCATCCCATTACAGAAGGGATTACAGGAGCAATCTAGCATGCAGGATGATAGGAGTAGACAGGGAGTGATCCAGTGAACCATCAAAATGCCCAGATACGCCACTTTGAACACATGCATTTCTTCTTTTTTTTTTTTTTAATAATCAGACAATCAAGATAAAATGTGCTGGAAACCCATGGATGTTATTCCATTGCTCTAGAATACATTGAAAAATGCCTAATCAACCTTTATATTTATTTTTTTTTTTTTATATACTAGCCCAAGATAGGGAATGTAGAAAACCTAAAACCTAAGAAAACCATGGAATTACAATGGAAACAAGTAATATTTTGTGCATTACAATTTCAGTACAAACCTACCAGTTTGTTCTAAAGACACTTTACATTTATGTTCTCTATGTCTGATATTTCTATAAGGCTAAAGCAGCATTGCTTAAGTATCCTATTTATATTGTCTTTTTTGCTTGCTTATTGGGGAGTGGCGGTTCTTTGGTTTTGTTTTTTATAAAGATCTGGTAAAGATTTTCTCTCAAGCCCTAGCATGGAACAGTGCTAAAATCAAAAACATCACAATGAGAAGTAAATTTTTAAGCATAAACCATATCAATGACATTTTTTTCTACGAAAAGAAGAACTGCCAAAATACTAAACTACAGCAGGTAAAACTACTTACTCTTCTCGCAAAATAAATTCAATATTTTCTGGAGAAACCTGTCCTGTCACAGGATGTCTAAATGACGTGGTCTGCTGATTATGGCTGAAATGAAAAAAAAAAGAAAAAAAAAAAAGAAAAGAAAAAGGAAATTAATATTACTAAATATGGCAAAATATATCTATGACCTCTAAAAGGAAGAACTTTTTACATTGAAGCTTTGCTGCTGCGACTCCAGAAATGAAACATATTTCTGATGTACTTTTAAGAAATGTTTTCAGCTCCTTCCTGCATTCTTGTTGCCTTTGTCAATGACACACTGTACCATTTAATTATTAAACAGGTTAATGTTTTAAAAGAAAGCTAGTTGCAATCCTTAGTTAGGGAGACACAGTTGAATTTATGATTATCTACACCTGATGGTTAGCAAATTATTTAAGCATAACATAGAAATGACACCACATAAATTACTGATTTGTTCTTCTGTAAATGTCACAGACTAGAACCAGTAAAATAATTAAAAATGTCACTTGACATTTTACACAATTTGTAATATTTAATAAGATCACTGACAGATTTTGTAGAAGCTATTTGTTGCATGCTTTTTTTTTTCCTCTAGTATGGAATTTCTTCAATGTTATTTCCCTTACACCTCAATGCAGAGGTTTATATAACCTTAGCCATTCAGCTGCATGGCGAATATAAACATAATTTAGTATTTCATTTCATCTGAGTTGAATTAGAGTCTGGATTTTCCATCAACTATCCCTTCAGAGTACTATCTAGATGTTTTGCAATGCTCAGAGAAATAGTGCTATCTATTAAAGACAATTATTGTATCTGTGTAACTGTACTCATATAATGCAAAAATACAGAGTGAAGAAAGCTTATTTCAAGATAAACTGATAGTCTTCCCTCCCCTCCAAAGTCAGTCATTTCAATTAATTGTATAGAGAACACAAGACAATTTCTAGATTCTCATACGTCATAAGCCCTTTGTTATGCAGGCCTGTCAAAAGAAACATCTAGAAAACCCGTGAAAATCACAAATTTTAAAGAAATAAGAAACCAAAGTTCTTACTTTGGCTACAATTAGAAAGGTTGCGGCTGACATGCAGTTAAGGAGACTTAGAATTATACGAAGTAATGAACCGAGAGCTCACTTATATAAGGTTCTGATTTTTTTATGGGTTTAGTTCACAATAGTTAGGTAAACAACATCCAAAACTAGAATTCCCATCAAATGCAGAAAAATATCATTGAGTATGTTCAGAAAACAAACATAGTAAGACCTCAAAGATCCAAAAATGAACACTTCATCATTTTCTTTTTTTTTTTTTTCATTTTAGAGAAGATTTGGGTTTAACTGTCTAGCACTGCAGGATTTCCACCAGGAATAGAATAAGATATAAAAAAAATATTTCGGGGTTTCAAAGTAATGAAATTCCAAAGCAATAACACTTTTTCAGTAAAGGACATCTAAAAATCAAACAGCTCACGCAGCCATAACATTCAAATGTAAATAGTTCAGAACATGCCTTGATTTTAAAAAACCAAACACAACCTAGCAAAACACACCACCAAAAGCAACCACCGAATGCAATAAACACACACACCTCCAAAAACACCCTCTCCAAAATCAAACAAATAAAAAAACCCACCAGAAAATCAAACAAACCACAAATTACTCACATAAAGTCCCACTTACACCATGAATGGCAAAGGATGTTTTCTGTGTTATGAACTTTTCACCCCTTTTTCCAATATGCCTTGCTACGAGATGTCGTATATAAGGGACCAATAAAGCAAACATTTTCAATAATAAACTGAAAGCTGTGACAACTTATGTTACATGAAAGGACTTTTTCCAGCCTCACCTATTGCAAAAATCCTAACCCTATAGCCACTAAAAACTGTGAACAAGATATTACTTCATTAACTACCCCATGGCACCAGCAACAGCATTCACTCCCTAGGCTGGTGAGAACTGACCTCTGCTACAGAAGTGGGTTAATGAAGTTCCTTTGCAGTTTCTAACTCTTCAGTTTTCCTTTGAAATCCGAGATCAGGAGAAAGTATTTCCATTAAGCCTGCAGTGTAACATGTACAAAGCAACCATCATCTTTTTCTCACAAAAGGACTGAGGAGTATTGTTTTAGAAACAAGCATTTTTATGTGAGTTCATATTCAAATTTTGGGTATATATCCAAAGAAATAAACAGAAACTTGAAGATGTTTTCAAAGAAAATAATACCTAAGTATAAAAATAACATTTACCACACCATCCCATTTTAAGCTGAAAGTCTTTCAAATCAGGACTGAAGCAGTCTGTTAGCCTCTGATATTTAGGCCAGGAGTACTAACTAAAATGCAGATACATTGTTAACTTTAAAAAAAAGAAAGTACCTTGTCAGCTTTATTCTCTAGAGGCAAATATATAATGGGCTGCATCAAAAGAAGCGTGACCAGCAGGTCGAAGGAGGTGATCCTGCCCCTTTACTCTGCTCTCATGAGACCTCACTTGGAGTATTGTGTACAGTTCTGGTGTCCTCAACATAAAAAGGACATGGAACTGTTGGAACAAGTCCAGAGGAGGGCCACGAGGATGATCAGGGGACTGGAGCACCTCCCGTATGAAGACAGGCTGAGGAAGTTGGGGCTGTTCAGCCTGGAGAAGAGAAGGCTGCGTGGAGACCTCATAGAAGCCTTCCAGTATCTGAAGGGGGCCTATAGGGATGCTGGGGAGGGACTCTTCATTAGGGACTGTAGTGACAGGACAAGGGGTAACAGGTTAAACAGGGGAAGTTTAGATTGGATATAAGGAGAAGTTCTTTACTGTGAGGGTGGTGAGGCACTGGAATGGGTTGCCCAGAGAGGCTGTGAATGCTCCATCCCTGGTGGTGTTCAAGGCCGGGTTAGGCAGAGCCTTGGATGACATGGTTTAGTGTGAGGTGTCCCTGCCCACGGCAGGGGGGTTGGAACTAGATGATCTTAAGGTCCTTTCCAACCCTAACTGTTCTATGATTCTAAACTGTCAACAAGCTCTCATCTGAAGGCTTCTAAATTCACCAAGCCTTCCAAAGGTGAATTAGTCCTGTTGCTGAAATTACTAACAGACTAAATATTACTTGCCAATAATAAAAGTTACAGCTGGAAAGCATACATTTCTTCAATATCTGAACAACTGCATTTTGGGACAAGTTTTGCACTTTGAATAGTAAGAGCAGTGAAACAGAAGGATAATTTCTTTACTACATAAAATGCACATGGTGATTCCCAGCCAAGGAGAAGGCATAAAAACCCAAAACTTTCTGCAAATCTGCAGCCTCAATATACTTAGGACTTGACTGGGAAGACAGAAATTAAACCACTGCCACTAATAGTTAGTGTTGCAGACACATAGTGGTTTATTTGAACTTGAAAAGTGAGAGTTTAAGTGTTTTGCCTCGCAGGATTCATTAAGAATAAGCAATACTATTTAAAACAATCTATGCAACAGATGGCTAATGCCCTGCAACAAGGAATTATATAGCAGGGAGACTTTTGTCTACAATGAGAGCAGGCAAACACAGAACAGGTTGCCTAGCAAGACTGTGGAATCTCCATCCTCGGAAAAAATCTGAAACATGGCCAGGTAAGACCCTGAGCAACTGAATCGGACTTTGTAAATTAGCTCCAACTTTAAGTTGGCCTAGCTGCGAACAGGAGCAGCTGGGTCAGATGGGGCCAGAGGTTCTTTCCAACTTAAACTATTCTGTTCTGTCTGCTGCTCCCTCCATCCTTCTCTGCAAATATAATTTAAATCTTAAAATACCTTTGAAGCCTTCCCAGTATTTAAATAAACATATTCTGAGAATATCAGTAGTACCTCGTTTTGATCAGAACAAGAGAAACTGTAGTATTAGACTTACAGATTTAGATTTTGGTTTTTGTTGTTTTCATATCCTTTAAATATTTGCTTCACAGTAATACCTGCTTACACAAAAATAATTACAATAATGTCTCCAGTGGTAGTGACCTAGTAAACTTGTTGCAGTGAAAGTTCTCCCTCCTTTCCAAGCACAAACCAAGAAAAGACTTAGTCCAGTTGTTCTCCAGACACATCAGCCAATCAAGACTCTCAGTAGTTCCTTCAAATAGCAACTGCTATATGTGTTTCTATTGTCCAGAAATCTACCATTTATAACAGGCACAATAAATGAGCCTTAATAAAAGGACACAATGTGCTGCTTTACTCTTCATGCCCCTTTTTTTTTTTAATCTCCCACTAGAGAAAACAAAACTGGGAAAGCTTATGATGCTTCACCATGTGAATTCTGAACACTGTGTAACCTGCATCGGTACACCACCATTCATGTGAAATGCCAAGCTAACTTTTCTAGTAAAACTATGAATTTTCCATGTGATAAATTATGCCATTTTCCCTAGTAATCATCTTTTAATTGTAACAGTTTTGTATTACTCTGATTTTGTATAATTATTAATCAACTTAACCACCAAGGCAAAGCAAGTATGAAAACATCAAAAATTCATGCAAAAATTACATTCACAAGCATCTACCACTACCATCATTATTAAATTACACTATAGACCATTTAAAAGTACTTCTGAATTTCAAAACTACAGAACACCATTTTCCAAGGCTTGTTCTTGGTTTGTGTCTTGGGTTCAGCAGTAGCACTCATTTTTTCTCCTTCTTAGTAGGTGGTGCAGTGCTGTGTTTTTGACTTTCGGCCTGGGAACAGCACTGATAATACTGATGGTTTTAGTTGTTGCTAAGTAACGTTTAGTCTGACCAAGGACTTTCTGGGTCTCATGCTCTGCCAGGGAGGAGAGGAACTGGGAGGAAGCAGAGACAGGACACCTGAATCAAACTAGCCAAAGAAGTATTCCATACCACAGCACGTCATGCTCAGGATATAATCGAGAGTTACCCGGAAGGGCTAGATCACTGCTTGGTCGGGCTGGGTATCAATGGGTATTGTATTCTCTTCCCTTGTTATTTCCCTTATCATCATTATTATTGGTGGTAGCAGTAGTGATTTGTGTTATACCTTAATTACTGGACTGTTCTTATCTCAACCCGTGGGAGTTACGTTCTTTTGATTCTCCTCCCCCTCCCTCTTGGGGGGAGGGGGGAAGAAAGGTGGGGACTGAGCGAAAGGGCTGTGTGGCTGACTTACGGCCTGGGCTTAAACCATGACAGTTTGTAATAGTTAAGACTCAGACTTTTCATAACAGAGTCACAGTTCAAACACCAGTTCTTTCTCATTAGATATTACAAGACAAATTCTACCATTTCACAGCATGCGTACACAACACTTACAAACATAAGTGTGGGCAGTCACCCACTGCATTAAGACCGATGTACTGTAGCAGTTTAGAAAGACTCAAGACGTTCAAGACGTGAACAGAGTTATCTGGCTAACATTAGCCACATGTGAAAGCATGCTGTTTGAGCACCTAATGTAATTTTTTAAGTTGGCCCTGGGTTCAGGAGGTGGAACCAGATGACCTTACAAAGTGGATGATTACTCCTGCTGGGCGGATGGGAGTGATGATATGATAACACCTTTCTGCTCACCATCAGCACGCATCCTAAAACGTTTCTCAGGTGTTGATTAAGTCTGCAAATTTTACATTGCCAATCCTTTGTTTGCACTAACCTAACCTACAATATGATGAAATTTAAGTGATTTAAGCACAGGAAAACCACACAATTACAATCTAGTCTCCATTCTTATAGTGCAATTGACATAGGCAGGCATTTTTAACTGCATGGATACTTTTGCAGAACTCCTAATTACACGACTTCACCTATTCAGGGGGTTGTGGTTTTTTTCTCTTTTTTTTTTTTTCTTTCATTTCATTTTGTATTGAAGTCAAAGCCAGGTTTTAATAATTAACTTTTGGACATGACTGATGCTGATGACCTTTCATTTGAAGTCAAGCAAGTTTATAGACTGCCTCTAGAGTAATCTACATGTCCAGGCAGATGAAGTTGAAATGTACAAATCAACTACTGATTGAATCTACATCACATTAACAAATCTATAGTTGCAAGAATAATTCATGCTGTCATTGGACAGACTGCTCTATAAATTATTATAAGCCTTTTTTAGAGTACTTATTTTCCACATAGGCTGATGGTTTTACACTTACCTGCAAGACCAGATAAGCGTTAACACCTTTATATTGAATTCCCCATTGATGATAGTTATGCAGGAGCACCCAAACTTCTACAGGGAGTTACTGGTATAAAAGGAGAACTCATAGAGTGAAGAACTGCTGTTCAACCAGGAAACTGTTACTCCAAACAGGAGAAAGTGCTTGCATCCAACCAGGCAAACAGCCAGGCATACTATGCTTTATTTCATAACATATTTCTGAAATATATCAATAGCTTCAAAATAGTTCCAGCATTGCCTTCCGAGTAACTTTTAGATACTTGCTTTCAGAATTAGCTAGAAAGAATATCAATGAGTAGTCCAACGAAATCAGTGCCATCAAAGTTCTGCAAATAATGTTATTAGAAGAAAAATGCAGTGTAATACAGATTTAATTTGGAAGAATTGACAACAAAACCAAAAAATTGTATTACACAAGCAATAGCATCACTTCAAGCTGGAAGCACACAAAACCCCATCTTCTCAAGATACTAAATGTTATCCCCATTTCAAAATAATAGTGTGTCTCCTCAGAATTTCATTCAAATCCTTGCTGCACTGTAATCAGCGTCTGGAAGACCTTCTTAGGGCCAAAATTTCACCCCTTTATACAGTGTTTTAACCTATAAACTACTGCATGAGAATCACAAAGTGATTGTTTCAAATCTCACACCCTCCTTATGCTATCACCCTGAGAATTCACAAGTGTTCAGTTATTTATTGAGAATACAATTCTGGAACTATCTTGAGCAGCAATGTCTGTGACTACAATCAGTCAACACAAGAGCCTGTGCTTATACAGACAGTTAAGGGGACAGCTGGCATGACATCAGATTAGATCGTAAACTGACAGTCATGCTCTCACATAGCATCCTTCCTTCTACCTAGCTCACTTATGATAAGGTGAAAAATGAACTGCAAGTTTCTTTGGAACTAAGTCAATCTTTTTTTCCTGTCTTAATGAACTACAAAAAATAATTTATACTACCCAATAGTAATATTGGCAGGAAAGGTTTTGTTGTTAATGAACATCCTTGTTAGAACAGATCTAATAAATCAATGGTAAACTAATATGAAAAATGCCACAGAATCACTACAGAGATATTTCATCACTAAAAGAATAGATAAAAGATGAATATACTATCATCACAGGATCATCACAGATTTCCATAAGTAATACAGGCTGAAGTCATCTCCTTATTCTCAGTTCCTTTTGATGCATATCAGGAGGCATCATCAGGTTTCTATTAACTCACAAAAAACACATTCAAGTAACTTGAAATTAAGGAAGTGTGTTAAGGTTTTAAAGACAAGGAACTCCTTAGAAAACAGAACATTCCTGAAAAGTGAAATTTGATTCTATTTCCTTACTTCTGCAGTTTAGGAAAATTACAGTCTCTGCCTTCAAAATTGCAAATTAAATCTAAAAATTCTCTGATCACAGAAAAATAAAATTATAAAGGTAAAACCTCACATTATTATATCACATCATCTTAATTCAGGCTTCAAACTCACTTAAGACTGTTTCTGTCTTTCCCACTAAAGTATTTGAAGATTGTCAGGCAATTCTCCATCAAACTCCAAAATAAAATCTAGTACCTTTAAAACTATCTATCTAAATTAATTTGGAACTTTACTACCTAACAAAAGCAATCTTTTAGAGACAATGAAACATCACTAATGTCACAATAATAATGTGCGTGTATATATAGATAAATAATGTGTATAATATATATAAATAATGTGTAACATATATATATATATACACACACACACATACACACACACAACCCCCCTCTTGTGTCCAATGCTGGCACAGATATTTCAGCAATAACTATGACTTCCATAGGATTAAAGGGTTGGGACAAATGATCCCAGCAGTCCAATTTCATGCAGCAACTCTGAAGACAGATGCTCACGTAGAAAGCAAGTTTGTTTTTTTAATCAAACATTTTGGGAAGTATGGAGGTATTTGATTTTCCACCGGGGGTCACTGGTATGACAGGAAAGCAGCAACTTAACTTTTTCACTACTCAGTTTTGTACTACACATAAAGCAGCACTTGCCCTAAAGCCATTCACACAAAAGAACTATGTAAACCTAATGTAACCACCTTACAGCAGCAGAGTTGCAGAACAGTTAGACGTGAAATGCTGCTATAAACCAACCCTGCCACAAGGCAACAACATACAGAGAGCAACATGTGACATTACTTATTTCTTCTGGATCCGCTACACAAACTAAATCAATAAATTTACTAACAACAAAAAAAGTAATGATTCCATCCCTGGCAGTGTTCGAGGCCAGGTAGGACAGAGCCTTGAGCGACATGGTCTAGGGTGAGGCGTCCCTGCCCATGGCAGGGGGGTTGGAACTAGATAATCTTAAGGTCCTTTCCAACCCTAATTATTCTATGATGTCACTAAGTAATATGATTAAAACACTCTGGGTAAAAGTAGCATACCCTCAAATTCCAATGTCAACCGCAATTTAAAGAGTTTGGTGAGGAAGCAGTACAACAGGGATTGCCTTATAAGCATAGTATTTTGGGAAAAGTACTTAAGGGAAGCTTTACACACAAAAAAGTATTTCTCTCAGTTTTTAAGCCATAACAAAACTGTTCAAAATAAAAGAGATATTCATATGCATAGTATCTAAAATTCCCAACAGACACCAAATTCCCCCAGCAGTCCTACTTGAACACATTTTACTTTGCTGCAAAGACTTACATAATAATAGACACTATGATCCACATTGTTCTAAACATGAGAACAAAGACAAGTTTTCCAGCATTCAGCTTTCATCTAAGTAACAAGCCATACAGTGAAGAAAGTTGAAACAATTTAACGCAACATCTATGAAAACTGAATAAAACAGCTTCCAAAAAATTTTATTCCTCTGCCATGTAATAATAGCCTCAAAATATTTCCTCTTCATCGGCTTTTTAATGATGAAGACAGATTTCAGTTTCTTAAGACAAGCACACTTCTGATGCATAGTAAGAAAAAGTGATTATCAGAGGACAATACTGCAGACTGAACCTTGCTGTGTGGTGTGCCCTTGGACAATGTGGAAACACACTACCCCTTTCCCTAAAATTGAAATGTTTTATCTACAACATATACCATGGGAATGAAGTTTTAATCAAACACCATTTTCTTACAAAATCACATGTGGCTAGAACAGAATTTAAGAATTACAGCTGGTATCCATCAAGTTCTCTCAGGCCTACAGTCTAGAATACTCTACCTAATTTCAAACCTCCTTGTACTGGAAACGCATCATCAAACTGAAGCAAATTCAACATAGGGGCACCAAGACAGTCAGGAGTGCTGAGGAGAGGCTGAAGGAGCCAGCTTTGCTCGGCCTGGAGAAAGAACAGATTCAGGGGGACCCACCAGCAGCCTCCTGCAAGGAGGTAATCAAGAAGTCTCTTCACAGTAGTGCACAATGGGAGTACAAGAGCGAACAGGCACAAATTGAAACAGGAGAACTTCAGACTGCATGTAGGAGAAAGTTTTTCACCATGAGGATATGAAGATGCACCATGAGGATGGTAAAGTACTGGAACAGATTGCCCAGGGAGGTTGTGTAGCCTCCACAAGGTTTTCAACACCTGAAGGAGAAAGACTTGAGCAATCCTCTCTGACCTCACTACTGACCTTGCCTTGAGCAGGAGCACTAGAGGCCTCCTCAGGTCTCACCCAAACCAAATTGTCCTATTACCATAAGGTTGGGTATAGTTCCTGCTTCTACCACAAAGTGGGAAAAAAAAAACCAAAACAAAAAAACCAAAACAACCAAAAAAACCCATGCAATCAAAACACACACACACAAAAGTTTCACAGAATAGAATAATGCAAAAACTCCACATCACGTAGGGAGAAAAACTCAAAACAGCATTACATTAAAACCTGTTTTTTTCCTTCAACCTTTAATAACTGAATGAATTAACTTTATCACCAAATAATTAAATCCAAAGTCTACATTTTACTAATAAGTATTCCATGAAGGAAGAGAATTTATGTAGCCTGACTTCCTGCGGCTATGTGCTTCTTATCTTACAGGACACCATGTTCCAACCAATGCCTTTCCTGTAGTTAAGGTCATTCAAAACAGGCATGGGTCTGTCTCAGTCCCTCTCTAGCCCTACTGATACCCTCTACTGCTTCACAATGCTGTTGAGGTACTGACTGTAATCCCTCAGACACCAGGACAAAGAATAAACAAGGACATTAGTATCATATTTGCTGACATACAGTTTAATATGAAGAAATCACAATTCCCACAGTGCACACCTATTCTTGTGGGTTGGCTGTTCATGTTTACTGGCACACATGCTAATAAAAGTTCCTTCATTAGTAACTAACTGTTTCAGCCTATCTTATGGTTGATTCTGGAACACTTCAAAATCTATTCATATTCAGCTTAAACCAGGAAAAAAAAAAAAAAGGCAACAAAGTTATTTCCTTTGGCTTGTGTGATTCCTCACAGTTTAAGAGGAGTTTCTCCAGACCCAATCTCATTCAATTCACTATGTTGGATAAAACATGATGCATCTCCTCCAAATTTAAATGCATTTGTAAAACATTTTTTATCAAATCTTCATATAAAATGGACTACAGTACTCCTGAAAGGCACGTAACATCAAGCTTTTGCTTGAAAAGACTAGCAATACAAGATCATCTTGCCTAGAGCAACAAGTATAAATTAACATACTCTTCAGAGCTTTGCATTACACACCTACTGGTTTCTTTCCTTTCCAAAGAAGCCCAGCACATACAGCACTGGAATACTGACACATAGGAAAACCATGCTGCTGTAAGTCACATACAAATCCAGGCCAACCCAGAGCCAAATTTAAGCAATTATTTGCACTGTCAAAGACCAGTAATTCTTAAATTAAAATAAAATTTAACAATCAGATTAATCATGCACTATTATCAATTACTGTGTATTAATCACACTCATACCTCATATATAAAATGGTTCTTAGGCCAAAGCTATAAAGTGGATAAAACCTTAATAAAATGTTATTTCCCCAAATGTTTCTATCATAGAAGTTACCCACAGTGGACTGAGAAATCCACTACAGTTCATAGCCTAAAACTAATTCCAGATTAACAGTTTAGGGACTGGAACTGTAAAACAGACACAGAAGATATCCCTTTTAGATTATGCATGGAGTTTATTAATTATACACAAATGTCTTTTAAATCCAAAAACATCAACAGAAAAAAAAGCTATCAGTTGTTGATGACTTCAGTCAAACTTGCTCAAAGGAATAAGTCATCCTTATGGAGATGCAGAAATACTCAGTGGCTCTGAGTCCCAAGAAAAGCAGAGAAACTCCTAAGACATTTCCAAACAATCACAGATATTTTGCTATAAAGTATTCCCCTTGGCATCTATAAAATGGAAAATATGATAAAATATACATAACACTACTAAGAAAACCTTTATACAAAACTAACCAACCAAAACCCATTAAGGTATTAAGAATTTCAACACTGGATAAAACAATTCCAATCTCTAAAACTTTTCTGGTTTTAATACTCCTTATTTTACTAAATGCAGAAACCCAAG
Organism: Pezoporus wallicus; assembly: GCF_028554395.1. NCBI lineage: Eukaryota > Metazoa > Chordata > Aves > Psittaciformes > Psittacidae > Pezoporus > Pezoporus wallicus. The sequence continues at coordinate 996,028 of NW_026640253.1, read as the reverse complement.
CAAACTGTTTTGAAAATGAACATTTTTAGTGTGTGTAATACCAGAATTTTCTTTGCTAAACGTAAACCAATGAATGAATTCTGCAGAACAAAGGCAATTATTTTCAGTCATCCAGTGTCTCCTCCCCAGACCCCAAATCCACGACTAAGTAATCAAAGCATGTTAAGTCACAACATAACCTGTAGCTATGGGCTAATAACAATTTACATGATTGGCAGAAATTATGCTAAGTTTAGCATATTGAATATCTCAGTATGTAAACCAAACATAAACAAATTTTAACAACACTCTCATATAATCACATTCTCAGTTTAGTTTCTTGAACCCACACACTGCATGACCAGAAGGTGAAAATTTGAGAATAAAATATTAAAGTACAATAAAAAATACAGCTGTGAGAAAAGCGGTACTGAAAACAACCCGGGCACGGAAGAAACATTTGCATTTTCTTAATGTCACTAAGCAGACACATTAACAGTGCCCAGCCAGCTCAGAAAAAAGCTCACAGTAGACACTGCTGATGACAATATGAAGATCTAATGGCTAAGGAAAACAGCACAAGGAATGCATAAAGAAACAAATTTTCACTCTTTCCATCACAAAAAACAGCTTTAGCTAGCAAACACATTTTTAAAACTACTTTGTTGGGCTTCTATGAAGTGGTTTGGAGGTTTCATTTATATCAGCAAACATCAATAGGCAATACCAAATAGCTAGCATGCAATCGTCCAGGGACAGCATGGATCTTCAAAATCAGGTCTGAATTAAACTCCATGTGAAACCACATTATCCCATCAGGAAAGATGAAAACTACTCCCTTAAACGCATGAAGAGTGTTATTATTTTTCAAAGTAACTGGAAGGATGAAGCAACTACCACCTTTCACAGTAAGTCAACAACTGGATGTCAACAGCCAAATTTAACAGCCAAACCAGATGAAATCAGGCTCCTTAACTCTGGTTCAGGGTGCAAGGCTGCAGCAAAATGCAGCCAAAATGTAGTTCTTAATACGTGGCTATATATAGTAGATCTATCAGCTACATTCCTCCTGCACCACTGGAGCAGCATGTTATGGCTGCTTTGTCTGGTTCTCGTCCTGTAGCTCCACTGTAGTGAAGCCCCCACTGGAGCACTTCTTTCCCACCAAAGTGAAGCCTGTACAGATAACAGCTCTAAGTGTACAACAGCACTGCTTCTGCTGCTGCTTTATCACCAGGTTTTTCACAGCCTACACAACGCCACAACAGTTCTCTTAGCTGAATATCAGAGAAATATGCCCAGCCAGTATTACCTACCTCTCACCTTTGTAATGCAAGGACTAGTTCTCTTGCCATCTCCCCAAAAGGGGCAGTGACCTGGCAGGACAGTTCTAACGCTGGTTCATTTTCTGACTTCACAGTACCTCCACTGTTTGTTGTTGTCAAATAACATGGCCAGAGCACTCTAGAGTGCTCTAGTTCATGTCTCACTGCTCAAGCAGCTTTCCTCCGGTCAGCCAACACACAGGCAAGGGCAACCCCGAAGCGAGAGGATCTGGGAGCGGGCAAGCTCTCACAACGCTGACAAGGCCTGGGGTGAGGACAGGGAGCGCTGGCAGGATTAGAGACTGAAAGAAATTCCAAAAACTTCTTCAGATCCTGCATTAAATCCTTTCAATGCCGAGCAAGGCTCTAACAAGCATGTGACTGAAACTTGGCAGCTATGACGGTGAAGTAACTTCACATGAAATAATATTTGTTCTTTAGGTAATTATTTAACAGTACATACAATGACAGAATGCCTTTGAAAAATGTGCATCTTCCACTTACAGAAAATTCTGTAACCTCTTGGAAATATAGATATTAAACAGTCCTTCACTATTCAAGGGATTAAAAGAGTTGTTTGCCTTTCAGATGCAGCAAGATCAAAAATAAAGCGCTCCAAAGCACATGAGTGAGTAGAAACAGACTAAGAGCTAGACACTCCACATAAGTTCAGACCAGCACTAGTAAAAACGGTTTTATTTAATGTTAACTTTAAAAAAAAGAAAAAGAAAAAAAACAAAACCAAAAAACCCCGAGCACAACATGATGAATACTATATGGATACATACGCTCAGGAGCATTACATGCAGCACAGTAGCTTTTCATGTTTTCAGTGCTTCAGTTGCATTTTGATTTAGTACTTAGTGAACATGCACAATGTTTTAAAAACCACTTAGATAAATGTATAATCTAGCAATTTAATTATTTGCAGAAGAAGATTTCAGTTTCGGGGTTCTTTGGTGCGTTTGTTTTGCTTTGCACACTGACCCCTCAGTACAATTAAACCACCACCACACCACAACATTGTTAAGAATTTTCTCAAGAATTTGCGTGATCTTCTCCTCCTCTGCAAAACTGCATTTGGCATTACAGCAATCGAAACCAAAGCAAAGATTTCTTTCTACCTCCCTGGACAGCGTGCCACACTACATGAAAAATTTTTAGCTTTAACTTCACAAAATGTACTTATGTTTGTTTGCTTTTTTTGCTTTGCATGACTAAAATATGCTAACTAATCTTTTGCAAGCATCCTATCTGCTTTCCTAAGTAGTTACAAAGAATAAAATAATTTGCCCGTACAGCTACTTATTTGGCCTCTCATTCTGACGCATGAATTTGGCGTGCTTATGAAAAAGCTGCAGCTTATAGCAATAACCTCCAACAAAAGCTCCACACCTGTTGTTTGGAAGCTGGTTAGCTGTAACTGCCACATTCACTTTCTCTGGGACTTTCTCTGATTAGAGAAAGTCAAAACTTCCAGATAGGGAACAGCTCCTCTTAAAGATGAGTAAGTAACTGGGCAAACCCTGTATTATTTCTTCCTGAGGACCTTCTTCTTGTGTTCTACATACAGAAACTTAATTTCAAATTAGTTTCTATTTTAATGCCTCCCAGTCAGCTATTGGAACTAATCACTGTCACGAATCACTACTCTGAACATTTGCTGCCCATACTTACTTCATACTAATAAAGTGACCAACAAATGATGCTTATTCCTAAAACATAACTTAATAGACACCGCAATTACAGGACTTGAAAAAAAACAATAAATCTGTAAGTCGCACAGAAGAGTAAGACTTCAGATTGACTGATTTCTACCAAATAAGTCGTCGCTGACTCACAGAGTAATTCTGCTTCAAGGTTATATTAATCAGTTTTGCATTATAAAGTTGAAACAATTTGAATTTATTGAGTGATGACATTTCAGTTATTTTGGATACTGGATTAGGACTTGGAAATGCATCTTTACAGAGAAATGGGATTCCCCCACAAGAAAGAGAGAAAGAAGTGGTTAAATTTACAAAAACTGCAGTAAGCTTTTCTGCATCATTAAAGGATAAAAGATTTTGGCACTACTATGTTGGGATTTGGGAGGTCACTATTCAGGTGTTAGCTCAGAAGCAGACTTCTTGTTGAGTAATCCTATTTTTGTAAAATCACCATTTTATCAAAATTTAAGACTTTACGGACAGAAAAGATTTCTTCTACCAATTTAGAGTCTTGACCTCAGATGCATCTTCTGGGGTGATACTGCAGAACGTACTAGCAAAAGTTGCATTTTTTTTTCAACAGAGTAAAGGACTAACTTGATCTTCCTAAAGAAGGGAAGGCAAGAACAGGCTGAAATTTCTGAATCTAGCTCAACAAGACACATTGTTGCTTCACAAGTTTGTTTACAGATTTACAGCAAATCTCTTCCAATGCACAGATGTTTGTCCTTTGGAATACTTATATCAAACATAAAATCACCTTTATTCTGAAGACAACATTTTGGCTACATTAATTATTCTTTTAACTTTAAGTACTAAGCATATGGATGTGGGAAGAATAAGGTTGCCTTTTATACTAGTCTACTTTTTCACAGCTGTGAGGTAACACACTGTAAACCACAATACAAGCCTGTACCATACTGGGGCAAAAATAGAATCATAGAATCAACTAGATTGGAAAAGACCTTGAAGATCAAGTCTAACCATTACCCCAGGACTGCCAAGATCACCACTAAACCACTAATATAATACCCAGAAAGCAAGTTTGACAAAATTATTTGGCAAGATTAAATTGCCAGACCAGTTCTTTAAAACTGAACTAATCAATGCCACCTGAAATCTTCCGCCTCTAGATGTAAGTCCTCCCCCCCAAAAAATTCACTCAGAGACTAACTTCCCTACAGTACTTAATCAAAATCTTTCTGTTCATTATTACCACCTAATTTGTTCATTACCACCTAATTGCTATCAACTTAACTCACCCAGGTACAATTTATAACTGCATTGAAACATCAAATTAGGCTAACATGCCCCAGATTATGTTTGCTTTTGTGGTACCACATACTCTCATCTTAATACTGTTCCTTGAAAACAATGTAAGAATCTAAATTAATGATGCTAATACAATAGATTAAATTCCAGAAGTGATGAGTGGCAATATTCATCCATCTCAAAGTACAACATTGGAAAGGCATAACTACATTGTAATGCAAATGCCTGTCAAATGAGAGTGAAGGGAGGGAAAATGCCCTGTTTCTGAATAAGAATTAGACTCATAGAATCATAGAATAGTTAGGGCTGGAAAGGACACCAAGATCATCTAGTTCCAACCCCTGCCATGGGCAGGGACACCTCACACTAAACCATACCACCCAAGGCTTTGTCCAACCTGGCCTTGAACACTACCAGGGATGGAGCATTCACAACCTCCCTGGGCAACCCATTCCAGTGCCTCACCACCCTGACAGGAAAGAATTTCTTCCTTATATCCAATCTAAACTTCCCCTGTTTAAGTTTTAACCTGTTACCTCTTGTCCTGTCACTACAATCCCTAATGAAGAGTCTATCCCCAGCATTGCTCTAGGAAAAATAAAATAATTATACTTATCTTGTATGACACAGACTTTGTTTTATATCCAGCATTTTGGGACCTTCATGTTACACCCCGTGACTTTAAGTTTTAATACCTCTGAATTTAACTCAGACAGCTCATGGATTCTGCAAATACCATGGGCATGTTTTACATTCTTCTGACATGAACAGGTTGCAGAGTAAGACCTTGTATTCTTGAGACATCGAGAAAAAGCAGCTCAAACTTTCTGGCACCTTGAAATGTCTGGTCCTACATTCCTTACATACCTACATACCTGTTCTCACTCTCAAATATTGTTATTGATATGAATGTAAACTTTGTCTGCATGCAAACTAGACACAAAAGCTGTTTTGTTGATGCATTAGAAAATGACAATTGAGAGTTACTGTGGGAAGAAAAAGCATACTAGAGTTCTACTTTGAAATAGTTATATTATTGTTTTAAATAACATGATTTAAAGAAAATAAGCAATGTCACTGATTGAAGTTCCTACACTTTTTTCGATTAGTCAGGATGCCCTATAGGGATGGATGACAAAAATAAGAAATCAGTCAGGTACTTTGCTGTGAACTGTGAGATCACCTGCCTGCATCTTATCTGGAAGTGCTGTTGCAGGAAACAAACAAACAAACAAAACAAACAAAAAAATATATCCTTGACAGCAGGGCCAAGAATCATGTTATGTTTCTTAAGAGTCTTCTGAAGAAGTTTATCTGAAGGAAGAAAAAAGTGTAAGGACCATAGTCCCATTTTAAAAATATTTCCAGCTACAGTTAAGAGCATATTCTTAAGAGGAAAAAAAAAATAAATACGAAAAAGAAGAAAATCCATATACATGACACATAACACCAACTATTTTTGAAAGCAAGGAAACTTCACCTAATGCCATGTGGCATGTATCTAAGACACATGCAAGATGCCAGTTTTCTAACTGCTTCCCAACAAAAGAGGAGAAAATATTAAGGATTTATTTCATGAAATCATTAATAAGAATATTAACAAATAAATACAAGGGAATAACAGCTTTTTCAGGGACTGTCCTTTAAGTTATATTAGCAGTTTACACAACCTGACGTCATTACATGCTTCTAGAACTGCTGTCCATGTATCTTGTAGAATAGATGAAGAGGCCACTTAAAATATCAAGTTTACATTATTTCCATTATTACCTTATATAATTGTTAAGAAGTTTTTGCAGACAACAAACTACCTCAATCCATGAGATAATTACAGCATTATATGGTTCCAGCACCAGTGCAGCTCCACAATCAGTGTACTGATAAGCTGCAGGCCACACATTTCACACCTTTTTATCTCGATTCTATTAAAATTCTGTCAATATAATGGGATGCATACATAGGAAGTAATGTCACTCCAACATAATTATGCCAGAATCGACCTTAAAGATCATCTAGTTCCAAGACCCCTGCTATAGGCAGGTACACTTTCCACTAGACCAGGTTTTCCCAAGCCCTGTCCAATCTAGCCTTGAACACTGGCAGGGATGGAGTAGCCACAGCTCCTCTGGACAACCTGTGCCAGTGTCTCACCACCCTCACAATAAAGAACTTCTTCCTAATATCTAAAGTAAATCAACCTTCTTTCTAGTTTAAAGCCATTCCCCCTTGTCCTGTCACAGCATGCTCTTGTAAAAAGTTCCTCTCTAGCTTTCTTGAAGGCCTCCTTTAAGTACTGGAAGGCTGCTTTAAGGTCTCACTGGAGCCTTGTCTTCTCCAGGCTGAACAACCTCAGGATGTAATCATAGGAGAGGTGCTCCAGCCCGTCCCATCATCTCCGAGGCCCTCCTCCAGACTCACTCCGACAGGTCGATGTCCTTCTTACGCTGGGGGCCCCAGACCTGGACACAGTACTCCAGGTGGAGTCTCACCAGATCAGAGTAAGGGGCAGAATCACCTCCCTCAACCTGCTAGCTACTGAAATTTGCCCACTGAAATTTCATGAAGTTAATTTAAAATGTATTTTAACCAGTGTTTACCTATGTTAAAAATATGCACACTTAACATAAATTGTCTGCTTGTAGTCTTATCAGTAACAACTGTATTGCAGATGGCTCAGGATTTCCTATACTTGATAAAAATATCCAAGTATTATGTGTATTTTGTGAACTAGGTGTTCCACAAATTCTTCTCATAACATCTTCAAGGCAGCTAGAGATTTTTAATTTTACCTATTCTTCGTGTTATACTATCTTGCAGTGCAAACAGTTGAGCAAAGGAGAGTGAGGATGCAGGAGCAATAAGGTACAGCACATGCAAGTGGAAGGATGCATACAGGGTGACAAAATGAATTACATGCAGCTGCCATTGAGGAATTAAAAGCAAAAGTTTGTAAGAGTTCTGGTTCTATTACAGGAAAATTATCATTAAAGCTCAGAAACCAACTACTACCTAAAATCACCACATGAAGGGCTGGTCAAGCAAGAAAGTGTATATTCTTCAAAAGGCACATGGCATTGCAAAACACACAGCCCAGGCCACTGGCTTTTCACAGGATTTTACCTCAGGCAAACTAAATTCCAGCAATGAAGTCATATAAGCACTACAGGGATTTTCCTTACTTCCTAACTCTGTACAACTGAGATGTTCTCCTCTTCTGTTCCTTGAGCTCCCAACTGTTCCCCACAGCTGGAAATACAGGTAATTCCAGCTCTCCAAAGAAATATCCTGCCCTTTTCTGCACACAATAACTAATGTAAAAACATATTATAATCATTTTATAACCATGTTATATTCATATATAATCATACAACTTTTACAATCAAGATCACTATGTATTCATAAATTCAAGAATCAAAACCGAAGTATTAATGGACCTATGAGATTCCAGATAGTGCAGACACTTTAAAATGAAGGATACTCTCAATGCTGAATGTGGGCCATTAGCAGCAGCAGTTGTTTTAACAAATCTCAACGGTATCAATTAGCAGATTTCTCAAGAAATAATTAATATGGAATTCTCGGTTCAGTCTTCAAGGCACCACTTCTACTGCAACCTCCATTATACAATACTCTTAGAAGACTTTTTGTCTTAAATTTTCTCAGGGCCTGTATTTACAGTATTTTGTAAATAAGAAGTTTCAGACACTCCTACCTCCAGATATTACAACAATGCTGTACACGTATTGCTTGAGGCTTTCTCACTCCCAGACACCCTAAACTATTCACCTCCTAACAGGATTTGCAGTTTTAGTCCAACCAGCCTGTCTTACCCCTGTGGTCACCATAGAAATTCTGAATTAGAAGCAGACAGACAGATTGCAGAGTCGCACAGTAGCTTTAAAAAAAAAAAAAAAAAAGCTGAAGTTCAAGACACATCTCTTTTGACCTTTCTGTTTTCTTCATCTCTATCAGAATATGATTTTATATATTGAGGTGGTTTTGTTCACAAATGTTTTCTTCTTACTGAAAACACAGAATGACCTAAGAGGGAAAACTGTACCACCTCATCTCAGTATTTCCACTGCGGAGTTTCCAAGAACAAATTTTAACAGCTAATACTTCTAGAAAGCATGAATAAAATTTATTACAACTAAATCCATTTAATTTACTTAAACATCCACAGACACCTGAATTGTAGTAACACTTCCTGATCACAAATCAAGAATTACCACAATGCAGATAGCAAAGTACAGATTAAGGCAGAACATGCAAGATGACAATTTTTCTTGGCTTGTGTAAGCTTTTGTCCATCTAATCTATTGCAGCTAAATGTCTAATCACATTATTTAACTGGCAAGAAGCAGATTTCCTACATAAGACTATGGAAAAGGCTAGGGTTATAGGCCCTTATTATCATATTCAATCACGAAATACGGTTATTTTACACAAAAGGCAAAGATCATACCATTTGCTGACTGGATCACAAATCTGTTTTGTTTCATAATGCATATATTGACCATATTAAAAGAAACTTTGCTTTGACATACTTCAGTTTATTTTTCTTTAAATAACAAACTTCTGTGTGCATTCTCTTCTCTGTAGCCAAGACAAAACTAGAATCACCCACTGTATTTTCTGAACCAGTACTTAAAATGCCTAGAAACGACTCATCACACCAAATGCTCTCTTAACATAAACTAATTATAACAGACACTATGACTATAGTACCAGAAGCAATTTTGCTAGTTAGGAAATAAAACACATATTTACAAAACATAGTTTAAACCAAACAAAATACCATTTAAATGATTAACAAGAAAGTGCGCTGCCTTCATGGGGAAGAAAAAAATTATGCAGTGACAGGTGCCACAAGTTCCTAGGATTTTTACAGCAGTGCAATAACAGCCTTTTCATAGCTCAAACCTCTCAATGGCATCACCTAAAAGTCTAACTGAAAATATTTAGATTACTTAATAGGCAAACAGAAGAACCAGTATGTCATCTTTTGTCAGTCTATAAAGGATTCTTATGAACCCTTTTGTAAAAAGACATATTAAGAACCATACTTAAGAACTTGAGTTAGAAAGAGGTAATCTTATAAAGTGTAAGTCTACTTGCAAAACAGAAACTATGATATTTAAAGCTTACAATGCAGTAAAAAAATACCTCACTGCTCATAATATAATGCCTTCAACCTTGTTTTTAAACAGTGCTTTTCACGTAAGAATGTGCTCTAAACTACTGAGCTTATAAAATCATATACACTGACTGAGCTTACAGATTTAGCATGAGGTGTCCCTGCCCATGGCAGGGGGGTTGGAACTAGATGATCTTAAGGTCCTTTCCAACCCTAACTATTCTATGATTCTATGATTCATAGAATCATTTAGCTTGGAAAAGACCTTTAAGATCAAGTCCAACTGTTAACCTAGCACTGCCAAGTTCACCACTAAAGCATGCCCTTAAGCACCACATTCATACGGCTTTTAAATACCTCCAGGGACGGTGACTCAACCACTTCCCTGGACAGCCTGTTCCAATGCTCGACAATTGACAAAATTGAGAATTTTTTCCTAAAATCCAATCTAAAGCTCCCCTGGTGCAGCTTGAGGCCATTTCCTCTCGTTCTGTTACTTGGATAAGAGTCCAACACCCACCTCGCTACAGCCTCCTTTCAGGTAGTTGCAGAGAATGGTAAGTTCCTCCCAAGCCTTCTCTTCTCCAGACAAAACAATCCCAGTTCCTGCGGCTGTTCCTCATAAGACTGGTTTTCCACACCCTTCACAAGCTTCACTGCCCTTCTCTGTACACTCTCCAGCACCTCCATGTCTTCCTTGCAGTGAGGAGCCCAAAACTGAACACAGTGCCGAGTACAGGGGGATTATTACTTCCCTAGTCCTGCTGGCCACATGATTCCTGATACAGGCCAGGATGCCACTGGCCTTCTTGGCCACCTGGACACGCTGCTGGCTCATACTCATTTTCATGTTGAGGCTCTAGACACATCAGAAGTTAGGCAGATTTCCTGAAGATTACAAGTAGTAAAATTCACCTAGTTGATCTTTCGCATATTTAGGAACCGCATGTGTGTTTAGACTATATGGTGCTCCTGTAATTAATTACAATGCCTTTTAGAATCACAGAATGGTTTAGACTGAAGGGACCTTAAAAGATCATCTAATTTCATTCCCCTTGGTTGGTGTCACGGACACCTGCCACCTTTTAGGATAAAGGTATCAAAGCACACAAATCTAAGAAGCACTATCAAGGACAGAATGAAGCAGTTAAAATCTAAGAGAAAGCTTTAATACAACTCATTATCAGAGAGCTGATACATCAGTACAGCTACTAGAAATTAATTTGTGTTTACCAGTGTTAAGAAGAACACAAACTCAGACAGCCTGGTGAAAATATAATAATGATCATCAGGAAAATTTTTCCCAACAAAAATGTCAGAACTTAATAAAGTATCTTAGATTTCAAGAAAAACACACATATGGTAACAAGCATGCATATAGCTGGATACTTGTTGCATGCAGGGTTTTAAGACAAAAGCACACTTTAGTGCAGCACTATCTAACGCAAATACCCTCCTTATACCTTGTAAATCTCACTTCCCCTGGCATTCTTAAAATCATGGAATTGATAGTGGTAAAAGTACTGTGGAAACTGTAAAATCAAGAATACAAAACTCCCTGATGGAATTTACAGCAACTTTTTAGGCTCTGAAAAGCAAGTACAACTCTAAATTGACTTTTCCAATCCTGCCTTTTAAAAATAAATTCATGTAACTTTTGTACACATAAGAAAATCTTTATAACCCAATGCTATTCTCTTCATTAGAACTTAGCACCTGAAACACAAATCATCCAAAGGCAGTAAATACAACACGATACATATAGACTGCACATGCATACAACATGCATTTTCTTGGATGAAACACACCCCTGCCGTAAAAAGGTGTTCAAAAACAGCTCAATACAGAGGACCTGCAGGGTACTGCAGATTCTAAACAACTGTATCAGCTAATAGTTCCTGTGAATTTGCCCCTTCTCACCAGAGCAGGGCAAGAAAAAGCAATTAGCAGTGATGTCACATGGTTTTTAAGAAGAACCTTCTGAAACAAAGTCATCTAGACACTATTTCTTTATACAAAACCACCAGATTAAAAAAAGATGTTTTGAAAGCCCGGTAAAGAAATCCTATTTTGTCCTGAAATTCTTTCTGAAACATTGTAAGTGTTCATAATGAAGCTCCCAGCAGCAATTACTCACTTTGAAGTTGTCACTCAACTGTCACCATGACAACAAAAACCTTTTCATGCCTAGAGAAGAGAATGGGAATTTGAATTACTGACATTCATTCTGCTGACAGTTTGAAGGAAACAAAATTCTACTTTAAAAAGAAAAAAAGAAGTAAACCAACCAAAAAAACCCCACACTACAAATCACAGTGTAAGATTTCAAGAATAATAGGATTTTTTCACCTCAAACATCCTGCTCTTTATGTTTTTCCCCATGTTTTGATTTCACAGTTGCTATTTATCAAATACTGTGGTGAATATGAATTTTAGGATGGCTGGCAGAAAGAACTCTTTTCATGTCAGTGCAAACTAAGTTTTGTAAGGCTTGCAAGGCACATCACTAGGAAGGCTCAACTGTTTCTCATAGACTGAGCTAACTCAGATCACCACACACGGATTAACTGCGAAAGACTGGAGATGCAGCAGTGGATGAGGCATCTCATGGCTTTTCTAATTGTCCCCAACAGAATGCTACATTTTAGCTTTGGGGAAAAATAAAGACAAACTTAAGTGCTGTTGTGGGTTTTTTAAAAAGAATATGCTAGATACTATTTAAAAAATAACTTAAAAGCCGTCACGTTTTGGATCCTGCAGATTCTCTAATAGAAACCCCTAACTTGACAGGGCTATTCATTAGTCACAGTGTGCACAAACAATCCTGGAGATTAGAAAATATTTCAGTTCCCTGACAAAAATATACAAGGGGATAAAGAGGGAAGCACTTGGTGGTAATTTTTCCCTATGCTACCACAAAACACAAACTACAGGAGTTATTTTGTATGACCACACAGCAATGTTTTTCTCTAACAAGCCGGCAAATGGATACATCTTGATAATCTCATAATTCGCTATTATTTGTAGCTGTTCAGATAATACAGCCTGTCATCAGAGAATCATATTTAAAGTACATTTGGAACATCAGGCTATATCATGGAACAAAGGAAAAAAATTTACTTCTTGGCCTAAATCCACCATGACATGTCTGACCAGGAAACATAAAAAAAAACAAACCCACTCATATGATGCAATACATAAGTGAAGATAAAAATGCAAAAGGGCAGAAAATCTAGTACCAGGTTTCAGAGTAAACACATTGCTTAAAAGTGTCATAAGATACAAATAGGGGAAATGAATCAACTGGAAATGTAGTTAGATTGCTCAGGGAACAGAAATTACTTTTTATTTTGATATTAAGGACATTTGTTTACACCACAAGGGGATTAGGGACACACACACACACGACAAAAAAGTCCACCACACCACCCTGGACCACTAGGCATGTAAATTTAGATTATGCAAATAAGTTCATATGGAATATATGTGATCCTAATCAGTAAAGTGGAAGGATTCCTCCTCCCATGTTTTTTTAATACTGCATACATATTTGAAGTATAACAGTTATGTTCAGACAGATTCTTAAGTATTCATGGATGGCAAAAAGCCATTCTATTATACACTGATGTGTACATTTACACAGACAGAAATGTGTGTAACAACTACACAATATGTGAACACATGACATTTTCAATCCCTTTGCTTGAACAACAAAACAAGTTAACAACAGTTGTTTACAAAAGAAAAAAAAAGAAAAGAAAAAAAAAGAAAAATAGAATAAAAAAGATGACGAGTAAGACACAACTAATAAGAATGAATTCAAATTCTCTACGGCACGAAACCTAGATGAACATTTTAAGCACAGACTACAGCAGCTTGATGAACTGCAATACAAAGACCAAAAGAAAGCAACAAAAGAAAAACACACAGGAACAAAGAAAGGTTACTTTGATATTACAGAATGTCCTAATAGCAAATATGGATTCAATCTAGAAAAGCACTTCTGGTGAAAGATTTCTAAAACAAATATTCAAGAAGGATAGCTGGAAACCACCAAAACTGAAAAGTTTCAAGTTCAGTAGGGAGAACAAAAATGTGTTCCATATAGTGAGAAAGAGTAAGATTTTATTGATCAGTAAGATCTTCACATCACAGTATCACAGTATCACAGTCAGTAGTTCCAGGAGAACAAAAATGTGAGGTCTCTAACAGGTCGTTCCCCAATACTGGAACCTGGGGTTGTTCCTGCCCAGAGTAAGATTTTATTGATCAGTAAGATCTTCACATCAATGAGAAGGTAGTGTTACACAGAGAATCATGAATTATTGATCTCCTGAACATAACAGAGATGATAGGAAACTCAAAATTTTGGGAGGAAGCATGAAACTGAGCATTTGAGGAATTAAAGTATGAACCAAATAAACAGTTTCACTAAAATCACATATACTCAGAAAACCTGATCGGAAGTGTCAAAAGCAGCACTGAAGCAAAGTACTTCACTTGTACTGCAGAAGCCTCAAATCTGTCTAGCAATAACATCCCAAGAACTTCTGCACAGAAATATGCCTAAATCCCTAAATCATTAAAAGGATACAGATGGAAAAAGAAAGAACAGTACATGTTAAATAAGTCCACTGCTGTTAGATACAGTATGTAAAACATTTTTCTTCTCAGTATTTAATTTCCTAGCAGCTGAATGGTTTGGTTTGCCATTTTTTCTAAATCAAGGACATCATTTCTATTGTCATCCAGAATTCGCTAAGGCACTCAATCAAGTAGCAAAGGACAAAAATGCAGTTGGTTGTTCTTAGAAAATCCATATATATTTCTCCTAAAAAACAAAAACAACAACAAAAAAGTGTTCTACAAAGAGTTAGTTTTGAATTACTTATTTCTGCAAGGGCAAGTACTGGTATAGAATCAAAGCCCTTTATTTCTGCATATTGTTCCAAATCATGAGCAAGCAATACTGAGTGCTGATTGCATTTCTCAAATGCATCATTCAATAAGGGCAGGCTTATTCACACAACAACTTCTACAGGCAGACTGTTCTAAATCAGAAGAAAAAAAAAAAAGAAACATTCTGGCATGTATACTGATTAGAAAAATCAACTATATAAAAATCAATACCATTGATAACCAGTTTACTTTGTTTAAACCATCACACTATAGAAGTTAATTATCAAAACCTGTAGAGGATTTACCCTCAACACTGATATAAATCAAGTTTCCTACTAGGACCAAATTACTTTGGGGGACTAGTGGAATTATTTACATCGGTATCTTGAATCCAGACTGGGTCAATAAACACAGCAAATCACTAACATATAGTGCCTGAATAGAGGTTTTTATGAAATATTAATGTAATCAATCCTTATCACAAAAGCCTCAAGTGATATCAATTGCCAGTATCATTTGAAAAATCCAAGCCTTTTTAAGAAGTGTCAGAACCAGCTATTTGTCTTAGAGTTGATCACTCACAGCTGTGCTTATTAGAAAGAAATACAGCTTAATCAGTATTACAAGTCAGGTGAGAAAGAAATAATCCTAGCTCCATGGAGATTTACTACACCTTTAATTAACTGAAAATGAAGCATTCCTGAAAGTCATATCTAAAATAAAGGAATAAACTTTAATCCTGCTGACTACCTAATTGTTAGCTTAAATCATTCTAAACATTTTGCTCCCTATCCTTAGCACTTTGACTTCAACCTTAATCATATACTGTATATGATATACATATACATATATGCATAACACATACAAGGGATAAGAAGAAAGATTCCATCACTGCAATCTTTGGCTTTCCTCTGTTCTGGAGGAACTTCATCTATTAGCAATATCTAACTACATTTGTGCTCTGCAACACTTTCATGTTGGATTCTTGATATTTTAAAGTTGATTGTTAAAATTATGAAGTGATGGAAGCCAGTATCAACTATCAACATGAACTCATAATATTAAACTAAAAATAAATACAAATAAAAGCTAGTAATTCCAATTTATGCTACAACTTGTACTATACATAAAAGCATTTAGTTTCTATTGGATCAGAAAGAAAAACACTAGTTTTACTTGCAGAAGGGAGCAGTGACTCAGTAGCAACAGCTTCCAGATACCAGCAGTATTAATCAGACTGTTTCTAGCCCAAGGGCTACCGAAAGTATTTCAATCATTATCTTTTTCCTGAAAAATCATAAAAACAAAGAAATTCCAAATTCCCAAATATCAGGATATGTGTTACACAAGACAAGGTAGCATACTAGAAGCAAAATACAAATATTAGAGATTAAACGATGCAAAAATTCAGCATGTGCTATAACTTTAGGGAAAGCAAGTTCCAAGTTAAAATTCTAACTGCCTTTTTCCAAGTAGCAAATAGAAGAATAGTCTGGTTTGTGTTCTACTTAGTACTTCCAATATTTAGAGAAAAAGTTCTTCAATTGTTTACTGCACAAAATCAGCATATTCAAATACACTGTTGTTTCTCATGTGGAAGCCCTTTTGGCTCTACATCCACAATAAATCATACTTAAAAATCTGTTGCTCTTCACTAATCAAGCAACAAAAGAAATCCTCAAGGGATTAATCTGATGATACCCCGAGTAGGAGGGTTCCTAGCGATTACTCAGTAACTGCATACATTTACTGTCAGTTTAGATTCCCATGCAATTTCACATGCTAGCACCAAAACTCAGTGATGCAAATAGGCAGCAACAAAGTACACATTGGAACATGCTTGCATGGCATTGGTACTTCACAAAATAAATGTGTTACATGTAACAAAAATAAAACTAAATTATTACCATTTTCATTTAAACAAAACCCCAAGAAACCCAGTTTACCACTAAGAATACGAAGAACAAACCGGATGGGAAGCATGATGACAGAGGGATGCAGGATGCAGGGAAACAAACTTAATTTCTTCTTCAAACACCATTTGAGTTATTGCTTCTGCCCTCACTACTTTGTGAGCATTTTTCCAGAAGAGTGCAAGAGGATGCCTGTTTAGGCAAAAGCAAATTACCAATCACATCTGACCAAGGCAATAGAATTACGGTGGGATTTTTGTGAAAATATTCACTGAAGTCTATGCATTGTCTGATATGAAGATTGCAAAGTCACCTCTATCACAGCGACATCTCCTGTTTCTGCTTTCTGCCCTTTCTTTATCACCAAAGAAAACTTCAAGAAAAGTTGTTCAGCCTAGAGAAGAGAAGGCTCAGGGGAGACCTTATAGCAGCCTTCCAGTGCCTAAAGGGGACCTACAAGAAAGCTGGAAAGGGATTTTTTATCAGAAAGTAAAATAATAGGACAAGGAGTAACGGTTTAATACTGAAAGAGGGTAGATTTAGATTAGACATTCTTGACTGGGAGGGCAGTGATGCATTGGGACAGGTTGCCTAGAGAAGCTGTGGCTGCCCCATCCCTGGCAGTGTTCAAGGACAGACTGGACGGGCCTTTGAGCAACCTGGTCTAGTAGAAGGTGTTCTTGCCTACAGCAAGTGAATTGGAACTAGATGATCTTAAGGTCCCTTCCAACCCAAACTGTTCTATGATTCTGTATACATGAGAATTCTCCGTACAAGAACACACCAATATGCACAAATAAGTGAATCATGACCTGAGCTCCATCACGACAACTTTGAATCCAGAATATGTCAACAGCTGAAAGGAACAAATGCCAACTGGAAATTAATGACAATGTTTTAAACTCAAAAGGATATCCTTAGAACTGAGTACCAATCATTGTTTGCATAGCTCTGACTTGCAGGTTTTAAAGATACATACTATCATGTATCAGAAGGCTGACAGAATGGCCCAGTAAAAGCAACCCTTACATTCAAACTACTTTCTGCACATTCATATGGGACAATTGATGCCATATGAGTTTGTGAATTTGCTCTAAATCAGTTTTTCTTTTCATTGCTCAGAAAGGGAATCTTTCTTTGAAAAAAATAAATTCAACCATCTGAGTTACATTTCTAAATGAATGTGGTTCTCCTTTAACCACAAAAGCTTGCAAAATGCACAATGCCTCCAGCTGGGTTCCAGTGAAGGCTGCCAATATTGCATCAGATTTCTATGAAGTATATAAACATTTACTGCTTGGAACTGAGACACATGTCCTAACACTTGCAGACCCACACTTTCAAATCAGTGCACTTAACAATGATCAGCAGATTAACAATGATCATTCCACTAAGAAAGTTCTGGCTGGTGTTCAAGCTGGGTTTAACATGCTTGCTACATGTGATGCAATGAGAACCTGAATAAACTGTCAAGAAAAACAAAACAGCATGAGGATATTCACAACTGCAAAAACAATCAGTGAAGAGGCAATAGTTTAAAAATAACAGATCAAAGAATGGATTCGTGTGGACACAACTACTTAACAGAACTAATTAGGCAACAGCATTGCTTCAAAAAATCTAAGCCCAAACACTTACAGCAGTTCTGACCCACCTCGTACTGAAGTATGAAACAATAAATTCTGCAACTTCCTACGTATCTATAATGCTTCCAATTCATAAAACCTCAGTCATAACCAAAAAAAACAAAACCCAAACCAACAAAAAAAAAAACAAAAAACAAAAACAGAAACAGAAAAAAAAACAAACACAAAACCCCAAAAAGCAAACAAATAAACAAACACCAAAACACCACAACAGATAGTATATTATGGGAGTATGCTTGTGAACTTTGGAAAACCATGTTCTATCAAGTTTAAGCTGAATCCAGAAAGAGTAGAGAATATTTTAGAAGAGTACTGTTAACATTAGTAAACTACATAGGAAGTTTCTTTCAAACCACTGCAGTAGACTGTGAAAGCTTACTAAGTACAAATAATCAATGGCTTAGTTGGTAAGAAAAAATTTAGGTTTTTAACTATGAAGAATTATGACATTTAAGCAACTGAGGTTTTCAGAACAGCTTGTGCTTAAAGAAATACAAAGGGGAGGGGGGCTATCTTTAGAAGCTTTTAGCATCTGAAATACAGCAAATCATGACCCAGCAGGGTGAAAGTGGGCAGAAAAGAATATAGAGAGAAAGCTCAATAGAGTGAAATCAAGGTCCATGGTGCATAGCAATAGAAAAGTTTACATTTGCAAACCCACTGCAGATTTGCCTAATGTTTTCAGCACATGGAAAGAAGGCTAGCCTGGCAGACAGCAACAATAAATCCATAAAAGAAAAAACACTCTGCCAGTGAAGGAACATAAAAGACTTAGTAAGCATTAGTACATAAGTGCTGCTTTTCCTCAACTGGAACAATTGTGAATTGTGAACTCAGATTTTAGTATTACCAGTTGACACAGGCCATGTACTAAATATTCTGCATTTTATTCATCCTTGGGAAGACAGCACAGGGAATAAATAAACCTGCCTGTAAGATTTCCACATGAATAGCCAGAATCCTAACAGAAGACTGAATTGCATCTTTCCCCATCCAAAAGCTCTATCAACACTGGATACCATTCTTCAGACATCACAGAACAGCTCACTAAATCAGAAGTATCTAGTGGACACACTTGAAAATTATTCTAATTAAAATCCAGTTGACCATCAAGACAATATACATACATTTCTCAAATCGATATACTCATGCTGACTTTTCATTAGAGTGAGCAATTACAACAGAGAAACTCTTGTGAACAATGTTGCTGGATCTCTGACATCACCTGGAACCCATCTTCCCTCCCATCACACCAGAAGAAGACAAAGGTAACATTTAAAAGACTCCATAATGATGGGTAATGCTTTTTGTCCTTTACTTCAGGCAACTTCTAGAGCAATGGAAAAGACAGAATGGCTGTAGAAAAAAGAAAGTAAATACTCTAGTTTTTTCCTGAGACAGTAGAAGGGGAGAGAGATCAGTAAAAGCCAAAATAGGCTGAGAAAGACAAAGAAGTTTTCAAAGCAGTAATTACTTTAATACCACAAGAGTTACAAATTCTGCAAACCAGGGTATATTTTAAATCTGGAAATTTCACCTAGGCAACAGCAGACAAGTGTAAAACAAATCATTTTTACTACAGACACATTTGAATAGACTTAAACAGAAGGGGAGTAACCTGGTAAAAAACCAGAGTGGGGACAGAGCTAATGCCATGCCTTAAAGCAAGCAAGACAAGCTTGAACTTGATGCAGTTTAACAGGAGAGCCAAGAAACAGATTTTTTAAATGGATGATGTAGTTAAAGGAGTAGGTAAAATGTGGATTACTTACATTGGAATAAGGAAGGGGAGGGAAAGTGCTACAGAGCTCTAAGAAGTTGCAATAACCCAGCAGAGGTACAAGTCCTCTAAGAGGGGGCTCTGTAAACCCTAAGGGAAAAGGGACAGGTCTTCCACATTTTAGGGAAGAAGCAGCACAGTTGGAATTTGAACAGTAAAACAAAACAGCAGAGACGCTGTCCCACACTGGGAGAAGGCAGAAAGCCACAGGGAAGACTAATATCAGTAATGTCACAGCAAGCAAAACATAAACATAATAACTCAACATCCAAGAGTTTACAAGGAATGAGAATAACGCACCATGATGTCTGAAAATGATTCAGGTCTTAATTTCTGAGAAAGTGCTCTATGCCATCAGATTTGTCACTTGGGGAAAGCTGTATCCGAGACAGACACGCTGGGGAAGCAGAAAGGCTATGCAGTGCCCTGGCAGCCTCCCCACATGAGGTCATTGTCTCAGCCACTACAATCTTTTCCACTGTAATTGTCTTCAGCAGATGATTATTCCTCACCTAAAGTTCTGAGTAAATGAAACCTCTTACAGGAGCTGAAAATCTGATGTAAATTTTGAAAAGGCTAGCACCATCAGCATTATCTGCATTGCAGTCATCTCAGCAGTGTACAGAGGCATTTACACGTCAACAGCACTGGCCGTCTGTTTCAATTAAGTGTCTTAAATTTAAGATGGCTCTCCTCAGCATGTGAGAAAGAATTAGTCTATTTTCTGCACAAAAAAATCTAAAAGTGGAATATATAAGTATCTATTTACTAAGTGCTCAAATTTATGCTCATTTTGTGCTGGAGGATGTCCTTCAAATGAATTGCAGGACTCAAAAAACTGGATTAACAATGTCATAAATCATACACCTGCCAAAGTAACAGCATAAAAAGTGAAACTAAATATAATCTACTTATTTGCATAGATACTATCTGTATTTAACAATTTGTTGTAATTCAAATATTAGCTGACACTTATTCAAATTTTAACATAAATTACTGTACTGGTTATAATTTTCCTATAGTTAATTGTTCTGAAAATAACTTTTAAGCTTCTGCAATGCCCTCATTTCTGATTTAATAAGTTTCGTATTTGCATAAAGAAGAAACTTGCAAATTTATGCTTTTCAAATTTCCTGCCAGCTCTTCAAAGTTTTTCTCCAAACCAAATTGTAACAAATTCCCAGTTTACATTTTCATATTATCAACTAAATGATGTGCAAGCCAGGACCATTTCAAGGACCATCCTTTAACTACAGGATTTAGTACTAGTCAATGTTTCCTTTACGTATACTAGAAAGCACAGTATTTCTCTCCAGGGTCTTTTTCTAAGACACAAAGTTAGTTTTCATATTTAATTTCAAACACAATGTATTAAGAATCATAGAATGACAGAATGGTCTGGGTTGGAAAGGACCTTAAGAGCATCTAATTTCAACCCACCCTGCTATGGGTATGGATGCCTCACACTAGGTCCATGTCTCCCAAGGCTCTGTCCAAC
The DNA here is from genome assembly GCF_028554395.1 of Pezoporus wallicus. Classification (NCBI taxonomy): domain Eukaryota; kingdom Metazoa; phylum Chordata; class Aves; order Psittaciformes; family Psittacidae; genus Pezoporus; species Pezoporus wallicus. The sequence continues at coordinate 974,870 of NW_026640253.1, read as the reverse complement.
CTGGCCTTGAGCACAGCCAGGGATGGAGCATTTACCACCTCTTTGGTTTCAGCATTATAGGATGGTTCTTTGACATACAATTTGCTGCACAACCTGAACCCCCAAATACAGAGAGTAAATCTCAGAAAACCTCCAGACACACCCCTGTAAGGATTTTAAAAGGATCCAAGCGGTATTCAGGCAGCTTCAACTCTAAGAGAAGCAATTACAGTGTAAATCTTGGGAAGCACACTACTGACCTAAGAACTCTGATAATTCCGTAAGTAGATTAGCCAAATGCTGAGACAGAAACAGTAATGGAAAGAAAAATTGAACAGAAATCTGAACAACCATCATCATTCAGGAAAACAAGTCAGTGTGTGTTTATACCAACAGAGCAATTTTGTTTTGTAACACACACATGCACAAATTCCTCTAAAACAACAGAAATAATGCACAATGTTCCAAAAATAAGGAAACAAACTGCTCTTCCATGCTGATATCCTCAGAACAATGAAAATACAAAAGATTTTACATCTGCATCTCTAGTTACACTAGACATTTTCCTTTTTTAATAATGAAGAGTATGTTAGAAAATAGCTGTTAAGAAAAAAAGTAACGCAGAACTTGTTGTAACTGGTTATGCTGGCCAAACATCAATGTCATCAGAACTAAAATTACATTTCTGTGAGTAAGAGCCTGAAATTCCAGATATCACAAAACAAACAAAAAGAAATATTCAAAGTTTCAGTCAGAATTCATGAGAAAACTAATCCACATCAGAGCTACTGCTTTGCACCATGTGCAGTTTATACTCTTGTGTCCTTTTAAGGACACTTAATAGGTAACATTATCATAATGTTCACATTTTCCCTCAGAGTTTCCTCTTTTCTGACAGAATGATTTATAGTGAATTGTTGCAATCTGAGAGACATTCATCTGATTACACCCTTACCCAACAAGCATAACCTGAGCCATGCTAGGAATGTGGAAAGAGACCTCAGGAGCCAGAAGGTATCCTGCGTTAGGAAAGCCAGAAGCGACACACATGCCTAAAGAAAGGGAATACCCAGTCTAACTCAACACAGGTGAAACTAGGAACATACCCCTGCCAACAGTTTCACAAGGGCTCAGTTTAACACTGGGACAGCATCAATACATGTGCAATTTCACAGCTGGTCCTGCAAATCACAAGGCAGCCATGTATGGGATTGTGCAGATCTACCGATCACTTGCGCAGCCCTGAGGTTTTTCCATTTCCAGTTCTGATATGACAAAACAGGGGAGATTAAAAATAAAGGGGGAGGAAGTGAACAGAGTGAGGCAAAAAGGGGTGCTGGGGGAAAACAAGAGGTACGCGACAAGGAAGAGAGAAGAGACGTCCCGTATCAGAGGCATTGTTGAAGAAAAGCCTTCTTACCCAGCTCTGCTTTCAAGGAAGCAACTGAGGAAAATCAGGAGGGAACTGCAACACCAGCCTACACCTTCATCAACATTTCTCACTCACAGTTTTGTGCCTGTGTCTTCTGGACAAAATTTAGAGATGGTGATCTTGTGACCTGCCTCATCTTTAACAGGTTTTCTACCACTTTTGTCTTCTCAGAAATCAGCCTGTACTTAAGATTTATTCCCTGCAAGCAAAACTCTTTTTTCAAGTTCAATCTTGCTTAATGAGCTACCTTTTATTATGGGAAGCTTTTTAATGCGTTGTTTGTTCTGTCAAGCCCAAGTAACTGCTGACATTCTAATCATGAGGCCCCTTGGAAAATTAAAAAAAAAAAAAAAAAGCAAAAAATTTTTTTTGCTTAAAAGCAAACTTTACATTTTCCTGTAAAGCAATTACAGCATGTTTAAACCATTTTAATAAAAAATAGCCTTCCCACATTTTAAATATTGCAGAGGATGAACTACAGAAAATTGTCACCTTTAGATTTTAATCATTCCCTCTCTTACTTAAATCTGAATTTACTATATTCCTTTTTAGACATAAAGGAGCTAGTGACAGCAGCACCGCCTTTCTTCACTAGTTCTTGCTAAATCCTGAAACAGGAATTATCCATCTAAGAAGCATCTAAGAACAACTGATCGCCCTTTTCTTATCATGTCTTGGAAGGCAGATGCAGGGACTGTGAGAATGAAGACCTTGGGCCCACTGTAGGAGAGGATCCTGTTCAAGACCATCTTAAAAATTTGAACAAGTCCATGGGTCCTGACAAAATCCATCCGTGGGTCCTGAAGCAGCTGGTGAATGAAGTTGCTACGCCGCTGGCCATCATATTTGAGAAATCATGGCAGCCAGGTGAGGTTCCCAATGACTGGGAAAAGGGAAATATAACCCCCATTTTCAAGAAGGGGAAAATGGATGAGCCAGGGAATTACAGACCAGTCAGTCTCACCTCTGTGCCTGGCAAAATCTTGGAGCAGATTCTCCTGGAAGGCATGCTAAGGCACATGAAAATCAACAAGGTGCTTGGTGACAGCCAGCATGGCTTCACTAAGGGGAAATGCTGCCTGACCAATTTGGTGGCCTTCTGTGATGGGGCTACAGAACTGATGGACAGGGGTAGAGCAGTTGATGTCATCTACCTGGACTTGTGCAAAGCGTTTGACACTGTCCCACACGACATCCTTGTCTCTAAATTGGAGAGACATCAATTTGATGGATGGACCACCCGGTGGATAAAGAACTGGCTGGATGGCCACACACAAAGAGTTGTGGTCAATGGCTCAATGTCCAGCTGGAGACCAGTAACGAGTGGTGTCCCTCAGGGATTGGTGTTGGGACCGGTCTTGTTCAACATCTTCGTCGCTGACATGGACAGTGGGATTGAGCGTACCCTCAGCAAGTTTGCCAATGACACCAAGCTGTGTGGTTCGGTTGATATGCTGGAGGGAAGGAATGCCATCCAGAGGGACCTTGACAGGCTTGTGAGGTGGTCTGATGCCAGCCTCATGAAGTTTAACCATGCCAAGTGCAAGGTCCTACACCTGGGTCGGAGCAATGCCAGGCACAGCTACAGGTTGGGCAGAGAAGAGATACAGAGCAGCCCTGCGCAGAAGGACTTGGCAGTGTTGGTCAATGAGAAACTGAACATGAGCCAGCTTCAGTGTGCGCTTGTAGCCCAGAAAGCCAACCGTATCCTGGGCTGCATCAAAAGGAGTGTGACCAGCAGGTTGATTGACGTGATCCTGCCCCTCTGTTCTCTGTTGTGAGACCTCACCTGGAGTACTGTGTGCAGTTCTGGTGTCCTCAACATAAAAAGGACATGGAACTGTTGGAACAAGTCCAGAGGAGGGCCACGAGGATGATCAGGGGACTGGAGCACCTCCCGTATGAAGACAGGCTGAGGAAGTTGGGGCTGTTCAGCCTGGAGAAGAGAAGGCTGCTTGGAGACCTCATAGCAGCCTTCCAGTATCTGAAGGGGGCCTATAGGGATGCTGGGGAAGGACTCTTCATTAGGGACTGTAGTGACAGGACAAGGGGTAACAGGTTAAAACTTAAACAGGGGAGGTTTAGATTGGATATAAGGAAGACGTTCTTTCCTGTGAGGGTGGTGAGGCACTGGAATGGGTTGCCCAGGGAGGTTGTGAATGATGCATTCCTGGCCGTGTTCAAGGCCAGTTTGGATGAATCCTTACATGACATGGTTTAGTGTGAGGTGTCCCTGCCCATGGTAGGGGGGTTGGAACTAGATGATCTTAAGGTACTTTCCAACCTAACTATTCTATGATTCTATGATCCTGAATTCACTCTTCCACGCTGGATAGCTTCTTTTTTTTTTTTTTCTTTTCTTTTTTTAGCAGAGAGAAAAAGTGTAATAGCATTCGTGATTCCAAGGAAGTCTTGAGCTGAAGAGCAGCCTTTAGTTGTGAACATAGTTTCCGTCAACATCGCTAGAAGATGAAATTCCAGTATAATAAAGGGCTGCAGAAGGTTCTGATGCTGGTTAGGCCAAAGGACTATGACAGCCCTTACAGACCCTAACACTGTTTTGCTACTTTGAATGTAACTACTGAAAATGATCAGACCTCTAAGCTATGCAGTGCACCCATGTCTTGACCCCTATGCATTTGTGTCAGAAACAGTCCGATTCTTCCCAAGGAGGAATCACCTTATGAAGAGTACTACAGCTCACCAGCAGAACTCCATCTACATCACAGAAACAACAGTAACTGCTCTGTAGCTGAGGCAGGGTTGGGTTTTGCATTATCTCATGTTTCCATGTGAGGAAAGAGGTGTAAATCCTCCTACTCAAAAAAAGTCCTCCTACTTAAAAATGGTTTTGAATTGTATTTTTGAGGCAAACAAAAGCAATAACCATTTGCTAAAACGCCTACAATCTGCTAATACCCCAGTAGAGCTGAAAACTCTGGCTTCTCTTGTCAAACATGAATAGGACACTAGATCTCTTCCTTTTCTCTTTGCCAAAGGAAAATCCATAAGGCTACCATATCCCTCTAGCAAAATAGAAATAGCAAATGTTCTTAGAAAAAAATGTCTTTTGCCATACCAGGGTAACTGGGAAAAAGACATGAGCACCTTTGTTCTTAATCTCTACTGATTAAGCTTATGAAAATCAAACCATTGTAAGCGTATTTTCAAAGACTTTTGAACAGACTTCCTTCTACACTATATATGAAGGAAAAGTAACATTACAACATTAAGCAGGTGAAAAAAATGCAAGCTACCCTGCTGATGCCATTCTAGCCTCTTTAAGATGGCACACAACAGGTTTACTTGCATGCTTTGACTACCATTCAAGGTTTAACCACTAACACCAATTTTAAATTTGTTGCTACTACAGGAACCAGAAACGGTAATATTTTCTTTCAACTTCTATGTCAAACACCAAATCTGTAAAACACAAAGATGATAAATTACTTGAGTGAGTTTTTTGCAATCACACGCAGTATTTTCTACAATCAATATCTAGATCAGATTTCCTATGTTGTGCCATGAAAGAAACAAGAAATTTTTTATCTTCCTCAGCATAAATTCTCTTAATCTGTAAATTTTGTCCAAACATGGAAGTGCTCCCATGAAACTCCAATTCCGCATTTCAGGGACACCAAAAATGAGTTACAATGTGGCTCAAAGTCCCCACACAAAACTCCTGATTTATGCAATTCCATAATTCACAGCCAGCCAAGTGACCATGCCACCTTGAGTGACCTAGTTTTGGAGACTGTCTCTTGGTCATCTCCAAGATGAAGTATAAATAATATTCCCAGCAATCTTTAGAAAGCCAGAAATGAACAAGATACTTATCACACACTCCCCCAGAACAGGCTACCATCGATACTTCCTATCACAATTCCACAAAAATATCATACCAAACCTCTTACTCCTTTTGCATAATAGAAAATGCAATCCACTCCAAACACCATGCAATTTCAATGATAAATCTGATCTCTAGAAAATTCATCTTCTCTACACAAAAGGCAAAGTTTCCTGCAGAAAGACCTTTTCCAGAGCTCTGTTCAAGACCTTTATACCACCCCAGTCTCTGCCATTAGATGAATGACTCTGCCAACATATAAACTTAGTTTCCCATTCTATAGAGATCACAAACCAATTACGATAAACAGCAGTCTCACTGCCTGCTTATTTTACTCAAAAATAATCACCAGAATATGACAACTAGAGTGGAATACAACTCCTAATTCAGTTCTGTCTCTACAGACCCAGACAGAAACTGACATATGTTACCATTCTGAAAGAAAATTCTGCACTGAAGATGAGCTCTGAAATGACTGCAGGATGATAACTTTACAGAGCTGGAGCTGCTAAGTTTTCAATAGTTTTACACAATGTAAAAAATTTCTTTTTATAGGTACCAGAGCAGAAACAAAGTTGCAAAGTCAGGCTGACTTGGTGTCAAGAAAGGAAGTCCACCCAATTCTACATATATAAAACAGGATTTAATACTCTAGAGTTCTGTACCACAGAAACTCCTTATCTGAAAATTATTAAACACGGGCTTCATTGAGATGCAGCATAACTATTTAAAAACATGTAATAAACAGAGAGGGAGGACTAAAACACAAAATGCAGTTAAACAACAGGGATCCAAGAGTTCAGAAACTTCAACCTCTTTTCACAAGAGAAAGGTGAGGATTTGGTACTCACTCATGAGACCTTCCTTATGTCCACAAGGCCACTGTGCAAATCAGGGAGTTGGGCGGCAGGCTCTGGTCATTGTGATCTTAAGGAATAGGAGTGGAAAGGTGTCTGTTTGAGCAAGCATCTAACATACTTTTGAGAAGGGAAGGCCTTTTACATCAGCTGCTTTTTACTAAATTTCTGTTGTATTAAATTTCCAGCTTATTCATGCCTATAATCACCAATTAAAAAAAAAACCAACCCAAAACCAAAAAAAAAAAAAAAAAAAAAAAAAAAACCCAGGAAAAAGAAAGGCTACTAGATGTCAGCATTCTCCAAAGTTAGGCCAAAGGACAACAACCATGAGCAATGACTGTGATTGATCTCTAAATATGTAACTCTGGCTTCTATAACCCTTTGGTACCTTTGACCAGAAAGCCTGGTAGTGCTACAGAGATACAAATATGCAAATAAATGCAGGAATTTCTTTCAAGAAACACACAGAAAAGTGGTTAAAGGAACTCTGCAGAACCATTTTTGCTTCTGCTCAAAAATGACTATCCTGCAGCCTTACAAAACTAACCCACACCACTGTGTGTGCTGCAGTTTATAACCATTATTTGTCATAGTCATTCTCTGGATAAGAAAGTGTTAATTAACAACTTATTCTCTTATCCTATTCTTCAAACGTGCTACAGAAACATGAGTAATATCACAAAACTCCTGCTCTAACTCCAATTTTCCCCTCCCTCTGTTACTGTTGCAGCACGAGAGTCAGGGACTTCAGCTTTAGACACAATAAACAGAGATTACATTCCTTTATTAAGGTGTGCCAGAAACCTGAGATCTTTCAGCCAAAGAATTTTGTAACACATTCCCTCTAATTATTATGCAATATTACAGTCTTCCACAACAGGAACAGTAATTTCATGGTTAGAATCCAACCCATTCACTAGGGAACTGTTACACAGCACTCTCAGAAGGAAGGATTTTTAATAAAACTGGACTGTTGAGTCAAAAGGACAAAACAATGAGAAGCTTGTATGATTAAGCTTTATCACAATGCTAGCATTTATCACCTTTCCACGCATGCACGTTTTTACAAATTATCTTATAAGCATAATAAGTACTCTTATTTATTTGCATTATGCAATTCAACATGAAAAGATATAAAATTTAGTCATGATTCTAGAAACCTGTATAATTTCCACTTCTCAATACTGTAGATACCTGTTCCTAATAACTGAACATATGTGAATACATAACTCACTTTAAAAATCTCCAAGGTTACCCCATTTTTCCAGTTGGAAAAACTCTCAATATATTTAGTATGTTTGAAATAAAGATATTTGCTTTAAATAAATGCAAACCAAATTATAAAGTCAGGCACAAAGCATTCTAAAACTGTATTAACGTTTTTCAGCTTCTACATTCTCCGATTTCATATTTTTTTCAGAGAAAAAAGAAATGGAAACAAAATATCTGTTAACACAAGCATCATGCTGCAGCTCTCTACGCAAGTGCACTAAAAGATAAAACTTAAAACACGATATACCTGCACGACACCTGGTAGAATGGATATCCCGGTAGAGGAAGAGAGTTTGAAAATCCAGACTGACTCGACATTGCCTTCAGGTATCGTATCCACTTAAATTGCTTCTATATTCCATATGTTAATTTCTTACCAAAAAAAAAAAGTTTGTATGTATCCATCTGTACATCTGTTCAAAGCTAACTAAAAAGAAACCAAGTACATTTTCAAAGGTCTTGAAGATTCTGCCTGCATTTCAAACTGCTTCCTCAGTAGTGAAATTCCTGAAAGCCAACACCCTCATGACATCACATACTACAGTATCATAAACACGCAATTGTTTCAGTAAAGCAAGGACAGCCTGACGGTTTTGACTTGACACAAAATCCTGCACTGCATTCCTCCTGAAAGCCCCGTGCCTTTCAGGCTGGCGAAATGCAGCGAGACCTGCTGTCTTAAACAGCAGCCCTGCTTTGGCAGACAGCCAGAGCCAGCACAACTTATTGCCAATGCTGCAAATCCCTCCTACCAGCTAACGAAGAGCCAGACTGCAGGTGAAGCATGATTTTAGCCCATGACAACAATTTCCTTGAAAATGCACAAGATCCATGACCTTGAGCTTAATGACAAATCTTTTAAATATTTCAGTATAATATACAATGCATACGACTATTTTATAAGCAACATCAGATTGGACCTCACATCACAGTAGTGTGAAAAAGCACACTGAGTTTTCCACCACTAAAAACCAAAAACCTGTCACGCTACAGTCTCAGCCACGGGAAAGCAGGAGGGAAGACTAGGAGATGGGATCTTAAACCACATTATTTAAGCTATTGAATATAGAAATAAAATTATGCACATGCATTCCTGTAGTATTTTACTACAGCTTAAATTAAAGAAATATCAAAAGCCAGATTTCTTTTGATATACAGCACAATGGTAAGTTATGTGAAAGTTTATTTGGGTATGCCTTTTTTAGTAGAGGAAAATACAGCTGGAAAGCAGGAAGACATGTGAGTAGCCACAGTATAGCCCAGAGGCATGACTGATGTCAAGTAGACTTGAATTATTATCTACCTAAAGTAATGCTCCTGTAATAAAGAAGGTGTAGAGTGCCCTCACAAGAAGACATGCTTAGTTCAAGCAAAATATTAAATAAAACAGATTTTTTAATTATTTCATTATCTGTGCTAGTTGCACAGGAAAACATTAGAATGTTGAATTTAACATTTAGCTCTACCCCACAACATACTATTTACTCTTGTTTTGTCTCTGTTTTGGAAAAAGACTTCATCAGTTTCATTTGGTTTGTCACAACTTTATAATCAACATCTCAGTTAGTAGAAAATGGGACAAAACTCTGTCACTATTCTAGGTACCATTTAAAGTCTAACTTGAAAGAATGGAAGCTTGTTCTTCTACCTGAAAAGTATCTTAAATTTAAAACTAAATCCGATCTCAGTGAAATGTTTAGCTTTTTGTTCAAATAACTCAACTGTTTCTACAGCATTTTAACAGCAATGTTTTCCATTGCCTATTTGTCAAGGTATAAAAAAACAGGCAGTTTATTAGTGAAATATGGTAACAACATTTCAAAGGGAGATGAAACTGCAGGGAAAATAATCACAAAAATCACCCAAACAATCACAGGCTACAGAATAAGGGCCTGGGCCATTAACTGACTACCTACAACTTGGGGAATCACAGGCCAGTGTATACAAGAAATGCAACATACACTTCGACACAGAATAATATGCAGGTACCACAGGTCATTGCTTATGGTACAAATTTCTGCCTATAAACACGCCGGGATAATACAAGGAGAGCACAGTTTGGCCAAAGAAGTAAACTTTCTTTTATTAGCCCAACTGATGTGTCTGGAAAAACAAACAAGATTCTAGGCACATCAGTTTGCAGAATTTTTTATATCTCCCTTAGATGTAAAGAAAAAGCTTGAAAAGGCAATTTAAGCACAAATGATGTTGTGGTATCAGCTGAATTTTTACAAACAGACTTGGAAAAGGAGCTTCTATAAGCAGAATTTCTCTTACGTCGTATAGTATGGAGCATTAATTCCAAACCCCACGTCTCACAAAAGCCATGCAAGTAACAGCAAAAATAGTTGTGTGCATATGAGAGGAAAACTCTTACCAGGCCTGCTCAAGACACCTTTCCCTATCACATAACTGGGGATGCTAGGATAAGTACTGTTAGCTTTCACCCCCACTGCCACATCTTTTGAGGGCCATGTAAGTCATTTTGCTACACTGCAGTGGTTGGGTCCCCTGAGACATCTTGCGTGCACATCCCTAAAGCACTTACATTTCTACTCTGTGTATTCACTCATTTTTTTATTTGGTAACTCCTTGACAATGATAATCATAGTATTAACGCATTTATGCAGTAATTCTTATCTCAGAATAACTCTTCTCAGTCCCAACCAGTATTTAGGGTGTTTCCATTTGATATGCCAGCTGAAAAGAACATTCATGTCAAATCAGCAGATTACAGGATTATAAAACAGGAGTTTTAGAAGCTGCCAGTGGCTCACTATGCCATACTGCAAAAATCACTTAGTCCTTTAATGCCTAACTTATCCACATAATAAGGAAAATACTGGCTGGCAGCAAAGGAATGATGCGAGGTTGTTTGGTTTTGGTTTTTTTTGTAATTAAGTACTGAAATCCTCTGACTAAAAATTTATGAAGGGATAAAACAGCTGTAGCATTTGAGGGAAAAGATGTGTGGGAATATTCAGAATAGAGCTTTCTCTTTGTCTCCTGCTCCTAGCTCTTACACAACAGAAGCATTATTGCTAAAAAATTTCAATTTAAATGTAAAAGCCATTTAAATTTTAAAATGTGGTGAAAACTAGACAGTTTTTAGATGGGTTAACAGCATTACACAGCATTTAAAGATAGGGATAAGTGAGATGACAAAAAACTGAATTTAAGATGATCTTTACAGAAGCAGAACCCTTCATTGGAAAGCATCACACCAGTTTAGTGATCTAGAAAGAGGAGGGAAAGTATGGCATAATAGGAAGAAAAACGGAAGAGAAAAATCTGATAAGAGCAAAAAGAAGGCCTCTACACAACAATACAAAACATTTACCTAGTGTTCCTTTAATTTTTTTCCACATGCAAGCTTAATTACAGTAAAGAACTACTTCTGGGATCCAGACCTACCTGCCAAATATCACCTCCAATAAAACAGACAAGTGGGTTTCATTCCAACTGTAGTCATGTTTGTCTGAATTTTACTTCTGTGTTTTAGTGCCAACAAACTTACTTTAAAGTAACTACATTAGTATTGTTAGGCATAGCGTGCCATGTAGGACTTACTACTTTGCTGGCACAAAATTAAACAAAGAAAGTAAGTTTAATGCTCAAATACTGTGTGTTCCAGAATTTACAGTGACCTTAATACTGAAGTAACTGACCTGTTATGCAATACTTAACTGAGGTGTAACTGCACTTCAAAGAGCAAGGATAGACTGAAAGCTCATGACCACTTTTAGGTATTTCAAACAAGCAGCACCCTTCATGAACTAATGGAAAATTCGTTTAAACAGGCAGACTGAAGGAGAAACAGAAACTAACCTCATTACTGGAACCTAAATAAACTTCATCAAGTCTCAGAGTGAAAGCTGGCACACTGTAGACAGTTACGTCATGATATATCAAAATGAATATAAAATGTTTAGTATTCATAAAAACAGAATAAATGTCATGTAGAAATTATTGTAACATCAATACCATAAATCAATAATTTACTTCCATAAAAATTAAATTTGGTATTTTCCCTGCCTGCTAAGAAATACATTAAACATTAAAACAGAAGGAAAAAGGAAAAAAAAATATAGGAAATGCAGAGAAAATCATTACTTGGAGTTTGAAAATAACATTATTACTTACAAGGAACATATTACAAAGATATTTGATATAATGAGCAGTACTTAGAAGACACAATGGAAAGTCTTTTCTTCCTTTCAGTATGAAACACAAGAATAAGAAAATATTCAATAACACTGAAGAATGGCAAATTTGAAACTGAAGAAGCTAAAGACTAGCTAGATATTTATGCAGGGAAGAACAAAACCAAAAAAAAACCCAAACCCAAAGTAGTAACAACAAAACACTGGAAGGAAAGAGGACTTAAAAACAACACCAGAACTTGAGAAAAAACATCTATGTGAGCAAACGATCTAACCTAGCTGCTGAAGGTGTCTTTCAGTCTTTTCTGAGGCAGACTAGTGGGTTCACTGACAATGCATAACCTCTCCTGCACTCCTAAAGGGGTTAGTCAAACAACTGAGCAAAGACTTATTTTTCCAGTTTCCCATAGTTTTTTTTTTTATTTTAGGTACAGACACATTCCTGCACCCAGAAGCTTAATCTTAAGATGCCATATGTGAAAGCAAACCTGTTTCATTCCATGCTCCTCTTCAGAAACACAGAAGTCACATAGAGACATCATCAGCACTGGCTTAAAACTAGGTGTCCTCTAGACAGACAGAGGCTTGTTCAGAATGATGTGTTCTCAACATCATTCCAGGAATCAGTCATCAAAAAGCATACAATAAAAAGCTAAATACTACTTGAAAAAGACATTGGATTTGGAAGAATTCCACAATGAGTACTTTATTTGGTAGATTTAAAGAACTAGTGTATCTGGATTGAGTCTTCCTGTCAGAGTCTGAAACTAGATCTTAAAAATTCTTACACCTGAAGCAAAGCCTGGAATTTACTTTAAGTATCTATGAATCCATAGTGGAGTTACAAAGACAGAGACATCTTCTTGCTACATTACTCCTTCCATTCTTACTTGGATTGCAAAATAATATTTGTGATGCCTTTGTTCCAATCTGGAATAAAAAAGAAAAAAATATTAAACTCCCATCTAAACAAGATTATATTTTTAGCCCAAACACAAAATTGCTTTTAGCTACTTCACTCCTAGATAAGCTACAAAGATGCTCAGAAGTCCAGCACCAGGGTCCTGACTTGCAAGGCAATCTGAACAGCATTACCCTAAAGCTATTCCTACTGGAAGCAGTTATGGAGCAGCCTGTACAGTCTCCCTTGACCTTATGCATTCAAATTCTACATCAAGTCAAAAATCACAGCTTAAGTACTAATCACACATCACCATTAGTACTTCAAAGCACATCTTCTCAGCCTTTGTGTGAAAACTGAAGGTGGCAGATCTCCCTTCTCTCTTGCCTCTTCCACTCTTCCTGGAAGTTGAAACTCCCCATTTATAAGTATAAGCTCCACCCTTTGTATTCTCCTCTGAGTGCTCAAAAGACAGGAACCTTCTTCAGGCTGGATGGGCAAATAAGCAATTGTGAGCAAAACCCTAAAGCTCATAGGCCAAAATAAACCATTTAGGAGCCTGAAGCTGTAACAGACAAATTTCATTTGACGTATTTCACCTGTTCTACATCTTGGGTAACTTTTACCACCAGACACTTCAACAGTCAGCCAAGACTTCTCAACAGCTCTCACAAATATTGCATGATAGCAAATATGAAATAAAGCACACACTTAAACTGAAGTTAATAAACTGGAATCTTGATCTAATGTCAGATAACCAGTGCATGTTTCTTCACTGTTTAGCAAGTGTCCAGGCAGAAGCTAAACAGCTCATCATTGCGGTCAAAGGTTCTCAACTGATTCATGTGTAACTGAAAAGAGCTGGCATCCTGCCTGTCAGAGATAATCCTGTCTTGTTGAGCTAGAGCAGTGAATCCTCCTGCCTGCAAACCTAAAATGAAGTACAATGAAGTTGCTATGTATCCAGCTACTGTGTTCTCAACCAAGCCATTCTGCCCTACAGCAATCTGCAGAATGTGAAAGAAAAATTCTGGTCAATGATAAAGCATCAGGATCTCTTCTGGGGCAGAAGGAGAATACCTGGGCTGTAAATTAACCTACTGCAGGTCATGAAACCTCACAGATATAAAGCCATTGACCATGACACAGACAGGAAGGGGAAAGTACCCTCCTTAAGACCTTGCCTCCTCTCTAACTGCAATTCCAGCTGAAACAGTTAGCTGTAAGTAACCTGCAATTTGAAGCTAACTTCTAGGATTCACCTAAGCTGTACCAACAGTCAGAGGTACACATGAACAGTCTGTACTGTACATCTTTGAAGTCTAACCTATGTGAACTCTGGGGGATGATCTCACCCTCCATGCTAGTAGGAAGTGTTTCCCTCCACCATCAGGTTCACTCTGTTTCATCCCCGTGAGGCTCACTCAGGAAACAAAGCAAACTTATCACCTGGCCACACACAACCATTACCAGCAATTCACCATCTGTCAGTAGGCTGGAAGAGGGATATTGCTCTTTCTGGAAAGCAAAAGGTTCACTGGCCACAGCACAGATTGCAGCAATGAGCATCAATGACTGTTTCAACAGAGTCTGGTTGGCCTTGCACTGCCCTCACATGGGCTTTGGAAGGAGTCAGCTAAGGGACTGAACACCTCTTCCCTCAGCGTTACAGTATACACAGTCATAAGCGCTGCCACCTAAAAATACACTGAGGAAGCTCATGTCAGGGATACCAGTCTGGTGGAGAAAGGCTGTAGGATTCACGTCTGAAATCCAGTGCCATCAGAACTGCAAGGCTGTGAATCCATGCCAGACTCATCACTGGCCAGAAAGAGGAAAGAATTCCAAAACAAGACAAGCAAAACCCAACACTCCACTCCCCACTCATCCCCTGCCCCCCCAAAACCTAAAGAAGCACAAATCAAAACAGAATCCCACTGAGTTAATAAAAGGAAGTTCAACTTAACCCATCTGGACAAGACTTTTCCAAAAAGTTCTACAGAGCAAAGATTTTTAAGGCCTGTACCAGGTATTGACTATCTTTAAAGACCATCCTGGGAGAGATCATTCCATTTTCTGCGTACTGCATTTGTAAACACAGGAGTCAAAAATCTCGTGTGCTGTAGAATCAGCAGGTATTCCACATTTCAGTTCAAAGAAAATCACATAATCATATTACATTCTCTCACTCTGTTAAATAATTCCATATTCTTAAATCTGAAATAAGTCTTCTAAAGAACAGAAAAAAGTATTCATGAAGACATTACTATATATATATATATAAAAAAGCAGAGTCTGAAATGGGATTAAGCTACTTTATCCTACTTAAAAATGAATACTGGATAGAGACAAATATTTACAGCCAAATGACATGAAAATATGGAATAGAAAACTAACCAAAATAATTAAAAACAAAACAAAACACAAAATCCCCCGAGTCAGCCAAGTAAAGTTTAAAGGAATAAACTTTTACAAAAAACAAACAGGAAATCTAGTATTTCACTGAGTGTGGATGCATGTAAATTGGGCTGAAGGGATTTAATAAAAATAGTCACTACAAACATATGCAGAAGCTGCAAAAATGATCTTATGAGGAATTTTTAAAATTACTTTGAATTTAAAAGTCAGGTTCCTCTCTATTATGACCCAAATAAGTCTTAATTTGCTTGAGCTACCAGAACATAGCAACTTTCTCTCTCAAACAGACACAACTCATTAACACAATCTAAGCAAATGCCTATTTAATAGCATCCAAACTTCACCTTGCTGGCCCTTGATGAAACTCCAGAATATATAATCTCCGTCTTGTAGAATTACAAATACGGAAAGCAGATGCTATTTTTGATCATCGGGATAAATAAGATGAAGTCTTCTATATCAAGAGGACTGTCATAGAGTGTCCTTTTTAACTCAGATTTGATGTTAACAATCACGATAAATTCTAATCTATAAGAAAAACCTATTCAAAATTCTTACTAGCAAATAAACTGTAGCCTTGTAAATTGTGCAAATCATGCATCAGATTACAGAAAAGCGTTACAATTAGAGGCAAATAAAACACAGTCATTTCACTTTAAAGTTAGTCATTTTTGTAATTCAATGTACCTCAAAAGAATAAGAGTAAAAAGAAAAACTGTAGGGTGTACAAACTCCTGAGGTCAGGGTGATAAATGAAACTACTTCCAAAATAAGCTTTCCTAATAAAGGCTTCTGAACCAGAGCTGGCTTGCATTCAGTTACTAGCACTGTTATAAATAATCTGAAATATTCTTGATAAAATATTTTTAGTATCAACTCCAGCATATTAAAACCAGTTGAAGGTCATTATGAGGATGAAAAAACCCCCAGGGTTCAGACACACAAGATAACAAATTCATCCCTTACACTATACAAAATATTTTGAGAACTCTGTACTTCAATTAGCTCGAGCTTATTTATAACTATCATCTTAATGTATCAATCTAAGCATTAAAAAAAGAAACAATGTATTCATCAGTTCTTGGATTAGTTCTCCTGAATTCTACTTATTTGTCCTCACACGCACACCTGGACTATTAAAAAGCAGCCTGTGTTTTTTAGTTGAAAGAGAAACACTGTATACATAGTTCATGTCATCTCAGCCTCCCTGAAGAAACATTTGTTTAATTAGACAGATGGCACTTTTTATCATACTTGCATTTGTTCATTGAACTTAAGAAATTTAATTTGCATAGCAAAACTTTTTCATTTGCTAGGTCAATTCGTGTGCCACTGTACGGCCATTCAGCACTACAAACTGAAGCAGGGATACAAACTGAAGTAGAGATAAAAATCTAACCTGTTCTCTGAAATGTAAATATTTCATATGAGTCTTTTTAAACAGTCAGTCATTTAAACTCTTAATTCTCTGCTGGTGCAAGAACTTATTTTTTTACTTCTGGCATGTTCTTTGGTAGGTCACTTTAATTCCAGGAAAAATATAATGCTAAAGAATCCTTTGTATTCTGTAACATTTTTATGATTTCCATTACCATACACAATCTTGAAATGGTAGAAATTAAACTTAACTGTGAAATGATAAAATATACAATACACATTTGAATCACACATTCTTAAACCGAACAGTCTGCAGAGAATTCTAAAAGAACAATGAGATTTATGGAAACACAAATATACCTAGGAACAAGAGGAATGGCAGTGTACAAGGAAACAGGGGCCATGTGCTTTTCAAGGGCATGGGATGCATTTCTATGCAAAACAGAGCAGACGAAATTTACACTGACTTACACACACAAATAAAAAAATCACTAATTATATACTGATTAATCTTCTGAAGCCTGATTCATGTTTACAACACCTGACTAACCTCAGGTGCTTGGCAAAACAAAAGGGCATCCCCCACCCCAACCCCCACAAGAATAACAAGGATAAAAATGCAAAGGATATAGACTCAAACCAGGACAGTAAAACCTATGACTTGCCATTATTAAAAATAGCCAAGATAAAGCATGATTTTGTTTTTAACCGAGCTTTTGATTCCTAGATCAATTTCATTACTTCAGAAGGCATTACAAATAATTCCACTCTTAATTCCTCATAATAACATTTGTTTAAATGATATTATATTGCATATTTCAATGATATTATTTTGAAATAATACAAATATTTATTCTCTTTTATAAGAATTAATAATCAGTTTGAAGGTAAAGTCCACAATGACCAAGAAACATTCTTCCTTTCTCATCAGGATCTTTCACAAAACTGGAATGTAACTACTAAGAGAAAGCCAGTGTTAACAGTATGTGCCAGGAATATCCAACATGCATCGCTCTAATTATTTAAGATAACAGTACTCAACCTTCAGGCAGGTATTCTAAACACAAAGCAAACTTTGAAAAACATGGTACTAAGTAAATACCGCACATTTAAAGTTACAGGATGGAAAACTCAAAAGGGTTAGTGAGAAATAAGTACAAAATCCTTATATTATCTCTGGCATTCAGTACATGAAACACATGAAAAAATACAGGGTTTCTATTTAAACATTACAATATTTCTGCAAGGACTGAACACTGATACATACCTAAGATAGTACTATTTCATAGCACTGTTACAGTCAGCTTCAGTCAGTCATTAACTGTTCTCATGATTAAGCCTAAAGCATTCATAAGTATTCAAAAGTAAAGCATGGTCATTAAAAAGGACCGAGCTTGCCCTTTCCCCACTTGCTGAAAAAAATCATTAACGCCTTCACTCCACTCCTTCTGCCTTGGAAAGGCATGAAAGGGGAGGGAAGACGATTAGAGGGGAGGGAAGATGATTAGAACTGAATACCGCCTGCCTCATTGCCATCATTTCCTCCCAACAGGTCATCCACACATAGAAAAAAAGACTAAACCTGGTCTATAAATCAGTTTCAGTGCTTCAGACTGGCTCAAGAGAAACAAACCACAATCAGCTCATTTTACTTAACTGATTTAAGTTCAGTGTTAGTTGATTTTACATCAATGTTAAAACCACTTGCTCCTGGAGATGCCCTAACATGACCACATCAACTTACTGCCATCAGTCTTTTGCATGTTTCGAGAGACAGGCAATAAATTTAAATACCAAATATCAAGAAACTATAATTATTATATTATACCCCAGATAATTCCTAAAAACAGGAAATTAATATTTAAATGATGCATTATTTTAATTAGCTCTCAACATTAGTCGCTGGCCACACAACTTCTGTGGCTGAGATGACAGCAGCTTTGAATAATTACGTTTGCAGACAATCACCTTCTGAGTTTCTTCCCATCTAGACCAAGTTAATCATCTTGTTATAAAAAGCCAAATTACATACAACCATTCAAGAAAATATCCCTCCTCAGATTAATTATTCAAAGAAAAGCCGAAACCATTGTTGCAAGCATGACTTCAATGGAAGTTCTTAAAAAACTGGAGCACTTTTGGGATGGGAGGATTAAATCTGTAAATTTCTGCTCAGTGGTATGAATTAAAAATCTCTGCAGTTTTGTGGAGTATTAAATTTATCAAAGAGTCTTTCCATGTTCCACTACTCATACTTCAAAGGTTATCAGGAATTATTATGCTTTATTTTAAAACTCTCTTCAAAATACTGCCTATCACAAAATGACTTCTGGTCCAAAAACTTCAGCAAGTTTAAAACACCTCTGTAACAAACTTCCACACAAACCAGTAAGAAAATGCACTGTCCCTATTCTCGGTAACTAAATTTTGTCTCAACAATATGCTGTGTTAAAACAATTATCTAACATGTGGTAATTTAGGTCATACTGTTTCTATTAGATTTGCTTTAAAGCTCTTCCTAATAAATCTAATTGGAAGAGAAGTGTTTGCCTTATTTTCTCTAAAAAGTTGTTCATTTAAAATTATACATTAGGCAACCCACAGTCTTTGAGAGACTGAACACATTTTCTGCCAGTTATATCAAAGGACAGAACATGTATTTTAGATGAATTTTGTTATGTTGGAGACACATAGAGAAGCCTTTGTGAAAATACCATCATTTATAATTACACAACTGCAATTCCTTCCATATTTAGGAAGAGAAGGGGGCTGAAAGGGGTGTTATTTTTCATTAAGCTGCTATAACTTTCTCTCATCACTGAAATGCTCTTTGCTGCTCCTGTCATCTTCACTGTTTCCTGTATTTGTATTATGGCTGTGCTTAAAACAGCAAGACACAAGGCATGACACAAAACTGGAAGAGGTCCATCTTTATAGCTTGTATACATATAGCATGTATTAGCTATTTTTACATATAGTACACATTTAAAAATAAGTGTTTTGACTGAAATAAAATGCAATGCAAAGAATAAAAGGCAAAATTACTATGCTCTTTTTCCTAAGGGATATAATTTTAAAATGAGGTAAAATAAAATTTAAAAAACTGTGAAACTATGAGCCTTCAGTTTCCTTTCCAGTTCACCAAACATACGTGTGAGAATTAAACTTTTTCCTAAGCTTTTATTTTACTCATCACCACGAGATTAAAACCTTAAGTTTGGAAATACTCCCATTACTCCTTATTTACCTCATAAATGAGAATGAAAATACATGCAAAGAAGTGGCTCTAGGAGTAAATGCTATACAAGTCCCTCTATTAAAACCTACTGGATGATGAGATCTAGTAAGCGGCAATCCATCCTAATTCAACATTTGTTTTTGATTACTTTACATTTACTAGCAGGTGCTCACAAATTGTAACAAAATAACACTGAGTCTCAAAATATTTTAAGCTGGAATCAGAACACTAATGAGTCACAAGTAACTTATTTTTGCTTTAAAGCAGTATTTACGTAATGTCACACCAGCAAATACATCCCAGGCATACTTCCTAGGGGTACATCAAACCAGAAACAAGCACATACAAGGTTTAGAATAACATCAGAAAGAAGGTGTATTTCAGCTGCACAGTGCTGACAAACTTGCACTCTCCAATTTTATACAAATGTAACAGTAATTACTCACATAACCTGATACCAGTTCCCACATTGCTCATGGGGCAGAAGGGGATGGATTTCTTGTTGCAGTGGTACACATAATTGCTGAAATCCCAGTGTCACGTCCTTCTGATCACTTTTCAGAACCAGGCACAAATGCCTTCTCCACACTGAGCTACTAATAAAATCAATTCTTAGAACCCCTGCAAGCAGTCTTTTTACCTATAGAAATTTTTACTCAACACATCTGCTAAGTAATGTTTTCTTTAGATTGCTCTATCCACTTATTTTGGATATTTAAGTAACCACTTCCCTTCCCAAATTCTCCCAGTTCTCCCTATCACAACTTACCACCCTGGTGACTCTTTTTTTTTCCTGCTCCCTTTTTCTAGATTCCTTGGATCTCCCCATTACTTCAGCTGCTGCTTCTGTACCTGACAACTTTCAAATTTAGGAACTGTCTATAATCTGAAATCTTCTTATCATATTCAGGCATCCACAAATCAGATTTTTTTTTTTTTTTATTCATATACAAGACTAAGAAATCCTCACCAATCCTCATGGACGTATTTCTTCTCAACCTGTTTCAAGCTTTAATTTGGCTTTGCGGAAAATGTTAAGTTTCATATCTTCACCACTTCACCACTCTTCAAAAATCAGAACTGCCTCATTACCAAGAAATACTCAACTTTTTACATGCTAATTTATTCCCTAATAAAAAGGAATAGTTAATAAATATACTGCAAAAAATCCCATGAAACAGGACCACCTCTTTTCCCACAGCATTTAGATTCAACAAGATCTCAAACTTAGTTCATGTTTACTCTATTATACCTAAACACTTTTCTCACCTAAAAAAGGAGGAAGGGGAGACAGATTAGTGTTTACACTAATGGTGAGAAAGGAAGTATTAAGCATAAAATGAAATACAATTTTCAGATTTTCAAAAGGCTATTATAATAAATTAGTAGATAGGAACCTTAAACTATGGGATCTGTGTTACTGATGTCCTGTAAAGAGGACAAGATTACACGTAAGATGCCTGTGATGATTTGTGGGCCTGTCTTCTAGCTCTGGTATGACATCTAAAATGAAACAGACCCAGGAAGTTTCAATACGCTAAACAGCTTTTCTGCATAGAGAAACACTTTGAAGCTATGTGAAGCTGTGTGAACAGCTTTCATAATGTTTAAGCTTTTGGTACAGAAAAAGTAACTTTGTAAGAAGTTCAAATTAAAATTATCATGGCTCCAATGATACAAGACACAAAAAAAGCTCCAATGGACGTCTCTAAACCAAGAGAACAAATCCCCTGATGCATGACATGTTTGGTACTATAAAGAAATTACAGCTGGGATACCAGAGACTGTGTGAAACTACTGCCCTCTAAGATCATACGTGATACCTTAAATTCTGGTTTATTCTTGATTTAACAGCCTAAAATGTCTAAGCCATTCCCACATTACTTGTGTTCCAACAGATTAATTTTGCCATCTAAGTCAGATAAAAGCACTGCAATTCCATTACAGAAGTTTCCAAGTGTTTGTTCAGCCTAAAAACATATCGCGAACTTCACATCATAAATGATGTGGTATTATTCTAGAAGATGTTTCCTTCTGCACTGGAGGCTAGAACCAGCGTAATGAGGATATGAAGACTACAGAAGTCCTGTGGTTTCTAATTCAAAATGTCAGAAGATAAGTGTACTGCAGGATTCTCTGAATTTCTTCAAGAAAAATAAAGATCATCAGGAATGCAGAAACCTGAATGCCAGCCATACCCAGATTCACTTTTATACTTCACCTTATTTGCAAATACGTGCGCTTGACAGATTTAAAAAAACAAAAATTAAAACTAACAGAATTATTCAAAGCATGCTATTAATTCCATAGGCATACTTAAGGAAATTTAGAAGGCGCTTCAACAGTGTTAACTTAGAATGGTATAAATCATGAACAAGTACCACAGTGGTGAAAGAAAGCAGCAGCTACTTGCAATAAAATTTCCTCATGATGGCAGCATAAACCATTCTGATGAAGTGCTAAATGACAATATACATTCCCGCTCACACAAAACAGTCAGATCTCAACTGCTCCAGCAATAGTGGTCACTACTTTTAATTTTCTCCCTCTTCAAAGTGCTATTTCAACAATGCTTCAGTCTTCTTATTTAGTCCCCAGAATCCCACAGGAGTATTATTGTACTCCCCATGTAAAACCTACCAAGAAAGAAAAGGCACCACCCTACAGAATATTTTAACAATAATTTTATGCATCTACCCCATATGCTCCATTCGATTTTTGTGTTATTTGTATATTCTACTTTGAAATGTCTATGACAACTGCACCATCTATGCGTTTGTATGAATCACAAAGTAGAGGTTTCAATCATGATCTATGAAACTCTTTTGAAGAACGATCTTCAATCAAGTTCTGTTTGCTTTTAATGTTTCTGCATTACAAAGATGACAATACCAGGACTCCAAAGACACCCTTATTTTCCTGGAAGTAACAATAATATCAAAACCAGACAGGATTCTGAAAACCTTGCTTTGTATCTTACTGACCTTCCACAGTCTATAAATTATAAGTATTTATAGCCAGTTTATACTTTCTTAAGTTATGAAATACACTTAGTTCAAAATCTACATAGATTCCTGCTTATAAATAAATTGTAGTAATTAAGTTTGTGTCTAAGTCTATTTAGAATAGATTCAAGATAAAAAGATCATCATGTTTGGAAAGTCTTTGTTTAAAGGCTGCTACTAGTGCAATTCATTCTTTTCAGACTATGCTGCAAATGAGGCATTGCTGAAGCTGCTACCTCAAAAAGCTCATCACAGCACACTTCAAAAGTTCAGTTAATATCCCCCTTAGATCAGCCACTGTAACTGTACATATAGTTGTTCCTTACCCCAATTCTACCAAAATAAACTTAGTTTTTTTAAACCATGCAGTAAAGTAACCTGCATCACTAAAACACCTGGTTAGGAAGAGGCAATACACACAGTCTTGCTGGCTGATCCAAGAGGACAGCAAACTCCTGACAGAGAAAAGACAGACAGCTAAGAATGAGTGACCACCTTACTGCCCTGCTCAGTTCCAAGCTTCATATGTGTCTACAGCCTTTAAAGGTGTGCTAAGCATTTCCTCTCTTAGAACACCCCCACACAATTTAAGCATCAGAAGAGCATCTTAATTTATTTTATCTTCATGTTACTGACTAGCTATGCTTAAATACACCTAAGAACCTTAACTATTTGTAGTTTTACACCATCTCTGACTAATTCTCAACTGCTTAAAGGAAGCAATCTTGAGACTCTCTCAAACTGAAGATGCCAAACTGCCACTCACCCTATTTCTAGATGTTGCTGAAGACTGAAAGAACAAATATTTGGAAGGAAAGGAAAAAGATCCACAACACACATACAGAACAGTCTCATATAGATAAAATAGAAGCTAGGAAAAACACAAGTGAAATGGGTTTCTAAGCTGTGAAATGCAGAATGGATTTATTCCTTCTAAAATTTTACTTTGCAACCCATGTTGCAATATCACAGCCTGAACAACTAGGCAGTTTACACGGCTTGGTATTCCTGGACAGAGCAAATGAACATGCCTGCACACAAATGTTAACAGCCAAAAGCAGCAGTGAGGTTTTTTGGCTGAAGTTAAACTTTTCCTCACCTATCTCTTTTCAAGTCTTGGCAGTTTTCTTTCCACTGCAGTAAGGAGAGTGGTTAACATCAATTTTCTCAAATCAAATTCAGATTACACTGACTGAAAAGACGGAATGTATCTTAATTTGAGGGTTTACAATAAGAAGGTTAAAACAAACCAGCAGCATCTTTGTTTCTAAGCAATATATTCGCTGCACAGCAAACATTTACCACATCAAAGAAAACGTAGCTTTATAAAGAAAGCCCATCTGAACATTTATGGTTTCTAATAGAATCATTATTCCTCCAGAGACCTCACATTTTTCTTCTCCATACACCCTTATAGTACACCTATTCTGGCTAAGACAGAAGCAGATCTTTACCACATTTCCTCTGCTAACAGGATTTTTCAAATGAGCAACAAATATTGGGAACAGCTGGAGCTTCAGAAGAGAACTGTCCCATTACTAGTAGCAACAAACAGAATAGATCAAGTAGAGGAAAAAGCCAAGTACTACATCTAAAAGACAAGTTAGTAGGTTTAAAAATTACAGCCTGAAATCAAGACTCTGCTGACGGTATGTACATTTGTGGGTTTTATTATGTAACAACAACAATGTTATATTAGAAGCCCTATCTGAATTAACAGCTTCTTGTTCCTTTAAGTCCTTTAATTCAAGAAACACAATGAGGTCAATTGAGTTACGTAAAAGAAATACCCAGATGTAATTAGAAACCATGACTTACACCATTTTCAGCAAGGCACTTCTTCAAACATATAATGAAATATTCATGGCCATATTGTGACAGCAGAACCTACAACCAACTTAAAAGAAGGAAGGGGAACTGTATGACAGCCTGTCAACTAAAAAAGAAAAATTCTAATAAAAAGGTGTATTTGACAAGACAAAATTTCACTCCCAAATTATTTTTTCCTCTAGTCTTGTCTCTCATTGTTAGAGACCAGCAGAAAAGACTAATTTTTCCAGAGATCTAACTATGCAATAAATACAGCATGAAGAATTTTTTTAAATTATCAGACAAAAGGCTTCCCATATAGGAAACAATTCAAAAATTTTAAAAAGCAAAAAAAAATGGAACACTCAAAATTAGATCCAAAGTATGATCTAGCACCTGAAAGTACAGAAATGCAGATAATGCATAATGCATGCCTGACAGTAAACTGATCAGTAAGCAGGAGGTACCCTGGCATAAGCCACCACTGTAATATGGCAGTGAAAGACAACATTAAATGCCAAGATACATCATGACAGGTATTTCCAGAAGGGACAAGGAAATATTTCAAGCAGCCTTTAACTATAAGTGTTTCAGCAAGACTTTATCAAGAATAGCATGCATGACTCTAGATAACATTGATTTAGAAAACACCAAATAGGTGCATGTAAAAAAGGCTTTCTGTATCTGGGAAAGAGATCGGGACACATTAAGTTCTCTGTCATTTGCAACAAGCTAGAGCACCTCTACTTTGTGAAACGCAGCACAAGCAGAGAAACTTGAGCCAAAGCAAGCCAAGCTAGTGTCTGAACCAGACCGACTGAAGATGGAACACAATAAGACACCAGGCACATCATCATGCAGACATGACTATACTGCTTTTGGCTGAAAACTAATGCCTATGACTTGTATTGTGCGACACAGGTATATGAGCTGGGCCTCATGTACAATACACAGCACACAGTATTTACATGAAACATATTCAACACTTTATTTTGTAGGGTGTAGGACTGCTCTTTTTAAAAACAAACAAATCAATAGATAATAAAGATACCAGAGAAGGGAACCACAGAGTCATAGAATCATAGAATAGTCAGGGTTGGAAAGGACCTCAAGATCATCAAGTCTGAACTCCCCTACGATGGGCAGGGACACCTCACACTAAACCATGACACCCAAGGCTCTCTCCAACATGGTCTTGAACACCGCCAGGGATGGAGCATTCACAACCTCCCTGGGCAACCCATTCCAGTGCCTCAGCACCCTCACAGGAAAGAATTTCCTCCTTATATCCAATCTAAACTTCCCCTGTTTAAGTTTTAACCTGTTACCCCTTGTCCTGTCACTACAGTCCCTAATGAAGAGTCCTTCCCCAGCATCCCTATAGGCCCCCTTCAGATACTGGAAGGCTGCTATGAGGTGTCTAAGCAGCCTTCTCTTCTCCAGGCTGAACAGCCCCAGCTTTCTCAGCCTGTCTTCATACGGGAGGTGCTCCAGCCCCCAATCATCCTCGTGGCCCTCCTCTGGACTTGGTCCAACAGTTCCATGTCCTTTTTATGTTGAGGACACCAAAACTGTGCACAGTACTCCAGGTGAGCTTTCACGAGAGTAGAACAGAGGGGCAGGATCACGTCAATCAACCTGCTGGTCACACTCCTTTTGATGCAGCCCAGGATACGGTTGGCTTTCTGGGCTACAAGCGCACACTGAAGCTGGCTCATGTTCATTTTCTCATCGACCAACACCCCCAAGTCCTTCTCTGCAGGGCTGCTCTGAATCTCTTCTCTGCCCAACCTGTAGCTGTGCCTGGCATTGCTCCGACCCAGGTGTAGGACCTTGCACTTGGCATGGTTAAACTTCATGAGGCTGGCATCAGCCCACCTTACAAGCATGCCAAGTTCCCTCTGGATGGCATTCCTTCCCTCCAGCATATCAACCGAACCACACAGCTTGGTGTCATCGGCAAACTTGCTGAGTGCACACTCAGTCCCACTGTCCATGTCACTGACAAAGACGTTGAACAAGATCAGTCCCAACACCGATCCCTGAGGGACACCACTCGTTACTGGTCTCCAGCTTGACATTGAGCCATTGACCACAACTCTTTGTGTGTGGCCATCCAGCCAGTTCTTTATCCACCGAGTGGTCCATCCATCAAATTGATGTCTCTCCAATTTAGAGACAAGGATGTCGTGTGGGACAGTGTCAAACGCTTTGCACAAGTCCAGGTAGATGACATCAACTGCTCTACCCCTGTCCATCAGTTCTGTAGCCCCATCACAGAAGGCCACCAAATTGGTCAGGCAGCATTTCCCCTTAGTGAAGCCATGCTGGCTGTCACCAAGCACCTTGTTGATTTTCATGTGCCTTAGCATGCCTTCCAGGAGAATCTGCTCCAAGATTTTGCCAGGCACAGAGGTGAGACTGACTGGTCTGTAATTCCCTGGCTCATCCATTTTCCCCTTCTTGAAAATGGGGTTATATTTCCCTTTTCCCAGTCATCGGGAACTTCACCTGACTGCCATGATTTCTCAAATATGATGGACAGTGGCTTAGCAACTTCATTCACCAGCTGCTTCAGGACCCACGGATGGATTTCATCAGGACCCATGGACTTGTGCACATTCAGGTTCTTAAGATGGTCTTGAACCAGATCCTCTCCTACTGTGGGCCCAAGGTCTTCATTCTCACAGTCCCTGCGTCTGCCTTCCAAGACTTGGGTGGTGCAGTCAAAGCTTTTGCCAGTGAAGACCGAGGCAAAGAAGTCATTCAGAACCTCAGCCTTCTCCAAATCCCGTGTAGCCAGTTCTCCCGATAGCTTCCAGTGAGGGCCCATGTTGTCCCTAGTCTGTCTTTTATTTGCGATGGAACTAGAGAATCCCTTCCTGTTATCTTTAACATTCCTAGACAAGTTTAATTCTAACTGGGCCTTAGCTTTCCTAACCTGGTCCCTAGCTTCCCAGGCAACATCTCTGTGTTCTTCCCAGGCTGCCTTCCACCTGTTCCTGCTTCCACCTTTCATAAGACTCTTGTTTCCCTCGAAGTTTCCTCAGCAGCTCCTTATCCATCCAAGGAGGTCTCCTGGCCCTCCTGCTGCACTTCCTTCTAGTTGGGATGCAACACTCCTGAGCTTGTAGCAGGTGATCCTTGAATATCAACCAACAGTCTTGGGCCCCCCTGCCCTCTAGGGCTATATATCCCATAGAACCTTACTGAGCAGGCTCCTGAAGAGGCCAAAGTCTGCTCTTTTGAAGTCCAGAGCAGTGAGCTTGCTGCATGCTCTTCTCACTGTCCTGAGGATCTAGAACTCATCCATCTCATGATCGCTGCCACCAAGGCTGCCCTGGAGCGTCACATTTCCAATGAGCCCTTCCCTGTTGGTGAGCACGAGGTCAAGCATGGCACCTCTCCTTGTTGGCTCTGCTATTACTTGCAGAAGGAAGTTGTCTTCCACACAATCGAGGAACCTCCTGGATTGCTTGTGCTGGACTGTACCATCGTTCCAACAGATGCCAGGGTGGTTGAAGTCCCCCATGAGAACAAGAGCCTGCAAGCGTGAGGCTTTTCCTATGTGTCTGTAGAGTGCTTCATCCACAGAGTCTTCTTGCTCAGGCAGTCTGTAACAGATCCCCACAGTAATGTCTCCCATAGCTATATTCCCTTTAACCCTGACCCACAAACTCTCTGTCGACTGCTCTCCTGTCCCCAGACAGAGTTCCATACTCTCCAGCCTATCCCTAACATAAAGGGCAACTCCCCCTCCCCGCCTGCCAGGCCTGTCCTTCCTAAAGAGCCTGTAACCTTCCATTCCAACACTCCAGTCATAGGAGCCATCCCACCATGTTTCTGTGATGCCTATTATATCATACCCCCGTAGATGTGCACACATCTCTAATTCCTCTTGTTTCTTCCCCATGCTACAGGCATTTGTATACAGGCATCTGAGCCGAGCTCCAAATGAAGCCAGCTCATTGGCTGGAGTGGCTGGAATATCTCTACATTGCTCTGAGCATTTATTGTAGGTGCTGGAAAGTTGCCTTTGTCAAACAACAGGAATGGCAGGAGTCCAACGGACACCAGAATGCCACTTGTTAATACAAGTCAGAACTAAAACAAGGTTCCCGAAATTCCTTTATTTCTAATGCAACCTAGAAGGTACAGGAAAAAAGAGGAAAACAAATTGCAAACACACAGAAAGAAACAGATGCAGATTGTTCAGTCCATAAGATAGTTTAAATGATGTGGTGAAAATTAGAAGACATGATTGAGTCAATACTTGCTTGCAGACACCAGCCCATTGTCTGGGAAAACTAGAAACAAAAGGTAATTTATATAGTGATTAGTATTTCATAACGATGTTCATGCAAAGAATTCATGGCCGTTTGTAAATATCAATAAATATCCTGGATTCTTCTATATCTCTGAAGCCTGAAAGCTTCTCCAATTGTGAAAATACGACCTGTGAACTTTGAAACTTCTGAATCAAGAATATTCAAAAGAAGTCTTTGATCTGTGGCATACTGGAAGATAATTTGTTAGAAGTTTACCATGCTAAGCTACTATGCAAACTAAGATTTAACTCTTTTTTCTTTTTTTTTTCTCTTTTTTCTTAAACTGCCCTTCAAATATGCAGTAAGCAGGAGCTAACAAGCATTATTTTAGAACAGAGGTCAGCAAATTCTTTAAACGTTCCATTTTAGTTTGCAGACAAAAATTGTTTTCCTATGTCGTGAAGGCATTGCATTATGTAATACTTAAAAACTGTTTCAATTCTTAAAACAATTACTTTATGTCCACAACAGCCTACTTACACACACTGCTACTAATCAGGCAATGTATGTCTGGTTCCAGCAACAGTACTAGAGTCTTCTCCTTCTGCCTCTCCAACGAGATGAATGACAAGGGCATCTTATGTCAGGTAAAGTAGGGCCTCAAATAGTCACAATTTCATTAAGAATATACCTTCTTCTGATATGATCCTAAGTCCAGAATGTGAAGAATCACAATTTCTTCTAGAATCATTAAATTATCACAAACATATAAAACCTATTTTATTGCAGTCCAACCCATACAGGGTCAGGGTGCCTGACCTGCTAAGAAAAGAATGTTAAAAGCTTCAAATGATCAAACTATATCTAGAGAAAAGAAGAAAACCCTGCTTCATCCATCAAAAGACAACTAGCAATACCCAAAATCTTGCCTCTAACTAATCTGAGGAAGACTTTGGTGTGTAAGCCTTACCCTTTCCCAGCTAAGAATCACAAAGACATAGAAAAGCCTAGACTGGAAGGTGTTTCAGGCAGTTATCTGGTCCAACCTTGTGCTGAAAGCAAGACCTTAGATTAAGTGATCCAGGGTAATCCAAACTGAGCCTTGAATATTTCCAGCAGGGGAGATTTGACCCCTCCTCTAGGCAACCTACTCCAATGTTTAATTGTTCTCACAATGCAGAATCACCTCTCCTGGCTGACTGAAGATGACAGTGAAGGCTTGTGAACACTATACTTGCATGGTAGAGAGTAGTGCTTACGCAGCCCCTTCAAGCCTCAAAGCACCTAAGCACAACCCTTGACATGCATGAATTTTCTCATGTGTGCATTTGTCAAATATGGGGGGGAAAGAAGAGATTCACTAAGCTTTTACCTATGCTAGAAATAAATATTATGTTAAATATGAATATATTTTTTAACCAAATCAATATAAGTACCAGATTTGGCCTGAGAACAGCTGACAAGAGCAATCATACTAAAATATATTTGGCTAAAGAGGCACTTGCTCATTAGCACTTCAGCAAGAAGATCAATGTATAGAAGCATTAGTCAGGGATATACACATTTACAGGATTTTGGGCCACCCATGCCTTTAATGCAACTAAAAGATGTTGGCAGTTAGTAAACTGCTGCCATTTGCAAAAAAGAAATGATATTTATGCAACTTTATAAAACCCCAGCTCTTGCAATCATGTAAGGACTTAAGAATGCCTGCTTTCATCGTATAAGGATGTTCCTGATACTTATAGTTAGAGATAAAAAACAGGTTCTGAACAGGCTCAGGAAACAGATATAAATATGTGGGTATAAATAGAGAGTAAGAGCCAGTAAATCTAGAAATCATTATGCCATTCTACTCAAGAAATATAGTAGAATTGTTCACAGAAAAATTATAAGAAGGTCCACAAATATGCTAATTAAAAAATCCTCTCTTTTTTTGCATTTTACTTAGAAGATTTTCATAACTTTTAAACCTTAACCATTTCTTTTTTGTGTGTTCTTTTTACATCCTCCCCCTCCCCCCCCCCCAAAATCAAAATCAAAATCTGACCTTCTAGAGACTCAAACTCAAAGTGAATTTCCATAAAATAAGAACATTTTTTTGGCTGCACTGTTTCTCAACTGCTCTATGCATCCCCCCCATTTCCATTCCCCTAATTTACTATATAACCTCACAAAAATGAGCAAGCCATCTAAACTGCAAGCATAAGCAGTGCAAGAACTTCCATTCAAGTAAATTCTGTGCACAAACAAAGCCTATTTGGTGATTTTCTCACAAAGCTGTTGTAGTCCTTCACAATGAAGATCAAAACACACACATGTATAACTAAGCAGCTGAGCCAAGCACAGTCAAGTCTTGAAGAGTAATTAGAGCAAGAGAATCACAGATGCCTGCACCAGCATTTCTAACTTGGCTTGAAGTTTTGCTATGGTATCACTGACAGTAACAGAGTTCTTCAATAACAGTGGTTCGATTAGAGAAAAAAATAAAAAGAGGCATTTTTTTAAAGTTTAAGTATTTACTTACAAGTATCTTAGCTCACACACAGAAAAGCACAATGAACAATGAAGGTTTCAGCAAATCTCTTACAATCTTACAGAGCTCTCTACCATTCTTTCAACACATACACATCAAAAAGTCCTATACACCAAGCATTCATCTTCTCTGTTTGTCCAATTTACAAAGTGCCATACTTATACTATATTATGTAAATAAATTGAGACAGAATAGACGAGCACTTTGTCCACTAGTGCAATAAGATGCTAAAATTCAGGCTTGCCTTAAGGCTGTCAATTTACCACACTTAGTTATAGCCATTCTTCATAACACAGAACTAAAGAGGAAATCAATGCAAAAGCTCACCAAAAGCCATGCTTAATAAACCATCTAAATTTACTACAAAAATTCAGTTTTAAACGACACTAGACTGAAGGGCAGGGCTCTTGACAGGTCTGGGAGATATGCTGACCATGCTGATCGTGACATTCAGCCAGAACAGATGCAGGCTCATTCACCTGGGACAGAATAAGCCAATACAGCAGTAAAGACTGGAGGCCAACTGGCTAGAAAACAGCTTTGTACAAAGGGACCTATGGGTCTGGGTTGAGAAGGTAAACACAATTTATTTATAACACAATTTTCATTCTAGACCTTGACCTCTCCACTGCCTTACAACAGGGAAATGCAGAAAACAAACAATGAAAGACAGAATCTACACCAAGACATTATTACACACATTTTAAGTTTTCTAGAACAAGCATTACCATGAAAACAGAGAAAAGGAACGGATAGCCCTTGTCTCCAAACCATGAACTAGTGAATCAAAATAAGGTCGCTCACTAATAAGGACTGACATGCTCTTGCAGAAAAGCACAGGCTGACAAAAACAACTATGAAAACCTCAATATATTTTGCCAAGTCTAAGTTCTTTGTCCCTATCGCCTGGAAACAGGTCTGACAAAAGTCAGTTTCAACAACGTTCAGCTTCTGCAGTTTCCAAAAAGACCTTGCTCGCACACAGAACTCTTTGGCTGTACTCTCCAGAGCACACCTCCATTACTTTCAAGAAGCTGAGTGTTCCCATTAGGAATAAAGATGAAGCTTTAACAAAGGTAAAAATGCAAAAGTAGAATCACACAGAATCATTGCCTATCTGAGAAAGGTACAAACATTTGGCTCCTTGAAGTATGAAGATTTGTAAGGTATTTCTACTTTAAAAATACACCATACTGCTCTAAAACAGGCTTGAATAAGAATTTTTTACATTACATTTTATTTTACTATTGCTGTTCTCCCAGTGCCTCAGGAATACTCATGAACCCTGGATATAACCACACACCATTGTATTCTACAGATCCATCAAGAAATTTTCTTGGCTTAAACATCTAGTCTTTAAAACACATTTTTAAACACCAATTCTTAAATTCTTCCTGACTGCCATTTCTGAAAATATTTTGTTTAATTTTTATTATCTTGTTTGCTTCTGTAATTTTATTAAATTCTTTGGAACTATTTTTGTAATATTGAAAATTCATCAAAACAGAGACACCTAAACCAATTGTCATCTTGCTTTAAATACCATCTGATGTTTCCAGTGAGGAAGAAATGCAGGTAATAGAGTGCATGGCAGGCAGACCCTTAGGAAATCCATCACTCCTATAAAATTTTTTACTTGTATATTAAACGGTATTCTGCTATCTAGAAATCCTCACAACTGATACACTGGAGCTTAAATTTGTCATTATCTCTCAGTGATTACATAATTGCCACAATTACTACCACATACTACCCACATAGCTGGTTTCTGGAAATAAAAAGTTACTGTTACCAACTCTCCCTCTTCCCAAAACCACAAAAATAGACATACTATCAAACAACTGTTACAGGCTAACAAACATTTTGTAAGGTTTGTTATAACAAAAACAATCAACTAAACAAAACATCAAAAACCAACTCACAATGCCTATGCTCTTTGTTGAATTTCATTAAGAAACAGAAGTAGGACAACATCCAAATTCACCACCTCAAGCTGGAAATATCAGTTTGATTTGCCATTTAAAGAAGCTATTTTGCAGTCAGTCAATACCACAAAGATCAATAAGCCCAATAACAGGCTTTCTTCCTAGACCTTTGCAAATAACACCATATTAGCATAAAAAGCACACAGTAGAAGATTGCATATTAGCTGGAGTTTTCAACATGACTACATAAACATTTGACGAACAATAAACAATTCATCTTATTTATTTAATTGAATCATTTCAATTTGCTCACCAGGAACTATACATGGCAAGGTAATCCTTCTGCTTTCTGGGATGCACAGAAGCATGCCTCCTTCTGTTTGGTTTAAACCACAAATACTTCAAGAACACCCTCCAGCACCACAGTCCCGTTCTCTACCTTGGCAATAAATGTCCCCTGCTGAACTGTACGAAAGGCATGTCATCTTGCAGGAATTGTCCCCATTGCATACATCTTTACAATTAAGACAGTCTTTTTTGAAGCTGTTAAGCAAAATATTTTGTTAAAGGTCATACCAAGCGCATTCCATGAGACGGAATGTACATGGTGTCCCTGCAGAAACCACAGCCTCCCACCACAGCTGTAGATTTGAATGTTCCTTTGTACTCCTTGTTTGGAAAACAGGACAAAAATACCCAGTTTTTTACAAAAGTAACTAACTCTCCATGCACCAAAGCAATGTCTCAGTATTTGCAAATTTACTCAGTTTCCCAATCTTACAGGGTAGCAAAACAAACCAAGTGCCAAACACTATCACATGTCCCCAGGGAAGTCTATGCCCCATAAATATGTAGCAGAACATATCAGTGATCTAGCCTGGGTGCCCATATATCCTTATATAACACGCAGACTCCATAAATGGTACTTTAAAGCCTAAATTACATTAAAAGCATGCATAAATGTCTGTGTTCAGAACTCTGTAAGACATTGTCTATAAGTTTGTTAAGTGCTCATTTTTTAAAACAAAAGCTTAATGCTCTTCCAATGACACCAACATAGGTGTCATTTAGTAAATTGCTAATTTTTCCTCTCTCTGTCAAAGAAGTTTTGGCATAATAACTTCATTTCAAAATTCACATGAAATCCAAGGTAAGCTTTCACAGATAAAACTATTTAATTACACATTGTTTTTATTTGACTGGAGCTATTTTAGTTCTGCTCAGGGACGCGACAGGCATAAAAAGCAAAGGTTAGGTAAGAGGTATTTTAAGTAAGTGAATGTAAAAAAAAAAAATCAACATAAAATAAATTACTTCAGCTGGGAAGTATATAAACCAAACTCTTAAAGGACAGCTGTTTCAAGGAATGTCTAATCTCCTGGGAGGTCTAAATTGCTAATATGTGCTCTACTTATTCCTGTCATGCAGTTCCACTGAATGTATACTTTTCTGAAGAGCTTAAGTTTAACTAAGATCCCATTGCTCCTGAAAGGCACAATCTGACTTCCTGCCTTCCCAATGCTTCCTCTGCACTAGCACTGGTGCTTGTGCAGTCATGCAGGAACGTGAAGGGCAAGTTGCTTAGCTGAAATCAGTCTCCTATAGGATGTCTTTCAGCTAGATCACAGAAGTGAGCTGGAGCATTGCACTGCTAAAAAAAGTGTTCCAGGACTGGCCAGGAAAGGGTTGCAAAGATACAGCAGAAATGTTAGCATCCCTTTCACTGACAGCTCATTTTTAGATTAATTTAAGCCCTTACTGAAACTCAGGTTGTCTATTCACATCCCTCTCATTCACAGCAATCAGGATAGGACTTCACAACTTTTTCTTCTACTGAAACTGAAAAGGCTGAATTAATTGGCCTCTAACTCAGTCATAAAGTAATCCAAAACTCACTAAAACCTGCAAGCTTCAGATTAGACCTTTAATGACCTGGAGTGGTGAAAGCACATCATTTATTTTTCTTGTCCTTTGTTTCTACAGAAATGCTCAGAAATGGGCACATGTTAATTCCTTTGACTCTTCCACTCCCACATGCTGCATATAAGTAGCCCACTGTCTGGTGGCAACAACTACTTCAACTAGCAAATAACAGCCCCCCAACAAAAACAGTAACCTAAGAAAGAAATTAATTCCAAATTTTAAGAAGCAAGAAGAACCTTTACAGGGCACCATTTAAAACTTCTCAGAATACACAATGCACACACCTAGGATGGGGTGTGGGGAGTGGACTTGGGAAACGCTACCAAATAGAAGACAAAAGTACAAAACTACCCAAGGTCAGTTGCTTTCAAAAGTCTTGGTTCTTTTCCTTGTACTTTTATAACTTGAAAAAGGTAAACAAAGACAACTATTGAAGGAAAAACGAGGAAGCATCTTTTAATAATGTAACTTCCAAAATAGGTAATCTTAATGCTTTATTCTGACTTTAATAACTCCAGTTCTTTGTCTTTCACTTAGATACTGCCACTGACAGTGTTTTGTTAGCTGTTTGGAATCTGAAAGCTCATAGCAGCTACTGTCTTAAATGAGAAGCAAAACTAGAGACTTTGTTGAACAGTTTACAGGCAGAATACGTTTTATAGCCAAACTGAACATTGAAAAACAGCACATCCGAATCGGTGTTCAGGCTCTATTTACAATCAAAACTTGGATTATCGCAGACACTATCACAAGTAAATGAGCAAACCCCTCGAAATGTAACAACACAGAAGCAACCACACACTTTGAAATAGTAACATGAATTTAAGAAAGACAACACTTTAGATGTCAACTTTAAGATAGCTGAAGTTGCCCGAGAAATGCTCTTCTTCTGCTACCTTCTGTTAGAGAGTTCAGGATCAGACTATGTTAGTAACATCCAAGAACATAAAGGAAGTGGACACCATTAGAACTATCTATGCCAAATCTGAGAACTCAAAATGCCAAGGAGCATTTGTCCATTTTCTAAGGCAGCACGGCAGCTCGTGCTAGATGAGCAGGGAGTACAGTAGTCCTGTATAGCAGGACTCCAATTTGGAAAGGATTTTAAAAAAGAAGGCATTACGCATTGTGTAACTTCCAAATACACATTGGGGGAGTACACTGAATTATAATCTGAGTATTAGATTGTATCTCTAATAAAGTCACCTCAAATATTTAGAGTTGGTTCAAACTGTAAAAAAAAAAAAACAAGCAA
Organism: Pezoporus wallicus; assembly: GCF_028554395.1. Classification (NCBI taxonomy): domain Eukaryota; kingdom Metazoa; phylum Chordata; class Aves; order Psittaciformes; family Psittacidae; genus Pezoporus; species Pezoporus wallicus. The sequence goes on along the minus strand of NW_026640253.1, from coordinate 938,662 downwards.
ACCCCCCCCCCCAAAAAAAAAAAAAAAAAAAAAAAAAACACATAAAGACCCCCAAAATATTTAGTCTTCACACTGAAGGAAAAGATGTCTAAATACACCTAGTTTGGAATGGCATTGTTTAACACATTATTAATCAAAAAAATCTGGTGTGGAGAGAGAGAAAAGGAATCTGAACGGGGAGGGAGAGGAGAGGATGGGGTAGGAGGCCAAACATGAAGCAAACAGAGAATAACAAATACTCTGCCTGATAATAAATCTTACTCTATATAGCTCCCACTTTCACTTTATGTTTCCCAACAGAGATGCATGCAAACACATAACAAGCATAAATAAAAACTGCTCAAAGCTTAATTAAAAATAGAAAAATATTGGCTTTAAGATAGTTCCCCAAATACCTTCCTGTCCCTTATTCACTTATTCTCGACCTTTTTAAATTAAAAAACAGAACTGTACTGGCAACCACAGACTTTGCTACAATTTCCACCTTGAAAACTTAATTCTTTATCAAGATATTTGGCTATGTTAAAGTACAATATTTTCTACATAAAACAGAAATCATATTTCCTTTAAAAACTACTGTTTTACAATGCAGAACTCTTGACAGTAAGCATTCTCAGTTTCTCACAACTGTCAGCACACTCTGCATACTTGAAAGACTATTGTTTAAAGTTCATATAAAGAAAAGGATAGATACTGTGAGCTTACCTCAGATAACAGAAACAGTTTCTGGAAAAAGTGCATGAGATTTAAAGATTACAAACTAAAGCCTTTAATTATCATTCAGTGGATCATCTAAATATGCTAATTTATTAGCATGCAAGTAAACATGGTTCGTCAAAGTTTTCCTCTCTCCCCCACACAATTTTTGCCTCCTATCTTCACATTTATTTGCTAATACTCACTGTTTATGGGTAACTTGGTAGGATATCCATCAGAAAGGATGACGCACATTCTGGAAAAACATATGCAAGGAGAACTCACTAAAGAGAAGGGTTGTGAATCTCAGAAGTGTGGTGAAGAGATGAGTACTTCAGCAATCATTTTAGGAGAGCAATAAGCACATCCATAGCTACAGAATTAATAAGAAGAAATGCTATAAAATATCCTGCTCCTTTACACTGTTAACATTTTCCCATGTGCTTCCCTCTACACGCAGTGCCAGTCAATACTGTTCTGACTTACTGATACTATTACATCTTTGTTGGATTCTTGATTTTCTTGTCCTGGAGGGCTACTCAATGCGGGCAACTGAGGTCCAGCACTTCCCAATATAAGTCAGATCAGTGTTTACACATTCCTACATTTCTTCCGTGTAGCTGGTGAACACACTATCTCCACTACTTTTTCAGCTGATTACAACTCAGATAACTGAATGGAACTTTTGAGGCACACATAATTAGAGTTAATTATATTCACATGATGCAACTAAATTTATGGGCACACAAAACCTCAGCTACTGTAACAATTACACAGACCTAGCAAATTCTAATGCGCAAAGCAACAAGTATACTACAGTGACATTCAAAGAGGTAAGACAGGACAAAGATGAACATCAGTACTACCATAAGGCATAGTAATCTAAGCCATAGCAAGGTAGTTTATCTAAGTCTTCTACAAAAAATTAAATGCATGTATACAAAACCAAAACCAACACACTATCTTTCTACAAAGTTTTAGACTAGGATCTAATTACCTAAGAAATACATATGGTGATTATGTTCTTCAGAAATAAACAAGAACTATTTCCTTACTTCGAGTAGCTTAGCTATATAAATTTGGTAGGTTTAAGTACTGACAGAAGCCCAACTCTGATAACATGCAAAATTGTGAAGCAATAATCTACCAACTAATTTAATCATTTAGCTTAAAAACCTAAGGCCGAAACCAGTGCCTCAAAATGAATAACAAGTTTGAACATTAACTGCTAAAGAAATCTCATTTTGTAAAAAGGTACTCTCAAGGTCACCAGCTGAATCATCATTAAATAATGTTTATATTCATTAACAAATCCAGACATCACCTACTATATTTCAAGATCTGCCCTCCCATAATAACCATAAGGGAAACAGGACAGTAAATAACTGCACACATCTGTAACAGTGTATATAACTAGCATATGGACAGTACAGACACCTTATTTTGTGCTGGTTATCTATTATATCTCTACTAAATATAATAAATAATGTAGAGATCATAGATACATAGAATGGTTAGGGTTAGAAAGGACCTTAAGATCATCTAGTTTGAACCCCCTGCCATGGGCAGAGGGCACCTCACACTAGACGGTGTTGCCCAAGGCTCTGCCCAGCCTGACCTTGAACACTGCCAGGGATGGAGCCTTTACCACTTTGGCAACCTGTTCCAGCACCTCACCACCCTCATAGATAAAGTTGAAAAAAACAACTACATGTCCTAAGTCATACAAAAAACAACTTTTATTGGTTTTAATAATTTTATTATTCTCCTAGTTCTTACGTATTCATAGGAGAGAATTTATAAAGAAGCAAAGCTTTCATATATATGGTGTTATTACTTGTTTTGGTTTTGTTCTATTACTTCAAGTGTGGAAATTGCAAGCCATTTGTGTATTTAAGGAATACACACAAAAAATATTTAGTTCCAGTCAAACAGATATTTTCTCCAGCTTAAATATCTTTCTCCTTTTTAAAACCCTGGACATAGAGGAACCCTCACACCTAGAGGATTTTTCAGAACTATGATGCCCATGGTTAAGTACTGTGCTCTCTACACTAATTTTGTCCACAACAGAATGTCAGCACATGACATATTCAAAAGCACTGCAAATAAGAACATGTGCATTGTGGCCAAATTAAGGATTTGGCCCCAGCTTTAAGCCACAAAGTAGACATGTTCTACTTATATCCTATAATGCTATATTGTTTGTTTTGGTCACTACTGTATTTTTTTCAATGCCAAGTAATACAGCAACCATAACAGTGGAGATTAACGTTTACTCATTCACAGACCAGTAAACAGCCCAACAATCTCATAACAATTTCTTGGAAAAGCTCATTCTGCACACAACCCTCCACAATTATTTCCCTCTTCTATTACAAAGTGCAAACAACTAAAAATTTCTTGGGCAGCACATACACACACCATTCACTGTTCTAACAGTTCAAAAACATAAAAAAAAAAAAAGTATGACTTAAGATGTTTCAAACAAATGCTTTTCTATAGAAGTTATGATATTAAATTCTCTATTATGAAAAATATCCAGTCTGTAGATTACAATCTATTCAATAATCCACCATTTTAGCCATTCTGAAGGCACCAGAAGTTAAACATCTTTACATGAAAAGTGCCATTTACATTACATATGCAAACAAAAGCAATCATTGTCTTGTCTGAATAAGGCTGACTGCAAATACTTTACACTACAAAAGGCCCTTTATCGTACCATCCAAGAGCTTTACTAATTTGAAGTAACCATGAAGTTTTAATGGAACTTCCCCAGAATCTACTGCTTGATTTGCTGGACAGGTCTACACTGGAAATATTTACTATACTAGCAACATCTTTGCAAAAGCTTACCATCCAAAACATGACTTCTGACCTGCATGGGTTTTCTTCGTGTATGGGGACAACTTCCATAGTTCTACGCTGACGCAAATGTTAAGTTCTGTCATTTCTACATGTGCATGTGTGGGAAGAGGGAGGGTATGTTTGTTTTTAAATACAGCTAGCAGAACCTGTCATGCTTCCTAGACTCTAGATTTAGGACAGAAGGGTTTTTCAAAAGTGTTTTACTGGCAATATGAGTTCCAAGTCACGTATGTATCTGCAGGCAAGTACGTCTCTTGCAGAGCTGTATACCTTTGGATTTCTACCAGCTTCCCCTGCAGTTCAACACCAATTTATAGCAGAATTTATAGGGGAAAACAACAGAGATTCCATGAGTAATCCAATCCAAACCTCAATTAAGACTTCCAAAACAATAATTACTTGGTGCCAACTATGACAGTACTTTTTATATGAACATGCCTTATAAATCCAAGAAGGGCTAGCCAAACAAAGACTGCAAATACTTGGCCTTTATTCATTTAACAGAATCTCTCTACAAGAAGGTATAACCCCAAATCCCCAGCAATTTTCTGCATTTTTGATTGTTGCCCCTAACACTGTGAAAAAAAAACAGAGCTTCAGTTTGGAACTAGCTATTTTTGCATTTCTATGCAAAAACAAGCTAGAAAGGTTTAAAAATAAACATCAGTAAAATGCTTTTAATTGTCATCCTAGTGTTAATAAACTCTAACAACTGAAACCCTCTTCCTTAAGGGTAAACAACACGAGTTACCAGCACTTGCACCTTCTTATTGCAAAAAGATAAAAATTCTTTAACAACCTCAAATGAAGGAGCACTGCAGAACTGTGTTCCAAAAAAGAAAAAACACAAGAAAAAAACATTCAGGTTTTCTCCCTCCTCTTTCAAAGCGCACACATTACAACAGTGTTTGCACAAACTTTTTTTTTTAAAAAACCAGTGAGGTAAATTTTCTTTTACAGAAAAAAAAAAAGCAATGAAGTAATCTGATTATTGGCAAGCCAGCCTCAAAACCAGGCACATCATATACAAAAGCACATAAATCTCAGGGAAAATATACAACACAATTTTAAAAATTCCCAATGGAAAACTACATCAGCAAAAGAATTCATGTTTCCCAATACAAACCATGCCAAATCCAAATGAATAGCATTATTAAAAAGCATCATCCCCATTATTTAATTGATGTACAAAAATTATTGGTGTCACCACACACCTCCACATAAAGCATTCAGAAGGCTTCAACCATCCCTCACATTATCATGCAGACATGATGCAGAACCAAATGATAAAAACACAGTTGTTTTCCTGACACACAGCATACTGCTGACTTTTAAAGGCACAACTTCAGTACAATTTTATTTATGAATTGGAGTATTTTAGTATGTTAACACAACAGCAAAAAATGCCAAGTGATTGAAGTAAATAAAGCTAAAGGTATTCCCGTACCTTCAGTTTTTACAGGCAGAGACCTGATGCTATCTTTGAAGCTAATAATGCATGGGTTGGTTATTAAAGAAATGTTATTTTTTTATTTTAAGTGTGAATTTGGTGGAGAACAGATTACATTAAAACCATCTAGCCACATTTTGCTGCCACAAAATTTTCAGATCAACTTTCCAAATTCTCTATGGTGTTTTTCCAGTATTTGTTAATGTCTTCATCCCAAGTTTGGCCCACCAACCTAAGAGCATGAGCTTAAATTGCCACAATCTACAAAATTAACAAACAAACAAAATCCTACCACAATTATGTTTTCTGTTCAGTGAGATTGGAAAGTCCCTGAAGATTAGTTGAGCTGGCATAACAAACTGAACCTGCCAGAACAATTCATCTGGTTTATATGCTGTTCCTTGCAGCCATATTTCCTGAGGAATGCTTAAAGGCAGGCGTATTCCTACTTGAATAAACTTTCCTGGCATCCTGCTCCTGCAACTCTCTTTCATGAGTAAACAGCCCCCTTATCACATGACAAGTTTCAGAATCAAGATAAAACAACTGAAGTACATGAATGTGGCCTCTCACCTGAGAAGAGCGCACGTTGGAGAATGCCTCCGTGTTGTTTAAGAGGATATGCACTCACAGGTTACAGGTACATGCATGTTCCAGGAGCTTGTGATGAAGCAATCTCATGCAGACATCCTCATGTAGAAGGAGGAAGCAACTGGCATAGATAGGTCTTCTGGGGCTTACTGAAACTGTGGCTTGTCCCACTACAAAGGGTGGGCATCTGAATTAAACAGCAAGTTGAACTTACTATGCATGTTTTTTTCTCTCATTTACAGTATCACTGATCTTCAGTGATAAAATGCAAACTCCACAAAATAGCATGATAATATCTTGCCCTATTTAAAGTACTTTATGGTGCTGTATTTACAGTACATTTCACCTAGTTTCATTGGTCCTGTATTTCATATAAACAGAACAAAAGTATAAACTGTTCTTATAATCACATCTGCCACACTGAACCACATTAAGTTACTGGTTCTAAAAGGAAAACAGTTTTGCATCCTATTTTCTTCAGTGTCCAACTTAATTCCTTGCAATCAACACTACACAGGTCGTTTAAATAAACTTCACCATACACAAAAACTGAATCTAACACAACTCTATTGTGAATTCTCAGGCTTTATGTAATTACAAAACCCATTCAACAATTCCATGTAAACTATGAAAACAAAGATCTCAAACTTTCTTCATTATGAAACTAAGGAGGTTGGAGAACTGATGTATCATTTCAATTTTGTTTTTCAAGATTAATTCATCCAAAGTGAGACATTTAAAAGCACATTTATTCCTTAGTAGCTTTACAGTTGGCACCAAAACTGCCCTCTTGTGGCACAGCAGAACCCTGCAGAGCCCACCCTCTGGTTTTTCAATGTAAGTTTTAAGACAAGACTGTATTACTCAAGGCTTATTTTGAAACTAAAATGAGAAAGAAAAGCTCGTAATAAGCTAAACTAGAACTGCTGGCATTGTTCAGAGTTTCCATTAGTGCCTGAACCCAGTTTGGCTATGTGGCTCTTTCACTTTCCATTTTTTGAGTTTTAGTGTGAGAGGATCTGGTCCCTCCCATAAATCTAAGAATAATCAAATTCCTGGTGAAAGCTGTTCTGGGAAGAGAACACTGTCACTTCGGCACATTCCTGAAAAGGGAATCTGTGCTGTTTGAATCTCGTATTAAGGAATACATGTAAAAAAAAATTCACTGGGAAATATCTGTGCACTTTGACATCTCCAACAATAGGCGACAACTTGCAAGGCTGCTTCACTCTCATCCCCATAGATCACAGATTCTCAGAAATGTACCAGTGGACTTAAGAGGAAAATCAAAAGACAACTACAATCATAGACAACTATCGAGCAGATTTATCCTCCCATGGAACAAAGCTAGCCCACGACAAACTTTCCAGTTAACAGAAAAGTGACTGTGGCAGCCACAGTTGCCTTATTTGAAAGCAGCATTTTTCACACAGGTTTTCTTCTTGCTGCTTTTTAACTCTTAGTCTGCCAAAAATAACATTAATTTAGTGGTTCATTTGCAAGCAAATCGAAAGGAAAAACCACTAAGAGAGCCTTTCAACTGAGGCCAAACCTCACCAGGCACTAAAATCTTAATGTCTAGCCAGGGGAGGGGGGAGTCTAGCATCTACATCTTGCGTCTACAATACAGCACGGTTAAGAGCACATTCTTTAACAGATCACTCTTGGTTGCATTTTCCCACCCGATGGCAATTCGGGCTGCTTGGGCAGCCCGCCAGATTATTCATGAGGATAGTCACTAACAGCTTGTTTCCCTCGTCCCGCTCCTGTGAAAACAGCCGGTTGTGAAAGGTGTTACTTTGTGTTTGAAAGACACAGTTCAAGTAGGGAACAATTGTTTGTAAGCATAGGAATACCATATTTCAGCTGCCAGTTAATGTGTAACAACCCAGAGCACGGTCATACTTCACGGATGCTTGCTTCTAACAAGCACTCAGAGCGAGCTGGTGGGGATATACACGCCGCACTGGGCAGCGGGAGTGGGCAGGCAAATTTGAAAGTGTTAAATCTGAGAGAAAAAAAAACACACCGCATTTTGGTCAGACAAGAAAACATTCAACCAGTATTTTTACCTCAGTGCAACAGTTAAAAATGAGGAAAAACCCCACAATACTTTCACAAACTATTAAAAACCCAAAATTCCACTTGGAATAGAAAGACAATAGAAAATAACAAAACATTTTAATCATTTGAGTACCTGAAACTTTCTCTTTTCAGAGAGAAGCCATTCATGTTTGGTTTATACAAAGGTATTTTCAAAGTTCACAACTGAAATTTCAAGTTCCCAGAAAATTTTTTGAGATACTTGTTATGAAAAGAATGCCTTTTAAAGCAGTCATTCAGTCCTTAGTGAAATCACTATTACTTCACCTGTAAGAGCACAGATGTAAACTTTACAAAATTAAATCCTTTTTGACAAGTGTCACTGATCTTTTTCTCAGAACTCGGTTTGTATGTACCTGAGATGCAAGACGCCCTGTGAGGAGTCAGATACATGCACCAAACCCGTATTTCTGTATCAGTCTGCCCCCCCCCCCCCCACCCCAGATTGTAGAACACTTCACACAATGGTCATGGAAACACACACACCGCTGCCACTGAACGTAAGTGCAGATTCCTCAGGACAAAGCCCTGCTAGCCACACTGCAAAGCTGCTCAGACAGCTCAGAAACCACACAGGATTATGGTGAGACAGTTTACCAGCACAGCATGATAACATGGGAGATGAGTAGGATTTGAGGTATTTTTTTATCATTCTGCTCATGCGGCATTTCCAGTAAAGATTCTCAAAGGGAAGAAAATCAGGAGTCACTAAGCTGCATCCTTCCCAGTATTACAGCCCAACAGCATTTTTTGTTGTTGCTGTTTTTTTTGTTGGTGGTGGTTTTTGGTACAACCAAGCTTTTCATCCCTTTTTAAACCAATAAATCACCATTTCCTCCTAGAGTTATCCTAGCTTGTGTCTATTTCTACATCCTTGTCTTGCTACCTAAAAGGAAAACTAACTATCAGAAACTCAGTAAAAGCCAACAAAGCCACAGGAACATCTACAAACCCAGTTATCTGGTCAAGATCCCAACCTATCAACACTGCAGACCATACAGCTGTATGCAGTTTTCCTCTACTGCCTGCAGAATATAAGAAAACATGTATGCACACACACCCATACAAAAGGAGCAGTATGGGCTGGGGAAGAAATCAGCATGTTTCCTTATTACCTTAGAATAGCTGTTAAGCCACACCTAAGACGGGAAGGGAGAAGTCTCCAGTCAGTGGTATGCAGCCATGTAAGGCTTCCTCTTCAACCAGCCTTCCTCAGGAATATACTAACAAGAATTCCTCTCTCTGTAATTTACCCCAAATCACTAACAAAGTGATGCCTTAGGATGTCTGCAGCTCTCTTAGTCTCTCTATCTTCTGACCCTGGAAGGAAATTCTCAATCTCTGTACCCACCCATCTTGACTCAGCAAATCTCCTCTCCAGAGCACCAGCCTACCCATTCTGGCAGAGAACACCATTTCCCAACCCCTACAGGAAATAACTCCTCATAACCCCTGAACACTTGAATGCTAAGAAGGTCTGTCATTTACAATTTCACTTCAGTGTATGCATGTTTAAACAAATGGCATTGATTACACAGGTCACAAGTACCTTGGTTCTCCTGAAACTAGGAACCCTTTCCCATCAGTTATAGTATCTACACCATCCCTAGTACCAATTGTGTAAAGAAGGCAAGTATTCAGCTCTGCAGGCACCTTAGTTGTTTGCAGCTACTCTGTGCAATTAAGACAACACAGTACACAGGATATCCTTATACAAGTCAACTTCAAAAAGCCAGCTATGACATTTAAGGTAAACTTCTTTAGCAGGCAATCTAAGGAGAAGCCTATACAAAAAACCCCTCACATTATTACTATTATTATTATTATTATTATGTACTAAGCAGTAGCCCACTTGAGTGGGTTCCTCTGCCTTTTTTCCAAACCTGCAAATAGCTTCATTCCAAAACAGAACATCTCTAAAAACTGCTTTTCTTATAGTCATGTAGAAGTTTATTTCCAGAGAAGTATTACCTAAACTTAAAGCCGTTTTTCATGCCCTGTAGAAACTGTTTTCAACAGGGGGGGTGGGGTGTAGGAGGTATCAACTTGAGAGCTAGAGAACTCTAAAGGACAATCTGAAACACGACAGGAGAGGAATAAATACAAAGTCCTTCTTCTAATTGTTACATCTATTGTCAAGAAAGTAGCCATCCTCACAAGTATCCACCTTAAAAATTTAAAAAAAAAATTAATTTAAGCTTCACTGTAACAGTGACCCTAGTCTATCTGAGTATCGAGTTAGCGAAAAGAATCTTTACCCCAATCAATGGTAAAGGCCCATGCTTTAAAAATGAAAGGAAAACAACAGAACAACATCTGCAAGCTAAAAGTTCACTGTAAATCTCAGACTGACCTTTTAGTAGCTGAAACAGCATAAATTCCAGGAAAGATTTATGACAGAATTGCTCCACCATTTTCCAAAGCTTTTCAAAAAGAGATACAACTTGTTTTTTCCTGGCATCAAGAAAAATACCCATTACAGAAATACTTCCTCAAAGCCATTTGTCTCAATAAGTAGCATATTTATAATGTTGTTTTACAAAAATAGCAAGTGTTCATCTCTCAGAAGATTTATTAATCCACCATGAGATACAAAGAAACCCTCCACTAGACAGTATGTGACCTGCTTGAGCCTTTTGCCTGGGTAGGAGATGCTAGCTACATCATTACAAATGTGTTTTAACATAAATGCACTTTGATACAAACTAATTAGGTAGAGGGAATATCTTCACTGTCCAAATCTTCCAAGATGAGAAGCCTGCATCTTTCTTAAAGAATGGAAGCCACTATAAAAGCAATCTTAGGTAGAACGACAAAGATATAATAATATTAATTTTTAATAATTATTTTAATAACAATTTTAACATATAGCCTTTAAAATTCCGGGGGGGGGGGGGGGGGTGTGTGGTTGTTTTTTTCCTAAGAGCAGATGAAGTGTCAAGACTTGCTTTCAAGACCTTTATATGAGACCATATCAGGAGCTTTTCAAAATACATGCATACATGAAGAAGTTCTTTACTGTAAGGGTGGTGAGGCACTGGAAGGGGTTGCCCAGGGAAGCTGTGAATGCTCCATCCCTGGTGGTGTTCAAGATGGGGTTGGACAGAGCTTTGGGTGACATGGTTTAGTGTGAGGTATTCCTGCCCATGGCAGGGGGGTTGGAACTTAATGGTCCTTTCCAACCCTAACTATTCTATGATTCTATGATTATTTCAATACAAACCCTTCCTATTGTATCACAAACTCTGCATTTTAACACCATCCTTGTTAATTTAACTTGCCCATAAGATACTGTGATAAAGTAATTCTTGTACCTCTAAACAGTTTTCAAAAGTCTCTTTAATGCTTTAGCTTCTGGACAGGCACAGAGGAAATATTTCCTCTTCTTATTCAGCTAATTCAGTTAACAGCTATGTCAGAAGCAAAGGAAAAATACTAGGAACACAACCTGCTTTTTCTTTTTGCAATTTATGATCCACTAGGAATGGAAGAAAAAAAAATTACATGGTTCTAGATTAAAACCAGCTTGAAAATAGAAAATTAAATTAAGATTTGCTACTTAAAATTATCTGAAGCACTCAAAAAAAAAAAAGCATCATTTTTATCACATACTAATAAGAGACATTTTATTTTAGCTCACTTCAGAAGCTAAATGCAAAGGGGGACCCACATATTTCCTGCCACAATGTAAGTTGCTTTGTGACCTCTAACCAGATCAACAGACATTTGTTTCTGGAAACACATGTGTGACATGAAATACCCACTGAAGGATTTCATATATAAAATTCAGAAAAACCCCAAAGCAAAAGCTCTTCAATGGTTAAGCAGAGTATATCTCATAAATAGCATTTCATTTATGAAGATATAATGAAGCAGTTAAACTAATGGCAACTTTATTGACTCCTCCATAAAAACTAAGTTTTACCATTAGTCAGAAATTGTTTTGTCTATCCCACAAGTAGTTAAAAGCTTCCAGAAAGTTTCATTTTTAATCACAATAATCCATCCCAACATGGGATGTCCAGATATATTTTTTGTAGCTTTTGAAATAGAACTCAACATAAAGAAGGTCACAAAACAACTGAGAAACAAGCACACTACCTCCAAATCAGGTGGAAAGACTGGAGCTTTCCTAACACTACTTCTCCACTCTAATTCTTCACATGGGTACTTTTCACAGACCATATCACTCTGAATTCTTACCTTCTTCATATTTCTATTCACCTTCCTGGTAGAAAAGACACTGCAGTTTCTCATATTCACTACAAACTTCAGTAGCAAAATAAATGGAATGTCAAGTTAATTGGCATGGAAGCTGCTGAGCTGAATAAAACACAGAAAATAACACAGTAGAATTTTAAATATATTTCCAGAGGTCTCACCAGTCTCCCAGATTTTTGTACTACTGCAGAATGAAGAAACCTTGTGACAGAATATTTAAGAACTTCATTAAATCATCTGAACATATAATCATGTTAGATTTATTCTGTATTTTCACCTACATGTTTTACAAATGCCAAAATTCACCAAGAACAGCGTTTTCAGCATGTCTCACTAATTCAGTTTCATCCAAAATCTTTATACAGACCAAACAGCAGGTATAAAACCTGCTTGTTATCACTAATGAAATTCCTAAAAGATAAGATGAAAAGAAAAAAAGCTAATTTATCATTCACATTCTGGGGAAAACTGACTCTTTCTGCAATACCGCATTTAGAATTCTCACAGTTTAGTCATCTCATTAATAGAATGGATTGTTGTACTTCTAATCATAGAGATATTAAAAATTAATCAGAAATAAATCATTTGAAATTTTCTTTCTAAAGGAAGCAAACATTATTCACTCAGGCCATTATCTGGAAAAAAAAAAAAAAAGGAAAATAAAAAGGAGAAAAAAAAAAAAAAAGCAGGCCTATTTACAATGTTTCTCATCATATTTACAGAAACCACTCAGGAAATAGCCGTAAGACAGACTAAACACTCTTCTCAACTCCCTAACCAAACAAAATTCTGTTCTGTACAGCAGTAATTCAAAAACTCTTGTAGCTACACTACTCACTACTTAAAAACACAATCTACAACTACTTCTTTCGAATATTTCAGGCAACACTTAATCTGACTTCCAGAAACCAGTTTACGTCAGCTTCTGCTGCTGCTGTCTGACTACCACAGTTACGCAGGAGCAGCACACTGTTAATCAGAGAGACCCCTCAAATTGCTAAATGTAGTTCCTCTATTAGGTCTATGGAGGAAGATGAGCTGTAAAAAATTAGGCTCCTGTAGCTCCCCTACTTTTCTGATGAGGGAAAAGTCACATTATCCATACACAGAAACTTCAATTTTCCTCCTTGGTTTCTGTATTTAACCCACCTTAGTTATCAATACCATTTAATAGTTTATTTGCAGCTAGTTTAAGCCAATGCTTTCCAACCCTTCAACATCACTAAATTTTACATTCTGTCCATCACTCACTCAAGAATTAATTCTCCCCAGCAGTGGCTGATACATATAGAGCTCCATCGTTCACTTGAGCCTCACCTGCTCATCTCTGCAGTTTTCTGGGTACCTCATTACCCAGCTACCTTTACACTACCAGAACCATATGTTTAATCAGTGAAATGACAAGGATTTCAGGCAAAATAGCTGACTGTTGCACCTGGTCAATCAAAAAATGAAAACACCATGAACTTCCTTATAAGCAGTACTCACACAGCAAAAGTTGCAGAAAGAGGACATAGATTTAAGGGAAGGGGCTATTGTAACTCCCCCATAAACTTGAAACAACCTATAGTATCTAACATGAACACTGCTTCTGACTGAAAAGTCATAAAAGCAAATGCTGGTTTACTTTTGTGTCAAAGGACATTGTCATAGACCTCAGTAATTTCAATTATCCTTCCTTCATTCTCTTCTTTCAATGTTTCCTTCAACAATTCAATAGTCTCCAAAGGCATGGAAATGCAACTCTCAAGACTTCATCTGGAGACTGTCCACCTTCCCAAACAAAACAGCATTAAGAGGAGAAAAAACAGGCAGTGACACTGAAGTATATCTATTACACTAATTCTAACACCATGATGAAGTAAAGATTTATCACTTCATATTTCAACTGAAAGGACTAAATACACTGTTAAAGGAGCATACCAAAGCCTAACTTGATACCTGTCATCTGTTCATTAAAAGAATCTCATTTAATGATTTCCCATGTGGCAAGTAAAAATAAGTCATTGATTTTTATTCTCCTTTTAAATATAAATGAGCTCAAACAGCAACTCACTACATAGCTAACTGGAAAAGCAAAAGGCTATTTAAAAATTCAATACTAGGAGTAATAATATGCACAGAGTTGAAGGAATAAATCCTTGCACTAACAAAGCACAAAAGTAGCATTTAAAGAACAGCATCAACTTATGATTTGCAAGGAAGGAAATAAAAATATTTATTCAAGCCACTTGACAATATCATTGTCTTAACTGGAAAGCAAGCAACAACTTCACATTAAAAAAAAATGGCATGTTTCTCAAAGTGCTTGCTTTAAATAAAAAATAAAAAGGATAATAAAAGGATCATGAGGTGGTAACAATAAAGATGAAGTATGTGATAACCGTCCTTTAAGAAAAAGAGTTTTCACCATTTTGCAGCTAATTTTTATTAATTTAAGTTATCCCAGGCAATTGAACATGGTTTTGAACCACCATGTCTTACGTGGAACAACTTCCTACATCTAGATTTTGTCAGTCTTATCTCACCATGCAAACACCTAATGTTATAACTCCTGATCTTAAGAAAAATATAAAGAAAATATTACTAATGCTGCTTGACCAATCAGTGAAAATCACATACAGCGAATCACACTCATTAGCTTAGTTCTGTCTGCAGATGTGTTTAAACATTCTGCTGAAACAGATCTAAGAGATATATTATTTGAGGTATCAGTATAAGCCTTATTTCTTTTCCTTTGATCCAAAGCAGGCATTGAACTGAAGCCCTAAAAGGTTAACATGTAGAGCACACATATAAAACACCTAAAAATTAGCCTAAAAAGACACTTTAAAAAATTGCATTTGACTTTTGCACTCTGATTTATACTGCTTCACAAACAAAGTAATTCTAGTTTTTCATTTCTCTCCATTACATTAATATCGATATCCTACATTAATCAAAATGAGTCTGTCTTCTGCCTAGAAAAAGGACAGAGGAGTAACTGCAAAGAGCAAAGAACCGAGTAAACACAAAATTCAATGGAAGCTGCTGCTCAAGCATTTTTCCTGTTTGAGGATGACTGTGAAACTATGACATTTTGAAACAATTGGAGTTTGCAAAAAGCCAGTAACTACACTTTTTCAGATTAAATAAAGTAGAAAATTAACAGCAGCTCTTCTGCTTAGTCATACTTGACAATCACAGTTTATGCAGAGCTTCTGAAAAAAAAAAAAATCACCTACAGGTTGCAGAATCAACATGTATTTTCAAAATGCTCAGTACTCTGCTCTTAGTTCAGGATATTTGGCTTCTAGAAAGAAAACATAATAAAAGTCCTCACTTATCAAAGAATTGCAAATAAAATCTAGCAGTGTATCCAAATTCAGCAGTGTATCCAAATCTCATTCCAGAAGCTTTGGTGGTTTTCACAGTATCACACAGTATCACAGTATGCTAGAGGTTGGAAGGGACCTCAAAAAGTCACCTAGTCCAATCCCCCTGCCGGAGCAGGAACACCTAGATAATGTTACACAGGAATGTGTCCAGGTGAGTTTTGAATGTCTCCAGGGAAGGAAACTCCACAACCTCCCTGGGCAGCCTGTTCCAGTGTTCTGTCACTCTTGGTTGTATTTTCTATTAAACTAAAGATAGAACCTTTAAAGACACAGATAAGCAATAAGGAAAACAAGGGTTTAAACAGAAAACTTCAGGCAGAAAATCACATACCTAGTACACATTGGTAACAAGCTTTTATAACTGTCTAGACAAGCCCGTGATGTTCCTGCCAAATACTACATGGCAGGCAATAAAAAAAAAGGGTTGGGCATGTGACCAGATTCTTCTTAGATTTTAACATCTTTAATTATAAATCTGCTTTTAAATTAAAACTTCTGTTTCTAAGGACAGTATCTCAAAGCAGACTTCATAAAACTGTCTAATAATGCTGCAGGAAAAGACAAATTAGAAATAAAATGAGGTTTTAGCCCCATCCTTTACTGTTACTCAAGACAAAGTCAAAAATAAATAAATAAACACCACAAACCAAACCATTTTTTTTAAAAAAACAGCATATCTAGGAGGCAAAGACAAAAGAAATTAGATCTAACAGTAAATTAGAAAGTACAGTCATACTGGATAGAATTGGATGTGACACCACATTATTCTAGCTGGCCTTTGCAGGGATGCAGCAGTACAGTACTGAAGCAGTACATTAATCTATACTGATGAAATGTAAATATTTGAGATGATGGCAAACTTTGATCGGCTGTGAGGTAAAAAACCCCTCATTTTAGTATAAACCCTCTGCAGCAAACAGGATGATGGGAAAATGCAGGGCATAGAACCTGGGAGAAAAAAAAAACAAAAATTCATCCATGTACTTCACAGCATGCACTTCTCTCTCACTAAAGCACTTGCTAAGACTGTTTAGTCTTGCCTCACTTGCCTAGAAAAGGTACTTCATTATAAAATACAAAAACATCTTGCATGATACATTTGCCTGTAGACAGATAATCCTTTTAGCTAGGTCCAGTTGCTAGAGTGTTTAACAGCTACTGATATATTGAAGAAGCACTAGTATTCAACAAAACGTGTAGTATTAATATCAAGATTCTGCTATCCCAAATATTTGAGATTCTCTCTATTCTGGTAGATAATGGATAAAAAGTAAAACAAAATTAAAAGCGTTGAATAGATTATTTCCTCATCTGATGCGGTAGACTATTGCACACTTCTAAAAGCAGTCTGAAATGTAATACAATATTATTAAAAAACTATTTTTAAGATTATGGTAATACCTACTCAGTACAACTGTATTTATTTCTAATCTCTATATTTTAGACACATTTTCAGAAATACTAAAACCCTCACTGCAACATGCAGCTTCCTAAAACATATGCGCATGTTCACCTGTGCAAAGATTAAATGAAAGCAGAAGCTGACACTACTTTGGCAAAGAGGCTGAATGAATGACGGACACATTCATGTTAAAGAAGCTAGAATGCATACTGAACAAAATGTGGATGCTGGCAGTTCTGAAGAACCAGTTCATACCCTTGTTTCTGAGCTACAATACATGTAAGCCATATAACCCCAACCAGAACAAAAGAATGTTCCTCTGTTTCCCTGCCAACTTTGATTTTCAGAAGTGTTCAACACTCAAACACCTCAATCTAATGGGAATTATGCTTTAAGTGTATGCTACCCTTGCTGGCCTCCCTGTAGTAAAAATTCAGTTTTCCAACACATGTATTTTGGAAGGCAAACATGGATTCACAAACCAAGCTAAGTACTTTTTTTGATGCAGCCTTTCCTTAAAAACAAACAAAACCCAGCACCTACCCTTATACACTCCTCCCTCTCACAAGGAACGTACACAGTACTCCTCTTCATTCATATACATCGCTGAATCAAACCGCGCATGGCATTTTCCTTATGCACAGTTCCAAGCTTGGTTTTCCAGAGGTTGCTCTGAAATTCAGGCAGCATGAATATACCCTTTTCCTGCATTCTGGGAGCTAAACTACAAAGTACTTCTTTTGCTGTCTGCATTCATCAGCAGTCTCTGCATGAGTACAAATTTATCAGCATTTACTTCACTCTTTACTGAGTAATCTCTCATTTTAACTGTCACTGAAAAAGGACACTTAATTGTTTACACCACTTGAATGAAACAGAGCTGTTCTATTTACCCAGCAGGTCCAATATTCCCAGCTCAGTTCTGTTCACTACCCAGGAGAACACAATTTATCGAACAGGATATCTGATCAAGCCCAGAACCAGAGAATAAAGGACAAGAAGAGAGATATAGAGAAATTCATGCAAGCAATACTATTTACTGTTACTGCATATAGTTCCTTTTTCTTCCATTGCCCAAATGGAACACTGTCTTATGAGAAATTAAAAAATAGTAACAATAAACACCAACACAGATTCACCTGCATCGTGGGAGCTTTTCTCTGGCTGCCTCATTTCCTGCCAGTGAACCAGTAGAGGCCGCTCAAGACCATCCATCGCTTCAGAACTGCAGGATGGGACAGCTTCCCTACCCTCCTCCTTCAACACAGTTCCAGCATTTTTCTTCCACTTCTCAATTTCATACCCGCTTTTCCATGAAGTCTAATCCCCTCAAGGGCAACTCCTGATTTAATTCTAGTAACCAGTCATAACCTACGAATTGCTGCAGATGGTGCCCATCAAGATTTACCCCAACTAGAGCTTTACCCATTGCTGTGGAACTAGTCCAGGCTTCTTTCCCTGAAAGTTTCTCCATGACATTTTGCAGCACACAAAGTCCTTTCATTTTGTCAGAGACTGTCCTCAAATTTGCTAGTGATGATGTAAACATCTTCACTCCTGGCTGGTGAAGTTTTCATGTGGTTCCAGCTACATAATTTTTATTCCACCTCAGGAACTCCACACAACTCAAACTAGTTATACACATCAATATCAAAGTGAAGTACCTCACAGGCCAGTCCCTCACAGGTGAATTTCGTATTGGTTCATGTACTTACTTAAAAATTGAGACCTTTTATCTAAACATGGGTTGAGGAACTACAAAGGACATAACCTATACTGAAGATCTCATGATGAAGGACATCACTACTCCTTACAGTAGTTAAATGTTCCAGTACCTTTTGCTTGTACAGCGATAACCATCATGGAAAACAGAGCAAGAAAAAACCAAAAACATGATTTATGTTTACAACAGGCCATGAAACACATTAAGTAGGTAATACAGTAAGCAGTGCTTTAACCCACCTAAGCAACCACAAAAAAGAAACGGTCCTCAATACCCAACTAGGAGTGGGGAAGACAGGAATTTCTGCAGGGCAGAAGAAACCTGTTGATTAAATTTAGAAATAAGATTCCAAGACAATCTTCTTAGATAATCAAAAGGACTGAACTCAATAATTCAGATGGTATCTTTCCCTTTGGGCTTCTGTGATTAAATAATCATAAGTTGGGTATCATCTATAGCCCACACCGAGTAATCAGAGCCCTTGTATAGTTTTCAGTGACTTGGTACTGAACGTAAGCATTTGGCATGGCAGAAACAAAGCTACAAAGGCAGATCTCAATTTGGGTGTTCTTTGCTCTTTTACTATTTCTAATTACTTGAAGGCCAGGTTGGACAAGGCCTTGGGTGATGTGATTTAGCGTAAGGTGTCCCTGCCCACGGCAGGGGGTTGGAACTAGATGATCTTAAGGTCCTTTCCAACCCTAACGATTCTACGATTCTACAATTCTACGAAACACATAGAACTTGTATTTTCTAAGCAAAGTAAAACCTAAATAAAAGAATTAAAGAATAACAGTTGCAAAGAGCTAGAGACTATTGCATGAACAATAGTGATTTCATAAAAAGTTTTATTGTTGGTCATCCACTCAAACTAAGGAAGAGGCCAAGTTGGACCAAAAAAAAAAACTTCATAAATAAATAATGGGTTAACTTCAGATATTTAAATGCTAATTTCCGCTTTCTTGTTCTTTATTTTAGGCTACAATTTGAATGCAGTATTACCTTTGACATGTGCAGTATTATTGCAGCATCCTAAAACAACTTCTCTAGTAGCAGTACACTTTTTTAACGTACTTTAATACAAGCCAGTTAGGTATCGAATACTGGAATAATGGCTCCTTTGACATCAATACTCATCTCAATCTTTCAAAGGTGTAAGAAGGTAACAAAAGAACCATTCCAGACTTTCCTACGTCTTCTGGATGATCAGGAATAGATAAAAAGCAAATGGAAACAAAAGCCTGCATAATAATGCATACATGCACTGTTTTTCCATCAGTCACCATTTTTCTTGCATGTCACATCTCCTTCCCCAGAAAGAGTCTGCCAATCACTTACCACTTCCCATTGGCAACCTAACTACCAGAAACAAACCAGACCAAGCACTGTCAGTTTCTCATTCGATTCAACATATGTTCAGCAATAACCTTTCTACAGTGACTGGTAACATAAAGCCATTGCCCAACAAATGCAAGATCCCTTAAAAACATCAGCAAACAAACAAACAAATGAAATGGAAAAGAGTAATGTAAGCTTTCCCTGGCACTCAAAATCAGAAAACACAACACCCATGATACCTTTAGACATAGAGACTTTACCAAAACTACTAAATGGAGATCCAGAAAAATCAGTTTATACATTATTTATGAATGTTTTATTTAGTGATTTTAGGATAAAAGGACGTGCTGCACTAATAGAGTTTGCAACTACTAAGAAAACTTGAAGAATAAGAACAGAGAAAATCAGTCAGGAAGACATGCACATACATATATGGGAAGAACTAGAATGTAGCTTTATAGATGGCTTCCTAATATAAATTACAGTCTTAAAAGTTAAAGCAGCAAAGGAAAAGAAAGATGTCAGAAAGATCTGTCAGTAAACTGACAGCATTCACATGTGGTGTCAGTGTGGGTGTCTTCCCCACATAGGCAAACAACCTAAAAAGTAGAAAACTGAGAAACTTTTAGAGCCAAGAAAGCACTTTTGCTGCTTAAGAGTCTCACAACAGCTCACTCCAATGTATGATTCTGTTCACTCACACACAACAAAGATGACTCAATTTTGCAAGAGGTGTAGAGAATAACCACAGGATAATCAGACAGAGGGTCCTTTTTAAAGGCCTGGACAAAGAACACAGCTTATTTAGCTGGGCAAAACAAAACTAAGAGATGTGATTTCAGATAAACAGCTCAAGCAAATAACCAAATGAAAAATAGTCCCCCTCAAACTACAACACAGCTGCTTAACTACAGAACAGCACTAAGATACAAAAACCATTATAAACCAGAGCTCATTAATTTGGAAAGCTTCTACCACAGAAGTGGAGTTCCGACAATTTTCAAATTCTCAGTATGTGGAAAGGAAAGAAAAGTGTACCTGGTTTTGATATTAAGCTTGATCAGCTTATAAACCTTTCTTTTATTATGTGATGTTTCAAGGTTGTCCGTAGTACCAAATAAAGTAATAAAGACATGGAAAATGGACATAGGATTCATTAATTTTAAGTCAAAGATAGCTCACATCCAATGTTTTAGCTAATGTTTTGATTTCTGTACCAGAAATCACTTATGTAAGTGGAGTTAGTCTACATAAAATGTTTGATACTGTGTCCCACATGAAATTATTTAAAATTGAAATAATTTCATTAAAGAAATAATAAATAATACTTAAAATAGAAATAAGACTTATAAGATTAATAAAGAAATTGACCAAAGAGGAAAAACTACAATAGGTTGTATTAATAGTGGAAATTATCACAAGAGAGAGGGGTTATCTGTAGCATTCCTCCTGACACTCTTCAATAAATTAGTAGCCATGCAGTGACAATGTGCTCATGAAATTTCTGTGGATGACACCAGACTGGAAATTACCACGAGTATAAGGAGGACTGGGTAGTTACATGGGAGAGCTCATGGGTTTGTGAGCTGGAATGCCAGAAAACTGAATAGTACAACATGTGAAATCATGCATTTAGGGACCAGTAACCTTTTCTGTAAGCTGAGAACTCATCACGTGGAAACAACATAGGAGAAAGGAACAGAGCAGTGAGGTATAGAAAGCCTCATCTAAGGATGCTGATGTTTACTTGAGCACAAGGATAGCTCAATAGGTTCACAGAAATAAAACTGAGAAACTCCACTAGGCTCAGAAAGCCTCTGAGCTGAAAATAGAGAGGCTAGAGCAATGCTATGGGGGAAGTACTACTGCTGAAGAGGATACTGTATCAGGTGAATCTCTGGTCTGAAGTAGCACAGATGAACAGATTTATGTAAAAAAAAATGCTACTGCTCCTCACAAAACTTTGCTTGGCTAAAGATAGTCAAGTTTATCCAATTACTCTGTAAAATACACTCTCCATTCTTTATTGCCTTTCCT
The DNA here is from genome assembly GCF_028554395.1 of Pezoporus wallicus. Classification (NCBI taxonomy): domain Eukaryota; kingdom Metazoa; phylum Chordata; class Aves; order Psittaciformes; family Psittacidae; genus Pezoporus; species Pezoporus wallicus. Next base: position 916,853 of record NW_026640253.1, on the reverse strand, counting down.
GCAGCAATCCCAGCCCAAGCTAAAGAATGCTATTAGCACAAGTTATGACAATGTGCTGCACACAACTGTAATTTAACATTTAACATAAATCAGAAATTTAAAGTTTCATAATTGCCTGACAAACAAGGCATGAGAATGGTCTTCCAGATAGAGCAGCTGGGAAAAGGCATCTAAACTGTTCTAAAATTGCGCTAGTAAGCCTCTAGAAAGGACTTAAAACCACATAGATGTATTCCTACAAAGAAAAGAAGTTTGTGTTGCTGTACCTGTGTAAAGGAGCTGTTTACACTACATTTACAGACTCCTACGTTATCTTAATAGAGATTTCCACTGGCCACCTATAGAACCAGAAGAATATTCTATTCCTTTCTTTCAACAGGCTGGCCACAGTTAAAGGGTGGATGCTATAAGTGGTATTCAACTGCTCTCCAATGCCTTGCTGTTATCTCCTATTCACAAACTGAGGGCTAAACTAACTGCCCAGACCAGCACTGTAAGGAATTTTCTAGCTCTGCCAAAGAGGGACTGACTACCATTTTTGTCCTTCATAGGGAAAAAAAAAACCAACATTCTAGAATCATGGGAAATTTTATTTAATAAACATCCTACCATGTGAGGTTATTAATGATGTTTTCCTTCACCTAGCCCAGTACAGTTTTGAAGTTTGATCTTTACTAAAAACCTGAAGTTCATCAAAGGTTTTGGAGTACGCTCTGCAGGCCTTTCAAAAGCAAACATCTGCAAGACAGCTGTCAGCAGTTATAGGGGACTATACCTGGGTTAACTGCTCCAATTCTGCACTGAAGCAATAATATAGACTGTTTCCCAGTCCTTTTCTGTCAGTTTCATTGAATTTGCCATGCACTCAGATTTTCAAAGGAAAATACGAAGACATCATAACTGACACACAACTCTTATATCCAGGATGCAACAGAATTTTACTGATTCGATTAAACCTCCACTATTACATCAGTGCTCACATCTGTAAAAGCCTTATATATGTAATGTTTGAAAGAAGTTCTTTTAATTATCCTATTTTATTTCAACTTGCTTGCATCTCATAGAGTAAAAGAGCCTTAAATAGGCAGAACATCTCAAGTTTTTAACTGTTCTCTGAATAAGATATGCTACATGAAAGATGCGGTGGCCACCACCAGCTCAGACAAGTCAACTCCATGTGTTCAGCCGTGTTAAGAAACACTGAAAAAGCTTTTTGCTTGCAAAACTTCCCAGTGCTGCACCCACAGCCACGAGCCGCTGAAAATAAAACCCCAAACCAACCATCCACCTTTGACCATGACCCGCGCTCAGCAACGAGTCGCTCCACCTGCCACAAACCGCACTTTAAATACCAGGAAGAGAGAAGGGGGGAAGAGGGGGGATAAACCAATGCACAAAAACCCCAGCAAACTGAAGAGCTGCCTCCAGGGAAACCTGTTGCTAGCCACAGCGAGAGCGCAGCAGCCAGGGGGATCCACACATCCCTCCGCTCCCCGCAGCCAACTTTCCCATCGCACCCACGGCGATGTCACTTTCCCTCGCGCTGATCTTTAATGAAACCGGCGGACGTGCCCGGTTGGGGGGCACAAGGGGGAACGGAAGCGGCGCGGCGTTTGAGGCGTCCCGGCGGGCGGGCCGGGGCCGCGCCGCCAGCGCCCCCCGCCATCGACCGCTGGAGGCCGGCGCGGGGCAGGGCAGGGCAGTACTCACTCGATGAAGTAGCTGGCGCCCTCCTCCGAGAAGCCCTCCTCCCATCCTCGGGGCAGGTCTGCAAGGCAGCGGGGAGAGAGAAAGAAAGAAAGCGGGAAAGGACGGGTCAGAACTTCGCCCGCGGCCCCCGAGGTCCCCTGGCCGCGGGGAGGGAGGCGAGGAGGACGAGCGGAGCAGCCGTTAGCGGTGCAGCCATCCCGCCGCCCCCCGGCACCCACCTGAGCGGATCATGTGGCCGGAGTTGACGGGCTCCCCGGTGCGAGGGTGCAGCCAGGTGGTGGTGCGGGTCAGGTCGCTGGGAGGGAGAAGCGGAAAACATGCACCTGTTAGTGACTGCGTGCGGCCGGCTGGGCGGAAGGGAGAAAGGCGAGCGGGAAGCTGCGGGAGCAGGGCCACCCCCCACCCCTTCCCCCTTACTCGATGAAGAAGACTCTCCCGTCCTTGCAGACGCCGTAGGACCAGTGCTCAGGTAGAGTGTCCCGCCCCACCGTCGCCGCCATGTTCGCCGTGAGCGCAGCCAGCCAGCCGGCCGGCCGGGGAGGGAGTGCGGGCGGGCTGGCGGCCGGCGCTCGGCGCCCAGCGCCCGGCTCTGCTCGGCAGCGCCACCGCGGCCGCTGGAGGCGCGGCGCCCCGGCACGGGTGGGGGGCGACACCTCCCGCCCCTCAGGAGGCCGGCGCCTGCCGCGGGGAGCCCGCGGAGGCGGGAGCTTGAGGTGACGCCGGCAGCTTTGTCCGCCACTGCCCAGCACTCGACCGCCCGCCCTGGCCAAGTCCCGCCAAGGGCTGTTGGCCTCGTCCCCTCCCGCCCGCCCGGGAGAAACGCAGCGGCCCCGCGGCCGCCCCCGTGCGAGACGCAGGGACAGGCCGGCTGGGAAGCGAGCAGCGTACCGCGCGGGAGAGAGCGGCTGCAGGGTCCGGCGGGAAAGGTGCACATCCTTAGGGACACTCTTCGCTGCACGAAGAGGCCGGGTGAATCTCCTGCCCTAGCTGCTGTCCAGGAGGTGTCAAAAGGGAGGATAAGTACAGGTGTGTTAGTGACTTGATTTCTACCGTGTCCCGGGATACACTCTCGTAAGTGGTGAAAGGTAAGGAGGGAAAGACCGTCTGGACTTTGAACCTCAGGTACGGGGGACAGTTGCTGTCAAGGTTAACAGATAGCAAAGAGTCAATAACAGGTAGTTGACAAAGTAGAGCTGTCGCTGGTATCACAAGGGACCTGTGCCAATCCCTATGTTCATCAGTGACCTGGAAAAGGAGGAAATGGTAACATGAGAAAACCTGCTAGGTGAATTTAAGTTACACATTACTCTCTCCCAGCTCAGACCTGTGGCATTAGGTCTCTACTGGTGCTTGTGCAGGGGGAAGCTACAGCTGCACAAGGGACAGAGGTGGGTGCCTCAGGCAAAGCTGAGGTTACTTGGGAATACGCAGTAGGGACAGAGTGGATGGGACAGGCACAGGGTGCTGTGGCTGGGCTGCCGCACATCAGAGCCTTAACGCTTCTTCCTCTAGTCCTCTGTGCCAGCCAGTGGGCAATGGCGAGTCGCAGCCTGTGCCTTGGCTTGGCAGGAGTGGTAACTGCAGCAGGAGAGAGGGACTCTGCAAGCCAAGAGCGTCAGGGTGGGGAAGTCTGCACCTGTTTCTTCCAATGAAAAAAAAAGCCAGGGAATGGGGTGTTTGCTAGCTTGGTTTAGGAGGGTCATGTTAAACAGAGGAAAGAGGCTGCAAGGAGGGGTGGGAAAGGACAGATGAGCTTGACTAGAGCACAAGAGTAACAGAAAATAGAGAACAACTGAGGGCATGGCTGTGCAGGAGACTGAAAACCCATGCAGTAGGGAGGGTGTAAGGGGGAAGAGTGCTGCAGTACAATGAAAATAATACTTGTATACTTTTCCTTCTAAATAACTGAAAGGCATCATCAGAAGAAATTAGGAGGCAAGAAAAACAGCAGCAATGGGAAGAGAGAGGACTTTGGTCTATTTCACAGGAGTTTCAGACAACACGCAGGCTGGCACTGTGTGGCTCTCCTTTTTTGGCCACTGTTGGAGAAGGTGACACTACTACACTAAGACTGATCATTATTATGGGACACCTTACAGGCTACATGTTCAAAAGAGGTTTGATTTCAATTGCACGTAAGAAAGCATGGGATTAAAATCAAGAGCTTGGTGAGGGTTTTGTTAAAGTCCAGCAGAGTCTTCCACCTGCAGATGTACTGCTAAGTTCTGTGGACTAATTTCCCTGACATTGCACCATCAAAAATTCTTCGATATCATCATCTTCCAACAATTCTCAGAATTTTAGTTTATGCACAATTAAAAAGCAGGATTCTCTTCCAGTCCTTTATCCTAGAGTCAAAATTTTTGTAAAAACTTCTAAAATTAAAACTTTTGTGCTGCTTTTCTTTAAAACCCCAACAATTTTGAGTCATTCTGGTAATGTTGTGATTAGATGTGTGTTATCACAGAACCTGCAATAAGGGCAGTTCTCATGCAATTATGAAGTGAATCAAATAAAAGTTCCTTAGTGTCATTGCGTATTTAGATCTGTGCAGAAGAGATAAGACAAACTATCTCATAGCAAAGATGCTATGAAGCAAGTCTTTCATGCTCTGTCAGCTGCATGAACTCATTGAAGTTAGCTTGTAACTCCACTACCCTTTGACCACTAGACCACTGTGGCAAGATAGGGTTCTCCACTTATAGTGAATAGTAGCTTAATTGAATTAAACATTATGGTGTTGTGGATTTCAGCTCCTAAAAGTATCTGTACCAGGTCAAATTAAATGTTTATCTCTGTCTCAGATCTCAGTAAGAGCAGGTGCCAGGAAAGGACACAAGAGCCAGACAATCATATGCAACACCCAAGCATCTTCATTAACTCTAGTATCTACATCTGGTGCTTGCCTTCAGAAGCTGTGAGCTAAGAAAGCTCTTGAACAAGATATTGTTTCCATATGTAACCCCTAATGGATCTCTTCAGTGAACCTGTCCAGACTAGAACCCATATAACTTCTATCATCCAAAATAACCACTAGCAAAATGTCCCTAATACTCATCTTACCTGAATCACCTCCTTCTGTTTGTTTTGAACTGAGCTCCTATTTCATTGATTCTACTCAGTTCTTGCAGTGAAAGAGAGTAGTCATCTAGTTCAAACCTCCTGCAGGGTCAGCATTGATTTTAGACCAGGTGGCCCAGGCCTTTGTCCAGATAAGGATCTGAAAACCTCCAAGGATGAAAATTCCACAGTCTCTCTTAGCAATTTATTCCCACGTTCTTGTGGTGAAAATACTTTCATTACATCAAGTTAGAAGCTCTCTCTTTCAATTTATCACCCTTGTATGACCAAATCTTGATGTATCATGCCTGCAGCATTACATGTTATCACATACACATGTTAATTTCAGATAAATGCACTATTGAAAAAGCATGTTTTATTACAGTAATTTGCAGAACTCTATTCTAAAATTAAAACCAAGATGAAAACTTACTTTAAATTCATCGAAGTTCACAACCTGTTTTGTGTTGGGCTCATCCAGAGGTAGGTCTGTGATTTAAAGCCCTGGTGGAAGACTGCCTCTAGGCATCAATCATTAGTAAGATTACCAGATTCTTCTGGTTCTGGTTTTGGTTTTGGTGTCGTCCGTCTGCGTCCCTTCCCCCCATACAGCTAGTGCTCAAGCTCTGGTTCCAGTCCTCCCTGGCTGACCTCAGATACTTCTATTTTCTATTGCATAGCATTCATTGCTTTCTAGAGGCACTGGAAAAAGCTATTTGGGGTTAAATTAGGAGTTTCAGGCCACAATATCAGGAATTCAGCTAAAGGAAGTGAAATATGGTATTCAACTTGATTAAAGGTCTAATAAAACAAGGAGATTTGAGGCTCCCTTTGTTGATAACTGGGTAGTTCAAGGAGACGTGCTGAGGTCTCTGAATACTGCAAGTGTGAACCCACATTTGGCAGCTTTATATGAGTGCATTAACTAGTGTTACTTGCTCTGTCTGCGTTCCCTGGGAGCACTGTTTTGGATGACCTCATTAAGTTTCTTCTGCCTTGGGAGAACAGTGATATATTTTAAAGTATACCAAAATCTGTATCTACACTTTGCTATTTCCAGAATAAAATAAAACAACTGATACGAACATCCTTTCTACCTCATCTCTTTTTTTTCTCTTCAGCCTTTACAACACAGCTTCACCCTGTCAGTGCCAACATCCAATCCTTCTCATTTCTTTTTTTTTCCTTTTTACCACACACATCACCACCCCCTGTCCCATTCAGATCCACGTGTTTCCCTGTACTTTTTCAATCTTTCATATGCTATAAGTTTTCAAGAAAACATAGAATAGGAATCTGGAAATTAGATGCTATATAAGAATCTCCAACAACAACAAAAAAAAACCCTCTGATGTATAATTTCCATCAGTCACAATTAGATCCCGTATTCAGGAGGTTACAGAATCACAGCTGGATTTCAGGCTGCTGTGTACTCTAATGATCTAATTCCTATTTTTCAGAGAATTGAATATAATTGAATTTGATGGTATTCGAGGTCAAAAGCTGCTGCTGTTTCAGGAAACTGAAGTGAGACATAAAGCATAGAAAAGCATATATATGCTAGTTATGACTTTTTCATCATGGCCTGTACATTTTATAAAGAACAAGCACAAGCTATAAAAGGTGCAAGGCCAGACAGAGGCAGAACCTTTGAGAAGCAATGAATCTGAATTATTAAATCCCAGTTAAGAAGGCTCATAATCCATAACATGAAATATGTAATATGCCTTTTAGCCTAATTTACCAACTCTGCTCACAATAGCTGAGAATTAAAATATCAAAAGGTTTCACAGTGAGACAATTTAACTTGCAATACAATTTCAAAGCTATTTGCCCAATTCTTTTTCTGTTTACACTCAAAATACAGGTTGTGCAACTGAATTGTTCTTCAAGATTGTGCAGTGAGATTCCCATCTAGCAGTAGCAAGGGCTTAAGAGACCAGAAATCAAGATAGAAGAATATGTTGATCAGGCAATAAGGGAGATATGAAAAGCATCTTGGAGAAATTAGGCAAATCCACATTCCAGGAAATTTTCTGATGCCATTTCTCCAAAACTGCAATATTTTTTCAGATTAAAAAATTTTGGGGGGGAACTTCACAAAGGAATAACTATGGTGTATTTGCTCAAATTAGGGAAAACAGCTTTCACTGTTGAACTTTCAAACAGCATGGGTAAAAGCCATCTCAAGAGGATGGTATTAATGATCCCACAAGTAGCACAATGAGAATAATAGATTCCTTTGTCCCTGGGTAACTCAAGGAGACATGCTGAGGTCCCAAAACATGCTGCAAGTGTGAACCCTCAAAAATGGTAGACTTCAGCCGCTTAGGACATACCTGGGTAGCTTCTCTTTGAAAGGAATTATAAAGAACAAAAGACAATATATGTAATTGATTACCTAATGTCAGTATTTCAGTGCAGAATAAAAATATTCGGGACATCAAGAGAACACTTCAGTAACCTGAAAAAACAAAAAATGATCATGCAAAGCTAGAGTCAGTGTCATGCTGTAGGATGAAGGAACACTTGTAGAAAGTGATCCAATATACAGAAAGACATTTTGTTTTCCAGTCTGAGGTCCAAAAATTGTTTACAAAAAGAAGAGGGCAAATTAAAAATACTCAAGTCAAAGAAAACTAAATATTACCTTACTTAGTAGGGAAAGCAAACAATGTAACAAAAAGATGATTATTGTATTCTTTCAAAATGAAAATATAGTTGATGATGGGTTTTAATACATACCCATCAATTTTATTCTGTATTTATCTATTTCAGGATGAGTAGATATCAGCTTGATTTATGCCAAGATAAAGTTGAAGATAGATACTACATAAAAATTTTCCTAAATTTAAGTAGCACTAAAACAGGAAGTAAGTAGAAATGCCATGGTATTTAATCCCTTCATCACCAATTTCTAAAGGCTAGTCCACACAAAACTTCTGTTAGATTCTAAGTATACTTATTTTATCTCGGATCAGGAGCTATGAAGAGATGATCTCACAAGATCCCTTTTCACCTAGGTTTCTTTGAAAACAAAAAACTGATTCAAAATGTTAAGGTTTTCAGAAATAGGTGGACATCAAAAATTGTCATCACCTGCTATCTACTAAATAGCACCAATATCAAGTGGCTATCTAGCTTACAGAAAGAATATTTGGCATGCATTTTAATTAAAAGTTCCCTGTTATTTACAAGAGGAAGGACAATCCTTTGTGTAGTTAAGAAAGATAAGCAACTTGCAGAATGGTACTACTAATGACGTGACTAAATACAGAGCACATGCTCCTTTCTGATCTGGAATGCTTTCAATTGAACCCCACAACCCACAGAAGTCAGAAGAGCTAGACACAAGCAAAGGTAAGACTCACGAGAGTGCAAAAGTTAGGCAAACCATATCATCAAGATATCACCTACTTCCAGCATAAATACTTTCCAGGGCAGGATTAATAAGTACTGCTTGCAATGCCAAATAAATCTTGACTAGAACAGGAAAGGTATTGTCACCAGTAGATTGTGTTCTATCTTTTTATAAGCATTGACGTTAAATGAAACATCTTTTGCATTCTGTGCACAGGGCAATTTATGCCATTGGGAAAGTAAGTGATGGCAAATTTTAGCCAAAGTAAGATTTTTAGACCCTGTTTTCTTTGCAATAGATTGAGATGTTTCCCTAAATTTCCATGGGAATAGTGTCAGACAGTAGAATTCTATGACTACCAGAAGATAAATATAGTTCATAAAGTAAGAAGGATTAAATAATAGTAATTCTATTGCGAGAGAATTCCAAATACGGAAAAAGTTATTATTCATTATCCTGGCCACTGGAAAGAATATGAACAACTTCAAACTGTATCCACAGTTCCTCTGAGGAAGATATGGAGCGTGGCAGGTATTGTACAAGAATAGTTTTCAGGCTCACTGAAACTCTATGCAGTATGATCTGACTGATGAATGCACACATGGATCAGCCAAGACTGTAAAACTGTTGGGCAAAACAGATGGGAAAATTACACTGAGGAGGCAACAGTCGTGCTGTGTAACAAATCCAAACTTCTCCTTCCAGAACCTGCTGAACTCTCCCAGGAGTAAGAAAAATGGTAATTGTCTTTAGTTAAAAGGTTTTCTTTTCCAAATCACTGTCAGTATTTAAAAGTATTTTCATGCTGAAAGTCTTATTTTGTAGAATCCAGAAGATAGGTTCAAAACAGTTCTATTTTTCTTACAGATCTCCTTCATTTTTTAAGATATCCTACTGATTTTACCTTTCAGATGCTAATATCTGAATATATCCAATTACCTTTCTCACCTGAATATCCTATTGCCCAAAAGATTTATATTTCAGGAATCAAGTCAAGCTTTTTCCCTGAAATGCACAAAGATTCATGCAAAAGCAAAAATAAATGAATACATTTCCGAATGACTATGTCAATTTACAATTTTCTGTCACACCAGCTTTTATGATTGCTATATTTAACAAAATCCTGTCACTGCTTCTCTTCATTTTCTCTCGTTTGCATTTCACCAAGTCCCAATAATTTACATACCTAACACCTAGAATCCTTGTACTAAGGTATATTTTGTAATCAATAATTAAATAACAAATAATCATAATTTTGTCACGACTCAATGCCTTAGCATTCTAAACACAAGCGGCAATAGTTAAATGTCTGCACAGTGTTGAAGATATTTGTAGAAGGGAGAAACACAGAAGAACAACTACATGCCAAGTCACTTACAGGATCATTTCCAGAAAATTAACTAAGATTTTTATAATGAACAGTTAAGAGGTTTTTTCTTACTTTTTGGCAAAGAACACTGTAGGCCTGGCAGCACTGAGAAACCCTCAGTTCTTCAACGTTTATGTACATGTGAGTATCAACATTTGGTTTGTTTTAAAGCAGACATGTGGTGTTCCTTGTTTATGAACACAAATGGGGTCACTGTCATCCCATGGCCATGGGCATCTGAGTATGAAGGGGAGACCCTTTTCTAAGAAACGAGACAAATGGAAAGATGAACATCTCTGACCTGTAACAATAAAAGCTTTGACATTTTAAATCAAACTGTTGGATTCTCTGAGGTTTCCTCAATGACTATGCACTCTACTAACATAAGGTACCTCACTTCTGTATTCCCATCAAAGCTTTTTTCCCCACCTTGGGTCCCCTATTCTGTATAATAGGCCATGACTGGCATTATCCTTTTCCAGCAGCTCTGTTACCATATTTGCTTTTTTTTTTTTTTTTCCTCCAACTGCATACCTCACTCAGGGTAAGCAGAATGTCACATATTCCCATTAATCCTCATTACATTCTAAAGAATTCAATGTCTAGGCTCCTCCTGAATTTTTTTCCTTGCTTGCTTTGCAAGACGCCAAACTTCACCCTGGCATCCCTTTAATACCTATACCCACACAAAACTCCAGACAAGATTCAATTTTAGCATCTTCTGCCATGTCTTTCCAGAGGCATTATTTTCCAAGCAAGCTTGTAACTCACCAAGGTCTCAGCCCTCTTCTTAAATAATCCTTTGCCAGTCAGAACAATCACTTCCCACCGTGGTCTCCCAGACCATCTTTCAAGGACCTCCTTGCAGGAGAACCTAAGATTTCGGTTACCTGCTTGTCTCCAGAAGGAGGTAACTGAGGGTTAACCAGGCTATTTGATTTTTCTGGTAATATTAAGTGTACGTACCTTATGGCAGGTTTTCTTTCCAGTTTCTTCCTGCTTTCTGTTACAACCCTAGCAAGTGTGCCCTCTTGCCAATCCTCCACTTTGGTTTTGCCTTTTCATACACTGGATTCAGGTCCTTCCCCAGTTTTCCAGTATCCTGCTACATATCTGTATCCCATCCACTCCTGATGGTTGGCAACAGCAATCAGCCTGTTTCTAAAGGCAATGTGATAAAGCATCCGTCTGTGAGCATGACAGAGCCAGTAGCTATAGTAACAGAAAGGCATACGTTAAACAAAATCGGAAACAAAAAAAAAAATCCAAGAGGTATCGCTCATCTTTTCCCCATCCCCAAATATTGCAGGGTTCCATAAATACCCGCCTGCATATCTTCACCTGATTGTATCTTCCTCCTAGCCCAAAACAGGGTGAGATAGAAATAAAACTTCATTTTGCCTGGTTTAAGGAGGAAAATAAATAAATAATCACACACAACAAAACTGCGACCCAGTTCATTGTTGCACAAACTGGAGAGCAATTTCTAATAATTCAAAATAGCACAGGTAGCTTTCAAAACATAGAGCCTTCTGCAAACTCTTGAGAACTCTTGGCTCTGGACTGAGTTAAGGTATTGAAGAAAAGATGCCTTTTCCAACCTTCATGTCTTCTTCACCTCTAGAGCCTGTGTAGGTGGACTTCCACAGAGAAGACCAAAATAGGCTCAGTGCCTCAGCTTACTTTGCCACTAAAAAGGTCAGCAGGGTACAAAATATAGTTCAGTAATTTAATGCTGATATATGTGTCACACCTTTTCATTCTGCTTTCTAAAATACACATGTTGAAATTGATAAGCAATACAGACTCAATTTGTACGAAAAAGATGTCAAGCGAACGTAATCATTTTATAGACATTTTTAAAAATGAAACCTTCATTTATTGCTGTAGTACCTTTCAAAAATATATTCTTTCTTATTTGAGACTTCCTTTTGTAGGTCTATTCCATCTACCTTTAAACATATACAAATTTGTTCCTATTCATAATAGAACCCGCCTGAAATAGACTTCCTTTTAATCAGTGAAGCAAGTAACCACACAATGAAAGAGAAATATGTATTTCAGCAAGTTATATCCTGATATTAATCAAACTGCAATCCTATTATACCTGATTCAGTTTTATACATTGTCATCTCTCCATCGTTACTGATTAATGGTTGGAACTCTCTAAGGTTGATATAGAATATCGTTATAAATAACTTCTATTATTTAGATACCTAAGATATGTGACCTCTACAAATTATGAATTATATCCCACTTCTTAATTACAGACTCCTCTGAAATCTAATTTAAATAGTAGCTAAGCAGATTAAATACAAATAAAGAACAAAAGCAAGGCAATTTGCAAAGTGATAAATTGGTAGGTTTTTCTCAGCACTGTATAGTTTTTCCACAGACTTTGTGAAGTATCATCTTTCATCTTTCTCAATAACATATTAGATCACTGTAATATGGATTTACAAATTGATTCATTCAGTTTCAATGTCAATCATAACATGAAAACTTAATTAAAGAAACTGCTAATTGTTCTTCAGAGGCTTAGCAGTAATTACTCCCATATCATCTGTTTTGCCATCTCCCATTCTAGTTTTCAAACATAACAATTGTATGATTCTTTCGGGCACCGCATACTTCTCAAATCACCATTTCATTCACTGAGATGCTGATGACTGCCTTAACAACATATCACATAGGGGTTACACTTGATAAAATGGGAACTGTATTTTGCCAACAACAATTATGTGGGTGTTTTGCTCATTTCCTGCTATAGCTGTCCCATGGCAACAGTATAAAAGCAGTACTCATCTTTCAAGTACATAAAAGACTCTTTAGATGACATGTTTCTGGCTCAGGTTTGACAAAGGCATGGTGAAAACAAAGACTTTTTTGAGAAACTATCACAACTACTTCCATCAGATGCAAATCTGTAGGGAATGTGCTAATTCCTGAGTGGAGGGTACAGCTTTGCTGTAGTAGTAGCAGTGGTGGCCTGGGGCTTTTCCAGAGGTTGATAACAAGCTAGATTTTTCACTTCACTACACTTCTCTACACTTGCTGGTGGATTTCCCGAGAAATACCTCAACCAAAGGTCGTTACTCCAATTAACCCTGTTTTGGGGTTGTTGCTGCTAAAGCAAATCAGATTAAATCACGTTAAAAATTTCACTTTTTAGCAGCATTACATCCTCTGGAGTAATACTGATAGTATTGATGATGATATTGTCATGTAAAATCTGGAAAATAATTAGTTTGGTAGATGGGAAATGAGCTTTAACATTTTCAGTTGTAGCTGAGTTGAGAATATTTACTTTTTGAAGACTATTTTGTTGCTTGTGATCAAGATGAACAGGTATTGTACCTACAGTTCAGAAAGCAGCTACAAGTTGAGTTAGGATATTGCAGGATTTCACCCTGGGCTCTGTGAACATGTAAGTTACAGTGTAGTAAGACCTGATGGCAGGATCAAGTGCACCTTGAACTCTGGCCATTCAAATGTTAGCTTCATGGAGATAAGTAGCAAAAATTATACTCTTTTTTACTTCGTATGAGCACCCCAACTAAACTTGTTTCATTTAAGATGATGCTAAATGTAACAAGAGACATCTGTAGATTAACAAAGTGGATCAGATTCTGGATGGAATTTTAGAAAAAAAACATATGACAACCCACCATATGTCCCTGGAAGCATCCTTTCTTCTTGTTTCAGGATTCTAGAGAGATTTTAAGGACAAAATGTAGCACTAGCCAAGTGTGAGATATGTAGTTACATGTAAGATACATGTACTTAAGATATGTCTATAGTAGAATTTAGTGCACAACCATTTTGCACTAGGGGAAAGAAACACAACTCAAAGTAAGGTGACATACAATGACAAGCTGTGTATTGGTACCTTGACAAAGCCCAGAGTGCTGGAATATCGAGAGTGAATCTTATGCTAGCCGTGTATGAATTGTCTTTTGTGTTGTCACATGGATGTAAAGAAAACTATGTTTGCTATCAGCATCTGATTAACCACTGAATTCTAACCATAGTTTTGGAACAAAGAACAATTTTATTTGATGCCGACCATTGTCTGTAGCCGTGCAACAGCACAGTTTCCGTTAGAGGAGGATGAATTTTGATTCTGATAAGACGTGGGGATGAAATGTTAACTTAAGCCAAATGAATATTCGTATAGGAAAGTGAAAATAGGTGTCAAGGACTTGCTGCACTTAAGTCCTTTGTTACATGAAAACTGTGCACCATTCAACAAAACAACACAGTTTCTAATGATTACTTTCCCCATATAATTTATTCATCTATTCCAGAGCAGTGCTTTGAGGCTTAATGAGTATTTGTAAAGCTCTGGCTGAAATGAACTCCTTAAATGCAAAATATTTACAATGAAGTAGTGTAGGTTACTAGTTCAAAAAAAGCCCCTAAAGCTCATCAACATGTGCATTTGAAGGGTGTTTTACTTCACCAGGTAGGAAAGCCCTCTTTAACGTCCTATCCAAGTTGATGGGCTAAGTGTGCTTCCTGCCCACTGAATCCACTTTAAAGTGCAGACAGAAAGGAAAAGTCAAGTAACTTTTTCTCTTCTCTTATTTTTACCCCATTTCACCCTTATTTTCCCAGTATGGGGCAATCCTACGCCACATCTCAGAGAACTTCTCAGAGAATAAACGACTTTAAGTAGCAATAGTGCTCCCTTTGGAAATAGCTCTTCTTCACTTCTGAAAAATGATATGTCCTGTGAGTTCAGGCACTTTTATCACCGTCACTAACGTCAAGAAGAGAGCACTGGAACACCAGGAGAGTTGAGCTCTTTCAGCCCATCTCTACCACCTTGGGACGCCACTGAAGTCAACTGTTGTTCCTTACCTGACCGTATTTCTCCTTGGAAGGTCAGCTTTCTGAAATACAGGTTTTGAAATAGACTTCTGCCAGCAGAAGTGACGAACAAGCTGATCTCATGTTTCTATGTGCTATCTGCTTGACAATGTGATTCTCTTGCCCATTGTTGCAGTACCATTGCATCTGTTAAAGATGCTGTATGCCTTTTTAATGGTTAAATTTCTATTTGAAAAAAATGAGATTCCCCCAAATGGTCATTTTTTTAAACTCTTTTTTTCATTATTTGTATGCTACAACAGTTGCATTATCTCTAATGATAAAAACCAGTATAACACTAGCCATGGTGAAGAATAGATCCATTAATTCTAAAGTGGCTGTTGCTTTTCTCGCACATGGTTTCTGCTGCATCTTGGGACACAAGAGAAGGCAGTTTCTTTTGTATGCATCAATGCCAATATGCCAACAAAATCTAAAGCTATCAGTAGTTCATGGCAGCCTCATGGACAGAGGATACAAATTATTATTACATTCCTTTTATTAAATAGGCAGCTTTGAAGTTTAATGTCATTTTTCCTCACTAGCCAAGCATTGTAACTAGTTTGGCTAAAATGTAATCTAATACCCAGAAGTCAGCCTGCATTCTGTTGGGAAGGAAAAGCAAGAAATAACAAAAATATTGCCCAGGAGAAACATGGCTGGAATTCAAGATTATACCAGTTTCCTTGGCAGTACTATATATGCAGATAATATTTATAGAAACTAGCATCTATCAGAAGGAGGCATTATGTTAATTAAAATCTGTTGTAGCCTAAGATTACAGTTTATTAATTCCTGTTTGCAAGAAGGTCGTGTCTAATGATTTCCTCTTGGAGTTACTGGTTTTTGCAATTGGACCATTAAAAATTTGGATTCTTGTTCTACTTGTGAAGTTATTTGGATCCTTGCAAACACAAGTTCCAATTCCCTGATCTTTCAATGTTCTGTTCAAATTATTGCCCCAGTGGGATTCTCTTTTTCTCAAGAGAAAACAGCTGCACATACAACATCAGGAAGTGTAATTAATTTTGCATTAGTCCAGAATAAAAGCCTTGCATCCAGATAACCAGTATACTTCAGCATTCCAAATACCCAGGCTAAATTACTGTAACAGCCCAATACTGTTCTCAATTGCATTATTGCTGCTTTACCACACCTGTGACAAATATACAATTTCTTATGAATACTTCATATTGAATCATACTGTAAATGCATATTAAAGCATGTATGACATTTCACAGAAAATCATGTATTCAAAGTATTCTACATGAATAAGATGTGAATTAAATAATAACTAACACCTTTCCCTTTAATTCCCTGAGGGGTGAGAAGCTCCTGACCACTGTTGAGAAAGTATATTAAAATCTCATCTTCTCAAATATTTTGGAATCATGCAGAAACTCTGTGGAGAAAATCTGAGTGTTAGAGATGGATACACAGAGACACAAAGACCTGTGACCAATTTATCTGTTTAAAGAAGAGGCAGTGGTTTCTCATGAATCTGTTCAGAATGTCTGTGTCTAATAATACTGGTAGCAGTAGCGCATAGCACACAGCTGTCCTGGGTTCAGCAGTAGCAGTCATGTTTTTTTTTTTTCCTTTGTGCTACCTGGTGCAGTGCTGTGTTTTGACTTCCAGCCTGAGAACGGTGTTGGTGAAGTCGATGTTTTCAGTTGTTGCTAAGTGATGTTTACCCTGACCAAGGACTTTGTGAGGCTCATGCTCTGCCAGGGAGGAGGGGAAGCCGGGAGGAAGCAGAGATGGGGCGCCTGACTCGGGCTAGCCAGGGAGGTATTCCATACCACAGCACGTCATGGCCGGGGTGGGGGGTGACTGGGAGTTACCCGGAAGGACACGGGCTTCCGGGTGGAACTCGTCTTCCCTGCCGGTGGTATCGTATTCTCTTCCCTTGTTATTTTCCCTTATCATTGTTGTAGTTGATAGTAGCAGTGGTGATTTGTGTACATTGGTTGCTGGACTGTTCTTGTCTCAACCCGTGGGAGTTGCACTCTTTCGATCCTCCTCCCCGTTCCTCCGGGAGTGGGGGAGAACCCCAGTGGGGGGGGACACGGACCTCGATTGTTGTCACTGGGAGTGAGTGAACGAGTTACCTGACTGGGTTTAAACCACGACAGTTCTTTTTGGCGCCCAACGTGGGGCACGAGGGGTTGAGATAAGAACAGATCTGACTGGATTGGTAGTCACTCGTCACAATGCTGATTTATTGGCTCTCAAGGTTGTTCCTCTTGATCTCACAGTTTCAGTATATCGTATCTTACGTCCATCCGGTATTTGCTGTATTAGTGTTTTTCAAGTGTGGGGCTTGGGCTAAGGTTTTTGTCCCATTGTACTTTATGGTAATGACTTGTAATACAATAGAATCATTGATCATGAAACTGATCTGGCTTATGTTCCCAGTGTGGTCACCACCTTTATACTTTGGGAGGTATATGATGGAGGTGCTTAGCAATTACACATCTTTTTTCTCCTTCTCAGGTGCTCAACCTGTGAAGGAGACATTCTTTTACCCTCCCAGTCGTCCCCCCAGACCATTTACATTTGAGAGTTCTGAATTTTTTGAATGGCATTTTAATGCTGTTGAGACTTGTTTGCTGATGGTGATGGGAATCACCATGCTAACACGCATGCAGAGTGTGTTTTGCCCACTACTGATTTCAAGAGTTAAGCAGAGTCAGGTTTGGGTCTTGTCTGGGGTCAAACGACAATGTAGGAGGACCGAGAGATTTTCCCTGAGGCTGGACAGCTATGAGTGGCAGGGTGTGTGGGATAGTATGGGCAAGTATCTAGGTCAGTGGGCCCCTCCAGTACTTTGGAATTTCACTACCGAACAACTGCAAAATCCAGAAGAATTAGTAAAACACTTAAATGAGGTGTGTGGTCATTCTGGCCATACCAGAGATGGACAAATCACGGCAACGTGCTGGGGCTTGGCCTATGCTTACAGGGCCTTGTTCAACACTATCCAGCACCTTCAAAAGGAAAAGAATGTCGGCGGATCTGAGGGCAAAGCAACAGTCGCTACTCAAACTTTGGCTGCAATGAACTGCGCAGCTACCCCAGCAGCAAGTACAGCAG
The DNA here is from genome assembly GCF_028554395.1 of Pezoporus wallicus. NCBI lineage: Eukaryota > Metazoa > Chordata > Aves > Psittaciformes > Psittacidae > Pezoporus > Pezoporus wallicus. The sequence continues at coordinate 899,385 of NW_026640253.1, read as the reverse complement.
CTGCTCAAACTTCAACTGCAACAGACAGCGCGGTTACCCCAGCTCCAAGCACAGCAGCTGCACCACCCCCAGCAACAAGTACAGTCGCTACTCAAACTTTGGCTTCAATGAACAGAGCAGCTACCCCAGTGGCAAGTACAGCAGCTGCTCAAACTTCAACTGCAACAGACAGCGCGGTTACCCCAGCTCCAAGTACAGCAGCTACACCACCCCCAGCAACAAGTACAGTTGCTACTCAAACCACAGTGATAATCACTGCAGCCAAACCAGAGGACCAATTCGTACCAATATCAGTTGCCCCTGTACACAAGAGAACAAGCAAAAAGGAGGCAAAAAGGGTGAAGCGAGATGAAGAACCAATGAATTCACCACCCGGTCCAGAATCTGATCAGGAGTCATCATCACATGACGAAGAAGAAGAAGAAGAGGTAACTTCTCGACCTCGGACCTCAACCGAGCTATGGAATATATGAAAAGATTTTACCCGTCAACCAGGGGAGCACATCATCACCTGGTTACTCCGATGCTGGGACAATGGGGCCGATGGTCATGAACTAGAAGGTACAGAAGCCAAGCAGCTGGGATCACTTGCTAGAGAAGGGGGAATTGACAAAGCAATCGCAAGAGAGAAAACATCCCTCAGCCTTTGGAGGCAGCTCTTGTCAGCTGTGAAAGAAAGGTTTCCGTACAAGGACGATGTTACGAGTCGTTCGGCCAAGTGGACTACTATAGACGAAGGCATCCAGTCTCTGAGGGAATCGGCCATCGTAGAGATGCTCTATCACATCAAGCCGAATAACGGGGATACACCTATAGATCCAGATGAAGTTGAATGTACATGACCCATGTGGCGAAAACTTACACGGAATGCACCGTCATCATATGCCCATTCATTGGCAACAGTAACCTGGAATGACATAGTACCACTAACAGTGGATGAAATGGTTCATAAACTCCGAGAGTTCAAAGACAACCTCACCCCTTCCATCATCTCAGCTGTGGAAAAACTGTCCCAGGACCTCAAACAATTGAGGGACGATCTATCTGATTTATCCAGCTCCTCACGTGTACCAACACACGTCTCAGCTATTAACAAAAGGCGTCCTATTGTTCAAGAGAGGAGATACAGGAGGTATACGCCACGGGGTACCCTATGGTTTTACCTGCTGGATCACGGAGAAGACATGACAAAGTGGGATGGAAAACCTACTTCAGCTTTGGAGGAACGGGTGAGTGAACTGAAGAGGGGAGCAAGGGCCAAGACTGATCGTCCCATGAGAGCTACGGCTTCAGTCTCTGGTGAGCAGTTTCCCAGATGGAATGGAAGAGCTGATTTTACTCCACCTCCTGTGATAACGAAGAATAATCCCTTTCACCACGACTTAAGTGTCCAAAGCTGTGACGACCATTAGAGGGGCCCTGCCTCCAGCCAGGTGGAGGTAGGGGACAATCGGATTTACTGGACTGTGTGGATCAGATGGCCTGGCACATCAGTCCCACAGAAGTATAAGGCTCTAGTAGATACCGGTGCACAGTGTACCCTGATGCCATCAAGCTGTCAAGGGGTGGAACCCATCTATATTTCTGGAGTAACAGGAGGATCCCAAGAGTTGACTGTGCTGGAGGCTGAAATCAGCCTGACTGGGAGGGAATGGCAAAAGCACCCTATTGTGACTGGTCCAGAGGCTCCATGCATCCTCGGCATAGACTACCTCAAGAGAGGGTACTTCAAAGACCCAAAAGGGTACCGGTGGGCTTTTGGTATTGCTGCTTTGGAGACTGAGGAAATTGAGCAGCTGTCCACCTTGCCTGGTCTCTCAGAAGATCCCTCTGCTGTGGGGTTGCTGAAAGTTGAAGAACAACAAGTGCCAATTGCGACCACAGCAGTGCACCGGCGGCAATATCGCACCAACCGAGACTCCCTGATTCCCATCCATCAGCTGATCCGTAGACTGGAGAGTCAGGGGGTGATCAGCAGGACCCGCTCACCCTTCAATAGCCCCATATGGCCAGTGCGAAAGTCTAATGGAGAATGGAGACTAACAGTAGACTATCGTGGCCTGAATGAAGTCACACCACCATTGAGTGCTGCCGTACCGGACATGCTAGAACTTCAGTATGAACTAGAGTCAAAGGCAGCCAAGTGGTATGCCACAATTGATATTGCCAATGCATTTTTCTCAATTCCTTTGGCAGCAGAGTGCAGGCCACAGTTTGCTTTTACTTGGAGGGGTGTCCAGTTCACTTGGAACCGACTGCCCCAGGGGTGGAAACACAGCCCTACCATTTGCCATGGACTGATCCAGACTGCACTGGAACAGGGGCAAGCTCCAGAACACCTGCAATACATTGATGACATTATTGTGTGGGGCGATACAGCGGAAGAAGTCTTTGAGAAAGGGAGGAAAATAATCCAAATCCTGCTGAAAGCCGGTTTTGCCATAAAACGGAGTAAGGTCAAGGGACCTGCACAGGAGATTCAATTTTGGGGAATAAAATGGCAAGATGGACGTAGACAGATCCCCACAGATGTGATCAACAAGATAACAGCAATGTCTCCACCAACTAATAAGAAAGAAACGCAAGCTTTCTTGGGTGCTGTGGGGTTCTGGAGAATGCACATCCCAAATTACAGTTCGATTGTAAGCCCTCTCTATCATGTGACCCGGAAGAAGAATGATTTTAAATGGGGCCCTGAGCAGCAACAAGCCTTTGAGCAAATTAAACGCGAGATAGTTCATGCAGTAGCCCTTGGACCAGTCCGGACCGGACCAGATGTAAAAAATGTACTGTACACTGCAGCTGGGGAGAACGGTCCTACCTGGAGCCTCTGGCAGAAAGCTCCAGGAGAGACTCGAGGTCGACCCCTCGGCTTTTGGAGTCGGGGATAGAAAGGATCTGAGGCCAGCTATACCCCAACTGAGAAAGAGATACTGGCAGCCTATGAAGGGGTTCGAGCTGCTTCGGAAGTGATTGGCACTGAAGCACAGCTCCTTCTGGCACCCTGGTTGCCCGTGCTGGGCTGGATGTTCAAAGGCAGGGTCTCCTCTACACATCATGCAACTGATGGTACATGGAATAAATGGGCTGCACTAATTACACAACGGACTCGAATAGGAAATCTCAGTCGTCCAGGCATTCTAGAAGTCATCATGGACTGGCCAGAGGGCAAAGATTTTGGAATGTCACCAGAGGAGGAGGTGGTGCGCGCTGAAGAGGCCCCACCATATAATAAACTGTCAGAAAGTGAAAAGCAGTATGCCTTGTTTACTGATGGCTCTTGCCGTATTGTGGGAAAGCATCGGAGATGGAAGGCAGCTGTATGGAGTCCTGGACGACAAGTTGCAGAAACTGCTGACAGAGAGGGTGAATCGAGTCAGTTTGCCGAGGTGAAAGCCATCCAGCTGGCCCTGGACATTGCTGAACGAGAAAAGTGGCCAGTACTTTATCTCTATACTGACTCATGGATGGTGGCAAATGCCCTGTGGGGGTGGTTGAAGCAATGGAAGCAGAGCAACTGGCAACGCAGAGGTAAACCCATCTGGGCTACTGCACTGTGGAAAGATATTGCTGCCAGGGTGCAGAACCTGGTGGTGAATGTACTGTAGATGCCCATGTACCCAAGAGTTGGGCCACTGAGGAACACCAGAACAACCAACAAGTGGATAAAGCGGCTAAGATTGAAGTGGCTCAGATGGACTTAGATTGGCAACATAAAGGTGAATTATTTTTGGCCCGGTGGGCCCATGACACTTCAGGCCATCAGGGCAGAGATGCAACATACAGATGGGCCCATGACCGAGGGGTGGACTTAACAATGGACACTATTGCCCAGGTTATTCATGAGTGTGAAACATGTGCTGCAATTAAACAAGCCAAGCGGTTAAAGCCTCTTTGGTATGGAGGACGATGGTTGAAGTATAAATATGGGGAGGCCTGGCAGATTGACTATATCACACTGCCACCAACCCCCCAAGGCAAGCGCCATGTGCTTACCATGGTGGAAGCAACCACCGGGTGGCTGGAAACATACGCTGTGCCCCATGCCACTGCCCGGAACACTATCCTGGGCCTTGAGAAACAGATTTTGTGGCGACACGGCACCCCAGAGAGAATTGAATCAGACAATGGGACTCATTTCTGGAATAACCTTATAGATATTTGCGCCAAAGAGCATGGCACTGAGTGGGTATATCACAACCCCTACCATGCACCAGCCTCTGGGAAAATCGAACGGTACAATGGGCTGTTAAAAACTACACTGAGAGCAATGGGTGGGGGAACTTTCAAGCATTGGGATACACACTTACCAAAGGCCACCTGGTTGGTCAACACCAGAGGATCTGCCAACAGGGCCGGCCCAGCCCAGTCAGAACTTTTACATATTGTAGAGGGGGACAAAGTTCCCGTGGTGCATATGAAGAATTTGCTGGGGAAGACAGTCTGGGTTATTTCTGCTTCAGGTAAAGGCAAACCCACTCGTGGGATTGCTTTTGCTCAGGGACCTGGATATACTTGGTGGGTAATGCGGGAAGATGGGGAAGTCCGATGTATACCTCAAGGGGATTTGATTTTAGGGGAAAACAGCCAGTGAACTCAATTGTATGCTGTTGCCTGCTGTGTAATGCTTTTATAGCCCATCAACTAGATGTCTCCAGGTCACCAGCGACTGGCCCTGACTTCTCTCCAGCCATCATCCCAACAGAGAATGAACTCTGAACATCATGGACCGAATGGACTCGGCAGCATTATAGGGATTGGTCCATGCACTAAGAAAATGATCTTTTCCTCTTGGTCTGTATGTATATGGATGTATATATATGGGAGAGCGATGGTGTATTGAAAATGTGGGATCTGAGCATGACGTGAATGGTATGGAATAAGGGCCTAGCCAGGGAGGTATTCCATACCACAGCACGTCATGGCCAGGGTGGGGGGTGACTGGGAGTTACCCGGAAGGACACGGGCTTCCGGGTGGAACTCGTCTTCCCTGCCGGTGGTATCGTATTCTCTTCCCTTGTTATTTTCCCTTATCATTGTTGTAGTTGATAGTAGCAGTGGTGATTTGTGTACATTGGTTGCTGGACTGTTCTTGTCTCAACCCGTGGGAGTTGCACTCTTTCGATCCTCCTCCCCATTCCTCCGGGAGTGGGGGAGAACCCCGGTGGGGGGGGGACACGGACCTCGATTGTTGTCACTGGGAGTGAGTGAACAAGTTACCTGACTGGGTTTAAACCACGACAACAGCACATTCCAGCCTTCTAATAAATATTAATAAGTCTCAAACCCTTCTAAGTAATATTAATTAATCACACTACTCACAGGGATCGAACCAAAGGGAACTAACCAATTAAACACAAGTAGTCAGTGCTGGGGATAAAAAAACAAGCTTAAGTTTCCCTGAAGTTCTTTTCATCCTGACTTAAAACAAATCAATGTGTCGTTTATCTCATCTGCTATATAGCCAGCAGAATTGGTCTGTCCAAATTTACTGTTACGACAACCAAAGTTACATCCAGTCCTGGAGATGCTGAAGTACATGCTCAACTGTACATAGATTCAATCTTTGAGGTCAATGAGGATGTTCACCCAGGTAGCACAATGTATATTTAAATTAGGTATTAGGAAGAAGTTCCTTACTGTGAGGGTGGTGAGACACTGGCACAGGTTACTCAGGGACACTGTGGCTGCCCCATCCCTGGCAGTGTTCAAGGCCAGGTTGGACAAGGCTTTGAGCAACCTGGTCTAGTGAAGGTGTCCCTGCCTGTGGCAGGTGGCTGGAACTGGGTTAGTTTTAAGGTCACTTCCAGCCCAAACCAGTCAAAGATTCTATGCATAGAGATGCCTATAGTATCAGGGTCTTGCAAGTCTCAATTGTCTCCCAACACATAAAAGGACTCCATGACTTATTTCCATTTTCCTAAAAGAAAATAGGTACTATGCGTCTTCCAAAACATTTGGCAATGGCTGGCAGAGCTATGAAGTGTATGGGGGATGAATTTTGGAACTTCACACCTTTTTCACACACCATAAAGATGATCAGATTCCTCTGTGTATTTATGCACCCCTAGAACCTATCATGGTTGAAAACATCTTGTGGTACCAGCATGTACTGTGGTTCTGTGTCCAGGGTTCATTCTTGGGGATGCTTTAAAGAGGCAGCCTCCTCAAATTCAGGCACAAGCTTAGCCGTTCCTAATGATCTGTGCAATAAATGTTAGCGCAGCAAGTACATGTCTCACAGGGGTGACTTGTGAGTACATAGTGAAAAACGAGGAGAATGCTTTCAGACAGTTAAGGGGGGAGGAACAAGAAATGCAGCTCCTCCCTAACGTAAGAGGGGCTCAAGCAGATTTTCAACATTGTTTGAATTTTGCTAGTTTTACATGTCCTGAATTTGTTCTACCATTTGAAAATCCTCTTGTTTTGACATTTGCCTAAGCAGGAGTGTCATTCCTATCACCTGCTTTTGAGCTCCTGCAGGAAAGTCTCTCAGTGAAAGCAGCTGTAATCTAAAGAGGCAGTAAATCAATGTCAGAAAACTGTTGATCAACTTCCTGCTTTCTCGTTCCCTGAAGCAATGATCTCTGAAAGGCTTCTCTCTGAAAGGCTTCTTCAAGGAACAAGAAAAATCAGATGCATACTAAAGGTCCCAGTCAATGTTTTCTAGAAAATTGTAAGCTTAAGCACCTACTAAGGCTTTGTTCACATAAAGAAATATCAATGTGACTAAATTTGTTTAGCAACTTATTTGGTGAAGTGCTATCCTCCTGTGGGGCATGTCAGATTATTTAAGGCAGTCTAAAAAAAAACAGATGTTTTGTTTTTATACAAGGAGCAAAGGCACATGACTGAGGGGGTCTGGTTACAACAGCAATGCAATCTACAGCTGAGGCAAGCTAAGGGCATGGTTACAGCTTGTTACCAGTCCCAGTGGGTCAGGGTGCCCATGCCAGCAGCATAGTAATGAGAAAAAGATTTTGGGAGCTGAACAGCATGTCTGCTTTACCTGCAAGTGAAAAAAAATGCTGTTCTTTCCCCAGGCCCCTTCTATGGCGTTTCTCAGTCCCTGCAGGTGACCTGAGCTGCCCAAACATTTCTCTCTCTTTCCACCTGCCAGTGACCTAGATTCTCTCCTCCCTTATTCCCTTCCTTCCCACAACTGACTTGAGGTAAATCCTGCCTTCAAACTTGACCCATACCTTGAAGCAGCTAAAAAAAAAAAAATGCAGTTGCAGAATGGTACAATTGTCTGCAGATGGGGCTCAGTCTGTTCTACAAAGCTTTGATGATACTGTGTGTCAGCTAATAATATGAAAAAAAATAAAATCCACATATCTTGTATGGCTACCTTGGCAAAAGTATAGAATACTTTGTTGGTTTACTTTATGGCTTTCAGGAAAATGGGAAGTAAGCACAGCAGAAAAACTTCCCTCTGTCACATGTTGCATCTTCAGTATGGCTGTCTGCCATCCTGACTGCACCAGGACTGACAAAACAATAATACAGTAGGCTGGATGCAATGATCCAAGAGATCCTATATTTTAAAGTAAAAAAAGAAAACAAAAGCACTGAAGTCCTGAAAAAAAACAAAAGAGCTGAGCCTCAGAAAGAGCAGCAGAAAGCAGCTGGTTACACATTAGCCAACATATGCTCCTACGTGGCTTCCGTGGCTGGACTGCTGAAGCTCACAGAGGGAAGCACGTGATCCAACAGGACCAGGGCAGTCACTGGCACGTAAAGTCTCCTTTGCCATTGAGAATAACAAAATATTAAAAGCAAGAAAGAAAAACTGAAAAATATTTAAAAAAACCAACTCTTCTCTATCCCAACTCCATTTCCTGACACACAGCAATCTTGGAAAAAGAGGGAGAGGGGAGATAATATTTCCAGGGGTGGCAATGTATCCACAATTCCTAGCAGCAGGGAGACTGAATCAGCTATTAATTATGGTACTATCAGGACTGGAGATCTGAATGGTAACCAAGGTGCTACTGACAGTGTGTCAAGAAAAGGAGTGCTAAAAGCACATTCCCACTTTGAAGAGTATATGCCTTTAAAAAGACGAGCTAGACAAAAAGCAAGAAGAGATGGAAAGTCACTTACCCTAAAGGGCAGGTTACCATTCAAGAGTGTAAGGCCAGTGCCCTGTCTACTAGCTGACTCTTTTGCCTCACTCCCCTTCCTTCTACCTCCAATTCTTCAAAACCATTCAGTGGAACTCCAGCTAGAATCTGCTGGTTATCAAGACCCAAGGGTAGATGCAGAAAAATGCAGAACTTCAGAACCAAGGAGCAATATGTGGATTGTTCTGCAAAGGGTGCAACATCCACCCAACCTTTGCATGAAGGGGGATTGGATTCCCCGGAAAGAGTTGCACCCTATTTGCTGAGCTCTAACTGTATTCCATATGCCTGCAGGTGGAAGAGAGAAGAGAACAATGGATTCATTCTGAGAAACAATGGTTTCCCACATCCTAAAAACCTGCTGGGAGATTTTGGAAGTTCTGCAAAGTGAGGAGAGGTTTCCCAGTGTGAAACAAGCTGTATTTCTGCTGTTTCCACTGCAAAGACAACCCAGCTCCTTGTTAGCCTTCTGCAACCTGGTGTATCATTTCTGCTGAACAATATTTGGACTCTCAAGTTGAAAAGAATTAAACGCAACTTTTAAAGCTGCCACCTACAATTGCTAGTATCTCTGAAATGGGATAACACTATTCAACACTGCTCTTACATGGGCAGGAGAGACACCTAGGTGATTTGTGAAGCTTGTTTGTGCTTTACTGAAGTTGCTTTGTGAGACACTTTGATTTACATTTGGTGGCATTTTTCACTTAAGTTTCATTGACATAAATGTTTTGTGTGACCCTGACAAAAAAAAAACAAGCACAACAGAAAATTAACATGCAAGGCAAATGGCAAAGGACCAATTCAAATCCACTTGGAATTTCCTTAGGAATCAAAAACCACTTGGAGTAAACATTTGCCAGCTCAACAATTTGAAATGTCCTGTACACATCTCTCTAATAGCCTCTGTAATAACTGACAGAGCACAATACATAGAAAAGATGCCAGCACATCACAAATATGAAGCTGTTGAAGGGATTAAGCATAATCCTGTCTCACCCAACGAATAAAGAAAATAAGAAATGGAACTGTGTTATGTTGAATAGCACTGAGTCAAAGATACACTTATGACAGGCTTTTGTGGGTTTTTGCTCAACAGAGCTTCGCTGAGAAGGGTCATGCATGAATTCTGAAAAAAATGGCATTATTACTGAGGAATGCCAGGCAAAGCAGGAAATAATCTTTAATTAATTTGTGAGGAACTTTCATTTGGCAGACACAGCTTGCCAAATAAACACAGAACAGTAGCTTTCTTATTAAGCTGATAAAATCGAGCAAAAGTGAAGAAAACCCATAGCTAAAAAGCATTAGAACAATGGATTTTTACTAGGAGATGTAATAGAAATCCACAGGGAATCCTGGCAACACTCATCAGGATATTTTTGTCCTGAATTCAAAGGTATTTCATACAGAAATGTAAAGAAAGAATCTTAACCTTTTCTGCTCTTGCATACTTTGACTCAGTATTTGATCTCAGACCCTGTAAAACGCAAGTAGATTCAAACTTCTTCATTAATGCTAACAATTCAAAGTACCGGCAGTTGTTTTTTCTTATCATTATTATTGTCTTTGTAATTCCATTTTCAACTGCCACCTCTATCTCCCAGCATGTACAGGTATTAAGGGATATTTTTGTCATTTGTAAAATGCTGGAAGAACTTGAGATAATGGGCACTTCATAAACGTAATGTGTTATTTTAGTGAAACTGGGACAAACTGCTAGTTTCAAACATAATTGGCTACAATGGAAAAACTGGAGCATCCGTAGAAAACTGGGACATGGTACGTGTGAGGTGCTAATATTTATCCTAATGTAGCAGATTTGGCTCTGTTCACAGGAGCTCACCCCTATATTTAGGAGTGTGAGCAAAAGAGTGTTAAAAGAATTTCATCTTTATTTGAAAATGTTTCCTGCGAGCAGGAAGCCAATCAACAAATCAGTGTGTTTGTTTTTCACATCTACAAGCCAAAATTTAAATCTCACTTAAGCCCAAAAGGAAACAAGTGGGGCAATTTCAGCATAATCCCTTCAGAAATGTATTCTCTTCGCATGAACACAGCTCAGCACAGTAGCAGCTCTGTGCAGGAGAAGCTTCACACTGAAACATAACCAGTTTAGGCTAAGAAGGAGAGTCTTTATTGGCAGCCTTTATAATAATATTCTATATAAATTAATAAATAATCTTAACATATTGACATCCTGTAAAGGAAATGTGGAAAACTTGCCTAGGAGCTGCCTGCATTAATCTTCATTCTATCCCGTGCTGGCATTTTTCCCAGTTTCCTATGCCTGAAGTTCACAATATCTGTTTTTAAAGGAACACACTGACCCTTATAGAGTAGGGCCCAGAAGGCCTGATTTGCAACTAGCTCAAATTCATGCATCTTCTTTCCCTGTAACAAGTAGGTTTTGAAGTGCAGCTCCTAACAAGCCAATGGAAAATGGTCTTTATGTGAAAAAATTTGGCATGCAAGTCAGATGACTAAAGAATGTGGGTTTAATTGCACCACTCATGAAGAGAGAAAACATAAAGTAGCAGTATGCAATGAAGCTAAAGCTTACAGTGCAGCCTCACTAACATGTATCAACACTGGCCAACAGCTTTTTATCATGGGCTTTACGCAGCTATACCCAATTGCTAGTGTCACAAGACTGTTTTCAACCACAGTCTGCAAACTCCTTGCCATGACCATCAGTAATTTTGCCTTTTTGAAGCAGATTTGATACAGATAGGAGAGTCCTAGAACATCGTCTGACTGAGAGAGGCTGAGGTGAGGTCAAAGGCAGGCAGCTGGGAGCTACTGTGCGCATATGTACTCATAAAATAAAGTTCCTGGAAAAATAAAATGCTGCATGCTGCGAGACAAGGAGTTCAAGGCTTTCTGCACAACAGAACCACTTCACTCATCCAGGAAACTGTCACAGCAAAACACTTCCAGTGTACATGCAGTTCCACTAGAAAAACAGAGCTCGTGTTTTCAGGAGAAAAACACCCTCCACCTCAATGAAATGGGCTCTCTAAACAGCTCAAGTTGCCAGTGTACCTGTTCCACATGTGGACCTCTACCATTGCTTTAGGAGACCATCCAAGCTCATCACTCTTCACAACACAACATAAGCACACCATCACAGTTCATTATATAGGTCTGATTTGTCTACACCTATGAGAAGTGAGAGTCCTGGCACCTGGATTTGAAAGAGACTGCTCTGGATAGCTGTCCTGATGCTGCTGAGTAGGAAGTCCCTAGCTCTCTCTCTCTGCTGAAGTCTTCTGCCTGTGCAGTGCTGAGTTTTTTACCAGCAGAGCTTAGTGCATCACACTAGCAGGATCAGAGCATCACTGTCTTCTCCAGTGAATGCTGTGGAAGGCAGGCAGGTAGTCAGGCTGCATCTCCTTGAAACTCCTGGCAAAGGGAACAGGGCTTACTGAGGTGTCCTGTTCAGATGATGTCATCACATTCTGTAAATTAAAAGACTCTGTCACCAAGTAAGAGGAAAACGTAATATGAAGTCTGGTTTTGGTGTATGTGTATAAAACTAGAGGGACAATCAATGGAGTAAGCTGACCTATGATTATCCTAGAATGTCTCTCCAAGATCTTGCTTTCTACTTAATGGTGATGGTGTGAATTCATTTGGGGTTATCAGACACCTGCTGAGATGAATACACAGTTTGTATACTAATCAGCTCCAAGGTTAACAAAAGATGCTGCCTCTCTTCCTGCTTACCCAAGCCAACTTACTGAAATTAAGTCAATTTACCTACATGAGGTGCATTCAGTGTATTCTCTAGTGATCCCTGATACTAGCCCCTAGGAAAGTCTTAAACAGCAGGAGAGAAAATAGCACTTTTTAAAGCTTTTCTAAAGCAACAAAGTTATCCTGTTGACAGACTGTTACCCTATAGCTCCTGTCTTATACAGCATTCAGATTATATACTGTGCTAATGGAGACCAATAGTAGCAGACATTCTAGATCAACTTTTGTACACTTTTAGCACAGTTTCTGTGGTTTGAGTCTGGTAAATCTGAAAGAAGAGTTTATCCCTCACTGATACTGTAAGGATGTGAGAACAATGCAAAATGACCACATAAATTAAATACAATGTGCCTTTTATGTACTGGAGATCAAGAATATCTTTGTTTCTAACACTGTGAAGTTTTTCCTCTGATGCATGAACATAGTTCCTACTGATATCTGTGATGTGCTCAATGCCCCAATTCCCATTATCCTGGCACGCTGCTCTCAGTGACAGGGGACACAGAGGACAAAGACAACAGTAAAAGAGACATTATTAATGCAGGTAAAACTTCCCACAAGAGTAATCCTTAAAATAGATATGTCAGATGAATGGAAACAAAACCCGTTTGCCTCAGGTTGCCTTTATTACTTGACTAGAAAGACATCTAGGAAAAAAGATTTTTCCACCACCTTGGCAAGACACATGGCCTGTATTCACTCCTGAACACTCATTCACAGCTTTACCTCATTTTTATACAAACACCATGATCTGGTCTAGCCAAAGTTTCACCCCCTAAGGCTGATGTAATTTGCAGCTTTGGTTTATCGGTTGCACAGAAGAAACTCAAGATAGCGCAGTTAGGCCGCTCCTCGCTCCTGACGGCTCTCCTACTCCTTTTCCCACCCCGTCTGGGCTTGCTGCATGAAGGACAAGCTGCTAAAACAGGTTCAGTACCCTGTGGTGGACCACTCTGTTTAAGTAAGGGCCTTTAGCTAGCAAAGCCTAACGCCTGCTTCATGCCTTTGGTGTTCTCGTGAAATAAAGGGGTCACAGCCCTGCACACATCACTGTACTTTGGGCATTGTGTTGAGACAGGATATACAACAGTATTGCCAACCCTACATATTCAAACTTGGGTTAGTCCCTAAAACCAACAATAATAGTTTAGAAATCTTTTATTTAAAAATAATAATAATAATAACAACAACAATCCAGGATTCTTTATTTTCTGGGCTTTCTGATTTCCAAGCCCTGGATTCCCATGCTTGAGACCCTAACCACCCTCATGACCACTGGAAGCATCTCCTTTTCTGACAAAATAAATCTGGCAGTCCAGCCTAATCACATGACTCAGGGAGCTAATTAAAAAAGTGGGAGGGGGGAGAAGGGTATGAAATACCCGATGAAGCATGAAAACTAACAATGTCCAATTTAGGATGAAATTCCACAAAGCTGACAGCCAAAATTATTCAATTTCTAAGAACTTGTCTAACCTAGCAGAAAGCAAAGTTTAATAAAAACCTTCAAGTTTACATTTTACTTGCAGACAAAAAAGACAAATTCTGGCTGGGTGAAAGGCCAGGCAGAGACCTTTACTTTACCTGTCAGTTGTCATTTTTCAGAACATCTTTGTTTGTTACTGCAGGGCTGAAATTTCAGTGTGTGGGAATGGGGAGCAAGGGCAAAGAGAAACACATACAGAAGGAAGGTCATGAAAGAGCTGCCAAACACACACAAAGTAGTTCCAGAGTTTATTTCATTCTACCCTCATCCCAACCATGCAGTAAATACAAAAACCACAGGAAGGATATCTTATGATTGAACAGTGGCCTGGGGACATTCGAGTTCAGTTCCCAAATATTCCATAAACTTTCAGACTCTGTTGTCATCTTACAAATACACAAAGGAAAATAATGTTTCCTTTCTTGCACTCTTGTTCTGTCCTTTTTCTTCATATTGAGAATCTGCCTCTTTAATTTATAAGAGCTACTTAGCAAAAGGAAGTTCTGATCTCAGCGGGGGCCTGTAGCTGCTGTAATAGCAAATAACTGGCGAGAAATCTGAACCAAAGCCCACCTCAAACCTTTGCAAAAGTTTGGATCTGGATCTGCTTTTAGGAGCAAGAAAATTCCTGCTGTAAATGGACTTCTGCGTCTGAGCCAGACATCACACGGTTCTTATTCTACCAACCTCTTGCTTTTTTTATTAAAGTACTTTAAAAATACAGTAAGGAATAAATCACACTGCCTGAAATTCTACCTTCCCTCCCCTCAAATCCTATGCCTTTTATTCTGAAATGGGCAAATGGCAAAAGCAACAACGAAAGGGCGATTATTAATCTTTGATCCTGAGTCATTTTCTCTCACAGAGCCCTATTCTTCACCTCAGGAAGCGCAATACAGGAACACTCCCACAGCCTGATTAAAGGTCCAGGTATGGGGTCATACAATGCACAAAGAGAGCTGCAGATTTTCAGAGAGCAATGTGTATTTAATGTCTGACTAAACACAAGTACAATAAAGAATGAAAGAATTCCTAATGATTGCCGTAACTGTGAAACTGCCACAGAACTGCTTGAGGTAACTGTGGTTGCCTTTTAGGAAAGAAACAACCAAATCTGTTTTCCAGAGTGTTAGCCTGGGTGATTACAAAACAGAATTTGCTGAGAATGCCAAGTTGTTGGAAAATGGCAGCATGCCCTTCTCAACAGAAATCAGCAAAATGGACCCAAGTTTCACTGGCTCACCCGAAAGCTAAGGAATTAGAATTGAAAACCTGAGGGAGGTAGCTAACAACTGGGATTTCAGGTTTGTCAGCAGAGAGTTGCCTAGGAAAAGGGTCAGAGGTTACACCTGGAGATTTAGAAGATAATGACAATGTTCAGATAGACATCAACCCCCCCTGATCCTTCAGAAAACAAATCACCATTAAATCCAGTTTTGGTGAGAACAGCTTGGCTTAAGATGCAGAATTCATTGCCTCCTAGGGAAGATGCTCAGTCCAGCTCTTCCTTTATTTCTTTTTATCCTAACTGAAAATAAGAAGAAATACTAAAAAAAAAAAATTATATCAAAGTGTGAATTTTAAAACAACTCCACAACAAACCAGCCATTACCTCAGCCCCACACAGACCCTGCTGACTTCAATAGCAACCCGCCTGCGAGCTCTTACAACTGTTCCCTGTAAAACTGACTTTTATGACAATGACTTTTCTACAAGGAATTTGCTCTCTGAAAAGCATTGAAATTGAAGACGACAGCAAAATTGTCTCTCTCTGCGAGCAGGCAGCGCAGGGAAAGCAGCAGTCTCTCTCACAGCCAGCCCACTTTGGGAATGGCATCCGAGTCCCACCGCCCGCATTGGGCAGGAGCCTCTCTTTTCAGCAACACAAAGGAGGACGTGTGAGCATGAAATCCACTTTGAGCACTGTTCGCTCCACATAGCTGAATCTAAAGACTGCTTTGGCTTGGCCACCATGAGAAGCTGCATTTTGGTGTTCAAACTGTCAGGAAATACTTTTTATTTCCCTCTCCCTGTACCATTCATAGGATCTTTATGTTCTAAATCACCTCAGGAATCCAGCCTAGAGTACTTGATTCCTGGTACCAGTAGAGTTTACAGTTTCCAAAAATGGAAACAGCTGTAAGCATTATAGGAAATCAATAGTTTTACTGTTAATCTACAAGTCCCTCAAGATTTCTGCATCCTTGGTCAGGTACAAAAAAGCAACTCACACTTTAAACTCATGCATTACCAAATTTTTAAGTTGATAATCAGGAATGAACTGGAAAAACATTATGACAAACTCAACATTTCATATGCATTTTAATAGATCTAACAACAATTCAAGATGTATCAAGAACTTGGCTCAGTTTATCAGATGATGAGAAAAATTTTAATTAATCTAAACATAAAGCCTTACTCACCAATTAGATGGAATACAAAGAAGGAGTTTGCAACCATTTAGTAGCAGAAACTATTAAAACAGTATGTACTTTTAATTTAAACTGCAACTTAGTCAGAGGTATTCTGAGAAGTCCTAAAGTAAGAATATTAGCTATTAGATACTATAGGGGCTGTTGTGCTGACAACTGTGTATGAGTAGAGAGAAATTTTGTAAAAAGAGAATTTGTGACCTTGTTTCTTCATATACCTGTGGGGAAAACACCCAGCTAAATCCCAAACAATCTCTACTTGGGATAGCTCTTTAAAAGATGCAAATCTATAAAGCTCTGGAAATCCTTGCTCTCATCTTGCTGCATATTAGGCACGTATTTCACATTCAAAATTGACTTACAGCAATAAGCAGCTAGTAGAGTTCAGGTCTTGTGTGACTCACAGATTGAAGTCAAATACACTGTTGTACCAATGAGGTGTCAAGGACGGTTGTCAGTATGCTAGAAAAAGGCAGAACCATCACTCATAATTGATTACATTTAGTATAATCACTACTTAAAACAAGAGTAGAACTAAAGGCAGTAAAAGCTACCACAGATTAAGCACGAGTATTTTGGTATGGCAGCTCTGCATTATGTTATTCTTAACCTTTTCTACTGTTTAGTTTCTAAAACAGCTGCTGCACCCATCAACTGTACTGGAAAATTCAGTCGAATGAATGGGTCTAAATTTAGGATGCAGGACAGTGCAGCTGCGATAACATTTCGGAAGTGGAAGGCATAGTAGATGCATGACATATTTAGATAAGACAACTAATTTTAGTCAAAATGAAGCTGGTTTTGGCTACATTAGCAAGTGCACTGATCTGGCTAATCAGTTCAGATACATTTTATTCCAGCTTTCATTCTAACCTATGAGATACTGCATTCTCTGACCCCTTCTCCCTGTTTGTCTTCTGAATAACATGTAAAGCAGGAGAAAAGTAATCATAAACTTGTCACACAGTATTTCTGCTACCCCTTCCTAAGCATCCAGTAGCATATATATTTGGAGACAGGTCAGTGACCTGTCTCGTCCACTAGACCCTGACATAGTACAGCCATGCTTTCCTGTAATTTTCTTTTCTCTCACCCAACTGCTTTTGTGGTCCCTCCAAATGGATCAAATTATCTGCGGATCTATTTCTGCTAAGGTCAGCGTTTCACGGCATGAAGAGATAATGCAGTTTACTAAATCTCTTCCACTTATTTCAGACTTAAAATATTCTTCCATGATTGAATCATTTGTCATCTTTTCTTCTTTTTTTTTTTTTTTTTTCTAGCAGCTTCTCCCCCTTTAAGCCCTTTCCTCCTTTAAATACAGCTTGTCTTCAAAGTAATCCATCATGCTTTCTTTGGCCGAAGCCTGGCTTCTGTTGGACCTCATTTTGACACATACTTGCCTTGTCATTTTTAGATAGAAAAGTTTCTGTCACATGGGAAGAGATCATTGACAGCACCAAGTAAAGTGGCAGTTTTAAAATCAGTGTCCAGGCTCTCAAGTCAGGGACTGTCAGGAACATGCTTTAAAATTTTTGTATGAATTGTTGTTGATAAAAGAGATTTTTAATACATTTCAGTGAAAATGAGTCATTTTGATCAAGATCTGAATGCAGTTATTTTTTGTAATATTGAGAAACTGCACACAACTCCAGGCTGATTACTTCCTAACTAATCCTTAAAAATTTCTCCAAATAAATGCTTATTTTTTAATTTTTTCCTTTTTTTTTTTTTTTTTTTTTTTGAGAAATTGGCAGTGATAGGTTTCAAGTACTGCTGTGCTCTGGTCTCCAGCCAGGAAAGGGTAGGGAGCAGCAAACTTACTAGAACAGTCCTAACTGTTTAGTAGAAGGGGGATTTGAGCATCTGCAGTGAGCAGTAGTTTTGAGCTTCTTCAAGAGCACACAGCCCAGCAGATTGAATTACATGTTTAAAAATGAAGCCAACCCTGTGTACTAATGAGCCCGATCAAGCTTACAACTCATCCACAGAGAACTCCCAGTCAATGACCCTACAGAGCTTAGACTCAGTCCCGAAAAGTCTGGAGAAACCTCACCTTTCAGTGCCCTCAGTGGAAGCTGTTTCCTGCAGATCTGAAGAACTGGCTGTACCATACACAAATATGCATGCACCACCAAGTTACACCCTTAGGGGAAACAACACTGATTTCAGTGGCATTACAGTGGCAAATATGGGAACAAATATCTTTAGATTATCAGTAGTGTGATGAAATTTGTATAAACTCCTTGAAATTTCACAGACTCCACAGTCATATCAGTTCTGTCTCTAAGAAACTTTAAACTCAATCCCTGAAATTAGGCACCATTCATGATTTTTATCCATTAATCCTGCTGAGCTCCATGAAGATTTGTTGTACTGTATTTGAATTTCTCTTGCGGTACTTCAGTGTACTTTTTGATGGAACAATTAAGTTACCAGAGGCAGACTCTCCCAGCTTATTACACCAACACTGCTCTCTTGTGGCAGACACACAAAGTGAAACAATCTGCGCTGTACCTACCACAATTTATCTACAATGCAATCTGCTCGGCAAAGGGTATATACAAAGCAAATCACCAATAAAAATGGATTCTCAGATTTTTGATAGGTGAACTACACAAAAAGCAACAACAGATCGTGAAATTTGTCTTTTTTTGGATATAAAATATTCAGGTGTTCATCCTCATGCCTATATCAATGCAAAGATTTTGCACAGAAAGCACTGTTACTACAAATTCTCTTTTCCGGTCTGTTCTACTGAGCTACATTTATCTGTTCAAATCTAACAACCATTCTGTGCGTTTTCAAATGCCTTTCAAAAATGGTCCTGGGTTCAGCTTAAACCACGACAGGAATTCAAATCTTGTTTCTCAAAATGGAACATCACTGTTCCTGTCTTTTATCTGATGATCTGAACTCACCATTTATTTCTAAATCAGCCACTTCCTAATTGTTTTTCTTTGCAATCAGTACAAATTATTGTTTCCCAGGTATGATTCATATGAGCAGGCTTGTGGAGATAATAAACAGCTTCAATCATTAATTTACTTGAAGAGTGACAATGAGGACATAAATTCCATGAGCAGGAGGTCTCTGTGGCTAAGTCGCTAGAAAGTACATGCTTACAAATGGGAGAGAGGTTCCCAGGTTGTAGTTCATAGTGATACAAATATCTAAAATGCCTAAATCACCCCCTGTTTCTACGGATTTTTATCTTCGTGGGCTCTGAGAACACCACTGATACCCTACTGGAAAAGCTCTTCCCTGGAGAAACATGAACCAGCAGATTTACTACATTTTTTTTTCTTTGCAGATTAAAAATGCCACCCAAAATTAATGGAAATTAAAGGAAAAGAACAAATGTGCATAGCACGCACAACCGCTATTAAAAGGGCAAATCTCCCTTGACTCCCTTGACCGTGCATGCACAAGCATACACAGCATAAAAATCTGACACGTTCATATAGATTTAATTATGAGACATATAAACCAGATATATAGTATTAGTGACACTTTACCACAACAGACTCATGGCACTAAAATGAACCAATAATTAAGGGCCACCAGCACAATTAAGATAATCCAGAATGGAGGAAGAAAAGTCAGCTAAACATATTGACTCCAGCTGATGTTACTGATCCAGTGCATGAGTAACATTTGGGAGGGGGGGGGGCTTAATGCAATTTGATACATTCGTGTACTGATCAGAGTTGAGTAGGTGGGATCACTAGTGAAAGCAGGTGTTGGATTTTTACCAAGTAATGGCTTGACCTTCCCACCCTGCAACTTTTCCTTCCTTGATGCAGGATTTGATTTGCAGAACCAAAGCTGCTTTGCATTTATTAGTGGAAAAGAGCTCTCTACATGCAAATCTCCCACTCTAGCCAACAGGTATTTTGTCACTCCAGTCTCAGACTCACAGACTGCTCTTCTGAATTGCCATACATTTTACAATCACACCCTATCCACAGAAAGGATATGCATATGCTGCACCTTCCACAAGCATGTTTGTTTTCTCAGAAAGGTCACGGTTGGGATGCCAGTGCCCGTTTACCCTGCCTGTAACTTTTACTCTGTGTATCTCTAACACTGGACAAACAACACCCCTCAGCCAAGGCCAAGAACTGCAACTGAAGCCCCCAGCCCTCAACAGCTACTGCAGGGGACTGGAGAGCAAGGGAGCCCACTGGCCAAACACACCCCGTAAGCTCCCACAAGGAAAGACCAGCAGCACTATCATTGCTCTGAAGCTCCAGGAGAGAGACCCAGAGTTGAAGGGCAATGTCTCTCGTGGAAACCCTACCCCTGCTCAAGCGTACACAGCTTTTTAAACTCACTGCGTAAAGATGCGCATCCTTAGAAAAGGTCCCAGACTAAGACTGATTTTGCTTTGCCAGTGACAAACTGTCATATGACAGAACACAGACATCCAATATTTCACTCAATTGTCATGTTTTGATTGCGTCTGTCACACACTGGTAAATCTTTAGGTTGAGCAATATGATGAGCTTTTTGATTTCCTTTCTTACAGCTTCATACTGTATGCCTCTACAGGAATGAGCTTGTCAACTCAGATGCAAAATGAATGAATGGCTTTTAATCGCTTTGATAACGTTAACATTATTGCTTTGACAGGGTAGCAGCAGATACAGTTTGCTGATTCAGCTACTTGTATAACGACCTAATGGGCTTTTCTAACTAATGCCATGCTCTAAAAATATACACTCGACTAATAGATGAGCCTCTGCTGTACTGAAAAACAGGTTCATTAAGACAATTCCTCTGAAAAGTGGCATTTTTATGACACGATACTGAGCATTTAATTACCCTGTATCCTGACAGAGCTGAAAGAAATTAATTAAAGAGAAAAAAACTGTGCAGCAATGTAGCAGATCTTGAAGTAGAAAGAGATGCCAATAGTCAGTAGCTTAAGGGGAATCTGAGAACTGGAATCTGTTTCCCCAGAGGAAACTGTCTGTTGATAGACTACAGACTGCCCTCCATTTACCCAGAACAGAAGGCCAGTTCCTGAGAGGACGCTTGTCATTACAGAGCAATTAATTTCGCCTGCTGTAGTCTGTGCCAGGAGAATATCGACTGCTGTTAAAGGACAGGGATGTCGGAGGTTTGGGAGGGAGAAGAGTCTTTAGTGATATTTGAGGTAAAGGACTTATTTTCACTGCACCTTTCGCTTGGATTATCCACCCTTAAGCTAATTCCTTTTTCTTCAAGTGAGTATGTAATAAGAGTTAAAAACCCTGCACAGGCTGCAACAAGCAGCAGGGCACTTCGTGTGGAGGTTTTAGCAGCACTGGCATACACAATTGTTGCACCAGGAAGCTGCTCCAAGTGACTCCAAGGGCAGTCCTGCAGCCAGCTGCGTTGGCATAACCAGGGTGACAGCGCTGTAACATACACACAGATGGCATTAGCTCACCCATGTTGCTGGCCCTGCCATCAAACATGAAAACAAACCTTGTGCCATCGATCACTTTTGCTTCTGGGGCAGAAATTTGTTCCTATCTTTGCTCCACTCTTTGATATAGCTGTTTGTGATCAAAGATTTGAAATTTAGAAACAAAACCGCAGAAAAAAACCTTCAGCTTGTTTTATGATTATTATTTTTTGTCTTCTCAAGCCGTATTGACTCTCACTCCAGTTTACCACCCTGCTGCATCAGGAACCTTGCCAACGGAACAGAAAAGGGAGTGGAAGAGTAGGAAGAAGGGCCTGAGGAGGAGACTGCTAAATCCTGCTTAAGCAGGGCTGGTGTGGAATGAGAAATCCACAGTTTGCGTAGTCCCCACTGCAGCATTAAGCAAGCCTCAAGGCACATTTCCTTACAAAGAGCTAACACTTAATCAGGCTAAAGACTTCTGCATGTGAATGCAGGCAACATTAGAGGGGGCAGGCTTTGAGCTGAACTTCAAAGTGGTGTGGTGGTGAAGACAGGCCACAGTGATCATGAGTGGAGCAGATGGAGCTTTTCCCCGGTGAAGAATAGCTTCACTGGACACTGACAGTTCATCAGCTGTTCAATACAGCGTGGCTTGGATCTTGCTTTTTAGCAAGTTTCAGCTTTAGAAGAACCCAGAGCCACAGCCTGCATGCCGTGCATGGTTTGACAGAGCAAAGCCTCCAGCCCACAGTCCTTTCTAGCAGCTCTCTTCCCATTTATATCACAGAAATGTGTGGGTGACACAGTAGGAAGAAGAGTATCACAGAATAGATGGCAACCTCAGCACTCAGACAGCCTGTGCCACTTTGTCTAACAATAAAACAGGGCTTATTTTTCTAACCCTTTTCCCCATTTGATCGCTGTTCAGAATCAGCCATGTATGCCTGTCTACAAACCACAGTGACAAAGTGCAACGGTTTCAGCGCCAGGACTGTCACATTTAGCAGCCAAGTGACATGACTAAAAGAGCACACATCCTCCAGAGTTATAGGTTCCCTCTATCAAAAGCAGTGAAGCATTTGTTACTCTTTGCATTTAATTCTATGTGTGTCGGTAAAAACTGGAGGTTTTTCCATTGTTGGCCCAAAAGCACAGCCACACAGACCTAATTCAATTCTTTGCAGAATTTTCATTGTTTTAAATAACACAGTCACAACAAACATACCCAAGATACCCAAGCAACCCTCTACTAGCTCTAAGCAACATCAGAATCCAAGCCACAGTGTTAGAGAGCACACGTAGGTACTGGTGTTTATAGGAGATGCATGGGGTAACAGGACACTGCAAATACTTCAACAAGGGCACAGATATGCTTCCTGCTGTCCGCCAGATGTATCTGGTCCACACTCTCTGCTTCAGAGGCACATCTTGCCACCGAGGAACTCTAAAACAGCCAGTGAGGCATGGGGCACGCATCTGTGACTGACACCCTCTGGGGAAACCTGTGAGGAATGTGTAGTGGCTGCATGGGTAAACATGCTGGCTGAAAACATTGGGAAGCAATGATCTAGATGGTCCCCCTAGTGCTTCCTTGCCTTTGACTGTCATTGGAAGTCAGCATGAGAGCATCCCTGCTCACTCTTATCCTACTGTCAGTGGAGCGAAGTAGCCCTACATCTGCTGCATATTGCTGCCTGCGTGGGAAAGGTGACCCTGTTTGTTAGGAAAGGGACTGCAGCAGTTCCCTCTCTGGGAGAGCCACTCCTCACTAGCACAGTCACCACCTCTGTCCAGGATGTACAACATTTTTATTTCCACAATTAACAAGAAGCAGCAGCTGTTTAAACAATATATAGTGACAAGTGCTAATACTTTGAAGAAACATATCCAACTACTAAATGTTCAGCACATCTCTACCCTTGCTGCAGAGGGTAATAGAAGGACTGAAAACAGCTGAGTGGACATAAAGATCTCACAAATGCCTTATTAATAAGTGTGTCGGATCTAATGATCTGTGAAACTGAAATGAGATTATTTGGATTATCTCATTAAACAAGAATAATAGCAATAGTAACTGGGTAGTAATCCGGAGTGGGCCAATCCAAGGACAAACTAAATAACAGCGTGACAAAAAACTCTTAATTAATACTCTGCATTTCTGTGCCTGTACGTCTGTACCCTGAATTTATGAAGGAATCAAGAATCAAAGAGCTAACAAAACAGCCTAATTTTAACAGCCAGAAATTAAGCTGCTGGCTACCCACACCTGTATGGATCATTCAGTCTGAAAACTAAACTATGATTAAATGGGGCTATTTTGGCAGAGCTGGTCTTGAGGAAACAAAAGTTTGTGGCCAAAATGTAAAATTGTTTTCAAAGGCTCAGCAACTTATAACCAACTCCAGGCAAACCTGCAAAGTAGGGGCAGAACAGAAACAATTCCTAATCTCAGCCCTTCCTTTTAACATCAGAGCCTCCCAACAAAACCGTGACTTTCCTCAAAGTGTGGAAGCAATTCCTGAACGGGTTCAGTGCATAATTTAAGATGAAGTACCACGTGAATTTTACCTTTTAGACCTTGTTTATATGTAAGAACAGGACACTTCTGCAGCCTCCCAGGGATGGATGGGCATGGGGATTAAGCATGACAGATCTGGCCTGAGCAGCCATTAGGTCAAAAGGCCCCTGCTAGTGAAGCCTAAGGGAATTATTGCTGTGCAAAATCTGCGGCTCCTGTTGCCTTCCCTAAGTACTCCCCACTTAACAGGAAAAGCACACAATATAATATTCAGTGCAGTAGTAAAAGGTTTTGTTAGGGGAATGGATAAATGAATCTAAAAAGTTAAGACAAACAGCTCCAAGGCCTGGCACTTGACACAGCACTGTCCTCTCGTGGGTTTCCTAAGGCAGCATGATCTAGCTGCACTTAATGCACCAGTTATTGAGGCCACACCACAGCCCAACAACAAATCACAGACTGCATTTAGCAAGGGAATTTAAACTAAAAAACATCCATCTTACCCATCAAGACACAAAGTATTTATTTTTTTTTAAGGCTTCTCTTCCACTGAATTATTAACATTAACAAAGAAGACAAAAAAAAAGTAACTGAAGGAAGCTACTTTGAAGAGAGAAATGTCTTTGTTACTATTTTATTAAGACCAGAAACTGCAGCCCTGACACACTCATAATTCTCCATAGAATACAGCACAAATTGGATCTTGCTTTTGTGCAAGTTTGAACTATAAGTGAGCTACAGTTTTAAAAATTAATTTGAAAGATGACAATGGCTTGGTAGATATTTGAAAGACAAGAGGAGGGGAAAAATGAAAGCAAAACCAATGACTGCTCAATTACCCTGAAGGGTAAACAGGAAGAGCTACCTCTGACACATGAAAAGCACTCAGAATAATTCAAGACTGTGGGAGGAAATATTTGAGCAATCATAAAAAGGGAAAAAAAACACTCTACTAAGAAAACCCCAAACTGTTTTGGGGTCCCTCTGGGAGGAACTATAACACTGCTACCTATAAATTTAATTATCCTAATTTTCTGGGTTCTGACTTGTCCCTCACAGGGCTTCTCAGACTGTGGCCCGTGTGCCACACAGGGCATGCTACAGCAATGTCTCTGGGCCACACAGCTCCTTTCTCTTGTTTTTTTTGCCTTTTTATCACAGACCTGTGTGGATCACATAGCAGGGAGGGGAAGAGTTTCCCAGAAAAGTCATTGGTGGCAGCAGCCTCTTCCTACTGGGACCACAAGAAACCATCTCATGCAGTTGCCCATATTTGTTGGGTTGATGACACTAACCGAGCACAGACTGAAAGCCTGCTGACATGTGAAGCATGTCAGCATGGAGAGAGCTGCATGACCCACGCACTCGCTCAGTTCTGTGCTGCCTTGAGCCACCTGTCACACAAAGCTGAACTCTGCAGTCAGCACAACAGTAGAGAGCATTTAACAGATAGCTGAGCAGTGAAAGGGATCCTCTTCTGCCTCCCACTCTTTCATTACCTCTTCCCTTATATTAGATCTAGTGTCTGCACTAGTAATTGTATGCTGGATTGCACTTTCAGCAGTAGCAGGCTAATATACCAACATTGCTTGAATAGTAAACCACATCCTATGAAGCTTATCCAGAACTTTGCATGCTAGTCCCAGGGTGATAGCAAATAAGGGCGTCAAAGATGTCAGTGGAGGGGCAGGAAAAGGATCAGTTAAGAGAAAACAGCCCTGCACTTGATGGTCAGGGAACACATCCAAAGTGCAGAGATATGGAGACATTCTTCTTAATATGATCTGCACCCCTACAGCAAGTTGAAGCCCACATCAACATGTATGAGGTTTGGATCTTCTCAAGCCATGGAACTGAGGAAAGCTCCCATCACTGGGAGCCAGCCTGGATGCACATAGCTGGAAGGCAGCCTACTTCCCAGCTTGGCAAACCGAGGCAAAAATCTAGGTGGAAAAACCTGTTTCCCTTCCTCCTCTCTAGACAGAGATGCCTGCAATTCATTGTGTCCTGCATCAAAATGGAGAGTGGTGTCTTGTTTGAAAGCAGAACAAACTTCCTGGCAATGAGAAGTAAATGCCTGCAGCTTGCATGGGTGGAAGGTTTCTCTTTAAGCTGGCTCTTAACTTGTATGTTGGACTTCGCCAAGTGAAACTGCACTTAAACAAGACACTGTGCATGAATGGTGCCAGGGGTCAGTGCATGCCCACCAAACAGTGCAGTCATCAGATGGACTACATTTGTGTCCTCTGAGGAGAGGTAATATGGATCCAGACACCACTACTGACAAAGATTTTTAGCCTGGGAATGAGGTGTCTTTAGCAGGTCACCAGGTTATGCTGGCTTAGAAGGGAAGGGATGGTAGGACAGTACTCAGACTACCCCAGCTATCTGGCACTGATGAGAGAAAGCTTCAAATAACACACATCAGAACTCAAGGCACTTCAGCATTACTCTCAATGAGTCTCTGCACTTTAGTAAGTGCAGGAGTACTCAGGAACTAGGAAATAGATTAAAAAAAAAAAAGCCACTGCTTGAAATACCCAGTACAAATGGGCAGAGACTGCCTCTTTTTTTTGTGGACATAAATACATGGAGCCATGCAGACCTCCAGAACAGCAGTACTCCTAAACACTTCTTCACAGTGGCCGTATCTTCCTATCAACAACAAACAGCAAGAGGGAATTTCCTACTATCATCCAGCTCAAGTGAGAAGAAATATTAAGACTAAAAATACACTGATGGCCAGCTCTTTTACACATTTCAGGTGCTTGTTCTCACTCTAATAGGCCTTGTTTTCTTTCACTGCTACATCTTTTTCACACAAATACTTAAGGGTGCATGGAGGAAGGCTCATTACTCAGGGTATTCTGACTAAAGTTCTGCATTTAAGACTGGCTGTCACACATGCAACCTGTTCCAGTCTTCTTTTTTTTTTAAGCAAAAAATCGTGCAAATTTGCAGGAGTGCAGGAGGTGGAGCTTTGTTCAGTCCAGAGTATCTCTTGTGAAAGTTCCAATACAGTTTAACCAATCCAGCCATATACTCAAGGTCTGTGTAAACACCTCCTTTATCAGTACTTCAGCACATCTGCTTTTTGTCGGTGTTGACTCTCACATGACTCTCACCGCCACCACTGCAGCTTTCTGAAAATGCTGCTTAGTTTCTTGAGTTTCACAGAGTGAGCCTCCGCAAAAAGCTCAGACTGGAATTCAGTACTGTGCTGTTATCACAAGTACCTTTGGGTAAACCTCAGCTTCGTCATCCCAAATGCAATTTCACTTGACCTTCACTGCAGAATGATATGGGCAAAATACTCCAGTTTAACGTGGTTGTTGGTCCCACGGCACACTAGACTGAAAAACAAAAATACAAGAGTGGATGTGACAATGAAAGGAATACTCTCAACCTAAACTGCAGGCTACATAAACAGTACTAAACTGCAGTATGCCACGGGATTATCCATCATTGTGATGAACTGAAGCCAAAGCCTGTGTTTTGTTAAACCATATCTGTCATCAGCATCTGCAGTATGACATTTTCGATTACAGTTGCTTTCAGACAAGCTTTGCAATTCTGTTGGAGAGACAAATGTAATTGCTGTTTAATACTAAACAATACCGCAGCAGGACATGATTGCTTTGCTTAAGCAATCTGCTTAATTAAACTCCTCATTCTACCCTACTAGTTTGATCTTTGGATTAGACCACAAACAAGGCTGACAGGAATCCTTATCAGAAATATAATTTGTTATTAAACCAGTTTGTGACCCTTAATTTTATTACACAGTTGCAGAAGGTACTGATGTTTGCTAATAGGGGAAGACACGGTTTCCAGAAATCACTGAAACATAGGCTTTACTTAGGCTATAAAGGGAATCCTGTATATTAGGCAGCTAAATCAAGGCAATTATGGTGCAGTATTTTACCACAGCTTGTAAGTGAAGAAGTTTCAAACCTGAGAAAAGAGCATCTCAACTGTACATGGCCAAGCTCCTAACTTTACCTGTCCTCCTTTGCTATATCCAAAGTCGCCACACACAGAAAGACAAGGTAACACAGACAAAAGACTACATCGCAATCTGATCTGAGCTGGTAGGACGGTAGGGTTATGTGCCCCACAAGCACGAGCAGGTAGACAAAGCTCCGTCACAAAGCCTGGCTCCACTGCCCTGGCACTCCATTGAGGAAGTAGGAAAGGCCCAGACCATTCCCCACCCTGAACAGGAAGAGGCTGGGGAATTGTCCCCTCCACTCTCAACCTTGCACATACATCAGTGCAAAAAGGCATTTTCAGAACTGCTCGCTGTTGTCTGCTGAGTCACACTATGATATCCTGTGCCAGGAGTTAGTGCCATGGTCTGAGTGCCTCTGCAAACTGCCACTGTGCTCAGCAGAACACCACTCCCCGCACGGGCCATTTACATATAAACTCCATTTTGTTTAAAGTGTAACTATTACAGGCTCACAGGTGGGACACAGGGCTGGGATTTAGGACATTAGAGCTCAATGCCTAGATCTCCAAATGCCCCAGGCAAGCTATTCCACTGCTTTGTGCCTCTGCTGCAAAGAAAGCGTGAGGGATAGTCTGTTTTCACACTAAGAGGAGATTTATGGGTCAATAGTACTACATAAGAGCTAGACAACAGCGAAAGTGTTCCTGCAGCATCAAAGTCACAACACTCATATTTGGTGAATTCCAGAAAACTAAGCACTTCCTCCAGCACCTGTCTGCTCCTAGGTCATTACACAACACTTGGAATTGGAGGCCACTGAAACAGTCACCTTCCTGCACATTACAGGAATTGTATTTGATATTGAGGGCTTTATTTGTTAATCATATATGTTTCTTGCTTGATTGAAACTAGCTAAACACTATTTTAACATATTATTCTTGTATTGCTCTCCAGATACAGTGTGGCTCAATCACAGAATACTAAAGAGACTGCAGACCTGATTCTACTGCTGAAGAAAGTTATCTTGAAGAACTTCTGAAAGGAAATCTAAGGAGGTATCTGTAGCACGAGTTTGAGCTGTAAATGGAATACCCAATACAAGAGATAGGTATTACCTTATCAGCAGTTTCTGAAAATTTATGAGTTTATAGTGCTAGCTTTGCCAAGACCAGCAGAGCTGAGCAAGGTGGGATAGGATTTATTTTAAGGATAAAGGAGGATGTTATAGCTTTTTCCTAAAAAGCAAAACCAAACAACATCAACAAACAAACAAACAAAAAAACACTGAAAAACAAAATCAAAAAAGGTCCAAACAAGCAAAAACAACAGAAAAAAAACCCTCACAAGGAAGCAATTCTTTTACAGCCTGTGTTACACAACAGCTTTTGGGGTGTCCCAGTGTCCACTAATATAGATTATACTGAGAGATGTTTCAAACCCCTCTCTTGCAAACCTCAAATGCCTTCACCATCAGAACTGATCCTTTGAGATTTGGATCGTTCCCAAGTCCATTTAACCTGGTTAATTTTTAATGGCTGTCACCGGTTATTTCACCCAGTCAGTCAACAGCTGCTACAGTTAAAAAACACCAGCCACCCTCTTCTCATTCTGGCACAACACAGGACTCAGGATCTATGGAAATTATTCATCTGCATCATAAAGAACTTGAAGGAGCTGTAAAAGAGATTGATCCCTGACAGCTCCACTAAACTTGAAAGCCCCTTCCTGGCTCTGAAGAAGGAGAAATCTGACCTGAAAAGGGGTCTTGAGTGAGCAGCCTCAAAGGGAATAAAATATTAGCCTGTAAAACCAGCACTCATTGGAAAACTCAGGTGATCTTCTAATGTATGTAACACCTCTTGCCTCAGGCACAGCCAACGTAATTACTTGCCACACAGTATCGCAAGCTACCAGTATTTCTTCTCTAGTGACCAAGCCCTGTAGGACAACGCTACTGTTTATTATCATATCCAATACATATTGCTGGGCCATTAATATTAACCTTTTATATTGATTCAGCTCCAGTTACTGCATCTGTGCTAGTTAATGTCTTTAATAAATCCTGTGGCAACAGGAAAGAACTCACACCAGTCAGCAACACTGTTCATTACAAAGGTTATAGATCTCTAACCAGAAGTAAAATTTATCCTAAAAACAGGAGAAATGTGGAAAGAGGGAAGCTTTCATTTACCTGACTGCAACTACGTCCACAAATCGGGGGGGGGGGGGGGGGGGGGGAGAAAAGGGCATTCACAGACATCCCATTTGTGCAGAGAACATTGTTGAACCATTTTCTGTTGCCAAGATATGTGCTGGCAGAGGGAGGTTACCAGGGCAAGATGACATATTGTCATGCAAATGATGCAGAGTTATTGAAGGGACTGCCCAGCAACAGCACACATTTTTTTCACTAGTTAGATCCCAGCATTGAAAAGAAAACAAAACAACTGTACGAACGTGAAGCAGTGTTAGTGTAAGGCAGAAACACCAGCTACCCCAGAGCTATGGGAGTACCAAACCCGCCTTTGGTGAATTCAGCAGGCCCTACTGCTCTTTATTCAAATGGAACAGTGAAAGAAACTGGCCCTTGAGCACCACAAAACACGTGCAGTGCTTTTTAACTACATTGTCTTTCATGATTGTAAGTGACACTGAAAACAGTGGAAGAAAGTGACACACAAACCTTTGCTCAGAAAATCAGAGTGCATGTTTCATGCACATTTTGTCTATTTGGGATTAATGTGCCTGCAATGATTTTGAACTGAAAACTGTAAAAAGCTTACTGTCTGAACACACACTTTAGAAGCTGTTCTCCAGAAGCAGCAGAACAACATACACTTGCAGCCATACGTTTATAAAATCAGACAATTTCTTGCATTTTCTGATGGTTACTGCTATAGCTTGGTTTACTATTTTTTTTGGCTGGCTAGAGAAACTGAATGTTTCCAGCAATGGTACTGACTTAACAGCAGAATAAGCAGTTTCTTTACTTGAAATAAAATACTAGGTTTTTTGTTTTGGTTTGGTTTTTTTTCCACAGAAGTACTTGTAAACAAGAACTGTCAATTAGAAGAATCCAGAGAGGTAAAAGATTATTTGTCTCCATGAGGAAACCAGTCACGTACCACAACATCCTTCAGAATGAACCTAGCACTCAAAGTGACCCTGCAAAACTAGCTGTTTATGAACCAAAAGGAAGCAGCCTCTGCCATACACCCCACAGCCCTAGAATCGCTGCAGAGCTGGCAAGGACTGCTCTAGTTGGAGGCTTTTGTGAACCAGACTCTCCACATGAACAATCCTGGTATGGAGCAGCAAAGTGCAGCATAGCCAGGTAGCTGTCAAGGGGGCATCTACCTTTTTTAGTGTGGAGGCAGAACCTGCACCTCTCTGAAGAAGGGCGGGCAGGCTTCACTGCACCAGAGGGGCCAAGAGAGCTAGAAGTGGGGAAGGCTGAGAGCTTCTTTCTGATGCGTGCCCTGGCACAATGCATGAAAAAACTCACTGGAATATGGGGATGAAGTCACTTAGATCTGTACTTGCTAGGAGAGCAAAAAATACTGCAGAAGACAACATTGGAAAATTCAGGAAAAGCTGCTGGAAATGAGGCAGAAACACGAACTCAGCTTCTGAAGGTTAAGTCAAAGCAAATGAAACTGTAAAGAGGTTGTGACAGGAAAATGCAAGAGGGCAGTGGACCTCAAAGCCTGCACAACACCCCACACTGCTAGGAAGAAGGAAACCAGGGTAATGCCTGGAGATAACCATGGGACAGAGCCATCTTGTGCTGGTTCATAAAGAGGACTAATTTTGGGTATCTATTTGCAGATCTACATTTATTCCCACTATCATGTCTTTCCAGCCAAAGGAAGTTACCCATAGCAGCAGAAAAAAGACTCCACTATCCCAGACACATACTGTACTGTACCTGGGCAGCTGGATCCCATGTCCTGAGCTGCCCAGAGCAGTCCTGGTGCTCAGCTAACATAATTCGAGACTTGGGAGACTACCGAGTTTCACTTTTACCCAGGCAAAATCCTGTACCACAACCCAAACAGTAAACTTACCTGATGCTTCCACAAGATGAAGCTCCTCCTGATCCTACGCTGCTCTCTTCAGTCACACACAGCACCACATTCTCCAGTCATGCTGCTCAGCATCATGCTTTGTAGGGGTTTACTCCCCAGGGAGGATTTACCCCTGCTAGTGCCCCAGCTCCCCTGCTGTTCCAACACCTGGTCATGCCCCCACAGCCCTGTGCCATGCCAGCTGCTGAGCAGACAGCCTTTGTGCCCTGGAGGAAATTAGTTCAGCTGATGGCATACCTCTTCTGGCAATCAAGGGGGTAAGAGACTGACAATCCTGATGAGAATGGACAACCTACTTAAGCTAGTCTGTAAGATTTACAGGAGTTACAGAACTGTTACCAGCATAAGTAGTAGAAATCTATGTGAATAACACTATCATCACACTACCATTACCGTTCTTCAACAAGAGGTTGCAAAACTCTACAGGCAGTAAATATGATGTACACCTCATTCTCTGTCCTCAGGAGTACCTTCAACATCTGGATCTGCTTTTACTGCAAGCCCAGGAACTCTCCCTGTGTAGTTTTCATTCCTGACAGGACACTATTTACATGGTATTTCCCCTCCCCTCCATTCCCGTAAGGTAGGCCCCATCACTTATCAATCCCTGCCCTTCCCTCTTCTGGCTAGGCCAGCAGCCTTCAGCATCACTGGATGGGCAAAATGCCACACAGCACAGTCTGCTTTCAGGCCCTTCAGCAAACTAGTGCCGGAAAACACACAATACAGAATACGTCCAGACTGAAACACACAGTAGCATGAAATACAAGAATTGTATAAGCTTCAACACACCTGTGCTCAAAACCATTGTATGAGTTGGCACAGCACACGTAGTAGTAGTAGTACAATTCTAAATATATCATCTGTTCACCGGCTTGGACCACCAGCTTTAACACTTGATCTCTAGGTGGCACTATTTGCAGTACATAACTTTTTAAAAACACATGTTTCAAAGTGCCATCTGCTGGTACTTTCATTATTTGCATACAGCTATTTTGGAAGTAGTGTCCAGGTGCTTTTCAGCTGGCAATACCTTCGACCCCAAAGAATCACAGCAACCTTTTAATAAATCATGAAAGTGGTTTAATACATCTGTTATCATTGTGACAGCCTGGCAAGTCATCACCAGAAGCTTTCAGAAACGAAAGCAAGCCCTTTGACAGCAGATGAAGGCTGGTAATTCAACTTTTAAGATGGACCAGACAGGAGTACTTGACAGTCCAAATGGAATGCAGTGATTTTCTTTTAAAACACACCTTATCACAGGTCTATATTTAGCTTCATAATCAGGGCAGAATACTCCTGTTTTTCTGCAAAATTAAACCCACAAGTTACCAGCTTTCACTAGTTACGATCTAGAAATAACTGCTACACTTCACAAAAATGGTACGGCTTATTTAAATTTACTCAAATTTTTAAGACAGCAATATTTCAGTAACATACCAAGCCTTAGTAGCAACAATTAGCATACATACAATAGCTACTGCCCTTTGGATTGAGGGAGAACTACCTCAGTAAAGATGTAAATCTGAGGAGAGCTAAACTGCTGTCTCTACCCAAATCTCAAAGATTACTCTTAAAATTACTTACAAATAGGAAGTTACTGTCAGGAACTGGCTGAGGGCTGCGTAAGCTTTCTGCTCAAGAGACCTACATTACCTGCAATGAATTAATCAACCTCTCCAATCTTGTTTCCCTACCTGCACCCAACCTCTGTATTAATTTCCAATTCTCCCTCCTGTCACCATTATCCTTCCCAGTTTCTGCAGGACACATAGAGGCACAGCCCCCCATGAATAAAATACATTTGCTGTGAATGACTAGTTTACTTTACTAACTTGAGGCTATCAGATAAAAAAGCCCAAACCCAACAGTTTAAGCATGGACACAAACCGAACAGCTGGCCTAGAGCAGCAACAAGCACTACCTGATTTAACAAGGCAGGATAACAATATGGAAACCATGACCACATGATATGGATTCACCCTGACAACTTCCCATTTACAGGCAGCTTCCTAAGACATCAACCACTCAGAGACAACACAAACTTGGTTAATGAAAATTTATTCTTTCAGTAGGTCATAGCCAGCTCTTACGCGACCAGGGCAGAAGCTGTCGATGATTCGCTAAAAAGAGAGAAGAGCAAAGTATTAACTGTAGAGGCACTTTTTCAAACTAGTTGTCAAAAACAGTGCTTCAGTTCAAAGCTTTAACTACCAGTCCTCAGCCAAATCACCATCTGTTTACATTTTTTTATGCTGTAAAAATTTTGCTCTTTCTTTTGAAATACAAATACTAGGATAACAGCACAAAAACCGTAAAAAACCTGCCTAGCTGCACTTGAGCTAACCCTAACATTTATGGTAATTCTCTTACGCTGGCTTAATTTTCCTAGAGGAAAACCTACAAGTTACATTCATTTCTGCCACATCTACTAAGTCATATCTCAATAAATTCTGAAAGTAACACAAACCATCTTAAGTATCTGAGATAAAGACTGCAGCTTGTACAAAGCGTTATAAAAACTACGTAGTAGTGACTTAAACTTGTTGAGATAATTACTTTTTCCTTGGAGTTGTGATGGTCATTTTACCCAGCAATAAGTTTAAAAATTTATCAGTTAATATTTATGAAAAGGATGCTGGGGAGGGACTCTTCATTAGGGACTGTAGTGACAGGACAAGGGGTAATGGGTTAAAACTTAAACAGAGGAAGTTTAGATTGGATATAAGTAGGAAGTTTTTTACTGTAAGAGTGGTGAGGCACTGGAATGGGCTGGCCAAGGAAGTTGTGAATGCTCCATCCGTGATGGTGTTCAGTGTCAGGCTGGAAAGAGCCTTGGATGACATGGTTTAGTGTGAGGTGTCCCTGCCCATGGCAGGGGGGGTGGAACTTGATGGTCCTTTTCAACCGTAACTATTCTGTGATTCTAAAATACCTATTCTTTGCTGCCTGGTTTACCTGTATGCTTGATCGTAATGTACTTTTCACCCTTTGAGTAACAGCCCCAGCTTATTACTTACAAAACCAACAGGACTTCAGTGAAATAGTAACTTAAGAGAAGACTTACTACTTCCAATTGGGTGGCAGCACTCTCTTAGTTTTGTAGTAGCGAGCCAACCTATGGATTCTGCTTTCAATCAGAATGAGGCGGAACTTGGCATCTTTATCCTTGAAAAGAAAGTTATATTACAACCAAGCACTACTTTGACTTCTCAGTGATGTACAATTCAGATGAGCTTTACAAAAGTAAAAAGATCCACAGCTACTGCTATAAACTCCACATTCCTATTTCCAAGGTCTGATGAATCCAGGATAATCAGAACATGACCAAAACAGAATGGGTTTAACCAATTATTTTAAGATCCTTTACACAGACTTAGACCATTCTCCGCTACTGAAATGCCTCCCCAAAGTTTACTCAAAGGGAGTGGCTAAGAGGAGGTACACTAAGAGTCTTCGCTTTGTCGAGCTGTAAATAAACTACTGTATTATTTGAAAACAAATATAGAGAATAACCAAGTTAAAGTAGCACTCACCTTTCTGTTTCTCTCAAGATGTTTGCGAACAGCAACAGCTTTCTTGATCAAGTGGTAAAGATCCTCTGGAAGGTCTGGGGCCAGTCCCTTCGATTTAAGGATTCTCAAAATTTTGTTGCCAGTAACAAAGCGAACCTGGGCAACACCATGGGAATCCCTCAAGATCACACCTGAAACGAACATTTACATCTCACACCAGAACAAAGACCTTACACAAACAAATCTTGTGAAACCAACCTTACAGTTACAAGATATCCAAAGACAGCCTTGTCTAAAAACCTTTCTTGTGCAAACTGCACAAACTGTAGAAAATGAGCAAGCAAAATAAATTTACAGAAGCTGAAACTCGATCAGATAGCACTTAAAAGGCAACTAACCCACCCATCACATTCAGGCTGGCAACATATTTAGTGCTACAATACTGAATGCATTAAACACGACTCATTAAAGCTAGGTATTCAATCACCGTTTCCCTATGGTTAACAAAAAACACCACAGACATATTTGTTGTACAAAAATGTACTCTAGCATAGGGATCATTAATATTCTCAGGATTACAATTGAAAAAAAAAAAATCATTCACACAGCACGTAATTACACTGCATAGCTCATGATCATATAAAGTTGCATTTTACATGCACTTAAGCAGAGCTCTAGTGGGCACTTGTCTATAATGTAGCTATAGTGTCTGGCTCAGTAAAATCCTAAACATAGGGCTGCCAATATTTGAGATGGGATGTCAAGTTTTTTCCTCCAAGGAACTGGGCAGACTAAATTTCCCTGCAACATGTGCGCCATTCATAAACCTTACCGATCTGAGAGGGAGTCAGACCTTTTTTGGCCAGCTTGTAGATCTGTTCCTTTACATCATCAGAAGTAAGTTTCAACCACTGAAGAAAATTAGGAGAAAAAAAAAAAATAAATTAACAAACACTACTTAATACAGAGACATGGGCTAGCTAGATGAAAGCTTTTGATAAATGGTAGAAATAGATGCTTCGTAATGCTTGAAAAAAAACCCAAGAACTGAAATTATATTTCTAACAATACAGAAACTTTTTTACATATTACAAACCTAAAGTGCTAGTGAGATATGGTGGGGGAAGGCAGAGTCGAAGGAAGAAAGTCTCTGTTTAAAAGACCCCATATGGCCTCCAACCAGCTGCTTTACCATCAGTTTATTTAAACTGCCACATGAGATGAACAAACACAAATTTAGAAAGACAAAAGTATCACCGCTAATAGGAAGGAACTCTTTTACTGGGCTCCTGACAGAAACACAAAGTGAAGAATCATTTTGCATCTCTTAGTACAGCACCTACAGAATCACAGAATAGGGTTGGAAAGGACCTTAAGATCATCTAGTTCCAATCCCCTGCCATGGGCAGGGACACCTCACACTAAACCATGTCATCCAAGGCTCTGTGTAACCTGGCTCTGAACACCATCAGGGATGGAGCATTCACAACCTCCCTGGGCAACCCATTCCAGTGCCTCACCACCCTTACAGTAAAAAACTTCTTCCTTATATCCAATCTAAACTTCCTCTGTTTAAGTTTGAACCAGTTATCCCTTGTCCTATCACTACAGTCCCTAACGAATAGTCCCTCCCCAGCATCCCTATAGGCCCCTTTCAGATACTGGAAGGCTGCTATGAGATCTCCAAGCAGCCTTCTCTTCTCCAGGCTGAACAGCCCCAAAGAAACAGTGGAAGTCAGATTTCAAGTACACAAATTAACTGATAAATGGAACAAATGGATTTACTTGGACAAGACTCTGCACTTCCTGTTATTTCTGCATTTAACTGTGCTGACAGAGCTGTTGCTTCCATGATTATTAATGGCAAGACAACACCAACAAAGTAATCCTTGCTCTTTCAATGACCTACAAAGAGCTCTTTTTTCCCCTTTATAATGCAGTCTAAGTATGAAACAGAAAAGCACAGCAAAAAGATCTATTTGGAAGTGCTCCAAAGATTACAATTCAAAACAGAATACAAATAAAACTAAGCACACACCCCCCCCCCAGCACTAAAGCATCCTAATCATTACTGAAGTTTTTAACCATCATGGGTACTTTAAGCAGCTTAATGTTATCATGCTTTAAATTTAATCTCTTTATTTTCTTACTTTGTGCTTTAATGTAATGTTTTTCAGTACACGCTTTTTCATATACACCACAAATTGATCTGTCAACAAACAGATACTCCCAGTCTTGCAAAACAAGATAGATTACTAAGCAGCTGCTTATTCAGCTGACAGGTAAACATTTGAAGGAGAAGTACCCTGGATGCACTAAGGGAAAGCTGAAATTAAGCTAGTGCTCTGCCCAGCAAATTACTGTCAGAAATAGCTTAGAAAAAAAGTCACTTTATTCCATAACGGTAAATGCCAAACTCACGTGTGAACAGTTTAATCTCTATGAACTACCCACATACAGACTAGAAAGAATTGAAGTAGCATTTAAATGATGGGAAGTACAAATTTATTTTTTTTTTTCCCCCAACAGATCACCTGTCCAGAGAACGATACGTTTTTTCTCAATATCCTAAAGACCGTAGGCTAATGGAGCATTTTTTCAGGCCGTAATTTAGAGATAGTGACACCAAATAGTACAGCGGTCTTTTTTTTTATCCCGTTTCCTGGGCACCGCTGGGCCGCGCTACGGGGACCGGACCGTGCACCGAACGACACAGGGGAGCCGGCCGGGCCCGCCGAAGCGCACACGGGCCGGGTAGTTACTTACCGTCGGCACGCTCCGCCTGTAGGGCAAGGCTGACTGGGACAAGCCCTTTCTGTGGGGAAGAAGCAGATCACAGGCTAAGCAGAGCCGGCCAAGCTACACCGCCATCCGACCCCACCGCAAGGCAGCATAGAGCAAGCATCTCCTGCAAGGCCGTACCCAGCCCGCACAGCCGAGGACTGCAGCCTCCCTCCTCGCTTATAAACGGTGTCACTCACAGCACGAGCCACGCCGGGGCAGCATCAGGAATTAAGAGCCCAGGCACCACAAGCATGTCCCTGCCTGGGGCCGGCCAAGGGAAGCCGCACCTCAGCACTAGCCCGATCCTTTCCCTTGCCTGCCGCCATATTTGCACAGCCGCCGGCCTCCCCACCCACCCCCACTAACGCCACACTGCTCCCACAGCAGCCTTCCTGCTTCCACATATACACACTCCCAAGACCGCCTTTAGCACCCGCAATAGCCCCAACGTGCCCCCTAGCACAGCCCGAAAGCCTGCAGCAGCCGCTTACCCGGGAGCGTGCATGCGACCCATGATGGCGGAGGCAGAAAAGAGGGAGCAAACGGCTGCTGCAGCACCTTCGGACCAACTTCCGCGGGAAAAGGCGTGGCTGAGCCTGGCCCCGCCCAGCCCGGCAGCCAATCAGCGGTGCTGGGACTGCTTTGCCCACGACAGCAGCCGAACTCCCGGCTCACACCGCGCGCGGTTGGCGAGGCGGACGGGGCAGTTCTGGCGGGCAGTGAAGAGCAGCAGAATTGTTTTTAACTGAGAACAGCGTTTAATGTACTTACAGGACAGATACGGAGTCACATTTAATCCGCTCAGTACGGGCACGACGGAGGGCAATACTGTACATCTTTATTAACGAGCTCGTTTAAAGTATTTGGTTCTTACAGATACATAGACAAAAGGGAGACAAAGGATTTGGTGACACTGCTTCCCATAGCTGTAGCACTACCTCAGTCACAGTGTCCGAGTAATGAGCACAAGGTAGAGGAAGGCGGCGGCGAGCCCTGACAGAGCCCTCGCGTTAAGGCAGGCGATGGGGGTTTCTACACAGCCAGAGTTGTAAAAATAAACTTTTATCAAAGATCGCACATGCTTCCAGAGACAGGTAACTAGGTCATAAAAAGGCAGTAATAAAGTTTCAGTGCAAAGTTCTAGGTTAATAGAGAAAAGGAAGAGGTCTTAGCACAAGCTGTTGCTCTAAAATACCAAAACAATCATATTGACAATTACACTTCTGGCTGGAGGTCATACATGGCATAAGATTTTTTCATTAAACAAGATACGAAAAAGCTTTAAAACTACATTTTCAAGCTACTTAGCGTAAATTGAACCCCAATTGAATATTGTCCTCTTCCAAGTTTTTCATTTATGTAGCATGTTAAAGTCTTATTGCAACAATCACTTTTTTCTTAATTGAGAATAGTGCAAAGAGGTGCAAGCTTGGTGCTGTTCCTCTACATGTGAGGAGAGGCCAAGGCAAAATCCATGACCATAAAAAGCTTCAGCCAGTGACTATTTTGAAAAGAGGGAAAGGCACAAGATGCGTTAAGCTATGAAGAAGATTAAATCAGAAGTCAGGACATGGACTAATAGTAATACAGTAGTATATATTTTTTTCGGTCCAGACAACTGTTAAAACTGAAAATCATTTTTTAAATGATTTTAGTTTATCTGTATTTTGTGCTGTAAGACACTGTGCTTTAATAGGAAACTGCAAAAAAGGCAGTACGTATTGCTTTCATTTTATTTCACAATGGAACGTTTCACAAAAACAGTAGTATACTTTCCTGTATTTTAAGTGACTTGTGATTCTAATGATGGAATGGAGTAAGTCTCAAAAGCATCAAGTGAGCAGGAAATATATCTAGTTAGTTATATAGGTTATTATTTACAGGCTATATACTAAATGAAAAATATGCAGAAGATGCCCAATAAAACTGGGTTTTGTTAGCGTCCATTAGTATCAACCCAGTTTCTAACATTCAAGATATTGTTAGCATTTTCATTGTAATAATTCCTACAAAATTGGACCATGAATATTTTAGGCACCAGGAGATTCAAGTTTACTTCTCTCTTCTGTACTGAAGAGAGACTGGTCAGTAGCAGGGAATGGAAAACCAGATTATGAAACAGATTTTTAGTGTTGGGTATACAGAAGGCTTTCCGCATATTATCTCTCTGTTCATAGTTGCATATTTTACTTTAAAAATCCCCTTAGTCATAGTCAGTGGCAATAGTCTTGTCTTGCTTCAAGATTTAGTACTAAAGTGTGTATCATTATAGCTTGGTTTAGACAGAATATGATCATCCTAAATATTGAGTAAGGTGAATAAAAAGGCTACACCTGTAAGTGGAGAAACACCTAATAAAGTAACCAGTGGTATAATTAACAAGATACAGTAAGTGACATTTGTACTCCACTCTCACAATATATTTCAAACCTAATGTCCTATGGTATCAAGTATTTTTAGAGGAATTAATTCTTACGGGGAGGAGTAACAGTATTGCTGTGAAATGTTAAAAAGTGACCAAGTTCCACTTCATTAATGCAACTCATTTCTGGCCTGCAATTCATCTAGTAGTTGTGCTTTTTTTTTTACTAGAGGCCATCTTTACCTGGAAGTACAGGTGCAAAATATGCTTTGGACTTAGTGTCTGAATCTGTTCCACATTTAATCACGGTGCTAATTAAATGTTCTAGAATTTCAGACATTCCAGAACACTGAACAGCTGGGCACATTTCCTACAGCACCACATTCAGCCAGCCTTCATCCAATTTTTGGAGATCATGGGTAGAAGAGAGGGTAGAATTCTGCACTAACTATGAAGATCAGTATAAGTGATCTTATTTCTAAGTATCACATCTTAGGAAAAGACTTCCAGCAGGACCTGCAAGGTATCAAATATGAGAATGTTTCCCCTTTTGAAGGAGCTCAAAGTTAATGTGTACATATTTAAATACCAGAAATGAGGTAAAGACAAGCATCTGAATTATAAGGCACCATTATTTACATCTTCCATTATTGGCACACACTCCAATAAATCTTAGAGAAGTATGAACCTGGGATTAAATGCAATACTAAGCAATTTTTCCAGCCCTTCAACCTTCATTTCTATAGGTGTGTGTGAAGCCAAATTTTTACCCATTGCTGCTTCTGTGACATCTAGTTATTAGTGGGAATGTAATCCTAAAATAATGTTATTTCTTTGACATTCTCCAACATCACACTATGGATGACAACACAGGTAACAAAAACGAAAACCAAAAATGCACTATACCCACAGGCCTAATGGTGAAATTACCATTTAACCAACAATCATGGTCAAAATGCTCATCTCACTTTCATGGATGGTTTAAAAACCTCTTCCTTTACCTGCAACTCTTAAACATTTACAACAATGCTTCGATAACACTGCAAAAGCATAAACCAGGTTTTCTAGATATCCTCCAAATTAGGCTACATGAACGTTGGTCCAACATAACTGTTGAAATGCAGAGTCTCTTGTTTTAAGATGTACAAGTTATCTTCAAGTAGGAAGATGCACAAAGCATAAGAGAATACAGTTGTTCTGGTCTTACTCAGGTGCAGATATGCATTCACAGATAGGGTACAGCAGTTAGTCGATACCAGTTAACAGTCTCCTTGCTCAAGTTGAAGTCCTTTAGTGAGAGTGTAATTCCACCCAAGAAAAAGTTCTCACGTAACGATTCTGCACTGAGCACACTTAGCTGCAGTTCTCTCTGTTTCAGAGTCTCCATGCTATATCCATTGTACACAAGCTAGAAGGTAAGAAGTCAAGAAATTTTTGGTTATCCAAATGAAGTCACACAGATTGCCCTTTCTTCTGACTTCCTAGCCACTGACAGATGTCTTAACTACACATTATGACGTTAGTGTGTCTGCTTCTCAGAGGATGGGCTGAAGTACACCTACATTTTTCTTTGTGCTCCCAATGTTATGTGTTTATAAGGACCAGTGTTTTTAGAGATGGAAGTACTGTTTACATGCCAAGACTTCCAAATTCATTCTTTTCCATCCTATGGATCAGTGAGCCCAGGGCAGGGAAATCTTTAGTTTTCAGACTTCTTTCCTTCTTCCCATCACTCCTCAGAGTAACAGTACATTTACCTACTCAGTTGCTTTGGGGCTTTGGGGTCTTTTCGTTGTTTTTTTTCAAATGGGGCACAAAATTTTTCAAAAAAGATCCTTTTCCATTTATGTATCCTTGCAGATATTTTTGACAGTATTTTGATTACTGCTTGGAATAGGAGACAATAACAAACCATAGGTAGTTACTACATAAATTTTAACTTGCCATTTCATTGAAAGTTGGATTTCTTGTCTTCCGGGAGATTTTGGTTTTGCGTTTGGATGTTTTGTGTGTATCAGGAAGTAAGTACGTCTTCACATAGGGATTTGGATCTGTGCCATCTTCTGTAACCTGCAATCCAAACCAAAGACAAATTAAAAAACCTTAGTGTATATCTACCTGAATATTTATTTTCATATCCAGGCTTCACAGTTGTCAGCAGTAAGCTCAGCATCTGTACTTACCAGGTCTTTAATGTGCATCACCATGATAAATAGAGTGCTATTTCTATATGATATGGATAGCTTCACTTCTCCTCCCACTTTGCCTGAGGTAGGACTTGATGGACTTGCATCTGAAAGAAAATATACAATTATTTTCTCTGTAAAATCTGCACATTTTCATCAGTACTACACTGACTATATGTGGGGAAAAAGAAAAGCCTTAGACCAAGATCAGTTTCTGATTTTATTTCTAGTTCCCTATTAAGAGGGCAAGGCCATACATTTTAAAGATTTCTGCATTCTCTTGTAAGAGCCAACTTGGAAGTTAGAATCAAAACTTGAATAACTGTATGCAGGCAGATCTGGAAAGACAGGGATGCAAAGTTTTCAATGAGGGAAAACTACAGTTAACAAGAAAAAAAAAGAAAAAAAACCATTGTGAAGGTGTTATACTATAATAATTCCATTTATAAACACCATCCAAAACCATTACCTACCTGTAGGTCTGGCTATTCCATCTATTCCTTCCACTTTGTCATCACGAAGTAATGGATGGAAAAAAGTATAAACAAGATCACACTAAATTTGGATTAAGAAGAAACATTACATATTAATTGAAGTGTTAACAAGTATCAAATTCTGAAAACTTGCATTAGATTTGCTTAAGTTATTTGAACTCACTTCTGCCACCTCTGAAGAGCTGTTCATCAGACTTTGTATGTAGCTGTTGAGCTCCACTTTTCTCTTAGCTGCTACATCTTTTATATGTGTTCTTCCCAGAACCATCTTATTAGGAAAGCTACAACAAAGAATAAGACAGACTTCTCAGTTAATTTATCTGAAGTACAGTTAGATTTCATTGTCATTTCCATCCTGAAGTGCTGACGTTCTTGTTAAGTCAATCATGAGTAGAAACACAGCATGCTACTAGGTAACTAGGTGATGACACTATAGAAACGCAAAAAAACATTTACAGGTCACTGTTGCAAGTGGTAGGACAGTCTAAATACAGAGTTGCTCCTCTGGCTCTCCTCCCTTAAAACTCAGACAACAGCTTTCTCCCTTATCACCACTTTGAGGCCTAATTTGCCCTTCTGCAGTGTTGTCTTCATTTCAAGCTATTTCTTCATC
Source organism: Pezoporus wallicus (assembly GCF_028554395.1). Classification (NCBI taxonomy): domain Eukaryota; kingdom Metazoa; phylum Chordata; class Aves; order Psittaciformes; family Psittacidae; genus Pezoporus; species Pezoporus wallicus. The sequence continues at coordinate 855,669 of NW_026640253.1, read as the reverse complement.
CACCCAGCTGGGAACACTTTTGTTACATCAGTGATGAGTGAGTTAGGAACATACCCTGGTAACTTCCAAAGAGGAAAGAGAATGCCAAGTTTGTTGTGAAGCTCCTGGAACTCATCAAATGTTCGGAAGACAAACGCTGGCTCAACTTGCCCTTCTCTCAGAACTCTCACTACATAGATCTGTCCAAAACACAAAAAAATCCCAAAAGATGAAAGTAGTAACAATATTATACAACTGACTTAATATAATTTTCTTAGCAATTAATTGTTTCTACTATGGTAATCCTTCTCACGCACACATATTCCAGTAACAGCATTTGCATTTTCTAGCAGAGCTTAAATAGCCCTACTGTAATGCACAGTAACATCACATATCTTCCTGTAAGTTAGATCCACATCTGACAGGGGGATAAAGGTAGTTAAGGCTGTCCACATTCTCCCTTTTAAGCCTCACTGTAAGTTCATACCATCTAGCAGGTGAACAAAGTTTCAACATACCAGTGTAGGATTACATTTAGACATGTATCTGTGGGGCCAGAACTACCACAAAATTTTTCAGGTGTGAATCTGGGAGGAAACCAATGCCTAATTTTTTTTTCCAATCTTATTCTCTCAAGATTCTAAAGGATTACACTTCTGAAGTGACAGTTTGATGGGCAGATGCAAGGGTACTGCATTATACAAAAGGTATTTAAAAAAATACTGGGGGTCCCAGGATGAAGTTATTCACATTATTATGAAAGGGAAATGAAGGCTGAGGAACTGCACAGAAAATTCAATTCAGTGGACTCATTTGAAAAAAAAGTGCAACTGGAAGAGGTTTGAAAATCTAGACAGAAGGAGACTACATCATCTTAATGGTTTTCTGGAAGAGGTTGTTTTGGCTTAGATCAGGAGTACTCAAATACATTTATAATACAGTGATTCAGAACAAAGCTCTTTTTCCCTTCTAGTGTTACTCTACCTTTCCTTGCTGGTGTCTTTCCAGATTACGACATTTACAGCAATACAGCTTGGAAAGAGATACATATTGGCAGATATCAATATAGGTCACTTTTTAAACAAGTTGAGGAAAATGTAACTTACGCTGACTATTCTAGGTCAAACAGCAGAAGTAAAAAAATAATTAAAAAAATATCACTAAACAACCAAAACCGGAAGATGGCAGCACACCTGCATAGGAATACAAATATTAATACGAGTCTCAGAAGTGTAACCCAGGTCTATCAAAATCCTGGGGGCAAACTGTACTGCTTACTGCCTCTACTAACACTGAGTAGGGTGTGGGTGCATTAATATAGGAGATTATGCTTTTACTTAGAAGGAGCAAATACAACTTTAATGGAAGGTCAGAACAAAACTAGGGAGTGTTTGACTCAATGACTCCTATTCAGGAAGGAGACATTTTACAGAAGGTAGCTACATAGCCCATAAAGATGACTCAAATCCCCATTTTTTAAAGTCAGCCAACACTACTTCTGTTCTTTCCACTTCCTTCAAGATCCTTTCCAAGAAGTGTCTTAATTTTGAAGAATATTACTGGATGATAAAAATACCAGTCTGTACACTAGCCCTCCTGCAGCTGCTTTACCTTGGCCAGCAGCTAAGCACCCGCGCTGCTGCTTGCTCACTCCCACCACCTCACCAGTGGGGCAGGGGAGAGAATAAGAGCGAAAGCAAGATGACCCATGGGTTGAAATAAAGACAGCCCTTGGGAGGGAGGTGATGCAAAGACAACCTCTCACCACCTCCCACAAACAGATCCATGTCCAGCCAGACAACAGCCACCTTGGAAGACAACACCATCCCATTCCTTGCTTTCTTCCTCTACCCCCAGTTTTATTGCTGAGCATGACTCCATGCTATGCAGTATCTCTTTGGCCAGTTTGGGTCAGCTGTCCCTCCTGTGCACCCTCCTAACTCCTTGTCCACCCACAACCTTCTCACTGCACCTGTGCACCTTCCTAACTCCTTGTCCACCGACAACCTACTCACTGCAGGGGAGGGAGGGGCAAAGTGGAAGTAAAAGAGAAAACCTTGACATTGCAGAAGCACTGTTCAGTAACAGCCAAACCAACCATGTGTTACCAACATAGTTTTAGTTAAACATACAAACCACAGCATTGTGTGGGCTGCTATGAAGAAAGGTAACTCAATCCCAGTGAGAGCCAATGCAAACTCTGTTCTCCTGCAGGGAGGGAGCAAGCAAGCCAGCCCGTTCCCAGTAAGATCTGGATTTTGATTATGTTTTTACTTTCAAGTAATCCACAGTATTGTGTGTCAACACTGGTGTAGGTTTCTAGGCTCCATTATAGTCAATACAGTCAGACTTGAGGGAACTCTCCAGCTCATCCTGAATCTGACATTAGCGCCTAAATGAATGTTTCTGTAGCTGTATTTACTAAGCCTCTGTCAAGAAAGGGAACCTAGATGTCTACCTCAAAGCTAGCTAATTAAGGCTAAACAAGGCAAATTTCCCCTGTACTAATTCTCTGTGATTAAATACTGAAGTTATGGCAAGAAGGAGAATGTATCTTCTTGGAAGAAAATGCACAGTATCTTCACTGGGTGGAAATAGATTCCACATACTTACATAGTGTTTATCTGGGTTGTATCTCTTCTGATATGTAAACACAGACACCTGTTTGATTCGGCCATCTTGTTTAAGAGAGTATGTTTTAGCAGAAAATGAGAGAATGGGTTCATCATTAGAAGGTAGACCTGAGAAACGCAGCTGAGCCAAATTGTGAATGAAGAAATTAAACTTTGTGGCAACACTTCCCAGACTGGATTCAATCAACCTAGAAAGGAAAAAATAATGTCAAAATACACAAAAGTAGTTCTATCAATGAATAAGACTTAAGAAAAATAAAAATCAGTCTCTTATTGACAGAGTTTTTAAATTAATTGTGATCAGTGGGCTGCATAAATAGCATCATATCAACATTTAATAGAAGATTCAGTATCCAAGAAGTTAAGGGTTTCCAGAGTTGGTAAAAAGCCTGGAGCACTGCATCCAGCTCTGAAGTCCTCAGTGTAAGGAAGACTGGACCTGTTGGACTGGGTCCCAAGGAAGGACACAAAAATGATCAAAGGCTGGAAGACCTCTCCTATGAGGAAAGGCTGAAAGAAATGGGGTTGTTCAGCCTGAAGAAGAGACCTTATCATGGCTTTCCAGTACTTAAAAGTACAATAAGATGGGGACAGCAGGGGCAGTTGCAATAGAACAAGGGATAATGGTTTTGAACTGAAAGAGAGTAGATTCAGACTGGATATAAACAAAGAATTTTTTTTTTTTTTTTATGATGAGGGTGGAGAAACACTGCAATAGGTTCCCCACAGAGACTGTAGATGCCCCATCCCTATAATCAATTCAAGGTCAGGCTGGATAGAGCAACCTGTTTTGATTCAACATGTCTCTTCTCATTGCAGGAGGGTTGAACTAGATGATCCCTTCCAACCCAAATTGTTCTACTGCAGTTTCCCCCATATATTGAAAATTAAGTACAGTAACACATAGCAACAGCTCTGTTACACTATATATACACACCCACTTGCTACACTAGAGCATCATCCCTTCCTCCCTAGTGTGCAAAAGCACTTCTTGAAAAAGAACTTCTTTACAATACAAGGTTCTCATCATACACACTATTAAGCAATTTTGCATGTATTGGAAATGCAAGTCTCAAACAGCCAGACAGAATTATCTACTCTCAGTATTTCAAACAATTTTATTGCACAAGGTTACTCTTAAAGGCAATGTATTTTAGCACAAGCATTAATCTTGCATGAAACTGATCTTATGCAGTTCACTGATTAACTGATATGTTATGATTGTACAGTGTAACTATTTAACGCCTACAGATATGTTTGTGAACATCCTTTGGACATTTTTTCCATAGCCAAAAGCTCCCATTAAGAGGATGATGCTGGGAGATAGTTTAGTTTTTACTTATCCAGTACCTCGTAAAGAAAATGGTAGCTTCTGCATCTGTTGTCTGGGGCTGGAGAGCATCCTGGACATACTTTAAGTCCTGAACCCCACTTAGTTCTGGTAACCCAGAAGAAAGCATCTGCAAGAAATTAAAAGTTACAGATTCAATGCTGTAAAACCAGCATGATTTTACACTGAAATGATTCAAACTTAAAACATTCCAATTCAGTTTAAGCTGCACTAAATTGGTAAATGCTAACAGTGAGAGCCTACAGTCACTTATGATCAGCAGTTATTCACCATTTCTGCTGAATAAAAAGCAGTTAAAACCACCACAGTGTAATTTATGGTATTATCTTCGCTTTAAATTTTCAGGAAACAGGTAGGTAGTAAAAAAGCTCAAAGAAAATCCCAAATATAGCCTTCCTAAACTATACATCTGATGTTCCTGTTTTTTAAAAGCATGCATTAAAGAGTTTCTGCAGCATAAAAAGCACAGCATTTAATGCATCCAACATGACAGATCTATCAAGTTCCAACTGAATTTGAAAATGATTACCAGTGAAAGGAGGTTAAGGAAGAGGCTTGCATGTTTTCTTATCAAGTTGTAAGCTTGACAACAGAGATCCACAAATAACTGAAAGCGAATAGTGGGTTTTTCACCACCATTAATAACATAAGCCATATCCGATGTTAGCACAAAAGGAGCTCGATCCCTGCTCAAAAAGCACAGAATTCAGAAGTTAATTGTAAGATCTATTCACCCTGTCATGTACTTCCTCCTGCACTCCATTCCCCCCACAAGATAATATTAAATAATCAATTAATGCCATTTTACATTTTTGGGTTTTCAGGTCCATAGTGCCATCTCAGATTCCCAGCACATTCATATGGTACTGGGCCTACAGCAGATCTCATGGAGCAACACTTGGAGGACACGTTACCATACTATGTTTTCCACATCTCATTTATGGAAGCCATAACACACTAGAACAAATGGAGTAACTCTACTATCACCCAACCAACACACAACTCCTCTATGTTGGATGTAGATTATCTTCCTCTACACAGAGGATTAGTAAATAACAAACTTGCTGCTTACTTTTTTTATAATGTTGACATTCACTACTGTTTTTATAAGCCGGAGCCTCTTCTAATTTGTTTCACACTCAAGATACTCAGGTGATATAAAGGTCCTGGCACTCAAATTTTTGTTGGGTTCAACTTTACCTAACAAGCATAAAACACGTAATTGCATGGAGTATAGCTGAAAAAGGTGAAACTATACTCGTGTTTCATCCAGTACTCCTGGGAAAGTATGACACCAAGATTTTTGTTAGATGTGTTTTCATTTAGAATAGTTCTGGAGATCAGAATATGGAACTAAGATGGAGCCTTTTAAAATTAATTCTATACAAGTAAATTTGAAAGCATTCTAGAAACTCTGTGGTTAAATTGCAAGATGTTGGCTTCATAATGAGACCAGCAGATAACAGAAATTTAAAAGTTAATGCTTAGAATTATAATAATTATAAAAAAATACTAAAAATCACTTCATGCTCTACATCACTTAGCTACAGAAAATACCTTTTAAAGCTACCAAACATCTGTGCATGACCCAAAAATTTTCCAAAGTCTATGTGAAACATATGGCCTGTGTTTCGGAGCATTATGTTATCATTGTGGCGGTCACAAATTCCCAATACATAAGTAGCTACACAGCATCCTGCACAAGAATAAATGAAGTTTTCTGAAGCCTGGGAGAGAGGGAAAAAAAAAAATTGATATTAAATATTAGCAGGAAGAAGCATCCATGTATTCAACATTCAATCTTGACAAGTGTAAATTCCAAGTCAGACAAGATAGACCATAAAATCTGCTTTTTTCCAAAAACAGTTTTTCAGATAGCATTGCAAAATACTTCAGATATGACACTTTCCCGCAAAAATCGGAATTTTGGTTTTTAATTAAATGAAAAAGTAAAGAGGAATTGAAGAGAAATCACAAAAAGTAGTAAGCATGTTAGCAGAGAGAGAAAAGGGTACAAGACATTTTTCCAGTGTCTTGTAACATCACTGTAAGCCAAATGAAAACTTTTTGGGTTTTGAATCCTATGTGGTCCTATGGGAAGGGGCCACTGCTCCTAAACCACAGTTAAGGGAGCCACCATTCCTCCTCATCTTAAATTTGGAGTACACTTTTTCTGTTTGCAATAAAAACTCCTGATGCGAATCCTGAGAATCCATCTGGCTACTTTTTTTTTATAAAAGGGATTTTCGTTTACTCTTTCCAATAGGAAAAAATTAAGTTTTCTAAAGATGTAAAACAAAAACTTAAATGGAAGATCTGGAAAAAGAATTCTTTCATAATATGTTATTTATCCCTTTTTAAAGGCCTTCCAAAAAGAACAATAGTGAAAAAACTTACCTTTTCATATTCCTCCTCTGTAGGATTATACTTTCGCAACCATTCTGCCAGAGGCTTGTCTTTAAAAGAACCTGTCACTCCATATTCCACTTGAATTTTCCTGAGTGTGTCTGAAGCAGGAACAAGCTCTACCATGCCTATATAGAAAATATCACAAAGTGTATTTAACCATCTCCTTCAGTTATATTGCATTTTCATTATTCAGTAGAAACTTTCTTGACAACAATGGATTTTATAATCTTAGACTACCTTTTTTCAAAACCCAATTAGGTACAAAGTTAGTGCTATTAGTGTACTAAGCACTATTACAAGCCACATGGCAAAGCATAGCATGAAACACATGCAGCAATCCCAGATAGGCTTTATTACAATTAGTTACTGTTGCTAGAATGCATATATAATTTACACTTTGCAGTTACTGCTTAAAGACTAATACTAGTTTATGTAGTAGAAAGGAATTGTTCAAATTATTTTGATGACATTTCTTTTACCCTGACACTTAAGTAATATAGTAACTTTAAGTCCTGTTGAATAGTGAAACAGACCAGACTGCTGCTCCAGAAATATGGCCATGTGTTTTGCACATGGCCTTATTTTAGAGATACCATTTACTAAAAATATTTGTAGAGCTAAGTCATAAAAGAAAAAAAATTGATTAACAGAATTTTACTGCTATCTTGGCTAGAGCATTTGAAGGCAAATATGTAATTCACATACAACTCTGGTTTTCACTTTAATGCTTCAAGTACTTTAGGAATACTAATACTAGCAGCAACAAAAAAAAACAAAACAACATGCTATGCAATCAAGGAATTGCTCAAGTAGGAAGAAAAGACATCTGTTTCTCTAAATAGCAAGTCTTACATAAATAGAAGGTTTTTGCTTAGGTTTCTATTTCCAACTTTTTCATGTATTGAAGAATTTTCATCATTCTGGTCTAGTATCTGACTGAAGAAATGTTTTAGTTAGATCATGTGGCTCCTTGTGGTAGCTCCAGAGAATTACTGAAAACTAGCAAAAAGCACGTTCTAGGTGCAGGGTGGTATTTATACTCAAGAGTCCTGCGACCTAGCTTCAAGCCTAAAAGGCAGCCTCATATTGCCAAGGAACTTTTACCAGTATATGACACTAATTCTGGAAAATAGTGTGTGCGTGTGGTGGGGAGCATTTTAAATTTTTCTTGTTTTTGCCTGTTTCAGTACAAGAATGATACTTCCAGACCTAACTGCAGCAGACTCCAAAGACTTTAGAATTTCAGCTTTGACTTAAATACTTTCTTTCACCATAACTAATCATAGCAAACTTTCAGAATCAGGATTGCTATGGCACCATTATTTTGTGCTGCAGTAAGGGCATCAAGAGAAACCTTCACTTTTATCATCATGTTTATTTGTTTGCACCACTATTCACGGACAACAGCATACATAATCATCTCAGGATTCAAAAAGAGACGCATTTAAATGCAACTCAGTCATCAGGAAATTCAGAACAATTTATCTTGCTATACTCTCAGGTATTGAAGTTCCTTGCATGGAAGGCCTTTGTCCTTCCACTGTTTTTTGGGCATGCCTCTGCACAGAAATTTTTCATATCAGCATGACAAGAAATTGAAGTGGGGTAGCAGATTATAGGCAGCATCTGGTTTTGCACCTCTGTCTTTTCCAGTTGAGAGGCACTTGAAGATAACCATCCGAAGATCCAGTCCTTCCTGCAGCCATATCTTATCCATAATCTTAATCATTTGTAAAGCCAACATGTCTTGTCTCAGATCTTCTCCAACCTTAAATGGAAAAATAAAAGTTAGAGACATGTTTTCAGCAAAACAAAACTTAAGATTTTGTTTTACATTTCTAGGAACACATATGATGCATTATGCTACTTAATTCCTCATAGCTATGCACTGAAAAAGGAATAAGTTACATTTAAGCTTTCACATGTGGTGGACTTGCTTTTGTATTTTATCTGTTCAGGTGTTGGTTTCTAGATAGAGGAGCAGCCTCACAAAATAACTAAGCTATGCCTAAGTTAACTGATACCAATGAAATACTGCTTATCATTCAACTTTTCTTCTCCAGTACACACGTAAGACCTACCTTAAACATCACATTGATTTCTTCTCCCAGAGGGTCTGCATTTATTAATGCAACTTTCAGTGGTACTGCATTGGAGCTGAAGAAAGAACATGCCTACAAGTAGATACAGTGTTAATACTCAGAAAGACTATTCCTGCTAGCCCAGAAAACAAGACATTTTTCACAACAAGCAGGTTTGACACACAATGAGTCTATTCGGACTTTTAACACTGATTGTGGTGAGTATGCGCTTTGTTTGAATAAAGAGCCCTTTGGCTGTTATTTGTTGAATTCTTGTACAAAATCCCGTAGTGCAGCACAGTGATGTTTTATACATTTTGAAGGGAAGAGTGAATAAAAGATGGATAAATATTTTTCAACAGCTTTTCTTTTTTAAGATAGAAGACATAAAAACTGGGTATTTGCACGTTTCACAGTATTTTCTCATTTACCTGCTTTCAAATACATACTTCTGATTTAATAGCTACAGTAGAGAAAGAAAGCAAGACAAACTGTCTTTCCACACAGGATTAACTCCAGTGCTCAGAGACCTTTAGGCTCTCAGTCATGCATGATGATAATCAAGACTGCGGTTGAGCACATATTGTCAAACCATGCAGAGCTCTGGAAAAACAATTTAACTGCTTCTGCTACATTATTATTATTTTCTAGACCTTCACAATAAAAGAAAGCTACTGTCCGTCTCCCTGGAATCAGTGCATCTCTTGAAGATAACCAGTAACTGGTAGTTTCACCTCTTTCACAATTACCTACTTACTGAGTTAAACAGCCTTGATCAACTTTCTTTTTTGATTACTACAGCAAACAGGACTTTGTCACACACTTTAAACAGTCCCCTGCTTTACTATAACCAGGATTGTTGGTCTTGAGACAGGGTCTAAAGATAAAATGTTTTTAGATACATATTTTTAATACGTTGGTCTTAAAAAGGTGTAATTTTTATCTTTGCTCAGCTAATTTCACTCCTCCTCCTCTCATAAAGAGCTTTCAAGCATGTCAGCTGAGTTTTTTCTATTTGTAAAAGCTTTGTCTATGTAATAGTTACAAACAGCTTTTGAAACTCTGAATGAACTGTACCTTAATATTTAACTCTTTTGCCACAAGACTGGGATTGAGAGGCAAACGGCATTTGTTCTTCAAGAAAAATAACTGCACACGTTCCATGCCATTTTGCAGGGCAGCCTGCAGACAAAAACCCATAATATTGCAGCTGACATTTTCTTAACTGAAGCACCTACTTCTGGACAAAGTTATCCTGAAGCAAATGTTTTAACTTACCAGTTTCAAAGGCATGCTAGGTATTCTAACTGCTGTTTCAGCTATTAAGAATAAATATGCCTAGCAGTACAACCACACAAGTTTATGGCTTTGGTTTATTTGTTTTGTTTTTGACCAAACCAAATGATAACATCCCACTGTAAGTAGATATGACTAGCATATAAAGAGATACTCCATTCTTTTGCATAATAGGGTCATTCTTCAGCAGTAATAGGCTGAAATTCACTCCCAGTTTATTGTACACAGAAACCATCCTACTTTCTTACCCTATCACCTCACACAATCTTATGTTTCAAATGACAACAGATTTAACAATAACCATCAACTTCATTAAGCCATTAACTTGTTACCATAAAGAACAATAGTTTCATAGATCTATCAATATATTATACACAACATTTTATTCAACTTAGACTAGAAAGGCAACTGAGTGGATTGTTTTGAGGGTACACTCAGTCTAATTTTCCTTAAGAATATTAAAAATATATACACACCTGCCGAGCAGATCCACTTGTTTGCTTTACTCTTTCTGCTACCATTCCAAAAAGCTGCACTAGCCTGGTCTGCTTCTCCAACTCTTCCCTCAGTCTTTTTCCACAGACTGAAAGAAAAGCTCCAAGAATTTGCTCATACCTTACACCAAACTTTGTATCATACAGTGTATCCTTAAGAAGCCTGGGGAAAAAAAAACAAAAAAAACCTCTTAAGGAAAATACTGCAAACAATGCAATACTAAGAGATTAAAATAGTTCAATCAACCAGTAGTATGTATATCTGAAGTTACTGATATACAGGATATACAAAGCAAGTTTGTGCCTTGCAGACACACTTTGGTTTTTTTTATTAAAAACAAAACAAAACAACCAACCAAAAATACCCAAAACACAACCACCCCAGGATCTACATTTTGTATACTCTGCATTCCTCACATTCAATGTTATGAACAACGATACTGAGGAAGAATATTCCCCCCCTTGGAAGTATTAGCCTCATATTAAACTCATTAGGTGAACAATGGAACAAAAAATATCTTACCAGTATAGGTAGTGCGCTATTCGAATGCTTCCCAGTGCTCGGGCCAAAAGAAATCTGACAAGAGCACTATCAAGATAGGTTTCATACTTCAATGCCTAAATACAAAGAAAATGAAATACCTCTGATGTGGAATTAATTCTAGATGAGTAAAATTTTGACTAATGCACAAACAGAATCACCCCAGATGCATATGGTAGTTAAAGTGATTATTTATTAAAATTGTTTTCCCTACTAGGCATTAAGGTCATTAAGCATAGAAGCATGCAATCGCACTTTTGCTACCAGTGATCAGCAATTCCTTTCGGTTTTCAAAAACAAAAAAATTCACTTTAGCGTAGGCAAAAGGTCTTACCTGTACAAACTGAGGCAGGAAATCTGTTAACTCATCATCACTTAACGTCTCTATCCAATTCACAGCTGTATTTCGTACTTCCCGATCAGCAAACCTGGAAAGCCGCCACAAGTCCACATTAAGTTTATTTTGTTCATGTAGATTTTTTTTTTTTGAGATCAGCTAGATACAAAACATTCAATATAATGTCTTTAACAGCTCAGTAAAGGACCTGCAAGTTTGACGCCCTTCATTACCTAAGATGCAAACACATGCATGTGTTTAGTACAAGAATACCAATATCTCAAACTTCACTCTTGACAGGTTGGCTGTATAGCTTGCTGTCCTGTCACAAATTAGATTTCAGAATCCTAACCACTACTGCTATTCTTTCACTACATGACTTGGCTAAGCCTACATATATGAAGTAGGCACATGTTTCTGAAATATTTTAAGAAAATTTAGCTTTTGCTACAAGAAATGTAGGAGTATGTCCACACGAACACCATTCAGAATCTTCTGAAGTAGAGTAATTTAATATACAACACACATGCACAATTCATTTACATTGCTTTTCTTACTTTGAATCAAGGAGTTCCAGTGCAGCTAAAGGTGATAAAGGAGGCCACTGCTGAAGTAGTGAATATATTTCTGGAAGGCTTGCCCAGTCCCATTGAGGGGCACTAACCAGGATTTTTGGTAGGCTATTTGTATGACTATGACAATAATGTCTCTTCTCCCACAGAAACTCTTTATCTTCTTTTGATAGTCTGCAGAAAAAAAGCAGTTCCCTTTATAATGCACATTACAGACCATCACCTGAATAACCCCAACGCTACTTCTAATTATATAAATTTTAACACACAAAATAGAATGAAACTAAAATGGCCATTTCCTCCACAAAAGCTGAAACAAACAGCAAAATAAAGCCTCAAACATTAAGGAAACAGTTGTTCAAAGTTATAATTTGGGCAGGACAAGAATATGTTTTAGTATAACGTGAAATAAACTAAAATGTTCATGCCCCTGCTCCTTGTAACTGAAAAAATGCCAAGCAGGAACAGGCAGCTAGAAGGGTAGCAATCTTGTAACAGAGAATATTATGACACCAGCCACAGAAGGCACAAGTCAATTCATTAAGTCAGCACCATTATTTCCCCAAGTTTAATTCAATCTCTTGTTTAAGTCTCTAAGGTCTTCAAAATATAACAGACTTGTATTAAATTGTCACATACAGAGACACCATAGGCAGAAAGAGAGTAACATACCCAATAGTGTTACCCTTGGAGAGAATGGCAAGGAGATGTTGTCTCAATGGTTTTTCTAATGTTTCTATGGAATGATGCACAGTAGTCTTTGCAGCTTGAGGAATTTTATATTCAATATCAAAAGCATGGGATGGGAAGTCAATCTAAGAAAAAAAAAACAAACCCAACAAAACAAAACAAGATATAATGCAAGTCCCTAAGAACAGTACAGAAAGCTCACCCTTCCAGCAACCTTGGATGTTCAGACATCTGAACTCTTGCGTTCTACATGTGTAACAGTTTTCAGACACTGCTTCTTGAATATTTTTTTCTATCTTAATTCTTGGACATAACTATGGTCCTTAAACATATCTCAACTGGGTTTCTGCACAATCCAGTAAGCTGGAGTACTCCTCAGAAATGAGGTGAGGATGCTTAGAGTGAAGACTAATCACAGAACTATTAAAATCCGCATCAGTGGTTTCAACCCAACCACCAACTCCAACCATGCTTGAGGGCTGCTAAACCATGCCTAACAAGATGCCTTCTCTGGAGAGAAATCTGGACTCTGAATTTAGAGTAAGAGGTGCTTATGTTCTGTAAAGAAACTGGAATTTCTACTGTTTGGATCTAGACAACTCCCATGTCAGCATACATTTCTATAGATTGCTTTTCAGTGAAGTTCTCTCCCAATACTGATCGCACATGCTAGCAAGGGATCGCCAGTTTCTCTTATTTCAAGATAGTGATTCAATAACTGACTTAAAGCAGCTTTCCATTCTTTGACCTTAATGCTTAGTTATCGCTATTCTATACTGGCTTAGCAATATTTATACTCTCCCCAAAACTTTAACTGATCTATTTCCGCTTACATAGGAGTTAGAATTCACAATATTCAAACAAAACATCGCCAGATGAAGTCAGAATTATATATAACCTGCAGTACTATCCTTTCCATATTTCCTTTCTTACTGGCCATCCCTGACGTGTGATGTGGATGTGAGGTCCAGAGTTGCAAGAGCTTTGTCCCACAAGTTAACAATCTGAGAAAAAAAAAGCATGTACAGGTATTAGTGTCATAATATGTGTACTTCAAAAAAGTACTAGTTATTAAAATACTATCCGGAAAAGATCAATGGTCACTATGATGAAACATTTCCCAAGTATTAGTGTGGTATAGGAGGACAGTTCAAACTGAGTATGTGTTTTACAGCACAGATAAGAATTTATCTTTTGGCAACTACTGATGTTCAGAAAAGAAAACAGGAAATCAAACTGTACTAGCCAGTACAGTTTGGAGCATAAAAGGCATTATGATTATCAAGTGTCAAAGTAATTTCTTTTCACCAGATGTCTTCTGTTACTTTAAGTTCTTTAAAGCACTGTTTACAGCTTTTAGGCAGAGAAGGCAAAGGAAAAAGTTCAATGCTGACCTAGTTAAATTAAGTGCTCCCTATTTCTTAAGGGAGAAAAGGAATACTCTTGCCTCTGAGGAATAAAGTGAACACAGACACACATTCTTACCTTCTCAGAAAAAAGGCACAAGCAGATGAATATTATAGACATCACCACTTGCCTGGGCTTTCCATAATACCAGATTCTGCAAGTGCCTATCAGATGATGTTTATATTTCCCAGTTTATTCCCAATATTAATACTGTTTCAAACTGTAGTAAGGCACAACCAAGAATACTTCATAAATTAGCTAAACAATGAATGTTACGTACAGAAAATTTCTATCAGTCTTTAAAAATAAAAATGCAGTCTCAAAGACTGACTGAAGGCCAAGCCTTAAGTATATTTTGAAAGATGTTTTAGGGTTTATGATTTTCTAAGAGCAGTTCTTTACATGTACATAGCGATTAACTGGGAGCCTATGATACCAATAAAAATTACTAAATCATACCACTAAAGCATAACTGAACAGCTTGTTCATTTTAATAAGTCTCTAGTTTAATACAGATGCCACAGCCTTCTGTCTATTCCAGAAATAAAGGTATTTTAAGCCACTCCAAACACACTTAACCTGAAATGATTTTAACTTGACTATGGATTCTTCTAAAGCACATACATGACCTTTTATTCTACCTATATTTTAGTTAGCTGCATGTTTTAGCTCCTGACTGCTACTGCTGCTGTTCTCAACTGTAACTGGAGTATTTGGCTACTATTTTTTACTAGGTCTGGATTTTAGTCATGTAAACTGCAAATGGATTAGACCACTAGGATCTCAACAGCCAGCCTATGCAGGACATCCAGTAAACGCTGGCACAACACATTCTATTGTAGCACTCTGCATTAAGAGAAAATACAGTTTTCCCCCAAAACTACCGACTGCAAGAACACCATGCAGCATGAAGACAAGATAAATTCACAATTCAAAACAAAAGCTATCTTTACAATCAAATACTGTTAAATGTGGTATTTGGATAGGAGACCGAAACACAACATTTAGACAGAAGGCTGAAATAAGCATAATTTAGGAAAAGAAATCCAAGTTTTAGTGGAGAATGAAAGCAGCTGCAGGCCATCTTTGGAATACAGGAAATCCTAAGTGCTCAAGCTGTTGGAATCATCACCATACAAAACAGGAAGTGGAACAAATAAAGTCCTATCTAGAACCAGTGGACACAAACCACACAGCACAGACATAAGCAATACATAGAAAGAACTGTCCAGGAAAGACTTGGTTGTCTTTCTGCAACCTTGGTTGACAATTAGATAATTTAGGCTTCCAGTAAGACCTAGAAGTGAGAAGCACATGTAAATAGAAAATAGCATAAATCTTGAAGCTATTTTGCAATGGTGTGATCACTTCTGCAACATCATGCCTAATTCTGACATCCGTGGTTCAAGTCTACTGTTTAATGTTTCATTGAGTAACTATCAAATTGATAAGCATTTTGGAATACTCTTTGTAATGAAAGTTTCAAGGACAACGCAACTTGAACAAATCCAGAAACACTTAAATGAATAAAGTTACAGTAGGCTTTTAACTCTTAGTGAAAAAGGTATAGTAGGATCCAGCAGCTGTACTCAAAGGAAGGCCTGTTCAAACTCAAAATATGCTTTAACACAGTTATTATTCCTTTATTTTTTAAATAAATCCTGCTGTGAATCAAAAGGGATAATTTCAGAACATTCTTGGATCTTTATTACTCAAAACAGGCTGATGGAAGAAGTGGCTTGTTTTTTCTATCTATGAACATTCAGCTGTATGTTAAAATATATATAAACTTTAAAACAGTATTTTGATTCTCTTGCTGGCTTACATATTACCACCCTATTATCAGATTTTGGATTTTTTAAAAAAGGATTAAAGGAAAAAGAAAAATAAAATGAACATCAAAAATTCTCCAGTTTAGGTCCTGCATATGTAAACTTAGGAAATACATAGCACTGAATAATTTGCAGCCAAGGCAAAAACACCTCTAAAGAATAACATTATTTAGAAATACTGCAGATCTTAAAAAGTCTTTTATTTCTAAAAATTTGAGCCATTACTATATTTTGCTCTACAATCAGGATTGGGTGACGGTAAGAACTTATTTTCCTATCTTACAACAGCTTTAAGGCAAAAGTGCTTCTTTTCGAGTGACATGACTGAAACATACATTGTTTACCTGCTGTCACGATTCTGGTCTGTTTTGTATTGCAGTAGGCACTATTCCTGCTAAAACCAAAGTTTGTTGCAAACACTTTCTTTTGCAAGCGGAACAGGATTCCCAGGTAAGTGGTGGAATCACCATCCTGGGAAGTGCTCAAAAACCATACAGATGAGGCCTTTAGTGACATGGTGTAGTGGTGGACTTGGCAGTCCTGGGATAACGGTTGGATTTGATGATCTTGAAGATCTTTTCCAATCTACTTGATTCTATAATTCAAAGTTGCATTCCCTATCACCGTGGCTCATGAATTGGCTGAGATCTGGCAAGTCAAACTTTACATGAACGCTGACTAAAGCGCCTCTAGCCAATATCAGGTATTAGAACTCATGAAATGCCACCTACTAAGACCATACTCTTTCAATTGAAAGCAGGCTATCAATTCAGTAGGCAGGGATACCTGCAAATACATTTAACTTCATATAACTTACAGGACAATACCTGAATGCCAGTGGATTCCTCAAAGGGTAACTTGAGTTGTACTTAACTGCTGCATACTTACAAACAGTTAGTACTAACATGACCTCTTTTGGCCCATGTTACTATGAGTATTTCCTGCAAATAAAATTGCTTTCATCCAAACAATAATCAGCTTTCGCCAGCAGGTAAGGTTTTTCCAGCCAGTCAGATGGAAATACTACAACAAAGGATTGTGTTTTGTACCCTATTTAATTGAAGGTATTATTTCCATAGCAATATAGTTTAATGAATCTTACTTTTATCATAATCTACTACATTCAGTGTCAGATAAGCATTTTCTCTAATTATGGGTGTGCAGTGAGCTTTATATAGAGTAAAACATATTAATCTTACCCATGTTTTGGATACTTACCGCCTAAAATCAAAAAGAGGTAAAGAAACTTGACCCAAAATTTCTGGACCCTTTCTCTGCTTATTTGCATCAGGAGAACTCCCACTACTTTGATTCAGGATTCCAAACAAAGTCAGACATAGGACTGATTCCAAAGGCAACTGTGAAATTTGTATGGGGAAAATTATTCTGTAAAATAAAAATATTAAAAATAAGTCAGAGGAAAAAGACAGTAAGTTACAGGCTTATATGTATAATCCTTTCATGTGTCTTGCTTTCAAAAAGTTCATTAACATCGAAAAACAAGTGTTAAATTTCCATGCATATTCTGCTCCACTTTATCTCCCACATCAATAGTTTGAAAAACCTGCTAAATTACACTTCTGTACCAGATTTTGAGCAACTCCTTTTAATCTTTGTCAATTAAATTACATTCCTTACACAGAACTGCACTGTCCAGCATAACCAGTCTTTCTACTCTACTCACTAGGAGGATACAGAGTTCCATGTTAACCACCTCTTAACTTGTCAGATTTAAAGAGTCAGCTGACAATAGTTTCCCATCCAAATGAAAGAATCTACTGAGAACTCCCAAAAGCTAAATACAAATGGTACAAAACCAGCACCCATAAAGAAAGCAGTTGAGTATACACCTCAATTAGCAATTTAAACTCAGATCTTTGTTTTACACTGTTTCTATTGCTTAAAATGTTCTGTTAGTTTGATTCTTCTGTAACACATCAAAATATCATTTTAAAAGTTATCACAATGTATTACTAAGCCAGTTACACTATAAAACACTGCTTATAACCTGCTTACAATAACTGTAATATAACATATTTTCCATTGTAATACAGTGGTATTTGCCAGCAAAAGCTCTGAAAATTAATCCCTTGCATCATCTGGAAAAAAAAAAAATAAAAAGAAATTGGTAGTTGGGAGTACTCTCTGAAGTCAGTCTAGAACCTGAAACTCATTTGTACTATAAACCTTAAGGGTATTCCTCCAGGTCTATCTCTGACCTTCAAAAACAGGTAGGAAAATAGATATAGGGCAATGTGGAGCTCATCTGATGTTCCACTTACGACAGGCTGCCTGATAACTATTAAGCAGTAAAGAATAAGCTGCGCACAGACATGAAAAAAAGATGTTTTTCCCCTCTCCAGTTATCACCGGCCATCCTCTCCCTATTTTTATTCTGCATGCCCTTCCTTCTGCCTTTCTACCCTCTTCTCCTGCCCCATAAAGAGAAACAAGTTTAGTAGCTCAAACCAGACATTCCCATATGCTACAGACAGATAATCTCAAGAACTTATGCATAGAATCACAGAACAGTTATGGTTGGAAAGGACCTTAAGATCATCTAGTTCCAACCCTCCTGCCACGGGCAAGGACACCTCACACTAAACCATGCCACCCAAGGCTTTGTTCAACCTGGCCTTGAACAACGCCAGGGATGGTGCATTCACAACCTCTCTGGGGAACCCATTCCAGTGTCTCACCACCCTTACAGTATAAAGGGAGCATCTGCTCTCTTTATAGAGAAAATCCTAAATTAGATTTTTAAACTCAGATACAAAGTTGATACAAGTTATTCAGAATAAAAAGTGATTCAATATTAACATTAGTAAAAGTGAGTTCCTTCTCCCCATTTACATAATTTGAGCACTGCTTATAAGCAAGTTCATCTTTCTTTAAGCAGCACAAACTGTTCCAATTACAAGTTACGTTATGAGCTTTCCAACTCCTTATAAGTGCATACTACAAACACACTAGCAGAAGGCACTTGTCCAACATTTCCATTCCCCACTTTTAAAATGAATAGTGAAATATCATTTGGAATATTATTTATGATTGTGGGCAGTATGTGTCACACACTTTTAACACTTCAAATGGAATCCGAAGCAAGAGGTGCTTGAATGACTAGGTACTAACTAAACTGAACTATTTTAGTGAGTCTAATGTGATGAAGTCACTTACAGTTCATCCCATTTAATCAAGTAGAAGAAGTTCTTGTATGTGCCAACTTTCTTGGACTGAACAGGTTTAAACAGATCTTTTCCATTATGGGTCAGAGAACAAATCAAGTAGTATTTTTCATAACTGGACAAGGAAAAGAAAGTAAATTAAACAAAAAATAACCTGTAAAAGGATGAATTTTACTATTAAGAAATTACTCACTTTGATACCCAACCAGAAGAAATTCCATGAGCAGCAAATATTGTGAACTGGAGGTGTTCTGTGGCAGTCCATGCCTCCTTGGTACTCTTACTAACTTTTGGAGGAGTTGCTGCAGAACTGCTACATGAATTCATGTGGAGTTGCAGAAGGGCTTCAACTGCTCTTGTTAACTGGTCTATACTCACTTTCAGAGGGTTTTCAAGCTGCAGCGAACCTAAATTATAACTTATCTTTAATGCATATATCCCTGAACGTCCACCTGAAAGCAGTTTTTAAATAAAATCGAAAATCTTTACTCACTGGATGAACTCTTGCTAGTGTCATCACCACACTTTAAGGATACCTGCACAGTGAAGTTAAAGCAAATGTTAATACCAAGAATCTCATACAAATTTTCCATTTGTCTTATATATGATATACAGAAATCACAGAACATCTGAATTAGACCCGTATTTGGGTTTATGCAACATCCTTTTACTCAAAGCTCCTGAAGAGTTAACTGACAGCATCACAGCTTCCACATCATGCTGCAATTATTCACCAAGTTCAAAAACTCCTGTTTTTTCAAGTCACAACTACTTTGATATTCTTTATCAACTTTTAAAGGCACAGTACACTGGAATATTGTTCAGAATACCCTGACTAAAGACAAAACATGGCCAAGGCTGTTACAGACTAATGCAGAAGCTGTTAGCTCTACTACCCAGTAATTTAAGTCTGAACAGATGTTCTGTTTGTGGCATTGGTTAACATATCTTCTGTAGGCAGATTTACTGTAAGTTTACTGAATAAAAAAATGTTAAACAACTGACAAAACTGAACAGTAAGTACTGTTACTTCGTGCTATCTGCTGTGTTTGCTTCTTGGTCTGCTAGAATTGAAGTCTAAACATGATACAGTATTACAGCAATGTCTGTTCTCAACAAGGACACTGTCAGAGCCAACAGGTGACAAACAAATCACAAGAACTTACTCCCTTCTAACAAGGAAGGGTTTCAGGCCAAATTCAGCTTCTGATAAAACTAAAACTTTTGATGAAAACCAGGTTTGTGATTTAAAAACAAAACCCAGTGAAATTCCTAATACTTCAGAGAAAGTCTAAGCAGCTTGCTAGAATTGCTACTGAAGAAATAAAGTTTTCCTTACACTTTTGATCTATTAATTGAGCATCTTGTCAACTTTAATTACCAAAACTTCACATTCTTATAAAAAACATGCAAAAACTTGGGGGGGGGAATTATAGAAACCACATCATTTTTCCCTTTCAGAAAGGTTGCCATATCTTTTCACCATACTTGTCAAGTAGTCCAAGTACTTTTGGATGACAGGATACAAAACTGTTGGAACACCACTATATGTTTGATTTTTTGACTTGACAATGTATTGCTTTCTTTTACTTTTTGCCCACTTCTTCCAACCATAAAACAATTACTAAGAAAAGCAAACAATATAAGGCTTAGGTGCAACCAGCTCCAATCTTTATAGCAGTTTCATTTCTGAATGCAGTCTCTACGTGCCTTCATAAACATTACTGTTTAAGCCAGTGTTCATCACAAGAGAATTGCAGGGTTTTACTGATAAAGTACCACCTTTTCCAAATTCTACTGGGATAGCATTATTTTGGGAATTTATTTTTACACTGTAACTATTTTGACAGCTTTCTTCTATCAAAAAACAAACACTGAAGAAGTACTTGACACATTATTTCACCAAGCTTTCTTCATACAACTTCTGAACTTTCCTGCAAGAATTTTAGTTCTGGTAACTACTGTATCTGGTCTGTGCATTTTGCGTGGCTTCTATGTCACAGAACTGATGAAGCCCAAAGTGAATAGAACAGCACATGAACCACCACTCTAATAAGGCAGCAGGACAACTCAAACAGCATTACAAGGCTACTTCTTATTTGCATACTTCTCCACTAATGACTGTTTTGACATTGTGCCTTGAGACCAATTCTGCTCAAGGCAGTTTTATCATCAAAACTGTGCTTTTTAAGAGATTTTATTTTTGCCCATATACTCAGGAATGCAGGAGCGTGAATTGTTACGAGTTTTAAGATGTTGTTGCTATTCACATAAATACTGCACAGGAAGCGCATTATGTGAATTCCTCCTCTAAGCATAACTGCATTGATTTTAGTGGGCATGAGCTAGCTGCCAGTTTCCCCTCGGTCAGATTTAGCAGCATCTGCTGCAATACAAATCTGTAGTTACAGAACAAGTATTTTAAAATAGTTTTAAAAAAAGTCACTCTTTGGAACAGGACAGGATTCTGTAAACAAGCAGTTAATGCATTAACAGCAAAGAGATGTTAAAATAAAATGAAAGATACCAGCTAAAATAAAAAACAACAAACCAAAACATAACCCTGACTGGACTGTTGCTGGTATTTTCAGCTACGAAAGACTATGAAGTAGTATTTATCAGTGTTAAGAAGCATACCTCAGAATACAATTTATAGTGTCAAAGTTTACCTCAGCATTTTTAGTCCTTGGAAGATTAACAGCCCTTCTTAGCTTCTTTACTGATTCCGTTATTGCAGGAGTCTCTACACAATCCAATGTAGAACAGATTTTTCTGACAGTCTTAATTACGTGATCTACTGCTTTATGCTGGTTCTAGTAAGAGAGAGATTCATCTGATCATGAAACCCATTATTGTTTTATTTTTATTTTTAATAGAATGTATTGCCAAGAAAATTTCATTATGAGATGCATATTTCAATTACATTAAACTGTGGAGAAAGAATTAAACAAAAACTTCAGTATTGAGAACTTCCTTATAGCACAGTTATCAATGCCAAAAACATTAGTATGGATTATAGTATAGGGTCCTGGGAAACACTGAGGCTTCCAATTGTTTTTCTATTAAGCTGTTGGCAGACAAGTATTATTGAATGAGATATTAAGCTCAAATTCCCTCATGGCACAGTAAGTGTAGATTAAAAAAAGGATATTCAATTAGAGTGAGGAAGGAATGCTAAAGAAGCAGCACTTCAGTTTCAGCCCTCTTAAAACAGCATATAGGTTTATATTACACTTACACTACAGTATAGCTTCCATAATGGAACTTCATCTTTTTTATTTCACTTTAATATGCTTTTTGAAAATAGTCTGTTGTAACTTTTGCCTTACATATTATTTAAATGGTTCTTCCATATGCAGCAATTGCAAAATGCAAACGCAAAAATGTAAATGCAAATGCAAAATCTTGGAGAAGAAAAGGAAGGGGGGTTGCACACTCCACAGGAATCGTTTTTGTTTGCTCTTTAGTATAAGCAAAGTCCTAATCCAACTTTAAAGAACACATGTAGGAAATGAAAACAGATGCTTCAAAATAACGGTTTACTTTTTAAAGGCTTTATGTATACGTTTCTTTCACAATTACTTATAGTCACAAGGGATTAGTGTAACATGCCCTCGAAATCTAAACTGATTCCTGGCCTACATCCTCCCCGTCCCCCCCAGACATATTCTCATGACCTTCCTACAAATGGTAACAAAGAAGCCATTTGAATCATAAAGCTTTTGGATTGGGAGTTATGTGGCAACAATTAACTTCATCCTGGTAAGAAAATAACCATATAAAACAGAAGACACTGTAAATATTTAAGCCATACTTTCAAAGCTAACACGTTAAACATAACACCTGTTTTGACATATGAAAAGCAAAATTTCCACTGCTGTTTTGCTCACAGGTTCTCAAATTAACCTGAATAAAATTCAAAGGCTATGTACAAGTTATTTATGGATTACTTTATCCCATTTCACTGATTAGCAAGCTTGAGCTACTGAATATGTATAGGAATTCACTTCAGTAAGTGAAATTTAAAATGCAGTAACTGATGATATTTGAATCTGACCATCACCTACAAGCTACATCTTCCATCCTTAAAAAGACTGTAGAAACAGTAGAACATGTAAGCCTGAATTGAGATGTTTTGCATTCCTCATCTCAGCCTGTGAAATCACAGTTAAAAAAGCAAGCTGAAGCAGCTGCAAGAGCAAAGCAACAAAACCACCACCATATTAAGGAGCAGTAACATCCCACTCTTCTACAAAAAGACTGTATTCAAAATTACCCTTGAGAACAGGGTGAATCACCATCAAGGTAATTAAATAACATCAAGGGAATATGTAAATAGTGGACATCAGTTTGTTCAGGCCTGCATTCCTTTGAGAGGCAAACAAACATAGTGGAAATGAAAAATATTGTAATTAAGTCATTAATTTCAAGGCTGTTCTTATAGAAACAGTTTAAGGAACATAGTTAACGAATATTTGAGAATTTACATCTCCAAGTTACGTTCCTATGAGTTAAACTAAGCTTTTCCTTTTAGAAGTATCTTCAGCTTGCCTTTGCATTTGGGAAATTACTCCACATGCACAATGTTTTAAGCTACCTATAATACACTGAAACAGACAATGATTTTGACAGCATATTTTAAATTAATCCAATAGAGCAGAATAAAAAATTATCAATTTGCGTAAAACTTACTTGTATTCTCCAAACATGCTTCAGTTACTCCAATTCTACCCAACAATTAATGCTCACCTGTGTAGATTTGTATCTGCTACCAATATAGCATTTATGGCTGACAACTGACAGAATTCACACCTTTTCCCTATTCCCACAAATTCATCTCTTTTGAGATTTTTGAGGAAAAATGTTATTTTGCACCCCAGGACTTGGAAGATACATTTCTAATTCTGATGATTAGGTAATAATTCATTTCCAAGAAAAGCTAGGAAGAAAAGAGGAAAACAATCTAAAAATCCACGATTACAAACTTACATTTGACAGCTTGTTCAGATCTTGCTTTCCCCAAGAAAACCCAACTATCTCATTAAGAAACTTTCTCATACTACTTTTGGTTCAGCAATAACTTGTAAGTAACCTTACCTCATTTTTAAGAGCTAAGTTAACTTGCTTGTGATATACATCAAAAAGCTCTTCAATAGAAGACCTACAAAAAATAGTAGTTATTGATCACAAGTGCCAGAGAATAACATAACTTTGGTCAGAAATTCAGCAATGGACTTGATTACTAAAACCAACCACATAATATTACCTTATAACAGGCTCTCTGAAAGGCTTTTCTACTTTGTAGAGGTGTTTGGTTAGATGTATGGGTGTTTTGTCATCATCATCCTGCAGTGAAATATTAGAAACATGAGAACTGGATTTATTACCTACAATTTCTAATACTGTTTTATAAGTTTTATTATTAATATCCACGGAGTAAAAGGGGAAGCAAGTAGTATCGTTAAAGAGAAAAAGAAATAACTAATTAACAGCCTATGAAGCGTGTATGTATTGGGACAGGGGGAAGAGGGAAGATACACCAAACAAGTGCTTAACTATGCAGAAATCAAATATTTCTCCCTTTGTCTATGGTTTGATACATACCTAATTAAATGCAAAAACTGTTCTCAACTTTTATTTAACTCAAAATTTGTTGCTTGTCTTTTCAGACCTCAAGTTTACATCAAATGGTTGCATATGTTTTCCATCTATAGTGTTTCCTAATAAGAAACATCATTTGTATTTATACAATTTGCATTGTAAGAATTTATTACATATTTCAACTTCTCAGCGTAAGAGGATATAATTCCCAACACCAAGCAGATACAGTAATTTGTAAACACAAAAGGTTATGCCTCAGATCCATCAACTCTGATACGAACTCCCAATCTCCTGAAGACTTATGTTGCTGCTGCAGTTTAGGAGGTACTTACTGTTCGTGCAAGATCGCTGCATATTACACTATGGGTCAAGAGCTGCAGTTTGATTTCTGTATCCCACTTCCGACAGTTCTGAATATATTCATGACTTCCTATGCAGTGCTTACTGTTAAACAAAAGAAAGCTGTAAGTTACATCAAAAGTATGCAGTGTTTCCAAGAAAACCCAAACCTCACATGGAATATCTGAGGCAACCTGTTGGCTCAAAATAAGGAAATGGTGAATTAACCTCCACACCATACTACTTGATCTGATTTTTACTTCTGCAGAAGTTTTAGTATACTATTACAGATACCTTTGGCTAAAGCTCTTAACTGCTGTGGCTAACATGGAAACCAAGTATTCTAACCCCCCCAAAAAATGGGGATTTGTAAATCATTAGCTTGGGAGAAGGACGGAGGGGGGAGAAGGAGGAAAAAAAAGACAACCCAAAAAACAAACAAACAAAACCAAAACCAAACAAAATACCAAACAAAAAACAAAACCAAAAATACCCCACAAAACCCAACAAAACAAAAACCAAGTAACACAAATTATTAGAAATCAGAAGTCATGTGTAGATTTTTTTCATGGTTGCTAGAATTTGAAGAGCAGCTGAAAATTACAGTATCCATCTACAGAAATGCTCTAGAAATCTGCATCTGAAAAAACTTGCTTGTGTTCAACACAACAGATGGCAGATTAGAATAGATTTTTAGGAAGGTGATGAGAACTCACTTTGCTGCATCCCAGAGCAACTCTAGAGATCTGATCTTTGTGGAAAGTGTGACTCTCCCATGTTTTAGGATTTCTGCTTTCACACATTTAATCATTAAACACATGCTTTCCAGTAACTGTGCCATGAAAAGCCATGAAGTTAAATATTAATGAAGAAGAGTTTGCTTACTTCTGTAAAACTTCTTCTTGGCCACAGATTTTCAGGATATAGCTGCCAATATCCACTTCATTCAAATCATCATGCACCCAGCAAAGCGCCTGCATTATTATAAGCTCAACAGGGGAACTCACTGTTTAAAGAAATTACATCTAAAAGTTAAATATAAATCAAGTAATACTAACAATTATTCACTCACAAATCATATTTATTTAATGAAATTTATTTTTATACTCACAGGGAAGACTCTTACGCTTTTATAATCTCTTAAATTTCATAGTCTGAGGTCTTCATTTTTTTTGGGGGGGGGGGGGTTGTCCTCACAAAGAAAGGCAATTATAAAACCTGCCTGCAGTTTAATAAAATCAATAAATCCTTTCTAAATTAGTATACAGCGTAGTCACTTGACCAAAAGTACAAAAGCAGTCCTCAGTCTGTTTTCCAGGAGTTTTTAGATAAGGACAGCCTTTGCTACTTAGTTTAAAAATCAGTATCTGAAGAATTGGAAATGAAACTTTTCTATTTGCTCTGCTTTTGAGGAAGTGACTATTAGCCAAATCAGAGGCAAATCCTACTGAAAGTCCTTTTTTCTTTACATTTGTCAAGGCCAGTTTCCAGATTGTACAGATCAGATCTCAGAAAGCATCACCCAGCCTTTGCAAAAAGCAATACTACCAGCACTTTCAAGCTCCAACTGCTTTTTTTAAAACAGTTCTTCTCTTCCATCCAGCAATTACGGAGTGAAAGAAATAATCCCAGTCAAACCCGAAATCAATTCTCCCACAGCCACCAGTCGTCACTGATGAAAAATACAGATATATTTAACACCATAAATACTTTAAATACAAAATGCTCTCTACCCCTATCTAGTTTCTGATCTTCCTAAATCATTACAAACCATGTCAGTAAGTAACTCAACATTCCATTAAAAACCACTGTATAATAGCATTTTTTTATCAGTACCTTCAGACTGTTTAGCTTTTTACCTCCTCCAGGGACCTTACTGATTTTCCCAAATCTTCTTCAGAAAGAAATGTTACTACTATGGTGGATACAGAGAGGCAATGCCACAACAGTATTTTCCACAGGATAACACAAGTGCTTTGTTTCAGTAACAGATAACTAGTTATTACAAGCATAAGGTATTTGATATCATACGAAGAACAAGTATGTGGAATTCAAGAACAAGCAATGAAAAGAAGTACAAATTCAGAAATGCTTTTCAACTCATTATTAAGGCTTTTTAACTTACTAATCTAGGGTGAAACTCCTGTACTACCTTCAGCAGATAATATGGTGGTGGTTAGAGAAAAATGATGCAGCAATAGTTTATAGACTATAGCTACAGGCTGCATCAGCAAAGGTCTGCCAGTCCTGCAACACCTAGTGGAATAATGCAAAGATAATGCTACCAATGCTTCTTCCCTGCCTTCTGTCTTACTGGAGGACATTCATTTCTTACTGACACACTATGATTATTCAGGTAGACTTACACTTCTGTGAGAGGTCTAATAAACACAAAATAAATAAATAAATAAAAGGTATACCCAAGATAAACCCTGAAGTTAATCCATTTTCCTCCTGGACCCTTTCCACACATTGAGTTGTCAGAACACTGGCAGGCTTCAGACCCTTCTGTGCAGGACTCAAAAGCTACACTAAAGTAGTTCTAGAACAGTAGGACAATAAGATATGCAACAACTAGACCAAGTACATAAGGAATTAAAGGAAGAGAATAACTTTAAATACATCTATTACTAGTCACATAGGAACTACAGACACCCATCTTTCACAGGCTATGGAAGGCAAGTAGTTTTTATTGAGATTAGTGTCAGCATCAGATAAACGAAGAGAGCAGAAAGCACAAAGAATAAGATAAGTGGGGCTAAAATGCAAAATACATTCCAAGATATTCACGAAACTTCCAGGAATAAGTGGCTGAAGCCAGAACAGTTTAGGTGTGCTACCAAAGCCTTTGTAGGAAAGGATTAAGCCTGTAATATTAGGAAAGTATAAACCCAAGGATCAAGGGCAGAAACCCTTCCTAGGCTACACTTACATTCCACCTAATTTCTTAACAAAAGAGTATAAAATCTCAGCAGAATAACTGTTTAGGTCTAGCAAATTAATAATGAAAACAGTTATGCATTGAGAACTTGTTTTCAAATGAAGCAGCTAGTTCCAGTGAAAATAGAGCAGCTTCGTATCTTTTGAGAACAAGCAAGTATAAAACATCTACACTGTTAGAGAACCAAATAATAAAAACCCACCACAGCACAGATCCTCTACCAGGTGTCACAGTCTGAGAATGGGAACCCCCACAAAGGCTGAGATAATACAGATTAGAGAAGCTAAAAAATAAGTAGCTCCTGAGGCAATTTATCATCAATTATTTTAGCACCATGAACTGCCAGAATTAACATCCAGAGTTACAGCCTTTAGTGCAAACATGCTGTGCAGTCTTGATTTCACAGAAAATACAAATATATGTACAAGGCAAAAGTACAAATTTCACCCCAACCTAACTAATAATCCTGGTAATCCATAAAACTGGGCTGCCTAGCTGTGGTACACTGACAGCATTATTTGAGTGTTTGTGTTCATAAGCATGTATTGAATTCAAGTAACAGATAATTTCCATGTTGATTCTGATTTCCCAACAGCAATTTATCTGAATTTACATAGCCTGCAAGAACACATCAGTATGTTTTAAAAAAAAAATAGTTAAGAATCTGTGTCCTGGTGTTGTCCCCTCAAAAGCATAAAGTAGGTCAAACTCCTGAAAAATTATTTTAACATTACCAGTTGTGGATAGAATGAATGGTGCTTCTGGTTTGCTTGTCTTTCCTTTTTCAAAAAAGGTTTTACTTTGTCAGCATCTAAATATTTTCTGACGGAGGCACTGACCCAGAATAGATTTCTTCTTCAGTTACCTTTTCCATGTTCCCTGTGAGTAATCCATACACCTGAGACCCAGGGATTTCAACAACTGAAAGCCATTGGCCAGGACAGAGTGTACACTTAACGCACCTTTCTAAGTCTTACAAGCAAACTCCAATTTAAAAAGCAGAAACATACCATCACACGTGAAAGTTACTGGTTGCTGGAATTCTTCAATTTCTATAGAAACCTTGATACTGGCACTCTCCCCACTTATATTTCTTTGTAGCGTGACTGGACTCAGCACAAAGCCTGGATTTGTTTGCCGATTAGCATACGGAAACTTGGTCCTCAATCTGAAAGTACAGAAGGCTTATGAAGCACTGCAATGGATAAGTCTAAGACTAAAGCAAAATAACATGATAACAACCACAAACCAGAACAGTAAAAACTACCTTTTGCTCTCTACCTAAATTGGATGTACAAAACACCATTTAATTTTTCTACTGTCAGTAGGACATTGCCCACAGTAATTATACACATAGTAGTTACACAGGAAAAAAAATACTAGCTTATAATTAGGCACATTTTCCACAGAGCTTAAATATTTAATAGGTCAATGCTTACAGGACATATGCAGCTTCTGTAGAAGCTAAGCCCTAAAACAGTTTTTAAAAAGCTAACCCATAGCATTTGTTGAAAAAGATTTTTTTAAAAAGAGTAATTGCCTTTATGTGCAAGAGACCACAAAACTTTTTATATGTCTCAGTTTTTGGAAGTCTAATCTGAATTTAGATACTATGCAGAAAATAGTTATTTCAAGTCATGGAAGTTCCATTTTAAGCCCAGCATCTTGAAAGAAAAGCCAACAAATAGATTTAATTAGAAACTGTTGCAACAAGCCTCTTTTATGCGAATTTCCCTTAATGTTGTTCATCAGTAAGTTTCATATGAATTCTCATTGGTTTTATAGTTTGTTTTTATTTTTTATAAACATTCCTGGCTTTAGAAGGAGCTGTTATCCTTCAGATTCAAAGATACCCATTTCCCCCATTATTTCTTGGATTTTGATCTTGAGAGACAAAAAGGCAAGGCTCCTAGTTTGTGTTCTAAATGAAGCAAGCAAAACAAAACCAAAAAACAGAACTCATTTAATTGTGGCAGTAAACAAAAACAAAGAAGGAGTATTCTGGGTTATCAAGTCCCATGTTCTCTGGTATGACCTGAAGAAACTTCACCACCTGATCAAAGCAGGAACAAGTTTGAAAGTTTTATTTGTCACAGAATTCTAGTCAGGGAAGCAATTAAATTTAGAGCATTTAAGGGCTGGAAAGCCACTGCATAACAGGATTTAGTGAGTTGTATCAACTAAGGAAAAAAAAAAACCCACCCCCAAAACGCCAACAAAACTCCAAAAATTCTTTCAAAAGAAATTGTATTAAAAAGATAGTAGAGGTAGATACAGAAAAATAGTTTGAGAATAAAAAGATATTATAAAAACAAGGGAAAAAAACAGGAAAAAATCAAAGGACCAAAAGAATAAAGAGGAAATATGATAATCCAAAAACCTTGGTAGTAAAAACCTTTACAGTGCTGTTACATTCTTAGGGGGAAGGGAGGAGCTGGGGAACAAAACCAGCTCAAATACAAACAAAACCACCACCACCAACAACAACAAAAAAAAAACACAAAAAATAAAACACAACAAAAAAAAACACCACCAAACAAGACAAAACCAGGAAAAACCTGGGCTAAGAGAAAAAAAAAAGGGAAACCCACACATACTGAAATCCACTCCATCAAGCAAAAAAGGTAGGACTGGCCCTGTCAACCTAACTAAAAATTAATTATTCAGCTTTTTTTTTTTTCTTTTTTCGCCTTCCAAAAGCTGATTTGTATTCAGAAATTTCTTACTTTGTAACTGCTTGAGAAAAAGCCGACAATTCTTGATTCTGCCCTTCAATTTCTTGGGGATGCACGTTTTCTGTCAGCTTGCCAGTGGTCCCATTGTCTTTCTGCAACTCAAAGATAATACAGTATTTAAATAGCTGCAAACATATTCCTATAGCCAGCAAAGCCATGTGTTGAAGAAAGATTTTAATGAGTCTGAGGTTTACTGTTAGTTTTATGTCAAGTTCTACAAGGAGAAAAATGCACGTAGCAATTAAAATTGAAAAGCATTAAGGTTCACTGGTAATTTATCTGACAGCATCATTATCAGTTAAGATGAAGTTGCAAGCAGTTCCTGAGCTCTCAGCAGTGCCCTGTTGCATTAGAATTTGGCTAGATTTTGCTAAACCAAAGGAGGAAGACAAATGATTTTTTCTTCCACATCTACGATACAGCCTTCAGTATAGTTCCAGAAAGAACCATTACACAAGTTCTGCCCATGATTACCTTTTCCTACAAAGCAGGAAAAGAAAAGTTGTACACTGGAAGGAAACAGCATTCAGAACACTAAACTCGGAACTAATCTCGTGGTATGAAATGACTGCTGTTTCAATCCCTTATGCCATATGCACCCACCACCTCACAAATACATAAACCACAATCTTTGAAGTATTCAATCTAAAAAATAATTGCTAAAAGAGAACTGCAGTTTCAAATAACAAAATCCAATAAACTTTAAAAATAAACAAACCAACAATAAAAACATAACCAAACACAAACAAAAACCTGCAGCAGCCTTTAATCCATATCAGTTTCTGATGCAATTCACAATCCAGCCATACAAATGCTAGTGTGAGCAAAAAGCAGAGAGCAACTGGAAGAACCAGTGGCACTGAAGTGTAACTCAACAGCCTGTAGTCTAACAACCACCACTAGCCTGAAGCACACATGAAACTCCAGCCAGATACTCGCTGGAATAAATTGATCATTAAGAGTTTACTCATGTCCAACCCAGGGTCATTGCACACAGAGGATAAAGCCTTCTGACCAATTACATTTTACATCCACAGCTTTTACAATGCTTATAGAAACCAGGGACTCAAAAAAAAAAAAAAGCAGACGAGTTTTGAAAATCATCACAATTTATTCTTATTTGAAATAGTGAATAACTGCTTAACTAGTATGTGGGTTACTTATCATTAGCTGACAAAGTTAGCTGAGCATCTGATTTCACTGAGCATATCATATACTGTAGTTCAACTACACTCAGAAACAGCAGGTCAAATCTGTAACATGCTAGGGACTGTCAGGCCTTTTAGCACTTTTTTTTTTTTCCTATTAACTTGTTTAAATAGTATAGCCTAAACTTGGCAAGGCTAATATACACAACCCATAACTGCTACTTGAATTGCATTTAAACCTAGTTATTTCAGCTAAAATACTGGTTTCACGAACACTGAGAGTTCAAAAGGATAAATGCTATGTAATTGGGGATTAGCCATGCTATGGGAAGCAATTAAAGCAGGAGGCCATCAAGCCACCAAACCTGGAATAAGATTCAGAAGCATGGATAATACCTTAAATTTAGAAAGGTTTTTCTATTATGGTATCTCAAGACAAGTTTCATCACATAAAATGCTTCTGGGCAACTGCAGGAGACCTGTTGACAAACCCGTGCAATCTAGCATATGTATTCTTTAAGCAGTTACACAATAACAAAACAAAAAAAATCATACCAGGAAAAGAAAAGTTAATATATCAAGTGAAAGGTAAATACCTTTGATGAAGGTGCAACTAACTGCTGGTGAGTGCTCAAGACCAACCACAATCATTTGAAATCAAGAAGCTGACTATAAAGTTTTCTCTACTTAGGAACTCCTTTTTAACTAAGCTAAGTAATGCTACAATTAAGTACCCAAAGCACTTTGCAACACTAACCAGAGTATGAAAGCAACACATACGTGGATTACCAAGTCATACCAGCGATGCAGCATCGCAACTTTTTACCATTATGTGACACTTTTGGAATATTTACAGCAAAATTTTCAGGTTATTCTGCTGTGAATTTCAAAAAAGTTTAGGGGCCTACAAGGCAACTGTGCACATGCAAGCTTAGCCAGAGTAAACAATAAATTCTAATGTAATGAGGAAAGAAAAGAAAAAGGTTTATTTTGTTACCCACAGTTGACCTCAGGGTCACATTTGGCTAAGAAACAAAAAACCAAGGTTATTACAGATATGTACTGCTGGAAATTACCTCCTTTTGGACAAACATTAAATATCTCATTGCTTTTTTAGCTGAATTTCAATACTGATTTTTGATCACTTTTTGGAAGATAGTTTCAGGATAAACTAAGTAATCTATTTAAAAAAATCGACCTGACTCAGATGATTCGAGTTTTGAGCAACAATCAGAATTCGAATTTCTTTAACTTCCAGACGAGCAAATCTAAGAGATGCAAAAGCTATCAAAACAGAAATATCTTGCAAGAAAGGGCTTCAGGCCAAACTAGACAAGTTCGTATCAGCACAGACTGCAAAACCAGAAGTGTTCTGTAAATACCATTACTCTTAAAAAACAAAACAAGAACCAACCAAAATCAAAAAAAACCCACCAATAGAAAACAAAAGAAAAAACAACAACCCACCAAACAAACCCCAGTAAATTACAAAAAGAGTTAGGTTAAATCCCATGAACATACAAAGCCACAAGACACTTCAGCTCTGTGGAGAGGAAAAGTAGAGAAGACAACACCTAAAATAGGACAAAACTGTGATTTTTGCCTCTGCTTTCAGAAATGAGAGTGACAAACACTCAAGTATTTAAAGGGGAAAAACTGAATATATAGTTACTTCAACAAATATTGAAGCAAAACTCAAAGCAATCTATGATTCAAGGGATTACATATAACAGAATCAAGCTGTATCATTAGAAACTTTTACTAATATTTTTGTTTAAAAGGGCAGTGAGAATTGAGTTACTTAGGGGGCTGAGGTGGAAGGAGAAATGATCCAGACTAGTTAGGATGCAAGACTTGAGGATATTCTTTGAAGGAAATGTATACCTAGAGGTAAATGGGGATAAAATACAAAAGAACTGCCAAAAATATAAGCTACATAACTCAGCTTCTTATACGAGGTGGAAAATTATTTAAACTAGAAAACAAAGTAGTAGCACAGGATGGGCAAAAGATAAAGCAAACCCCACAGGTTATGTTGAAAGGACATCCATTTAAGAGACTCTGCTTTAAATCTATTTATTATCTTCTTTAATAACTTGGCATGAGCAGCAGAAAGAACCTTGCTGATAACCTGGAGTCTTGTATTGTCAGCTAACTTTATAATACAAGTTAAGAGTATTATGCCAAAACTAGTTAACCACAGACCGAGAAACAGAAGCGGAAACTAAGTCTTGAACGTTCAATTGGGCATTCACTGCAGAAATTTGCTATAAACTAAGAAACTGTTTGAAAAGATGATGGCTTAAGAAAATCAGATCTCTTAACTGACTACAGGATGGTATGCCATTGTGAATAAAGCAAATGCAATAAGGGTGTATCAAGCAGGATGCCCTTACCTGTAATGACCAAGTAACCAGCACTGGAAAACTGACAAACACATCACTACATAACACAACAAACTGAAGAAGAAAACTGCTGTAAAGCCCAAATTTATATGCCTTTCCAAATACTAGGAAATAACTTGAGTTCATATATCAGAGCTCAACAGTAAGTGGAAAAGAAATACAATTAAGTTAGACTCAAGATCTTCACACATGTATGTTAAAAATGCAGTCCTTTAGAAACAGAGGTAAATGGTTGGTTTTGGACCTTCTCCACTCTCCTTCTATTAAGCTTTTGCCAGAATACTGTCAACTAGCCCAGAAAAAACAGGAAAACCTTCAAATGAAGGGCCAAAAAATTCACTTCAATGGAAATTTAAGACAGCCCTTTAAGCCAAAGTCTAGTAAATATTCCTTTTTCTGAGAATAAAGGAAAAAACCCTCCCCCACTTTTTTTGGGGGGAGGGGAGAATAAAGTAGCAGTTTAGAAACTATCCTTGACTGATAACAGTTGGGTTTTTTGAATGGCATGTTTTAAGTCTGTTAAAAACACCTATGAATACAACAGCTAAAATTCAAAATACATAGTCCAAAGTCTTAGAGGCAAACAAATCTTTTACTTACCCCTCCCCCCCAACCAATTTCTACAAGTATAGTTTTTTTCTGCTACTATCACCCTTGCCAGGATGGTGACTTTTCCACTGAAGACTTCTTCAGTCTTTGTACTCTTTCTACCAATAAATAAAATTACGAAAGTATTCATAATCACTTTCTAGTGAGGTGACTAATATTTTAAAAATAATGTCTTCTTCTATGATGCAATTATCATAGAAAGAATTTAACAACATAGGAAAAGTTAAATAACCTACAGTCACTTACTGGACTGTAGTGTGGAAGCACCTATGGAGGGATAATTAGCTAGGTGAGACTGCTATTGATCATCTGCTGTACAGTTTAGCCTTGATACAAACTGCATATACTCAGTTTCCAAAAGATGAGTCTCATAACTAAAGCCTCTGTTGATATTTTTGTATTGAAAGTTTGATGGAAGTGATCCTGATCCCAGAAAAAAAATCCCCCTTTTGTTCTGCCCCAGAGAAGGTACCCTTTTGCCTTTGTGCCCAACCACAAAGACAGCTTTCCATCTTCCAGAACAGAAGTACAGGGTTTCTGACCCAACAGGCATCCCACCTTCAAGGACAGTATAACCAAAAGATTAGACTATGATCTCTCTACATTTCTACACAGAAGGAAAGTTTTCTTAATACAAAAGAGAATTATAGTGGTTCTGTGAAATACTGCAAATGATGCTGAGAAAGCAGAAAAATTTTGACTATGCCACCTTTCTATTCTAACTGTTGGGGTTTTTTTTTGTTGTTTTCTTAATAAAAGCTGACAGGCTCAAATGCAAGGCAAATTTTTTTTTTCCAAAATCTGAGATAAAGGCTGCTCAAGATAAAGCTTTCAGTGTCTAACTTGCCACCTATTTCGTAGTATCATATGAGCTGCTCATTGCTTTAAATGTTTATTAATATGATTAAAATATTTAATTGTTCTAAAGATTATTTCCTTTTCTTTTTGTGGAGTACTGAAAAACAGCAATTTCCTCAGTACCTGTGGAAAGATTACACAAGGCCAGAGGTATTCTGAGATTCCATTCGGTACCAACATACAATTTTCTGAATATCACTACTACATGCATATGCCAGTAACACCATTTTATCTGGACACTGCTCAAGCCAAGCAGTATTTAACAAACAAATCCAAACCTTGAAGTGTCTTTAAATACTATGATTATTCTTTACTACTACACTGGAATTTAAAAATGCTGATTTACATACCTGTGATGTTTGGCCCTGAAACTTTGCAAGCTGAGTTGTTCGCACATTTAAGGACTGGCTCCTTGTAACTGTTGCTCCAGCAGATTTACCATTAACTTTTCGTTCCAGATGACAAGTAACTAACATCTTTTCTTCTAAGAGCACGGCATCCCATGGATCTTCAGCAGCCATACTTGAAGCCTTATCTCCATCATTCTCTGCCTTATTTAAATTCTCCACACCATCCACTTTTGGTTTACTTAGGGGATCCAAATCTAACCAGTCAAATTTACTCACGTCCCCACAGTTTTCCGAGGCTGGTAGGTTAGAAACTGCAGAATTTATAGCAGTCATTTCTAGGTCTGTGCCTGACTTGCCATTTTTCAAGAATTCTGATGTGCTTGCAATTTTGTCAAATACTTGTGCCATTTCTGGTGTAAGTACTGGAGGATATATAGGTAGGCTTCCCTGTGGATGGAAAGGTGTAGTAGCTGCCAATGGGTATGAAATGTATTGCGACTGTCTTGGAAGACCAACGTAAACAGGCTCTCTAGAGTGACAGGAGGACATACTTGGATGGAATCCATTATGAAATACACCAGTTTGTTTTGTGTAAGAAGCTGAGGGGTAAATAGGAGGTAAAGTGCATGTCACAGGTGCTGGTATCCCAGGCATCCACTGTCTTCTCTGACCTGTAGGCCCAAGATAAAATTGCGAAGACACAGATGGGCTCAAAATAGGACTTACTGGTAACACAGGTACTTTACAAGATTCAAAGCTGTCATCCAGCAGCAGTTTCTCTAGTTCAGCATGAGTAAGTTTTTCTATGTCTATGGTACTAAGTTTATCTTCCATGCCCTTGGCATCAGACTCTGGAAACACCATGAGATCATGGTCCTGTTTGTTATGAGTCTGTGCTTTTTGTTTGGTGCTGCTTAAGGAATGAAAAGTTTGTCTGTTACCAGTTACACCTCTTTCTTTCTGCATCTTAGCTAACGCCTCAGCTTCCATCTGCAATGCCTCCTCTTTGTCCACATCTTTTGACCTTGAGGCTGCCAAAGGTGGGGATGAGCGCTGTTTAAATCCATTGCTACTGGATATCTGGGCCATACTGCAAGAGCAGATGTCCATTTACAGAAGAACACTTCCCTTGTACTGGTTGTCGACCCTTGGCTTCGGAATAGATCTAGCAGATCTGGAAAGGAAATAAAACATTAGAAAAGCAAAAAAGTCAGATGTGGAAAACTGTAAGTCATACATCACCAACTGACAAGGTTGCACATGTCCTTCGGAAATTCAGGACAGAAAATTTTAGAGACCAACTGTTTTCTGGAGGGAGGGATAATGTGTCAGACTTAAAAGGAGAAGCCACAAAATTAATTTCACAGTCTTTAAACTATGCAAGACCCATTTCTTTTTCTTACTACTACTTACCAGTAGGTAAACACTTGTTTTCTTTTTGTACTACTAAACAGGAGACACAGAAAAGCTAGTCAGATACCTGTCTTCAAATCTGAGCAATTCTGCACACCTAGCTAGGTTCAATCTCAGAAGCAGAAATCTTTCTAAAGCATTGATAAAGTACATTATTGAGAGGACTTCCAGATTACTTCAATATATCACAAAACCAGTAGACCTATCAAACTGCTGTACCATGATTATGATGGTCATAGTGATGCTGCATGACCTCCCTTCCTTTTGGAACACTTGATTGTACTTTACCCTCCTAAGAGAAATAATGCTTATGAAATTATATTTCTTGGAGAAGCAAAATAAGCAATTTAAGTACAGCTGCGCATTAAGTAATCCCTTTAAGAGCCAGGTAAAGGAAGTGTCATTCACTACTAGGTAAGGGAAGAAACTGACAGGTAACTTTTACTAAAGAACACCACCAACAAAATGACATCTTGCATTCTCTAATTCCAGTCTTGTGTTCAGTATACTATTATATAACTCCCTATATCTATGCCTTTTATTAAAATAATCTTACAAGAGATTTCCACAAGAGCTATGTTATTTTTCAGTATTATTTCTACTTTATTCTACAGTTTTCACACACAGTCAGGTTATAGCTGAGTCCGGGAGATAAGATGTCTTCCAGCAACAGCTAGTATGCATACCAAGCAGCAAGATAAAAATCATGAATAATGAGTTTCTGCTAGGAGAGTTACATAAACAGCAATCCTCATTAAAAAACAGTTTCACTGAACTAGATGAGCCCTTTAGATGTAAATCGTCATAGGTTTAAGTAATGCAGCAGTCTACAAGAGTTCTCTGCAGCAAATAATGTAGATAACTCAAAAGTCTGTCTTTATTACTATTCACACCCATTAGCAGGGGTTTATTTTCTAGTTCCATCCCCCATCCACCCACTTGAATGAGACCAGAGATACATGCTTTAAATGAACCAACTGTATTTCTGTGGACTCACCAGAGACAGCAAGATTTCTAACAGATTTCTAACCCATTCTTTAAATTCCTTAAGACTCTGGCCAAGCTTTTGTTTTATCCACTTCAGTGGCTTATACTGTGAAGGACAGACTATAAAAGGTTCTACACATTTCAGCTAAGTCTGAAAATATAAATTCAGGTGAAACCCTTTATAAAGCAAGATTAAACCAGAACTGATGTTAGAGGTACCAGATAAAATTTAAATGAAAGAGGGTGTCTTCAGAAAGACTGAAAGAGTGACAGACTAATCAAGTTATAAAACCCTGAAAACCATTCAACTAAAGTCCTGGGGAATAAAGCCTTAAGGAGGAGCTTAAGGATGCATTACTAGTATGTATTCATTCTGTGAGATAATTATATTCAACATGGATGACGTCTACAGAAAAGAGGAGACACCAGACCTTTTTCAATACAAAATATTAAGCTGCAGAGTTTGACATTCACTAAAGCCACAACTATTTCCATTAGGAAGAAGTCCTGTCCTACCTACTGCTTACTTGCACAGCTGACTGTTGAACCTGACCAGAGAACTTATTTAAAAAAATAAAAAACAGAATAAAAAACAAAAACAAACCAGAAAAAAAAAAACCACTAAAACCCAAACCCCAAACTTTTTTGCTGAGCTCTTTTATAGACAATGCATTACCCTCATCCCATTTACAGCACAGTTGTGGCCTTCAGTGGCGTTGTTACTTGTCATCCTCCTGATAGCAGGACAGTCATTCTCAATCTTCTCCTAAAGATGTACTGAGGATTTTGTAGATGGTCTAAGCTTACCAGCCACAGATAACATCCTAATGAGAAGCCCGATATACTTTACACCAACTGCTCAGACTGCCTAGATATCCAAGTAGGCTTTAATCTCCTTATTAACTTACAGCTAGTTAAAATTACTATGTCAAATTTTCAGATGCAAGAACACCCTGACTTAAGAAGTCCTCTCAATAATTGCTACTTGGCTTTTCTAAGCAGCAGCAGAAGCATAGAGTAAGTGCAGTTTTCACAGACTGCCTGTGAAATTGTTAGATTGCCTAACAATTCTAAATAGCAGGATTTTTTCCTGCATTTTATTCAAAAAACTTAAATAGGATCATATTTTCTGAGATTACTCAGAACTGTCTGAGCTACAACTCTGAAAATTACCAATGCATTCTGGTACTGCTTGATAATTACAGCAGCAAGTGATTCTTTTTGAAGAAAAAATTTCAAGATTACATGGCCTTCAAACAGCAGCTCTGGCTTCTTAAAAAAGCAGGAAGCCTTATTTTTCTGCTGAAAAGCTTTGATCTCCATACTCGCCAAGCAGTCTCCTACTCACAGTAAGTCACTGTTCCACAGTCACAACTGCAGATAAAGGTACATTCCTTAACACCCAAACATGGTGCACAGCTACTGCAGCACTTCCATTTGTAACATAGAGACAATCCCAATCACTCAAGAACTGCTTATTTTACAGTTTCACATTTGTGTGGCATTTTTGTCAGTCTGACTGCACACTTGCACTGACAAATCCAGTGACTTCTAGTATTCAAGACAGCAGAATATTATCAGCAGTTATCTGAAAAGTTGAATTTTATTTTTATTTTTGCAAGACAGTCTCACACACTCAATTTGATCACTGTAGTTAAGTCATGTCCTTAGGAAACGTCTAAAACCAAACCAGTGTATAAATCTGTTAAATTTGGTAAACAGTCTGCGGTTTTCAAACAGTTTGAAGTTAAAAACTAATAAATTCTGACAAAAATTGCAATAGTTTTAGCAAAACTTTATCCTACATGCTGGTTTTAAGCAGTAAATTCATGTGATAAAACATAAGAAAAGCTCGCTAGGCATAATCATGACTAAAACAAAGACAGATCTTCTTTTAAATGCTAACTACACTGCCTCACAGTTAACATTTTCACACAAGTTTAGCTTCACTTTGAACTTCTGCCTTTGTAGCCATCTTAAGTTCAAAGGCTGAGCAGAATTTAAACTTCTCCAACATTTACAAAGAGAAAGGCAAACTCCATTTGAACCATCTATCAGCAGGGAACTCCTCTCCAACATTTGGAAGAAAATGTTTCAATGCAAATCCCAGAAACAAGAAAACCATATACCTGAAGAACCATTTCTGACCATACCTTAGGAATTCACCAGAAGTTTCTCACAACTGGAGTTCATTGGAAGACCTAGAAACAATCCTCAGAGAGTCAGGATTGTTTTTATCTCAACTGCTACATACTATTTTAAGTAATAATCAGTTTTCAGCTGTCAATCAGTTCACCTTCAAGAGCACAACTCAGGACTCTCCGAACACTTAAAGAATGCAAACACACTTCTTCCCTAAATTTGAGATTAAATTGACACATTCATACTTTGTATAAATCCAGCATATTTACGCTTCCCTAGCAGTAACTCACCAACACTGCCTGCTTCATTTAAAAACAGGTCTAAAAATATCAACCACCTGATTTGATTTATCTACTGCCTTGACAAAAAATAATCTGCCTCTTGCAGTGAGACTTAGTTACCTTTAAGCAATATTTTCTTGAAGTATTTGACCAGATGCGGTCAGACATCAGCCTGCAGACCTTCTCTGGCTCCAGTCTAGCAGTTTCCCTAAAAGCAATGCTTCCTTGGTGGGAATTTTGAATAAATACGATTAGAGTCTAAAGACAATTTGCTCAGTCAAGTACCTGCGTATTGCCAAGTAATTTTATTTCAGCATTATTCATTATTTCAAAAGAATAAAATGTTCTTTAAAAATGCAGCAACAAAACTTTATTAATATCAAGAACAAAGAAAAAGAATAGATGCCTGACCATCTCTTTCAGATTAAACCCTTTATATGGAATGGACATTAATGTCAAACCAGATTTTCACTTGCAGAGGCTTACATAAAAATTAAGTATATTTACATATGCACTAATTTAGCAAATTGAACCATGAAGAAATTTATTTCTAATAAGAAATTTACAGGGTTTTGGTAAAAAACTTCAGGAGAATCAATACAGGATATTATGCCTCTACCAGGACAATGACTCCCAGAATCTAAATCAGTTTTCTATCTTAATGAATAAGGGATGACTTTATTAGAGATAAATCCCGTTACCTTAAGCAGAAGTAATCTCACCATCTGCTCACATATACTTTGACATTCTTCTCTACTTAAGAGGAGTCACACAATAATTTTCTACTAAAAAAAACCCAAACAAAAAACAAACCCAAGACTTTCAACATTCTATTTATAATTTGTTCTAGAGCTAAACAAGCACAGAACATACTATTTGGTAATTCATTCTTAAGAAATACTTTCTAGTTATCACAAATCAGTGCACATAAATTCTCTAGAGCCCAAGCACTAAATACAGAAGCAATCATAACAAGTCAGACCATTTCCTGCATTCCTTACAAA
Organism: Pezoporus wallicus; assembly: GCF_028554395.1. Lineage (NCBI taxonomy): Eukaryota > Metazoa > Chordata > Aves > Psittaciformes > Psittacidae > Pezoporus > Pezoporus wallicus. The sequence goes on along the minus strand of NW_026640253.1, from coordinate 814,049 downwards.
GTAAAGCCCTGACATATAGTAGCCAGAGCTGCCTCAAAGCAAGTGTAATTTTCACAATAACTTCATGGTTATTTTGCCATTAATAAATAAACAAATAAATATTTGAGGGTATTTGAGGTGTTTGCATAACACTGAATAATAGTAACTTAGTAACTAAAAAATCCTGCCGGCATACCAGAGACAGTAGCAGTTTTGTAGGATACCAGGGAAAAACTTCGCAAAATAAGACAACAGTAATACACCATGGAAAGTACTAATTGTCTGGAAAGGAATTCATAGCAAGACATTTGCTACAGCAGGAAAACTCAGCAAGAAAAACGCAAAAACTCTGATGTTCAAAAACCCTCTCTGCCAAATGCATTCAGATTGTAGCAATCTGCGAAACAACTGAACAGATACTTCAAGAAGTCATGTAATGAGTAAGTCCATTTTTTTTTTAATATACTGTTAGGTTTAAATTGGAAGTTTTTCAAAAACATGCACATAAGTAGTCCTGAAAGACTAGTGGTTTAGGTATACAGTTCTATTATACTATCTTTCCACTAAAAACTCAGTAGGTTCTTTAATCCAGTCACTTCAGCAAAATTAGAAAGTGCTCCCTTACAGGTGAGATTAACAAAGTTAACCCACACATCAAATTATTTCATTTTGTGTCATACCTACAGAATATTCAAAGCCAAGTTCATTAGCTGAAGTACAGGTGCAATTCTTAATTGGGCACAATTAAGAACCAGCACTCATTTCTGTTTTGCTCAAATCATTCATCTAGTAAATACTTAAGCAGCTGTATCAAGAATAGGAACTGCATCTCAACTTCGATTTTGAAATTTCATTTACATCTAAAAAGTAAATTTTGATCATAAAACTTCTGAACTTGACAGCTAGGTAAGAACAGGCTGCTCCCAGTACTAGAACAGGAAGCATTCAGGAATGCTTCAAGGTCTTTCAATATAGGCAACAAATTCCATGAAAAATCCAGTCTCAGCTGTTTCAGTACGTCTGAAACCATTTATCAACTCTTAACTATTTTTTCATCCAGAACAGTGTGCAAAAGACTGTTATTAGATATGGCATACCTTGTAAGTGTAGAATCTTTAATTTTTTTGCTCAGTGTGCCAAGATAAAGGGTGGAAGCATCTGTCCTGATGTTCCAAATCTTTGTGTAGGCAGCTACAGTTACCTACAGATCATGTTTTCCATTGCCATCAAGTACTCTTCCCTCCTTGAATCAGGGTTTGCATCATTAGCCTCTGCAAGCCACTCCACCAGTAGGTGTGGATACAAAACTATTTGGTACAGTATGTTTGCAAGCTTCTTCAGCATATTTGTACTGTCACGCTCCTCCTTCCCAAATTTTGCATCCAATCATGATTTCATTTAAGTTTGCTGAAGAGACAGGAGTCTTAAAGATAAGGAAATTCTGTAAGTTTCATGAAAACAAGCAACCCAACGTTGCCAAGAACCCACAAGAAAGCAGTAGAATGAGGTTTTTATGTTACCAGACAACATGGATTTATTATCAGGATAATCCTTATAAATGCTTGAATCATGACAAGAAGTCCTTAAAGCCAATCAGCCAAATCAACAAGAAACTTGACAGCAGTTTCATCAGATGTAAAACTACTCACCAACTTTTGCATCTCTATTTCTCCCCATTTTGTTCTCAGCTCTCTAACAGCATATCCACAATTCTGTTCCTGCCCAGTATTTTCTGGATGAAGATACTAGAAAAAGCAATAATAAAGCTGATGGCATCCCAGGCTGTTTCACTCTGATGCACTTGGCCAAGATAGTTTTCTTTTCCATGCCTTACAGCCAAACCTATTTCCAGCATTGTTTGACAAAGGCTAAGAATTTTAGTTCTGTTGCAATGTTTCTACTTAAGGATAATGCTTTCATACTCTAGAATCATAGAATCAACTGGGTTGGAAAAGACCTTTACGACTCCTTCTGTTGCAAAAGTTTGCTTTTAAAAACTTTTACTAGTTCTCTTGCTTTTGAGCAACCTCTAAAGTTGTGTTTTTCTCCAGGAGTCACACTTTTTGCCCCCAATCCTCTTTTCAAAGGGTACTTCAAAACACCCACACAATACAAAACGTTCCACACAGAATCAACATTAGGTACTGGTTTAGGGTTTGAGTTTGGTTGGGGTTTTTTGTTGGTGGGGTATTTTTGTTGTTTTGTTTTGTTTTTTGTTTTGTTTTCTTTTTAAGTAATGCCATTGCCCCAAATATTTTGATTCCCCAGCTGAGTAATTTGCATAGTAATCCATGATTTGCAAAATAATTTTACTCTGGAATATCACTTTCACGGAAAAATTAAGACTGGAAGGGGCCTTGGGGGGGGGGGGGGGGGGGGGGGGGGGGGGGGGGGGGGGGGGGGGGGGGGGGGGGCTCTAGTTCCACTACCTGCTCAAAGCAGGGTCAGCTATGAGAAGGTGACATGGGTGCTCAGGGCTTTAAGCAGACAGCAACACTGCAGATGTTTCAGTCATTCACATAGCACAGGCCTGATCACAGTAGAGCATGACAGATTACCTGGAGCATCTATCTATACTACTACTTCCACTAATCCCAATAGTAGTACTAAGCAGAAGGTAGACAACATTTTAAACTACATATTCAGTTCAATTAAAAAAAAGAAAATATAGACAGCATCTAAAGCATGGAGAGAACAGGGAAAAGAGCAAAGAAACATTTGTGCCATCTACTTTAATTACGCAAATAGAGATGCCCAAGCACCTTCCATATAGTTTTATAGCATTCTACAAAATAAACAGAAAACCATGGTAAAACCCCAAGTTTTCTCAAGTTCCATGCCTGAAATAAGCCCTGCAAATATCCTCCTAACATCACAAAGCGTTCAAAATGCAACAGAATGCAGGAAGTTCATGATGCAATGTACAGTGCTATTAACACAGGGAGATGAAAACAACCCTCCCCCACAAAGATCCTGTTCTACTCCCTGTGCAACAGTGCACAGTATATACCTTCAACAAAACATAAATCAAAACCACTAGAGGCAAAGGGAGAGAAAACCATGTCACCACAGCTCTATCCCAGATTTAACTCTGTATCACTGTATTAGTATCAACCTACCAGTCTAACCAAATGCAATTCTGCTGCAGTAGCCAAATTATTTCTACCACTTGTTTCAGCATACAAGTTTCCCCTCAGATAGGAAACTTGCACAGTTTCAGTTAGAATCAGCAGATGCTTATTCACAAACCTAGTATTTAATAAACTATTATGCAGAATTGTTGATTGACAGGACAACTTACTACTTACATGTACCTTTTTCCTTTATATATCAGAAAATACTAAACGTTCATTGGACCTATTGAATCAGTGATTACTTTGTTGTTTTGGTTTTTTTTTTTTTTTTTTAAATACTGCACTGGTAGAGAACTGAACAGGATGGCTGACTCAGTCAGACCAAAGGTTCCATCACATTCTTAACTTGCCTCTGAGGGTGGCTTCAGAAACATAAATGGAAAAAAGCTAAACCAAGGCAAGCATGTAATGGCACTTCCTCAAAATACTCTTCTAGTCTCCACTAATTTGCCACTCAAGTACTTCCTGAATCCTGAGGTAACTTCTCTAATGTTAAAGACCATGATGGATTTTTTTTCCCTCCAGGAATTTGTCCAGCTGCATGCTGAACTCATGTAAACCTTGTAACTCACCACCCTCTGCTTTTCTGCTGTGACTACAATCTAAATAGACTACCTTATCAGCTACCAATGACCCATTCTCCATGTGTTCTCCTGTAACTACTAACATCAACTATAATATTGAAACCTGCACGCTACAAAATCCATATGGACCAAATTATTTCTCCTAGGTCAGCATGCAGTAACCAGCCTCTGAAGAGAAAGATCTGAACTAGTGGCATACTCTTCAACGCAAATACCATGAGGTCCTCGTAACACTACATGCTGCAAGTTTCCACTTATGGTTGGCTTTTTGTAAGCTATGTTTTGCTTATAACTGTAATGCCACCCCCGAAAATTGCATGTTACATGTAATACACCAACACACCTTTCTCTACTTCAGTTTCTTCAATGAAAGTACTCTGAAGTGACCACCATTTGTAACAAACAAAACTTACCCTAAGTAAATAACTTCATGATGCATTTCTAACGTATAGATCACAGTAATGTTTCTCATAACTTTTTTTTTATGTGATCTTTGAGGAAAAATATTCTAAATCTTATCTAGATGAAGTTTATCATTACTGGCATACTTTGAAATATTTCCTCCTTTGCTTACTTGTCCAGCCTGGAAACAACTCCTGCATTCTTCCGCAAGAACTGACATCACGGCAATCTTCTCATATATAAAGGGGCGGGATGAATGCTGTATTTGATGACGGATGTTACTGACCACTGATAAAAGCTGAACTCTGGTTCTGTTAAGTAATTACACATCCACATCTTCTACTTAAAATAGAAGAGTATGTTTACAGTTACACTTCCACAAAGCAAACAAGTTACATTGTGCCATACTCCCTCATTTTTAAGTTTGTTGTACTATTCTAAAAATAAGTAAGTAAACACCACAGTAATTTCTGCACCAGCTGCAGACACGAGAAGGCAGTACTTCAAAAATAAAAAAAAACAGAAGATCATTATTTGAACATCATTAAGGCTGACCTTAAAACACATACTGCATGTTATGAATTCTAGTTGTGACACTTATGCTAATAGTGTCCTACTTATCAATGTTTACTGCAATTTTTAAAGCTTCCATATGATTGCCTTAAGATTGTTCATGACTACATATACACAATGCACAATCCTGTTCTAATAAAATTCAGCCCTAGCATTCATTTCTCTGGAAAACCCCATACTGCTCTGGTTTTGGCAGCACATGAAAGCCTGAAACAACAGCAAAACAAAAACCAAAACATCATCTCAGCATTTTTATTTTACAAGCAATGTTTGAATTTAAGTTTCTTCACCTAGATCACAGATATAATAGCAGCACTGGATAAGAAACATCAGCAGTTTCAAGTTAACTGAGTTTGAGAAGAAACAAACAGAGGAACATAAATTCAGAAAAGATTTTTTTTTACTTGACATTTTTAGATGAATCACTTTCTACTTAAGGCATTCAATTTCCTTTGTTGCTATGTAGAGAATTACTCAAAAATGATAAAAATAACTAAGTCATCAATTTATATGCACTGATAATCTATACTGACAAACCTTCGAGTTCTTAATGATGACAATAATACTCCTGAATGAAAGAGGAACCTCAAATATGTAAATCAGGATTAGTACTGTACTGTACTTAAACAGGAAAAATCTATTTTATTAAATCAATCAAAATTTTAAGTCTTTCTTGAATCTATGTATTTTTTACCAACAAGCATCTTTATGTAAAAAATTGTTCAAATACAACACAACATTTAAGAAGGTGGGCCTAAATAATTTATTACTTGTTTGGTTTGTAGCTCTCCCCCCTCAACAAAAGGCCATTTAACTTCAAATATTTGTTACTTCTCCCTGTGCTTTCTCCCACTGCTGTTATCTTTTATGCAACTTCCTTTCACCGTCTATTTATTATTACTAATTTTGCTTCAACTTTTTGTGTTTGGGTTTTTTTGTTTTTTTTTGTTTTTTTTTTCAACTGAAAGCTAGTGGGCATTATAGTCACTCCTCCCCTCATCCCCCAAATGCGGTAAGCCAAATTTAAACAACTTCTCTTCCTCACAGATGCGTAAGTTTTTTCCAGGCCTGCTCTTAGTCTTGGGGGAATGAGGGACACAACTGCTTTGAAAGCTAACAAAACCAACTAACAAAATACTTTTGTCTGCCGGATTTCATTACCCCTGCCTTACTTCTGCTTCCCCTTTGATTCTTCATAAATCATCCATCATCACCACTCTTGTACACAGTTTGTATTCTAAGTAGGTATTGCACAACATGTTTTACAACCATCACACGTTTTCTTAAGCTTTCAGTTCCCTTCTCAAACAGATTTGCATTAAATAGGCAAAGCTGTAATTTTAAACTTCTGCATCTCTCCCCTATCCCAAATCAGTTTGTCTATGCTCTAGGACCACGTTTGTAATAACACAATGACAGGGAAAGGCGTCAGAGTTTTCCTGTTCTTTGAGTGCATCTTACTACCATACTCTCTTTCCCCAAGAACATTATAGCTGTTAGTGGGAGGTTACTTGTGCTAACAAAGATGCAGGTATATCTTTATTTTACTGCACTGACGCAGAATAGTAAACTCGATCACGTTAGGAACAGTAAGTCAGCTTCCTTGTACTACTAAAATCTGAAAAGCTCCCAGAGGAAGATGCAGAGCTGTTGAAGGATCAGCTTTGTCAACAGCCAGCTTCTCTGGAACCACTGTAACGCACTGACCCATAGTTACCTAAACCACTCAAAAAGCCAGCAAGAAATAGAAAAAAAAGGAAATGTAAACCTGGCGGGTCAATGCAGAGACAGCCAAGGTCCCTCCGCTGCAAGGCGCGCACTCAGGCTCCCGAAAACCTTCCCAAAGCGCCTCCTGCTCAGCACCAGGTAACAAGTACTGGCCAACCTCGGAGACTTCACCCTCGGGTACAGAAAGCATGTCTGATAGTCGGAGTGCTACGAACCGGAGCAGCTCCTCAGGACGTCCGGGACTCACCGCTCCAAATACAGCGGGCAGTCGATGAACTACCAGAAGCGGGCAGCGCCGCCGCCACCACCTCACCGGAGCCCGCAATGGGACGAAGCGGCGGGGATAGGCTGTGTGGATAGCGCTAACACCGGCCCCTGCCCACTCGCCGCCAAACGAGCCCCAGGCCCCGGCGCTCGCAGGTGCCGGCCCAGCAGCGTGGGGGACACCGGCTGGGCCCAGAGCCGCGCCGAGGCCGGGCCAGCCGCGGGCAGCACCCGGAGGCAGAGTCGCGTTGCGACGACCCCTGAGGGAGAAGAGCGAACCGAGGCGGGGGGGGGGGGGGGGGGGGGGCGGGCACCGGTAGAGAAGGACAGGACCGGGGAGGCGGGAGCAGAGCCCCATCCCGGCGACCAGCGGCGGAGGCTCCCCGCGCCTACCTCGCAGCGCCGCCGCCCCGCGGGAACGGGCATTTCCCTTCGTGCTTCCTGCCTGCCTCCCGCCACCGAGAGCGCGCCACCGTGCAGACCACCCCCGCCCGCCCCTCAACCACCTCCGCCGCCGTGTGCTCACTTCCGGCCCGTGGCGCGGCCGCGGGGCGGGACGCAGCCCCGAGGAGAGGGGCGGGGCGGGATGGGGCGCGGCGCCGGACCCTGCCCCGGGCGTCTGGCGGGAGCTGCTCCACCTGTGCCTGTTGTCGGTTTTCTGAAGCTAGTGGAGTATGTTGCACAGCTTGGTCTGCAACCCCGGTACATCCCCCCCGCACCCCCGCCGAGGAATCGGGCCAGGAACGGCCGCGCTGCCCTGCTGTAACAGTCGCTGCTGTGTCGGCCGGGCCCCGTTGGCCACGACGGCGCGGGCTGGGTGGCCCTGAGGTGACTCTCCGTCATTTCCTCCCCTTATCGCCCCATCTCCGTAAGAATGCTCGGCATGACTGGAAACTTGCACAACGCACCAAAAATGTCCGTCTGGGAGGCTGGGGCAGAGCTGCGGACACAATGAACTTCCCCGCCAGCGCCGGCCGCGGAGGAAGGGTGCTGCCCCTGCCTGCCAGAGCGGAAAGGCACTGGGGAAGAGGCCGAGAAGCGACGCCTGGGAAACGGGGGTGTCCCGGAGAACATGGGGTTCGGTTCCAGAAGGAAATACTTCAATCACTTGCCAGTTGACGACTCCAGTGGTTTGGAACAACGTGTTCCGCTGAACAGAATTTTGCTTAATTTAACTTCAAAACCGACTTCACCAGCCCCAGAAGATTCCTATTGTCAACTCCTGACATACCATCTTCAAAAAGACAATATTTTGGTTTAACCTTCACAATAGCTACAAAAAAAAAAATGCTTTGAGTATGCTCAGTATTGCTTGTGGGATTTTATACAAAGTTTAGACAATAGGCCCTTCATAAGATCAAATTAAAAGTTGTAATGGGCATTTAAAAGTAACAATACCATCTTGAATGTACATGCAAACGAGTTCCAGAGAGAATAAGTTAATATTCCATCCATTCATGGAATACTACTTAAAATAATCAAAGAATTCAGTTTATGTCTAGTGGTGTTTTATTCAGCATTTGTAGCATACCAGAGTTCACAGAATACAAAATGCTTAATGAAGCATAGAAAACACGTGAAAAAGTGCCAGTTTAGCAGCAATATAAATGAAATAATAAAAACAACTCATGAATACATTGCTGGCAGTAACATTTTCTGTGTGATTGTGTAGAACCCCCACCATTTTAGCATCTAAGAATTTTCTATGAGATAAATCTTGACCTAGCCCCATTCAGGTCAATGAAAGCCCTTGCAGGTGACTTCAGTGAGAGCAAAATGGAGACAGAAGGCTGACACAAAACCTGTTCCTGTGGAACTATCACAGGTGTGATTCTTTAACTATACAGATTTAAGAAGTTACCAGAGTTCTTACTACCCTTGTGATCCAAGACATCAAGATTTTTTTCAGGCTGTCAGTTATAAGAGGAGAAATCAATCCTTTCTAACGCCACTGCAGTATTGACAATAAGTCAATTCTGCTTCAGTTTTGAACACAGGATAGTGCATCAGTAGAAGACGTATATTTTGTTCTCAAGGTCCACATTTCTTTCCAGACTGTCCAAATGCACCCTCTTTTTGGATTGCCCTTCAGATTTTTTTTTTGTCCTGGCAGCCAAATCTGCTGGCTACCCCTTCTGTTGGGCTCCTGTAGTGATCCTGGCAGGACAGCACTGTATGTGGAGGAGTTAGCAACCCACGTAACAACTACATGTAGGCCTGTGCTGTGCTGCGCTGTACACACAGGCTTCCGATGGCCTTCAGACTCTTCTTGTACCCTGCATGTCTCTTGGCTGAAGGATAAACATTGCGTCCCATTGTAACAGGAGCCTGCAGGCTGCTCCCATCTGGTTCCACAGATTACACCACCTTCACATCCTGGCCTTTATCTAGAAGTGTAGCAAGAGGTTCCTATGTGAGCACTCTTTCTGTTTGGCAGTAGAAATGATGGACAGAATAGTCTTGTAAGAAAATCCTATAATGACTGACATGGGAAACCTGTTATACAGATGAGGTCTTCAGAGTGTGCTGTGTCTGCTCAATGACATACAGCTGAGGTTTCCTAGCATCTACAGGGGGACATTATCTATGCTATCCTCTCATATCTTCATAGTGCTGGCAGTTTAAATGATATCTTGCAGAGGTGGAGTGCCTTTCTTACTGGGTTCCTAATGAACCAGCACCTCCTTGTGCAAAATAATTCCTAGGTATTTGTGCCACTTCCTCTCTTGTACACAATTCACATTAAAGTGCTCTGGATTATGCCTCTGACTCCCTGGCCACAGGATTTAGTCCTGGGACAACCATTTGTCTATGTTTCATCCATCACTAACCAAAGGAGCATTAATCTGCTTAGCCTAAATAAAAGGCAGCTACAACATCCAACAATTTCAACAAGATCATGACTTTCTGACTCTGAAGGATCAATCTCCATTATGTTACATAATATATGACAGCATGACCAGTTCAAATATGAATCATAAAATTTGAGATAGGAAAGATGATTTGGTTCATTCGACATACTGCTGCAGAACTTCAGACTATTTTCAAGCCTGCCTACCAGTACCACAATAATGATAAGAACCTTCTGTGCCTTCCCTTAGGAATTATTTCCTTATTGTCAGAAAATATTCCTGCTATTCTGCATTTATTTTAATGATTTAAGCCTATCTTTTTAAGCAGTATGTCAGTTTTGCAAAATATTCTAAAGGTACTTCACGTTACAAGCTACCTACCACTTTGCTTTTATCACACTGAATATTGTATTCCTTCCTTTGCTTTCACCCCAGTGCTGAAAAGCAGCTGCAACATCAGTGCTTTTGCCTCTGCTTTCATTGTTTTTCAGGTACATTCACATGACATGTATACCAATTGTCACACTCCAGAAGCAGTACCAACCAGTTTTAGAAACAGCACTTATATATCAGATGCCATGTAGCATTCTCCATTTTGCCAGCTGGGCAGGCAAAATAGTTCTGCTTCCAGAGGGAGAACTGCTTGACATTAAAAGTCCAGCTTCTAGGTAAAATGAAACTATCCCTTGGATAGCTGACTCAATGAAGGGAACAATGATATAGCCTGCAGACTTGCTTGTGAATGGATAATTATGAGTTACACATTCCCACATGAAAACATGACATCAGTTTTAAAGTATTTCTTACACAGGAAGTTACTAATATGCCCATGTAAATACAAAGCACAAGGTGTGTGTCTCAGCAGTCTCACTGCCTTGCTACTACATAGGTTGTCTGTGATACACTGACCAAATGCTTTCAGGAGACATCTGGTAAAGTTCTATCTTGTTAAAAAAAAAAAAAAAAAGTGTGTTGCAGATAGACAAGCAGTAAAAATCCATGCAATCTTATTAAGGAACATTTTTGTTAAAATTCAAACAGCATACTATAGGAAAAATAAACATCAGAGAACCTGGTCAAATATTTGAAGAAAGAAAGTGCTGTGCTCCCTATCCCAATACTCAAACTTCACAAAAGACTTCCCACACAACATCTGCAAAAATCAAATCAACTTGTGTAACTAGCTATACTAACACTGGTATTAACTGGGAATATGACAAACTGCAGCTGGCAGATGCGTTTTAAAACAATACTTAGGATACAAGGAAGCATGATGTATATACATAGATGAAAAGGATGGCTACATGTAACAAAGCATAACAAATGTGTTTTGGTGAAGATAATGCGGGAAGTAAAACAACCCAAACAAGCCTACAAAAAAAAAAAAAAAAGGAAAAAAGAAAAAGATCACTTTAAATCCAAAATTTTCTTCTCAGCCTAAAATACATTATGTAAGCCATCCAAATTTAACAGATGTATACCTTAATTTAATTTAACTATTGGAATTGCTACTTGCCTTTAACTAATTGGAAGGAATAAACTTGATGCCTATTGTTAGAGTATCCTTTTTGTGAATGGGAAATTGTTAGTTTAAGCACAGGGATTATTAAGACAACTGTTTCCTCTGACAATAGGAAGATGGAGCACATCATACCAAGGACAAAACCCTCTTTGCAGCTACCATGATGTGTACCAGAACATAGTACTTACTCTGCAGCACATCTGTTCCATGGAAATTCCCGAACATTTGTTCATCAGGGTGGGGACTGCAACATAAGGTTCACCCCCATCCTGCTGATACACTGTCCCTGGCACAGACCACATGCGGGTGTCTAGCTGCCTTGTGGAGTCATCTGTGGGAACAGCATGGCAGGGACTAACAGCTCAGTGGAGTGGGCAACGCTGCATTTTGGCCAGGTGTGAGCATCTCGGAGCAGCTCACCTCAGCACCACCGCCCCAGCGCAATCCAGAGAAACCCCATGCAGTTGTTGTAACTGCTGTGGCTATTCTTGTGTGTGTGGTCTTCAAAAGCCTTATGGCCTGTGACTTACATTTACGGAGCAGCTTAGAAACTCATATTTGAAAGAAAAAGCCTTAATTTTAATTATAAAGTACACTAAATCAGACTATGCAGGAAGGGAAAATTATGCATCTAAATTTACAACTTCAATATTAGGCTCCTCTTCAGGATAGCTACAAGATTCAGTGATGCTTGAATTAAAGGCCAAACAGTTTAAACTTATCTTATGTATATATAAAGAAATCATGTTAAATATACTGAGAAACCATTAGCTTAAGCAGAATAAATACTATGAAAATCTACCAATCCTTGGTTTATCAAGACAGGTAGTTCTAATGTCTTTAAGGTTACTCCTATTATTTAAAGGCATCAAGTTTTAAGAGCTAATTCTGGAAATTTGGTAATTTGTATCAAAATTTCAGCTATAGTTTTTTATTCCTTATAAACTTTTTTTTTTCTCTGAAAACCAGCAGAGGGAGACAGTTTCTTTTTTACTCCTAAAGAAAGCAAAAAAAATTGTGTTACTTCCTCAAAAATATACCTTCAGAATCCAATATAATTTCCTAGATCAGTCCCTCAATGCTTTTTCTTGGTAAGTTTGAACTTTATTATTACTCTTCTTGTTCTGAGTGTTTATTCAAGTTTAAATGGCTCTTGCTTACATCTGCAGATGTTTATTAAACAGTAGGTTGCTATTAATATTTCCTTGTGGATTTCTTTCAGGATGAAAGAGGATATCGGTGTTAGTAACATGTGAAAGGGAAAATAGGCCACGGCTATGTTTTTTGTTTCACTGTTATGAAACAGCTTGCATGTGTTTTCAGCATTTGTAAGGTCTACAAAGGGCTCTCAAAACTGATAGTCATTTCAGCTGACTATATGTATGAGTTACCTATTTAAGGCTCAAACATAAGAAGAAAATTCTGCTCTACAATCAGAAAATGCTGCTGACAGTTTCAAGTACAAGCAAAATCTTTTCTTGAGTCAATTTTTTAGAACCCAGAATGTGTTTCAGTACATGGGAACTCAGGCATTAAAAGCCAAAATACTACAACAGGTCTTGGCACAGAAACTTAGGTATGTCCCAAACAATCTAGGCAACATTCTCTACAAACTTGCATGACAGGGCATACATTTGAAATTCATAACTGATTTTTCATATATAGCCCCATTTTTTCCAAATCAACTATGCCCAGAAGAGCTATTAGAACACGGAACTCAAAACCAGAAAAATTTGTCATTACTTGTTTTGCTGTAAATACTTTGTGATAACTTTTAAATTATTTTTTCATGTAACTTCCTTTCACAGATGGTTTATATGATCAGGGAAGAAATTATAAGAAGTGATTTTTTTTATAGGATATGTGCCCTGTGATATGCACAATTTCTATCATTTGAACACCTTAAATAAAATGAAGCTTCTGAACGTTCCTAAAATGAAGTGGAAGAGTTTCTTAGAAAACACATGCAGAAACTGCATCAATGCTGCAATATACTCAGGAGGTACTGTGGGATAGTTGTCAGTTCATGGTTTGCTTTGGTAAGGGCTATTAATGGAAGAATGATGCCAGAAAATCCTGAGGGAGAAACTGTGGGCAACAGGATGCGTACCTGGAAATGGCAGTCATTCCTTGGGTAAAGATAATGAGGTAATTGGGAAGACTTCTGGTATTTAAAATCCCAATCATAGCAAGTCATGCTTAATCAGACATCCAAAGGCAGAGAATGACAAAACTTTTCACATGGAATTGGAATAGTCAGCTCTAAGCAGAAAGAATCCAACAGCATTAATACATGTCACTTAACTTGACACAGAGCTTGTGTGAGTGGGAGGATAAAAAAAGTAGCGTGTGTTCATGTATGTACTGCTCAGGAAGAAAATCCAAGGAGGAGGACAGCTAATCTGCACACCGCACAGTTCTGGCCCCATTATGAACCCTGTTTTTGTAGGTCCTCCTCATCCATCAGAATAATTCTACCAAATGTATCAGGAACTCTGTTAGGACAAAGCTTATGTGCCCAAGTGTGGGATGCAGAGCATGCTGGGAACGTGACTTCTTATCTTCTAAGGTGTCAGAAATCACCTGTCAGCAAACCTTCTTGGTATCCACAGTCATTCTTCTGCAATGAAGCAGTGACACATCAGGCCACATAGAAATACAACACTCATCCTACTGAAGGGCAGAGCTCAGGCAGTATTGAAGCATTTGCAGACACAGGATTAAAAAATTACTTATTTTCCAAATATAAATGTTTATATAGTAATGGTCCTTTGCTTGTAAAATACAATCAAGAGTAGCTGAAGGATATGGAAAAGGATACTGATAAAAGAATGGCACTTCAGTATAGCGTCATTGGCTAATGACCATGACACCATACTTGATTTGCCACATTGCAGCAAGTATTTAAGTTTATGCATGCATGTAGTGAAAGTATAGAGTGGTCTAGTGACTCTTTGAAACTTCCTAATGGGAAAAAAAATAGCTATCTCATTTTTAGTAAATCCCAAGCCTTTAAAAAAAATTAAAAAAAAAAAACAAAAACCTGCAAATATGTCACCTGCAAATATTACTTCCATTAGAGTAATGCACAGTCTTTTGGAAGAGCAGAAATTCATCATCCAAGTCAAGAATTCACAGTAGCATTAAGCATGACCATGGTTTTGTATTTAAATCAATGGAAATTTTCCTCTGGTTTCACTGAACACATAGCCTAAAAAGAACAAAATTGTCTTTGATTCATCCCACTAAAACCAATGGACAAATCCACCTGCAATGTTTTGGCATCCCTTGAAGGTACCAGGCTGAATCCTTGACCTGTGAGAGACTATGTATTAAAATACCAAATTAATGAAAAGCTAGGTCCTCTAACTATTTTTTCATACTGTTAGTAAGGTCATCCTGTCCTTCTTCATCTCATATTATTACAAACAAGTTCAACTCTAACCTAGCTTTTAGATTATGACCTAAAATGCTCATCTCCTATCACATACTAAAAATCTTTGAAATCTGGAAAATCCACAAGGTTTAGGTCACAAAAGCCAGAATTATTCTAAACCCAAGTGGTCTTTATGAGATCTAAACCTGAATACAGATTAACAGTCTTACAAAACTACCCTACCATGCAGTAAATTATGAAATAACTTGATTGTAGTCTATTACTGTCCCTTAGTGTTACAAAAGTCAGAGTATTTTCATGCAAGACGTCAATTCTTGCCCAAACTTTGAGTCCTATGAGGGCCTCTATGCAGTCATTACTGTGAAGTTCTGCCTTCACCAGATGGTAAAGCCTTAAGGTGATGTTTGAATATCTAAAAAATAGTTTTGTGCAGTCACTTCAGATGGCAAAATTGCTTAAAACCTCAAAAAGTAGTAATAATTTAAAAATAACATGGAAAGTAGTATTTGTTTCCATCTCTGCAAGTACAGCAATTCCACTCAACATAGAGACTGTGATTTGTTGGGTAGGCTGGGGAATGAAAACTCTTCAGGAGGATTTGCCAGGGCTCCACATGTCCCTCTGTACAAGAAGTTTTTAGGAAAAGCTCAGAAGTGCCAGAAAAGGACAAACAAAAAGGATGAAAAGGCCTTCCATTCCCATGGCAAGGAGGCAAATGAGCCTGCACCACTTCTCAGATGGAATTATGTATCAGCAGCCTGAGGCTCACAGAAAGAGTTTGATAATGTTTCTACAACAGACACTGCTTGTTTAGGCAAAACAGTTTGATTTGGCTTCAGTTCATCAGCCTGAAAAATGGTCGTTATCCAACCGTGGTTTTGTGAAACAAGGAACAATTGCAGAGTGCTTTTAGATAGGCTGATTAAAGCTTTTACATCATGCATTACATTTTTATTGGTGAAGGGTATAGAAGATGGAAGGATATGGGAGTGAGGCCAGAAGACACGACAACATAATCAAATAAAATAAAATCCATAAGAATTGTTGTTGTCTTGATCTCTTTTATAGGCCAGTCTGTCTCTCAGACATTTCCATCTCCACTGTAAACACAATTACAGCAAGTACTGTAAAAAAGGCAGTATAAACTCCCTTTAATCCAATGTCAACACTAGAAAGGTAAGCAGAATGTAGCTAACCAGCTCTAGGAAGCTCTTAGGTGTTGGTTTAAAGAGCAGTGTCTCCACTTCTAAATTGTATCAACAGATTTGCAATCAAAGCTGTTCGTTTTTATTTTCAGTGTGGCAGTTGCTCCACAACATGGAATAACTTCTTTGCTTCACAACCTATGAAACCCTTGGCTTAATATTTACCGATTTCACAGAATAAGTATGAACACTAACCACCATATTTCATGTTAAAACTGCCTGTAAGCAGAAACAGTGTCTAAGTAATTATAGTGTGATGGCCATTTATTCGTACAATTGACTTGATGTTGCTCTTCCAAAATAATTTTAAAGGTATTACTTTTATGTTCATATCACTATTTCCTTCCTGATTCTGCAAAAACATATTCTTAAAAGTGAGTGTTAGTTGCAGGAGTATGTAGCAATCTTTATTTTCTTTCTCCACAAGGTTTTCTGTACCCTTTGCTTCAAACTGCCCTTCCACCACTTCCCTCCCTGTGACATAAGTCATTCAGGTCAATCACATAACTTCTCATCCAAATTGGACACATTAGGTAAAATTACCAGTTAGATACCAAAGCAAAGGTCTGTATAGAGACCATCTTTTGAAATAAAGCTCAAGCTATGTAACCAAATGTCATACTGATCTGTGAGGTTGCCTACTCCAGGATATGTAATTTCTTTTGAAAGAGCTTGCATTATAATTTATTTCTGTTCCTCTGGAGTAGGTAGAAGCTTGTATTTCCATTTTCTAGACACACAGCTCAGCAGAAGCAAGAAAATGACATACAGTACTCTTTCAAATATTCTCAGCCTTATTTTTATGAATACTTTTGGAGGTGAGAAAAAAATATTTGCAGCATTAAACAGATGAACTGACAAAATAAAAATCAAAGGTTGATAATACACAAAGAGTACAGAAACAGAGTGAAACAACTTATTTATTACTTATTACTTTTATGTTCAACTAAGATTTATGTAGGTCAATACAAAACATGCAAATTATCCCCAGCACATCTTTTGTAGACATCTCTTTTTAAAATTTCATAAAAGAAAGGAAAAGTTGGGAAGACTTTCCTTTCTGTAATAAAGTTGTCCCTTGCCACAGATTATTTACACATCTTGCTCATACTATTACTACTGAAGAGAAAATGTTTCATCTCTGAGATAGACAAAATGTTTCCTGATGGCCAGGGTCCAAACAAACATAGGATGGAGCAGAACTTGCAACCATGTCCTCCCATTCTTCTAACATTCAAATTGCCTCATCAAGTTTTTCAGGAACAAGATAATATTGGGGTCCAACAAGGACACCAACACCACTTTTGCTAAATACTGTTCCCTTTTCAATGCGAGGAAACAAGCACACATCCAGTCCAACGAGCACATAGATACATTTTTTTGTGTTTTATTTTCAACTTCCAAAACCATAAATGTTGTCAGAATTATTCTACACTTGTCCACAACCACACATATTTCATTTCATCTTAACCCGATGAAACAGTGGACAAAAGGGTGCCTCATGCTGTGGAGAGTCTAGAAAGGCTGGGGAAATGGCTTCCAGAACAGAAATGCTCTTGCCGCCCTTTCACTGAAAAATTCAGTTGTCAACACATTCGCCATGGAAGAGTGGTAGGAAAAAATGAATAAACTTCAGACAGGTGGGGTAATGGGGAGTGAGCCACCTCTCCTCAAATATCTCTGCGGAGCACAAAAATGAAAGCCCATAAATTCTGGTTTAAATCCTCCACTTTTGTACCTCCTCAAAAATATTCTATACACACGTTCACCTGCATGGGTACTCATGCTTGTGCATGCGCACGCTCCCTTGTACACTCACCAGTATGTATGTACACTGATGCATCTCTATATTCACTCACATGCCTCCCACATACCGATTTACGCATATGCACTGACTCCTGCTGTGTCTCATGCCCATGCTCACATGTACTCACATTCGCCTGGTCATACAGCTTGCACTCACATGTGCTTCCGCCCCATCCTTGGATATTTTTCTTGCTAGAACAACTACTCATTAATTCTTTGGCCATACATTTTGTATTTTCAACACCACTTCTGCTAATGGCACTGATTATTATTTTGCCTACAAATAAATTTTCACCAGGAATTAAGCACCATAATTTAAAAACTTAAAAGAAGACCTTTGGGTCATACAGTTCATGACAACACAAGGTAATAGCACTTTTCATCCACAGAGCCTAAAAAGCAGAACTGTATTTTTCACAACATGCACAGGAAAGTGAAAAGCATGCTCTGAATTTTAATCTCTTAAAGATACATCAGATCCTACCTCATCATTCTCCACAAGGCAGTTAAAAAGCTTATAATTTAACTCTGATTTGCAATACAATCCAAAAAGAGGGACATAAATTCACAGAGCAGAAGACAGTTTAGAAACTGCAGCATGCAATACCAAGGAAAGACAGGTAACAATGTTCAGCAATCAAAACCCCGTTTTGATTGCTTTTTCCTTGGTATGAGAAAAATGACCACTTCTATTTACCTTCAGCATGCCAGTTATTATATTACAGGAGTAGACCTGCATATCATATTTACAATACAGGTGTACAAAGGATTTATGAAGTAATATGCTATTTTATGCTATCATTTTCATAGGAATACCATTATTCCTAATACTTGCTATACTTGCCATTTGGCCACCACTGAGCATTGCATATTTTCAAAGAACTTTCTTATTAGACATCTACAATCTGAGCAGTAAGAGAGCTAGTCCAGAGCTTGTCATTTTGGATGAAAAAAAAAACCCAAGCAAACAACACTGCAAAACCAACCAAACAAAAAAACAACCAAGACCACCTTTTCTTCAAGGCAAATCAGGTTACATTACTAATACATCATTTGCTGCTTTATCACCCAACTACTGAATATCATGAGATACTCTGCAGACCTAAAGTAAAAGGTCAACTTTTGATTTTATTACTCGAAGTAATTCCCTGTCATCAGCAAACATAATTTTGTACCCCCTTTGGGATCATTTATGTTAACACCAAAGCACAGAGGACTGATACACATTCTTCGAAAACATCATTGCTGACTTACCCCGTTAGTCCAAGATTTATACAAAAATAATAATAAACCAACCAAAAAACCTAACCCCCCATGTTGTCTCCTCCTTTTTTCCACCACAGTAATTGAGTGATAATCACACATATAATTATGACAGAATATAATTTTAAAAGAAAGGATTGTTTTAGAACTACTACCACAGTCTTTTAAATATCTGGTAGTTGCTTAGCCTTTGCCTAATGTTCAGATGCTACTCATCTGCTTTTTGATGACAGTGGCATTATATAAACTGCAGATGACTGAAAAAATCTAATAAAATATTGATTTACCTGAGAAATCAAATAAAAACTGCATCAGGAATAAAGTGCTACATCTTCCTTTAATGAGACATTTATGGTACTTCTTGTTCCACGTGAGATTTGTGTAATATACATACACTGTACAGCCCTTATCACAAGCTTTTTTTTCTTTAAATATTTCCATTAGTCAAGTGAGAAGCTAAAAAAGTGCTGCAAGTGATACACTTTTCACTGCAACCACAGTACCCTACCTTTTACTTCCTGTTTTTCTTGCTGTTTGTTATTATTATATTTCCAAGGCACTCTCTCTTCAGTTGACAGCACCAAAATAGCTTGTAACAACTTACATGTCTTACCTCCTTCTTCAGCAAAACAGTGTTCCTCTTCTGTCTTCTCGCTTCGCAACTTTTCCATGTTGCTTCAAGTCTTATCCTCATGACCTGTACCAGTACTCATATTTTTCTACACCTTCAAAACAGTGAAACTGTTTTTTTGTTTTGTTTTGTTTTGTCTTTCTTCAATTTACTGTTCTTTCCTTCTGAATATATTATGGGTCTTGCCTCAGTTCTAACACATCTCTTTATTATCTCTGATTCTAAAGCACCCTCCAGTTTTACCAGGCTTTGATAAATGCATGTAAATGTCCTCTACAGAACAAAAACTGTCTACTTTTTTTAATCAGTGTAGAACTGCAATTTTCAAGGAAGCCTCCCATCTCTGATCCCTAACCTAGAGTCCAAAGTCAATGGCTGTCTCATTTATAAAAATATGTATTACAAAATCTTACAGAAATGTAAATGAATACTCAAAAGGAAGTTGGCACAGACCTAAACATATGATTAAATATTTTGCTACACCAAGGCATAAATATTTGTTTCCAAATAAAGTATCTGGCTGATAAATTTCTGTTTGAGAGTTGCTGGGTTTAAAAGCTGAAGCTAATTAAGCATGTTTACCTTTATAAAATACATCCAGTTGAAACAGATCCCTCTTTCATCAGACTAAGATTTATTATTTTTGTTCTAGGGTGGCCACCTTATTAAAATTCAGTAAATAAAATTATATATTATGGAGACATTTATTTCCAGCCTTTTCTAAGTTCAGTTTATTTTTCCTTTCACTTACAATACACAGAAAGAGAAGAAAAATTTCTTATTTGAAAATTAGAAAATCAGCCTGAAAATTAATACATCACTCTGAAATCTGCAGCAGAAAGCCAGCTAGGTGCATGTCCAAGAAAGGACATGCACAAGATGAGAGATAATATAGGACACCTTTAGACTTACAAACTTTCATAGACAAAGAGCTCTGGTGTTCTGTGTTTGAGCTGTTCAGCACCTCACAGAAAAGGGACCTGGAGTTTCTACTACTGCAATATAAATAGTTGCAGTTACACTGATAACTCACCTTTATTACAGAATTTACATTTTAGTCAGTACTAGAAGACAATAGATTTTTTTCCCTACCTCTCCAAATTACCTAGTGTAATGGAATTCTCCATAACTGCAACAAATGGGTTCTTGTGGTATATCATTGAATAGATAACAAACACGAAAACAGGAATAAAAAATCTCTGATAACTAACCAGAACAATCATCCGTATTTCTTTATGTCTTCCAATTAATCACATGACCTGACGAGAAGTGGATCCACCAAGGGACCAAACTGCAGACACTCCCAGTCACACATCCCACCCCGTGGCTGTGGTCATGCAGCCAGATGTGCCCCAGATCATGGGAGGGGCACTGGCACAGATGCTGAAAGCTGGGGATCCAACCTACCCAGAGGTTCTCTGCCCTTCAGTTAAAGCAGGTTCCAGTCTGAAATGAAATAGAATCATAGTATTTGGAGAGAGAAAACTAAGTAGCATAACTAACTAGGCGATGGTACTTACCAGCTTGTGACTGAGAGAGGGTGGAAACAACCTTTAAATAACCACAAAAATCATCAAAATCTTCTCCACTACAAGCGGCAGGCCTTACAACAGCATGGAACCTGCAAGAAGAAGAAGAAAAAACTACCATCTTTCAGCTGTTGACTGTTTCTAAAACTATAAAATCTTGCTGCTTGTTTTTTCTACTAAGGGGTGAGGGGTCTCAAGTTTAGCATAGAATAGCTGCCACACTGTAAAAGCATTCATGGTTTGATTCACAGCAACTTATTAATGAATTCATACTTTTGGCTTATGAAACAATAGGTTAGAAATATTCCATCCTCTCAGCCTTGAAGTGACTGCAATTTTCAGCTCTGAACCGCAACATTTGGATTAGTTCTATACAAAGTCTTTCGTTCTAAATTTTTTGTTCTAATTTCCTAGAAAGGCTTGTAATAGCCAGAAGTAATATACAATGTTACTGCAATTCTACATGAAATATGTACCTTGCCTCATAAAATTTATCTTACAAGGAATAAATCAGACTGTCTATGTATGAGTTAACAATAAGATATGTAAACTTGGAGGCAAATGTTCTTCACTGCATAAAAGACAGACTACACAATTTAAAAAACTGCTGAAATTTCAGCATAATTCCTCTACTCCCATTTTAGTCAGGATACTTGTACCAGGGCTTAAGTGTAAGGAAGTAATTTCACTGTAATTTGGTTGAGAGAAAACCTAACCTTGTTACAACAGGCGACAACACCCATGAAATACGTAACACTGGTACAGAATAGTCTTCTGAAAGCCAGGATATGGCCATAGCTGATAAGAACATGGAACCAATAACTACATTTGGAGACAGGGTTTCCGACTGCTCAGATATTAAAAAAAAAAAAAAGTATTAATCTGTGAGGACATGAGCTGTACTTGTTCAAACTGGGGAAAGATTCAAGGCAGAGGTCTGCCAGAGAAAGAAAACTTATGGGCCATACACTAAGCTAAGTATAAACTCACATAACTCCTCTGAAACCTCCTCCTCAAGCAGACATAAGCCACAGCAGAGTCTCACCAGTGCATTAATGGCATTCTTGTCTGCCACTTTCATATGAAGTCAACAGCACTCCCATACCAGCTAAATTAGGCAGTTACCCTAATGACACTCAACTTTACAATCACTATTGTATTTTCATTTCAGGTCTGTGGTTATGTCTGTTAACTCATTGCTGCTGGAAACACAGCAAATGACTAGCAGCCTCAGCTCTGTGGCCAGCAGGTACTTGTACACGTCATAGGAAACCAAGCATTGCACTAGTTAAGCATGAGTTTTTCAATAGCAGCATTGCCATGACCATAGAAACACTGCAAATAAATTCTGTGGTCATTTCTAGGTGTTTTTTTTCCTAAGTCAAACAACACAAGTTATAATATGGCTTCTGTCACTACTGCCACTTCTGATGAACAGAGCTGGGATGGTGAGGGGAAGTACTTCAGCACCAGCCTTGAAGTTACCAGCTTACTCTGTGGTTAAAAGACAAGCTAATGCTAATAAGTTGGCCTTTCTACCCACTTTTACTCTACGAAAATGTTTGCTGCTGACAATGGCAAAAGTAGCATCTGTCACTGTGTTTCCTAGAGCAGAGAGACAGAAAAGAGATACTCAGGAGCCAGGTTTTAGGACTACTTCTTCAGACATTTGACTACCTAACTCTTGGTTCTACTGATGGGAATTTTAATACCAGTAACCTTCCACAAAATAAAAATAACAGCAAAAACTATCAAGGGCACTCTGATATATAGGAGTCCTCGTGAAATCCCACCCATTTTTACTACCATACTGGAATAATGTGACAAAACAGTAGCCAAAGACAGGTCTTCCTTCTGCTCTGCCATGCTATGTCCCAGCATTAAGAAACAGACTCCGATTTCTCAATTTCAGATTAAGGTAAATGCTTCTGTTGCAATGCTGAAATCCTTAGCAGTTTTCAAACCTTGCAACTTCCTGCATGTTGAAGCTGGAGTAACGTTTTTACCTCTGTATTTCCTAGATCAGCTGCTGAAGAACTTGACATTGTGCCAGATGGGGGAAAACAACATTGGATATCCCACACTACCATCAGTATCAAGGGCACCACTCCACGCAGCTCTTTTTCTCTTGAGGCCAATGCTTATTTAAATCCATCTCTCCCCTGTACTCTCCTTCTTCACTGTTGCTGGTAAAGGCAGGGGAAAAAAAAACCCAAACTGCCTACCTTTCAAATACCCAGCAGCAAATTTATCTATCCTGCAGCCTTGCAAGCACCTGGCCAAATACAGAACACAGAACAGTATTGCAGAGCAGCATGAGGTAGGCTATAACCCTGAAGTAAGCTGCAAAAGGTGAGGATGGGCATGACCCCAGAAGGCCAACTAAGTCAGTTATGGCCAAACACCACCCAGAGCACTAGAGGTTTTCTTTCCTGCCTTGTCAGGTAACCACCTCCTGACAACGTGTAGGTGAGGACGCTGGGTCCCTGCCACACAGGCAGAGCTCCATCTCCCTGCCTACAGCGAGTCATGCTTGTGCAGCCTCTGACATGTCAAAACATCTGGTCCCAGCTGGCTCTCCTAGTGTAATAATGGCCTACTCTGATAAAATGCAGAGCTGCAAGCTTACAGATTCTTTTTGAATGTATTTGTGGCATGTTTTAAACTGAATTTTATGTATCATTCTATGTTGGTTTCAACTGTTGCCTAAGTTTTTTTCTGTAAGTTGTTTGTGATTACTGACATGCAAATTCCAGTGCTTCCAGCTCCCCAAAATGATAGTCTACAAACTAGTAAAGAATACTGACCACAAAACTCTGTTTTTTAAGTCAAAGATAGTGTACAAAAATTATTTTATAGCATTGAAAAGTATCTCAAGAGAGGGAAAGCTCCAAGAAGCATCAGCCCTATTACTTTAATAGCTTTCTATTACCACAGATTTCATTAGGCAGTTTACATTCCCGTTTTTCTTTCACATACATAACCCAGAAGCTACAATTTCAACTACCACTTTGGACTCCAATTTTCATTATAATTAAGCATTCAAAACTTTACAACAGTTTTGAGTATCTTGTCTAGACTGTGCAAATCCCTCAATAATTCTTTTCCTCTCATTTGTATAAACGATTGCAACAGTTCCTTAAGGTTAACTTGTAGCTACTTATCTTGTAAATCAGAGTAACAGAAATATAATGCACATGATAAAAAAGTTTTTCATGAATTTATGTGTCAATATATTTTTGTTTAAATACCAGTACAACAGGCTCACAGTATTGAAACATGTTAACAGGTTTTACAACTGAAACCTATGTTTACTCCCGAAATAGTTATTTTTATAGGAACTGTAGTGTATTTGCTATTACAGCTAGTGTTTAGCTACCCAATAAACTGCTGAATAATCACTGAGCACTTTCAATGCTGAACAGAAGTCCAGAACACACATAAGATCTTAGTCCAAAACCACCGGTATTGCACTTTGAAACAAAGTGGCACTGGAAATCCACAAATCAAACCCAAAGCTGACACCAAACATAAACAAATGCACAGGTTGGAAACAGTTTCCTAAATTGTTTAGCCTGCATAAAGGTCAAGATATCTCTCTCCTCCTATCCCCCCCCCCCCCTTCTTTATTTTTCTCTCCTCTAAGGGGAAAGGGAAACCAAATCTGAACTCAGTAAGGCTCAAATGCATAGAAAAGAAGGACCAGTCCTGGAAAAGGATGCCTGAAAGAAGGAGGAGATGTCTGTGTGTGTGAGGCGGAGGCTGTTTGTAGACAGCACTGCGCCCCAGCCTCGGCCCTCCGCAGCAACCACAGGCCGCGGCTCCCCTCAGGACCAACGGCCAGTAATCGGAACGCGCGTTACAGAGCGGCCTGGCGCAACACGGAGGCAAGGCTAGGGAAGACTAAATAGCGCATGCCGGGGCGCGCCCGGAGCCAGAGCGGGGCCCCGGAGCGGCCCAGGTGCGCGCCCGCGTCCTCACCTCCCCCGTGACGCCAGAGGCGCGCGGCCGAAGGGCGGGACCTGTCTCTATGGCAACGGGAACAAGGGCCGCCGGAGCTCCGTCGGGCTGTCGCGCCGTATGGTATCGCGCCATAGCGTACCGTATCGTGCCGTGCCGTGCCGTGCCGTGCTGTATCGTATCGTATCGTATCGTATCGTATCGTATCGTATCGTATCGTATCGTATCGTATCGTATCGTATCGTGCCGTATCGTGCCGTGCCGCCGAGCCCCTCAGATCCCCAGGGGCACGCCCCGGGAACGCCTCTTTTCATCCCCGCGCACAGGAGACGCCTCGCCCTTAAGAAACAGCGGCTCCTCCCCCCCTACCCCCCGTCCCCCGCAGGGGATCTTAAGGTAGATTCATCCGTCCTGAGGCGGTGGTGTCCGTAGCCGTTGGCGGAAGTACCCCTAGTCGTTGGCGGAGGTGGGTGGTGAGGAGCTCCCCGCCGGCGCGGAGTGGGGCGGAGGCCTCGCGGCGGGGCAGGTCCTATCGGGGTAGCAGTTGACCGCCGCGACGTGCTGGGGCTGTGGGACGCGCTGTGCCTCGCGGGGTTTAACCATCCTCCCTCCTGTCAGGTTTGAAAATACGGAATAACGGTAACTCGGTGAGGTGGGGGAGTAGGCGAGAGCAGCCCAGCGGGCCGAGGGGCTCCCTCGGGTGTGTGGGGTGGAGGTGGCGGGAGAGGGGCGTCTGGAATTGGGCCGGGAGCGTCCTGGCCCCGCCAGAAAGCTCTCCAGGTTTCTTTCTCTCTTTCCCTCCCTCTGGCCCTTACGCTCGGGTACCGCGAGCCAGATCAATGGCTTTTTAGGAAGTAACACTTCAGCAGCCCCGCTGATGGGCGCGCAAGCGGTTAGCTTTGGAGCACCTAAGGCAGAAATTAATGCGTACCTGGCAGCTGCAGCAGAATCTTGATTGGCTAATAATTTTACATCCGCAAGAAAAAGTTCGGCTGCTTTGTCCAGGAGAGTAGACTGGTTTCACTAGAAACGGTGTATAGCTTTTCTGCATTATGCTTGCTATAGTACCGCTGGAGGAGCTAGGTAAAATAATGTCAGGATAGCCACTGTACTCAGAAAATATTCCAAAAGAGGAAAAGGTTGAAATATGGTTGTAGAGAGGTAACTTTTTGCTGAAATGAACATGACTATGGTTTTCAAAAGTGTTCTTGTTTGGCAACACTTATTAGGGAGTATAGGAGAAAAAGCCTCTGTTGTTGGACTTGTAATTTCTTGCTATGAAGAATTAATGTGCAGCATTTTTAAAATTAGACCATCACAGTAACAATAAAGCACTAGTACACTATGGTATCTGGTTCAACCTGGAGGCTTGCTTTATCATCTTGTTTTCTCCCACTCTACAGAAAAGTCCTATAGTTGACTCAGTATTGGTGCAGTTCTGCCCTGAATTCTGATGTGACGTCCCTCTTAGTTGAACAGAGCAGCATTCTAAAGACTGGATAGGAGGTGAAAAGCCACTCAAAAATTGTGTGAAACCAGATTTTATTGTAGCCTTTGTGGGCCTCTGCTTAAGACTCACAAACGTTTTATGGGAGAAGCTCCCATTCCTGCGAGCACTTAAGATCCACTTTTATCTGCCACTGGTGTTTGCTACACAGTGATCTTGTGCTGTCACAAGGCAATATTCACTATGGGTTGCTAATTATTAACCTAATTACATGTAGTACATCCTAACTGATTATGAATTTTCCCCTTTACTCACTACTGTAATCTTTTGGATGCTGTCAGCATTTTATTTTAGAGTAAGAAAGATAATTCTATTTAAAAAAGTAATAAGTCTATCATTAAACAAATTGTGTGGTAGTAGAACAATGTGAATCTCATTTACTTCTACAAAGATAATTAACTTAAGCAAGAAAAAAAGGGCAAATCAAAATTATAAATTAATATTGCCCATTGGATATGCTTAAAACTTATCTGTTAGATGCAAAGGCATCTAATATATGCACCTGATGTAAATTTTTTGGTGACTTGATGAGTTACAGCTAAAGATACCACTATTTGACATTATTTGAAATTATATTCAGAAAACCCCATCAAGAACCTAAAAACTAAGCAACAACAACAAAAAGAATTATGTTTCAGTAAGAGTAAGGAGACATTTCCACTGTGGAAACTGTAGTTGGCTGTGTAGTAGTGGTAGTACTGCTGAACATAAACTTTCAGTTCATATAAGCCAAGTTAAAGGTTTTTTGTCAAAAGCAGTCCCCAAATGATACATATAAAACTGAAATTGTAATTGTGAAAGGGAAGAACAATAGTGTTTTGAGACAATAAAAAATGTAAAATACTATTATATTGACTCAAATGTCAGAGGTTGGAAATACTGACTCATAGCAATATACTGACTAAACTAATACGCTTTACAAAAGAAAGATAAAATCCTTTACTGTGAAGTTAAAAGCCAATATCAGTGTTGCTTCGATTTGAACTTGAGCAGCAAAGGTGTTTATCTAGTGAGGTATCGTGCTCTTGTCTTTTTGATTGATCAGTAAGCAGAAAAGATCTCTCTGGAGTTCCTGTTAGATACACAGTAGACACAAGACTTCTAGATATGGATATGCTTATATATAGCTAAAAGCATGGCCAGATATTTAAAACATATCTCATTAAATCAGAGGCAAAATTCATGTTAATTTTAAAAGGTTTTGCTCTTATGTACCATGCATCATTTGGCAGTTGGAAGAATGAAGGAATTCCATTTTATTAGAGCTGTTTTAAATGTATTCAGTTGAAAATATTATACTTCATCATAGGTAATTCAGGAAATACATAAACCCTTTTCATGACTATATTTCTCATGCTTTATATTCTTTATAAAACAGGTGTGGGATACTTACACATATTTGGATTTCTAAGCAAGTAGAAATCAATGGGAAGTAGTAAATTATAGAAACAAATCTTATTAGGCAGGTATAATTAAATGCCTAAATATTTTAAAATCAGTCTCCATATCATTCAGTCTAGTTTTATTTTTGTTAGCTATTTTGTGTTTTCTTTCCAGAGGGGAAAAAAAGTCCCTTAAGCCCTCTGGGCATTCAGGGTTTACTTAACATCATGGTTTGTTGTTGGATAAAGAAAAATACATATTAGTAGAATAATTGAAATACTTTTTTAGATTAAGGTTTGAGCAAATACTTTGGTTGCATGTAGTAGCATACTTGAAACAAGGTTGCTTTTTATGCCAGCACTGACAAAATTGTTTGTATTTATACAGAATGAATATGTGAGATTCCAGGTGTGCTGTTGTATTTTGTTCTGTATGGAAACCAGACTTATAGTACAGGAAGATATGTTTGTAGTGGTATATTTTTTTTCTTTTAAATTCAAAGTTGATAAGAATTTTATCAAGTATGTATTGAATTCAATACAATTTTTTGAGTATTGCCATCCTAATTTTTTTTTTTAGACAACTTTATTAGAAAGAATTGATAAAATCATGTAAATCCCTTTTAAAACCAAAACCAAAACTAGTATTTCAACAGTCTTCAGTTAGTAAGAGAGCTTTGTAGACACTGATACTTATTTTTCTGAAATTATGATAGGGAAGTTCCTTGGAGGCAGGTAGTATTACAAATGTGTGTATGTGTTTGTGTGTGTGCACACATTTTTAAATCATGAACCATTAACATTGCAAAAAGAAAAGACCGTTTTCTTTTCAAACTTCACATATGATGGAGCTAAGCACATGCAACTGTACATTTTGCTTTTATGCCATCTTTATTTCAGGACATAGAATTGCATTGTAGGTAGCATTTGCTTCTTTCCCAGTTGAGCTTTCACAGTTTGTGTTACTATGTAGTATCCCCCAGCATTTGGATGACTCATTTAATAAAACAGCTGAAGTGTGTTTTTTTTAAAGGGTCTATCAGGAAATGTTGTACTACATGCAGTTGAGGCATGCTGTCTTTCGTGAGAAACTGAAAGAAGAATCTGTTCTACCAGCCAACTTCTAACTGTATAAAGAAAGAAGCAGATAAAGTGCAGTGAGAAAAATGTAACAATCCAAGTCAAGGAAAATAATTTAAGCCTAGTGAAGAGGATAAGAAGAAAGGATTCTGCTGGCTTTATGTACTTGAATACTAGTGTTTTATATAAACCTGTATTTACGTACAGTATTAAAATGCTTCTTGAAAAAATAAGGAATGTCTGTGCATACAGAGAACTGAATGGGATGTGCCCTGAAAAGGATTAGGACAGTATGTCCAGATTGAAAACTATTGGATATTGGCTAGAAAAAATGGGCAATTTTGACACAGATAATGAAAGGAAAACTGTTGCTGCTTGTGTGGGTGGGACATTTACTGAAAGAGCAGAGAGGGAGAAATTATTATGCTTGCATATTAACTTTTAAAAGGCTGAATTCTTATTTGGGAAGAAAAGTATGCAGATGTTTCTGTATTTTGAAAGATAAATTGTAACGGGAAAACTTGCACATTGTAGCCATTTCCCTTTTTGTGTCATTTTCTTCTCATGCCTTCAATGAGAAATCTGTATCTACAAGAATAGTGACCTGAAAAAAATCCTGACTACAAGACAGAGGTTTATTTTAGAAGCTTGAGCTGAAACAGGGTTTTGTACTTGCTTCTTAAAATTGTTGCCACATTTTAACCATGCTAATACCAGATTAACTCATTAGAATAATATTATGAAGAAGATGCATAAGCTATAGATTCATTGACTTTCATCATTGATTAAGATATGATAGCTAGTGTCTGTGCAGCAGGTCCTCTTGAAAGAATGGAGAGGAGTGAACACAAGTATATCAGGTGTTTCCAAACAGAAAATATGGCAGAATAATCTGTTTCTGCCCAATTTCAAACATTTTATGTATTTTTTTTATGTTTTGTAAGCTAATAAATTTATATCCTTGCAAATAATTTTCAAAGAAATAGAATATATTAAACATTCTCTACTTAAACTGATATAGGTATATCAGTTTCAGAAGTGAAAAAAAGATTCAAGATGCTAGATGGCTAGCTCAAAATGCTGAAGGAGTACTTTACATTGTTAAGGTGTAGTATTTGTGATGTTCTCATTCTAGTGCTGAGGATAGAATATTTTCAGAAAGGTGAATATTAGTAGATACAGTCTATCTCTTTTCTGTTTGTTTTAACTCGGCACTGGATATGAAGATTGTTAACTTCTCCAATGTACAGCATTAAAATAGGAAGTCACAGTACAATCATGACAATAGAGAGTATTGCTATCATCCTGCATGTCTGCACTGTATCTTACACAGATTTAATTATGTGTGAGATTTTAGGAACAGGTAGGCTTATTTGTATATTCTGTAAGTCTGGATTTATGTTTACATTGCCCATCATGGTACACATGGGCTTGCAAGTGCAAACAGGCAGACATTTACAATGTTGTGCTATTCTGCTTCATAGTCGTCCACTGAGATTCTACATGTGCAGACATACCACTCTGTGCCCTAATATCACAATATGTTTTTGCTTATCCGTTTTAGAAAATTTGACATTGGGTGTTACTTCTTTCAAGACACCTGTGCTTTGCTAGGGGTGATGGAGACATGAGTACCAGAATTCTGGTGTCTGAGCAATAGGTGTTAAATTTATGAAAAGTAACTTTTCAGGTTAATATTATAAACACCTGGCAGTTGTGTAAAAGAAGTGTGCTAATGCTGTGTTTAACTGCTTGTGTTAATGTTGCTAGGACAAACTTTAGAAGCTGTATTTTGCACTTATCTTGCAAAGCCCATAGCTCTTTCTAATTCAGATGTCCAATCCTGTTACACTGAAGTTGACAGGAATTTGTGATTAATTTTAGTGGGATTAAGATCAAGATTGCTGGCAGACAGCCTGCTTATTTTATTTTCCAATTGTATTTTTCTGTTCATGCAAGTACATTGGTGGCTCTGTTTTCTGCTGTCTGTTCACTCTGTTTTTTAAAATACTTTATAATCAGGTTTTATTTTTTGTTTTCCTTGAAAGCTTAGGATACTGGCTTTGTTTATAAACTACAGTATTTGTCAGTTCTAGTGCACTACATTTTTTATTAGTTCTGTTTATGTATTACAAGTAGAAATGTTTGTATATCCCTCTAGGAAAGATGAGATTATTTTCTGTAACAAGCCGATTAGAGTTGCGCTACCTTTTCATCTAGCTGGATTACATATCTTTCACTAAAATTACTTAATTTCCACATCACAGTTGTACGTTTGCTCTCTCTATCTCTCTTTAAGAAAGCAGTCAGCTGGAAAGATCCATAACAATTTACATTTCTATGAAACTGTGTAGCAGTAACAGTAGTAATAATAGGCTCAAGTGATTCACCCATGGCAGGGTACAGGGATGTACACTGTGCATTATGTACTACTGATGACAGTGATCAAATTGACATTGCTTCTCATTTTTGCAACAACATCCTGGGATCAGACCCTAGACTCACCCTAAAATGCCTGGGAAGGGATAGGCATCCAGGAGTGGTTTTCAGAAGTCAGGAACTCTTGAAGGTAGCTGGTAACAGGCTGAGAGTGGAATGAGCTCTTAATGGTATTTAGTGGAACAAAACCTGGAAATGCAGTTTTCTTTTCATCCTGCCTCTTGTCACTTTTTCATCTAGTTGATGAATTTGAGAATCATGCTGAGTTTTTTTCTTGCAGCTGATTAATGCTAGAATTTGCAATGGGCCTTGTTTCTCTTCTAATACATGTCAAAGTACAGTGTGCTTGGTGACTCGGTTGTGACTGTCACCTTCTAAAGGCTGATGTATGTCTTGGTTACCTGCTTTTATTGAGTGCATTCTGATTAATAGTCTTGGACTAATAGGTACCTAAATACAGTAATTCAGTCTTCACTAGGTAATTATTTTTCATCCTAGTAAATATATTTCCAATTTACTTGTTATAGCACAGGTTGTGTAAGCACTTGGCTTCATCAAAATACTACGGAAAATCGTGTGTTAAGCAAAGTGGTGTGCAAAGTCAGCGGCAATGATAGAGATATTTTTTGCTTATCCATTTTGGTCTTCTCTGCTTTTAACTCTTCCTGATACTTGTGGATTTTTTTGTCTGTTTTATCTAAAAGGCTACAATAAATATGCCCTGTGCACAACCTGAAACAAAACTGCCTGATGGGCAGTAGATTGCCACCTTTTCAGAGCAGCTTATAGTTGTGAAGAACATACTGTGATATCATCCAGTCTTTCCTATTATGTATGACAGTGCACAATTACAAAGGATGGCATTTCCAAGGGAACCCAAATTGCCCATGAGCACAAATCACACCAAAACTTAGCAGATCTAATAGCACTTAGTTCGATTAGGGCTTTTGATGGACAAGCTCTGCTCACTATTGCAGGGGTACTTTAAGATGATGTAGCTCCTGTTGCCCACCCCTAATCTGCTGGAGATTAGTATTTCCTCATCTGAGATTTGGCACACCAATTTGGTTGCTTGTATCTCGGTTGTTTCAGTTCAACATGGACATTCAGTTTTCCTGAACAGCAAGAGAAAAAGCCTGAAAAATGCTGTGTCTCCTTTTTTGTAAAAAAACTGGTAATGCCTATCTTCATAATTATTAACATTACTAGAAGATGTAGGTCAGCAGCTTTAAAAATATTATGTCTTTAAAATGGAGCAAAGACCAGGTGTCATTGTTGAAAGTGTTGGCTTTAGTACTTGCTGTAGGCAAAGAATGAATCAGTGCCGTAACTACGGCTAGCACTTGAGTTTCTGGCTTCTTTGCCGTGGTTCACCTCACCACATGACCTGTTGGTCTTACATGAAATAAGCATGCTCAAATAGTAGCCACATATGATTTTTAAAAGCAGTGTTTACATACCTTATGTAACTATAGTGGCTTATGATAATATTAGGTTACTTTTATTATTATAATTTTATAGATATGAAAATATCTTGGTCAGAAAAATATTTATCCATTTATCAGGGGCCAAAATTTTAGCATTGTGAGAAGCTACCAATTCTTTAAATGAAAATTTCAAACACACATAACATTTTAAAAAATATTTCTAAAAATACTGAAAGAAGTTATTATACTCATATACTTCATAAGTCTTTTGGTTTTATTAGTTTTGTTTCATAGTCATTGCCTAGTCTTCCTGCATAGTTACAACTTTTCACGTACCAATTTACTAGACTGCCTCATTCATACTCTGCAAGAATTTCATCAAGGTGGATTTTTGTTTTACCTGTAAATTTTTTTTTTTACTGTGATGCTCTGTGTTTAGACAACTTATTGTCCAGACTATTCATCCAGAGTCTTTCAAAGTAAATTTTGAGGTTCAGTTATCTCCTATTTATTTGTTAAATACACTTAGTTGACAGGTACTGAATTAAGTGCTTGCCTTACTTTTGCTTTCTTCCCTGTTTCTTTCATCTGAAAAGGAAGGAACGGTGGCTTCCTCACAACTGTATCTCAGTCTGCTTTGGACATAAACCATCACCTTGTAAATATTATCAGTCCTACTTAGAATTTATAAACCTTTCTTGTTAAAAAAACATGTTTTGATAAAATCTGTAACATAGCCTAGGCCCCCAAGGTTCTTTTATTTCAAATTGGATATTGAAGGAGTAGAAAAGGTTATAGAAGACTAACAAGCATTATCAAAGTTCTGAAAAAGGCTTCACTAACAGGAATCAGTAGGTAAGCTAGCACTCTTTAGGCTAGAAGAGGGAGTAGTGGTGTATGATCGCTGTTGGAGAGCTTTAATACAGAAATGGTAGAGCATAAATTGTTTACGTCTCTCCCAATACAAGAACTTAGGGGGTCACTGAATGAAGTAAATGAGCAGAGGTCATTCACAAAACATGTTACCTGTGGAACTACTTGCCAAACTCATAGTGTCGTATGCAGTCTGTTACAGAAACACTATTTTCTATTTCTATCCAACCTGCAGTATAGGTTAAGCTATTCCTGCTTTCCATTTATTTTATTCAAGCTTATATGGTGATCTAACTGTGTTTGTGTGCTGGCAGGTATATCAAAATGCCAGGCAGCAGTATTTAGAAAATTACTCCAACACCAAACATGGCAATCTACTTTTGGGGGAAAAAAGAGGACAAAATTAGGTGATGTTCATACAAGACAGAAAAAACTGAGTGACAAGCACAGAATCATAGAATGGTTTGGATTGGAAGGGACCTTCAAAGATCACCTAGTCCAATGCCCCCTGTAATGAGCAGGGACATCTTCAAGTAGACCAGGTTGCCCAGAACCACATCCAGCCTGGCCTTGAATGTCTCCAGGGATGGTGCATTTACCACTTCTCTGGGCAACCAGTAGGGTGATGGTATCTGCCAGCTAAAAGAACCGGTGGCCTTCATAACATGTATTACTAACATTATCTATGCCACTGATACATAAAATGAGGTATCCCACTAACAGATACGGATTCAACTGATAGCTCTAGTTCAGGACTTCCCAGCAGCATTGTTGATCTGCCCTAGTAACATAGCCTGGCCCAAAGATCCAGTGGTGATTTGATTTGTAGAGGTGGTATTGAGTGAACCCTCAGCATGTTTGCTGATGCCACAAAACTGTGTGGTGCAGTTGACACACTGGAGGGAAGGGATGCCATCCAGAGGGACCTTGATATACTTGAGGAGTGGGCCCACATGAATCTCATGAAGATCAACAGGGAAGGCCAAATGCAAAGTCTTGCATATGGATAACTGTTAACTCTTTGTGCCCCACCTTAGGTGCCGAAAGGAGCTGTCATGGTTTAAGCAGAGCTGGTAACTCAGAACCATGCAGCTGCTGGCTCACTCCTCCCTCTTTCTCCCCCCCTACTCCTGGAGTGATGGGGAGGAGAATCGAAAGAATGTAACTCCCATGGGTTGAGATAAGAACAGTCCAGTAACAAAGATACAATATAAAACTACTACTGCTGCCACCAATAATAATAATGATAAGGGAAATAACAAGGAAAGAGAATACAACCACTCACCACCCGCCAGCCTGATCCAAGCAGTGATCTGGCCCTTCTGGGGAACTCCCTCCAGTTTATATACTGAGCATGACATTAATGGTATGAAATAAGGAGTGGATACTGTCCTGGTTTTGTTGTGGTGCTTTTGGTACCACAAATACAGTCTGGGTGGAGACTGGATTGAGAGCAATTGGTGGACAAGAAGCTCAATGTGATCTGGCAGTGCGCACTTACAGCCCAGAAAGCCAACCATATCCTGTGCTGCGCCAAAAGGAGCATGGCCAGCAGGTCAAGGGAGGTGATCCTCCCCCTCTACTCTGCTCTGCTGAGACTCCACCTCCAGTACTGCATTCGGCTCTGGCGGCCTCAGTACAATAAAGACATGATCCGCTTGAGCAGGTCCAGAGGAGGGCCACAAAAATGATGGAGCACTTCTCCTATGAGGAAAGACTGAGAGAGTTGGGGTTGTTTAGCCTGGAGAAGACTCTGGGGAGACCTTTTTGCAGCCTTTCAGTTCTTAAAAGGAGCCTATAAGAAAGATAGAAGAGATTTTTTAGCAGGGCCTTTTGAGATAGGACAAGGGGTAATGGTTTTAAACTAAAAGAGGGGAGATTCAGGCTGGATGTCAGGAAAAAAATACTCCTGGCATCTACATCAAGATTAGGAGACTTGAAAACCTAGTATTTGTTAGTTATTATAATTTCCTGTGATTAAAATCTGATGAAATTGCATACCCAGTCACACTTTATACAACAATATTCATAATTAAAAACATCTGAAGTATTGGAACTTGAGCATTTAAAAAAGTGATAACTAACTCCTTCATTCATCAGCTCTATGAAGTCACTGCAATCCAACAGCTCGTGTGGAAGTTAATTCACTAGTTCTAGCAAATCAATCTGCATTTCCTCTTTTTTTTTTTTTGTCTGTGTGTTTACTTGTTCTAAAGGATGACCTAGGCAAAGCTAATCAGGCTTGCTGTTGTGGAATTGACAGTAGTGCTGACATAGAATCTAATATGTTCTAATGGCAGTAACAATAGCTTCTGCTATCCCATCTGGTAATGATTGGGTGTTAGCAATTTTTTAAATGAAAGTAACAGGTATTTGTATGCTGTAAATGAGCAGAATCCATTTAGGCTCTTTTTGCAGAAGACGTAATTAAGAAAAACGGTTTCAGAGAATTCCTGAGGCTTTGACATACAAGATAAAAGATGGATAAATGGATATATTTTTATCTCCAGCTATTCCATCATCCGCAACAAAGACTATTTCTGTACATCTTGTATGCATATCCTATTCTTTTCTTAATAAGTGTTTTATTTTGCGTAAGTTGTGTGAATAACAGGTGTCAACAATGCTTAATCTTGCAAGACTAGTTAAAGCACTTATACAGAAATTCTTGTAGGAGGCATAATTTAGATTTCATTGCACATTTCTTAAATACTGTATCTTTTTCTCTGACATATCTAAGCTAATTTTAGACAGTATTTGACTGGCAACTTTTAGTTTCCAGGAGGTGATTTGTACTGATAATGTAACATTGGAGTTTGCTTACGCTTTTTACAGAATATTCAGAGACCGTAGACTGTCATAGGCTGAATTGTCCCAAGAGCCTGACTGCTGTCAGGTGCTGGATTACCATCATTACTTTTTTAGCTGGATTTCCTGCTCTCACACTGTTTAAATCGGTCTTACCATTTTC
The DNA here is from genome assembly GCF_028554395.1 of Pezoporus wallicus. Taxonomy (NCBI): domain Eukaryota; kingdom Metazoa; phylum Chordata; class Aves; order Psittaciformes; family Psittacidae; genus Pezoporus; species Pezoporus wallicus. The sequence continues at coordinate 777,541 of NW_026640253.1, read as the reverse complement.
TACATGAATTGAGCTATTTTCAACCAAGTTTGATAATGGGAGAGAAGACAGAGATCAAGAAGTTTCAGAGCGCTCTGTGCTCATCAAATTATGTGTCAGTTAGCCCCATATAATCACCAAAGAAAGTCTAGGGGAGACTGGCTTAATAAAGCCCCAGACACAATTTCAGGTAGAATGAACTAATTTTTTAAGAATCTCTCAACTTGGAATATATGGATATAACAGGGATTGTAGAATACTTTTCTTGCTAATAAATTTTGGAGGGGTCCTAGGTGCAAATTAGACAAACTACTCCATTGTTGAAACAAAAACTACTGGCATTGCTACATGAAGATCTGATTCAGTGTCCATGATTATCTTTAGGAGTTTGACAGTATCTTCAGCAAAGACACCATCAGAGTAGGAATGTCATTATTAGTTATCCAAGACTTAGCCATCCTAAAAAAGTGTATGACCATTGAGTGTTCCTACCTGTTCTGTGGAGCCATTGATAGTACCTCAACATGTTAAAAGCCTCTCACTGGTTTCAGTACAACTTAGGTTTGCTATACAGCTGCAAGATAACGTGCTTGTGGAAAAAAAAACTTTAAAAATTAGTGGTGTATTTAATTCTTTGATTTTTAGTGTTCCTGGAGAGCAGTAGGACATGTGAGAAGTGGGGTATTACAGGTATCTACACAGGAACATAAAAAAATTCTAATCAGTACAGTATGATAACATCATTTGTTATTTTTTTGTGACTTGGTCTCATTTCAGATGAAGTGGCTATCTGTTCTGCCCCAACAGTGTATTTTGCTGATGACATGTCTTCTGATGGCACTGGATGCTGTACCTATAGACATAGATAAGACAAAGGTCAAAGGAGAAGGCCACGTAGAAGGAGAGAAGGTAGAAAATCCAGTAAGTGTAATGAAATTTATCTAGTTAAGTGTTTTTTTCTAATTGTTAGTAATCTGGCTATAGCAAACTCCCTGAAATTTAAGTTTTCTTCACTGGAGTTACTTGCAGGAAGGAAACTAATACTAGCCAGTATTGTCATACAGTCTGCCATCTACTATGATGAGGTTCCATTTAAATTTATTATTTTTTTTCTTTTCCCCATGAGCTGCTAAAGGTGAGATGGCATATGGAAGGAATTCCCCAGCTAACAATAGGAAGAACCGCTTATTGTTCCACAGAGACTTCTTTAAAGCGATTGAGTGGTAGCTTAGGAAATTCCACTTAGTGATTCCGGTTTCGTTGTTTTAAATAAAACATGAATTGCATTGTTTAAAACCCAAACAAAATACTATATTAGCATGACAGATGCTTGTGTATTACATGGGTTCCTAAATACTTTTCTCCTCTGCCTTGTCAGTTACTGAAACAAGTGAATTGTAAATAGAAGTTGTTATAGGACAGTGATGCAAATCAGAAGAAAAGAAGGTATGTGAGAAAGTATAATGCCTGAGTTACTGAGATTTAGGTTTTAGTTTAATTGTTGTATTTAAACAAAATGAGATGTTTGGTGGTATATTTTTTTATTTTACTTTTTTTTTTTTTAAGGATACAGGACTTTATTATGATGAATATCTCAGGCAAGTAATAGATGTCTTGGAAACAGATAAGCATTTCAGGGAGAAACTTCAGACTGCTGACATAGAGGAAATAAAGGTAGGTACAATAAAAAAAATAAAAATAAAGACTTAAGGTTACTTAAATACATAACCAAGAGCCACATATGTTGTATTCTTTCTTACTTTTTTTATACTCTTCTCAATTTTTGTGGGCTTAAATTTCCTCTCACTTTAATTTATTTAGGTATTTAACCTTTACTAGAACTTTGTTTTTAGTCAGGGGTATCCCATAGCGTAAAAAACCTCTAACAATGTATACTTGATGCATAGTTTCTGCCTTCTGTCTGTCTACTAAAAAGCTTGTTTCAGAATTCATGCATGTAGGTGAGTCTTCATGTACATCAAAACAGCTGCAAGCATGGCTCTCACTTCCTGTTTCCTGCTAAATAATTTGGAACACTGTTTCGAACACAGAGGTGTATCTGCCTTCTCAGACTTAGACAGTATGTATATAGGAAGAAAATAGACCTCTGTCTTTCTCCGCTGCTGTCCTTTCTTTTGCGCAAATCCACATAAGTACTCTCTCCAAAATGTCACCACATTCTTGTCTTTTCTGCTTTAGTTCCTGGCTCTAGGTGGTGGCTGTTTTACATGCCATTCCCCTTTATGAACTAGAAATTCAGCCAGTGATGGATAGGAAACAGTATGAAGTGATAGACTTTAAAGAGAAGATCCTGCCTGTCGCATTTCTCCTAATTCCTCATGTTGCCATTAGCAGCTTTTGGCTCCTTCTGTCCTACATCTAGTGTAACCCTTGAAAGTTACTATCAATTTCCAGATCCTGATAAATATTCTTGCAATAAACATTGATAGCTGTTGCTGTGCTTGTACCTTCTCTCAAGTCTTACAGCCATCATCAAGTGGATGAAGAACACAGTACTATGTGTGCATCTCACAGTTCTTTTGAACTAAGTTAAGAACATTTGATCTAGAAATTTCTCACTTAGACATTATTAGATATTGCTGCTTCAAGATCATGCTTTTACTCTTTGAAAGAGCAAAATCAGAAATTCTCTCTTAGGATTTCTCTACGTTTCTGTAACCATAGGCTTAAAAAGTTTGAGTATGCACTTTGAAAAAATGTTGAGGTTCTTACAGCATGGTCTGCAGTATTGCCAGACTGCCGCTAGTCTGCTGTCTTGAAGCTCATGTGTAATGGGAATTATAAAGGCTACTTTCTTCTAGTTTTTATATATAACTTTTGTTTTTTGACAGAGTGGAAAACTAAGCAGAGAGCTTGATTTAGTAAGCCACCATGTGAGAACACGGCTGGATGAACTCAAAAGACAAGAGGTGGCAAGACTAAGAATGTTAATTAAAGCTAAAATGGATTCTGTTCAAGGTAAGAATACAAAATTTAACTAGGTAAGTTAACAGATGGGATTGTATTGGAAAGGTGCCCAAAGTCCATCAGTTGTCATTATGACAACAAAGCACTGTAAGCTGAAAGTGAATGTCCTTTCTGAGCTGGTCTAGTGCCAATAAAGAGCCATTTTTATATGAAACCGGGGAGAAGAGCCATCTGTGTTTTATAAATAGCTAAACGTGATTCCGGCAGTGGATTTCTCAGATACTTATAATCCTTTTTCAACTGCTATTTTTGTAGTGCATCAATTTATAAATTACTCACTAAGAACTAGGAACATAGTAGGACTATGTTTAAGAATACAACATGACATAGCATTTCATGCCTTTATGGGGTAGAAAATGAATTATTTGGGTTTGTTGTTGGTTTTTTTTTTTACAGTCAGTTAACACAAAAGTTTTCCTTTTTCTCTTTTTAATCCCCTTTCCACCATGTAGTTACTGTACAGCATTAAACCTTTCAAGGTAGAAGAATATTTTTTCTTTTTTGGGGGACAGTTTTAAGCTTTTAAATAAACAAAAACATTTGGAGTGAAATTTTTCTTTCATAGCATTTTCCTAATTGCTAATGGAATCATACAAACTCAGGGAATTTTTAAAATTAATAAAGTATGCAGGTTTCTAATTATTATGATTGCTGTGTGGTTTTGTGGTAAGTAGTGTTATCCCTTTTCATTTTTTTATTACTGAAGAATTTCTAAAGGTTGCATTTAGAACTAATTCTGTAAATTTCTAATTAGTGATCTCTTTTTGAAGAGAATTAGTTACTTGTAAACAAAGATCCTAATGATGGACTGCATGATCTTGCTTCCACAGTGTTGTTCAGTGTTGTTTTTTTTTTTACCCACAAAGAAGCTCTAATAAAAAGGGCTTCACTTGTTTATGCAGATTATTTTATCATGAGAAACATTTGCAGGTTGGGGGGGATCTCACTGAATTGAATAGGATATTTATCAATTTAAAATACTCCAAGAATAATGATCTGTCTTCTTTGCTAAGCCAAATTTAGAGGTGGCAAGTAGACTGACGAAGTATGCATGTACAAATACATGTTTATGTGGATGTTACTAGGGTCAAGAAAGCATCAAATTAATTTGGGAAAAAAAGCTATTTGCAGCATAGTACCTTTCCAATGAAGTGTTCAGGTGCTACCACCATGTAATTAATGAATAATAATATAGAGTTGGATGAGGGCATCAGATCACCTTACTGTCCTTTGCTTTATTTTAGTGAAAGTTCTAGTCCAGAGAGTACAGTCCACTGGTAGCTAGGCAGTGCATACCTGTGGTAGCCCCTCCACAGGAGACAGTGCATTCACCTATCTGCCAGACTCCATCTTCCTCAGGCAGCTCTTGAGCTGCCAAGAGCCTGGTCTCATGCTCCTCTTGCAGGCAAACAGTTCATTGATATGGTGACACCCGGTGAGACAGTTGACAACAGCTAAGGATACCTGATTGTGTTCATAGTAATTTGTGTATTTTGAATTTTTTTAATAGTTGAGTGAGCTGATTACTTCTAGCCTTTTCTACTTCCATAAATGAAGAGAAAGTAACGGAGTGTGCTTTTGAAAAATAATTGCCTCCAACAGATCAGTTCTGTTACACATAAGTGTAAGATCTTATGTTTGGGAAAGAGCAAGAACAGATTATTGCAGTTCAAAATATTCAGATGACTGCTAAGATGTGAAAACACTGGGAGTAGGACAGCGTTTTGTAAAGTTGTTAATCAGCCCTGCCAGTGAGTACTTCACGTTGCATACAGCAAGTATGGCCAGATTATCAATAAAATACAGCTGCATCTGTATACTTGGGCAACATCTTGGAATGTGTAAAAAAGCATTTTGTAGTAATAGCAGGCAAAGTTGTCTGATTTCCTTTTATTTGTTCTGTTAATCTTTTCTCTGTAACACCACTTAACCACTTCACATCTTGGTCATCTAAAATGAGAGGAAAAAAAAGCATACACACACCCCTGTTCTCTTCCCTGTCAGATGGAGAAGGTCTTAAAATATATATATATATTTGAGATCATATTCTGCATATATTCTGTCCTGATCCAGACGTGGTTCTAAACATTTTCACCAAGATCCTACTAGATTGACCTGCACAGGACAGAAGAATGTTAGGGGTTGAGTCTCAAATAATACAGTAATGTAGCAAGTAAATACTACCAAATGGAATGAGTCTTTTTGTCTTTTCCCATAAGAATAAGAAATAGAGGAAAATGAGTTTGGGTTCTGGTTTTTTTGTTTTGTTTTTGTATTTTTAACGTTTATTATTACACTTATAAAATGCTTCAAAAACAGGCTGAGGCTCATACATTTCAACAGAAGTTATGATCTCACCAGGAAGGAATGATGGTTGAAATCTGCCCAAGCCAGTGTTTGCTGTTTTGATAATAGAGACACAGTACTGAGTGTAAGACAGTTTGCCAAAGAATAACATGTTCAAAATTGTGTTTACCAGGCTTTTTAAAAAATATTCTTTGCTAAGCCATCTAGTAAAAGCTTGTCAAAATTGTTATACATAACACATCAACTGTATGCTGCTTAAGATAGCATGATTATCGAGCATTAGTAGTCAGAAGCCATGGTAACAGCTAGAAAAGCTTGTTGTAGAAATGCTTTGTTGTTAGTACATTGTGAATGGATATTGGTGGATATTGTTCCTGTTGTAAGGAAGACAGAAATATTTGCAGCTTCTAGACCCAGAGCCTGATTCTCCACTGTTTTGTATTTCTCAATTTGCACAAATAAAAGTTTGAATATCTGCTTATGTGATTTAATTTTACAATATGTTGTGCATACATCTTTTGTCAGGTATGTGTCATTTGCAAAATGTACAAGCAATAGAAAAGTCAGACTTCTCCCAGTTCAGGAAAAAGGTGCAAGTTGTTAGCTTTGAAATGGCACATAAATTCAACTGTCTCATTTCTATAAAAGAGAATAAAATGTTTTTCTTGGTTTGTGATGCTGAAATTGACTGTACTTTTCCTTGCTGAAATACAAGCCTTAATCAGAAGGAATATAGTGCAAATTGCTATCAAGTTTGTTGATATCCTTCAGGAAAAACAACTTTAGAAGTGTTGCTGTTGTTTCCTCCAACAGTGAAAAAGTCCTGAAGACTGAAAACAGTCCTCAGGGAGCCTCAGGTACTTACAAGACACAAGTACCCATATGAAAGTTTTTAACTTCGTGATCTCACTTGATTTCAAACTTATTTTAATGTTTTACATTTATATCTTGTTCTTTCAGACACTGGCATAGACCATCAGGCTCTTCTTAAACAGTTTGAGCACCTGAACCATCAGAATCCTGACACGTTCGAGCCTAAAGACTTAGATATGTTGATCAAAGCTGTGAGTGCTAGATATAAACTACTGTGGGGTTTTCTGGTATTAGTTATTATGGTTTTTTTTTTCTGTGATAAAAGCAAATCCTCTTACAAATACCACTTCTTTATAAATGACATGCAGTTTTCTTTTCCAGAGAAAAGTCAGTTGTCTCCATTGCACACTTGAAAACTGTTGTTAATGTTCATTGTGCTATATTACGCCCATAAATTTTGGGGTGGCATCTTAACAGGACTTGCATTCATGTGCCAGCACAAACCACTTCAGGAATAAATTACATCTTTCTGGGTGCCCTTAAATTAAATACGATTTCGATAGGGGTACCTTTTTCCCAAGTATATTTGCTGCTTTCTGTTTCTGAATTATTTAGTTGTCTCTCAGAATTATATAAATAATCATCCCTAACCTGGCAATTTCAATTTTGATATCTATTACATATATGTCAAGCTGCAAAACCACAGCAGAGTAGAATTTAAGATACCAACATTAGAAGTTGCACATGCTAGGCATGACTTTCAGTGTCTATTTAGCAGATTCAATATCATTCACAGGTGTATGTGTGTGGGAGGTTTAGTGTATGTTAAATAAAGGGGATACAGTTAAGCTAAGCATGGCATGGCATTTTTCCAGCTGCTGGAAAAAACACACTTTCCAAGGGAAAAAAAAAGACTTTTATCTCAGATATGCTTTAGAGAACAATATATGTCTGACATGAGAATTTGACAGTTTTTATGTTTCCAAAATGAATTGTAATTTAGGGTGTATTTCAAGTTTTCTTTAATTTTTGTGGTTTTTTTTTTACCCTTGGAAAATTTTATCTCAATTTTCTGTAAACTTGTTTTTTTTATATAGATCTAATGTTTATTGCCATCTCTGAGCATCACTTCTGGGAAACTTGTGAATGGCTAGGAGGAGCATGTCCTCAGCAGGGCAGTTCTTTTATTATAATTTTTGTTTTGTCTTTTAATTTCTCAGCTAAGATTTGACAGAATGTAATGGGAATTTTGGAGGGGAGGTGTCTTTGCTTTGGAATTGGTTTTGAAAAGATACAGTGAATCTGAAAACTAAAATGTAAATAATGGAGAGACTATATTGGGTATAAGCATGTTACTTTGAAAAGCACTACTAGATACATCCTTTTAATACCTTGAGCCGTCTGAGTGATGCATCTCTAAACTGTATGCAAGTACTTGTCAGAAATTCTCCCCTCACACTCTCTCTCTCCATATAATCTTGTTTTATTTTGTTTTTTAATTTAATCTGTGAGGTACTGGAATGGGTTGCCCAAGGAAGTTGTGAATGCGTGATCCCTGATGGTGTTCAAGGCCAGGTTGGACAGAGCCTTGGGTGACAGGGTTTAGTGGGAGGTGTCCCTGCCCGTGGCAGGGGTGTTGGAAATAGATGATCTTAAGGTCCTTTCCAACCCTAACTATTCTACGATTCTATGATTAAGCTACTACAGACTAACTCCCACTGTTAATGAAGGCACATTTTTCATTAAACTGGAGGGTAAGCTACAAATGTTCCTCTTCTGAAATAATCAAGGAGTTAATGGAACTATTTGAAGCTGCACTTCATTAGTATAGGAATTACTTGAGTTAATTTATTCTTAACTGATGAGCAAGGACAGTTTGATGCCATCTTGCAGTACTGTGTAGTTGCAGAAATCATCTAGTAGTTGAACCCTTGCAGATTAATTTCTGTGAAAATAATAAAGCGAGAAGCGCCGTTTCTGCATCACTGTCACATGAAAGGAAGCCCCCAACTAGTTACCTCACCTTTAAAAGGAGAATGGCAATATGGCCAGCCTTGTCCACGGGTCAATGATTTTAATGTCATGTGTTAACACAGTCGTGTAGCATAATCAAATGTCTACACGTATCTGTATTTTTAGGCTACAAGTGACCTGGAAAACTATGATAAGACCCGCCATGACGAGTTTAAGAAATACGAAATGATGAAAGAACATGAGAGGAGAGAGTATTTAAAAACACTCGATGAAGAAAAGAGGCAGCGAGAAGAATCCAAGTTTGAGGAGATGAAGAAAAAACATGGAGATCACCCTAAAGTTCACCATCCTGTAAGGCCACAGTGTATTCTTACACGATTGGGTGGAAACTTTTCTTTCCAGAGGGAAAAAGATAAAAAGAGCATTTGCCTCTTCTCACTGACATGGGAGCAAAGTGTGGGAACAATGCTGACAGCATTACAAACCTCCCCATTTTTCTGACAGTTATTCTATTTGCTGACAGAATTATTATTTACAAAGAAGCAAGATCTCATGAGGAAGAAGCCAGATTGGTACCTAAAACTGTAGGGCTCCCTTCATGTATTCCTGGCCTGCCAGGAACTGTATCACAGTACCATTTCCTCTAGGGAAGGCAAATACATTTCCTTCAGCTCTTACTCTACATGAGGCTGTGTGGCTATAACTGATTATTATAGGTGTTCCTTTCCACAGAATATGCATTTCCTCGACACTCCCTGTTTTCCTGGCCTTTCTGTCTACTGAAAGTATTAGACCTGACCAGAAGGGAATTAAGGAAAATTCTAGTGATTCTGTTTGCAACTAATCAGAAAATAAAGACTTTCAAAGAAACTGTAATTCAGAGGTAATGCAGAAAAATTACACTTAATCACCTTTTGAATAGTTTTTATTTGTAACCAATATCTAGGGAAGCAAAGATCAGCTGAAAGAGGTGTGGGAAGAAGCAGATGGGCTGGATCCTAATGAATTTGACCCAAAAACATTTTTCAAATTACACGGTAAGAAGTTTAGCTTAATGAATGAGTGAAGTGACTTTCTTTTACTTTTGCTCAGGGCAAACTTGTTTTATGCTAGGGTGAAGTCTTATACCTTGAGCAATTTGAATGAATCGGAGGAGTACAGAGGAGAAAATAATTATGTTATTGTTTCTAAATCTAATGCAACGTTTTAAATGGGGTTTAAAAGTTGAAAACAGGGTTTTGTTTAAGTACACATAAAATCATACATCCAATGCAGGAATGATTCCTCATGGAAATATGAGAAGTTAGAGGGCTGTCCATATCTATAACTGCTTACAGACTATGCACTAGGAGTAAATAGGGGCGTGGAAAGCTGGCAACCCCACTTTCTCATCATGCCTGAAGATAAGTCCCAGACTCCACTTATCTTTGGAATAGTCACAGAAGTGCCAAACCTCTTCAGAGGCAAGATTCCCTTAATAAAACAAAATCCAAAATGCACCACAGTCCTGCTTCTATATTTCTGAGCAGCTATAAACAATAAAATAGTAGCAGAGATGAGGATGCATCTCAGTGGGCATTTTGCTTTTAATGTGATTATATACATGTGTAACCTTATATTCAGACATTGTTAAAGGCTAAAGTATCCTGCCTGGCACTGGGCTGTGAAGAGCTGAATAGTACAGAGAATTTGACTAATCCCAAAAATGATAATTTAACAGAAGTGTTTTAGCTTGAGTCTGAACTTTTATCTTGGTTTATACAATATATAAATATGTATTATACTTATTGAACCTTATTTCTTCTTTCTGGTAAAAGATCTTGAAAGATACTGTTCTGAAAATTTTTGGTACCTTTTTTGTGCTAATTTTACCAAAACAGAAATAGCTGAAATAGCCTTTTGCCTTGGAGCTTAGTACATGTAAAACTTTGAAGCAATTAACAATATTGCATAATAACACTCATTTGAAGTAGTCATTCTCTTTCCATTTTAGAGGTAGTATAACAATATTCAGAGTAGAATGTCGGATAAAAGGTGCATTAATTATCAAGTATTTTCCTCTCTGCATTTGTCGTGAAAAATCATTCTACAGTGATCTCTTCTCAAACACATAGATTTTCACATAATTCTTTATTTGGAAAGTCATGCTGTTGGTTAACAAATTTTTCCTACAGATTTTCTTTTTGCTCCTGAATATGTTTACAAACTTAGTTGTTAAATTGCCACAACTTGTCCTCAGCAATATTTTTTGGCAATTACAGTCTGTGGAGTTCTGTTGTGACCTATTTCAGTTTGCTAATCTAAGTAGGGAGATGGCTCTAGACTTGTCCAGACAGCCAAAAATGGCAATAGAGTTCAGCCAGTGCCTGATGAAACCTAAACAAAAAACAACCTATATAATCAGCATCTTGTTAAATGAGGTTTTAATCCACATGAGATATGTATGCTGATACTTAACTCATGGAGATCTACTACGCATACTACTTTCTGTAGATACTCAACTTGTATTTTCAACACTTTGTTTTCTAGATGTCAATAACGATGGCTTCCTGGATGAGCAAGAATTAGAAGCTCTGTTTACTAAAGAGGTAAGAAGTTCAGAAACAACTTGTTTCAATAAATGGTAGGAGGAATGTCTGTATTTTTTCCAAGTGTATTTGGGGGCTTGGTACTACAAATTACAGTATTCATGCCAAGTTTTGTGCATCCTTAATGTTTCTGCAAAAGTGTAAAAATGTATCAGCAGGGAAAATAAAGTATTTGAAGCATAGGGCTCAGACATCAAATATCTAGTGCTCATGTATTTCTCTGCCACAGGATTGTCTGAGACTTTATAATTAATCTGCAGGATAGCTATTTCTGTATAAATTGCAGTGCAGAGAGCTGCGCTCAGGCTCTGGCTAGATGCAGCCTGGTAGAGGTTTTGAGGCTGGGTAGCTGTGCTCATTCAGTGCTTATCAACAAGTCATAAGGCTTGATGAGAGAAAAAGGATCACGCTCATGTGATCATGGCTCAAAGGCAGCACCATGTGGAACTGGCTGCAGAAATTTCACATATTCTGTATCTAGGTAGTTTGAAGCACATCTGATGAAGTGGACAGGCTCTTAGATTGTTTCAGCATTATCTTTTTGGTGTGTGAAAATACAAATATTACTTTGCTTCCCAGAGGAAAATGAGAGTGAAGTACTGAAATTTCTAGTGATGGGAATTGCAGAATCAGTGACGAAACAAAAGGCCTTGGTCTTAATTTTTCCATAAGTTCTATTTCAGTATACCAGGAAAAAAAACCTGAACTTCCCATTCAGAGATCTGGTACTATGGCTGTCAATACCTACTCTTACAATTTTTTCTAGATTTTATGAGCCAGGGAGGAAATGTGCTATACATAATATAGGAACTTTTAACTTATAAATTCAAGTGACTGTAAATTTTTAAAAAAATTAAATTTGCAAATACAGATTTTTAACAGTACCTTGCCATTATCCCTTGTAATTCCATGAAGATTTATGGCAGTCATTTCTGACAGATGTGTCTAACCATTTTGCAGCTTTGTCGTTTAAAAACAAATATTCTGGGACCTTTTAAATTACCTATGGATAAGCAAGCAAAGCTAAATGACTAAGAAAGCCAAGTAGAAGCAAATAAGCATGAACTCCCTAGAAAGACATTGTGCAAGAAAAGAAGTGGACCATTAAACTAAGCACTCAGTTTGTCTTCTGATGTCCTGAATGCTTACAGGGTCAGCTGTATGCTCTGGTAAAAAAGCTACTCATCCCTCTTCCAGAAACCATGTGAAAATTCTGCCTACTTTGAGTTAAATATTGGATCAGACTGGTCAATTTTACTGTAACTTCCACAGCACTGGATTACAACTGAACTTTCAACAGACCATATGAATTAACTGAAAACTTTATGCTTGGCAATGAAAGGCTTACTTGTTGCTTGAATGCTATGCTAAAATACACTCTCACTCTATTGGAAAAATGGTGAACTAATGTTTTTAGCAACTTCTCATGCTACTGTTCCAAATACACTCTTTCATTTGAATGAGCAGCCCATTCCCCAAATTAACATTTGCTAATTCTGAATTTCAGCTAGAAAAAGTTTATGATCCCAAAAATGAAGAGGATGACATGGTTGAAATGGAAGAAGAAAGGCTGAGAATGAGAGAACATGTAATGAATGAGGTGGGGACTGATATTCAGTAGAGCTGCTAATTTCCTTCTGTGTTCAAGAAATACAGACCTCCTAACACAAAGGGCTGTCCAAGTACAGCAGAAAGGGATAATCCTGTCACACTGAATGCTGTTTCTGCTGTGATTCACATAAAGTTACAATACTCAAGCGCTGTCCCCATATTCTGATGTTTCTATTTAAGAAGTTCCAGAGAAGAAATGGTGCTGTAGCCTCCATCTTTTGCAGAGGCTGAGATTCAGTGGAAATTCCCTATGAATTTTGTGTCAAACAGGGAAAATGGTAAATGTGCTTTTGACTTGGCAAACGTGTAAGATTTATGTTTGAGGTGAGAGAGTAGTGTCTTCTTGTCTCACCTTTGTCCCTTCCTAAGTCTCACAGCTCAAGGTATCACCTATGACAGTGTATAGTTCTGGCAGGTTTTCACCTTGGGAGACAGAGGAAAGGAGAGAGGGTATTTTGAACCACTGTGTTTTTCATTCACATCTTTTCTGTATTCAACTATATTCCATAACCTTGAGCAACATAGCAAGCCTGGTCTTCTGTTAGTCATAAAAGGAAGCATTTCCTCCCTTACCCTTAAAGGATTTTGACACAATTCAGTTGGGTTTTTTTCATGTTTCAAAACCACCCATCCAAATGTGGAGGTTACTCTGACTCAAGAGTTACATAATTATTACCAGAAAGCTACAACACATTTTAATCAAAAAAATCAAGCATTCCACTATTAGCACTGGGGCTGTGACCACAAATAATGTTTCCAATAAAGCCAATGGATTTGGAAGTAAAATATGAGGATTTACTTTTTATCTCCTATATTGTTAAGTTATATAACCTTTTGAGAGAAGTTGTCAGAAGTGGCAGGCACTCCCTTAAAAATGAGATAGTTTAAAAGTATAACGGTCATATTTTAAGATATTGGCATGATGAAATTAAACATTAGCTCCACCAAAACCCATCCTTTACCTTGAGTTTAATTTTTTGTTTTAAATAGGTTGATATTAACAAGGACCGGCTAGTGACTTTAGAAGAGTTCCTGCGAGCTACAGAGAAAAAAGAATTTTTGGAGCCAGATAGCTGGGAGGTAATGTGTTCCTAGTGCAGCATATGGTACTACATCACTCTAACCAGGAAACCAAATGGCATGTCTCTGACCTTTGCTTTTTTCAGTTCTGTTTTGGTATGTGTGTGGTTAAGCATCTTAGCTAAATGCAGTGTACAAATGTAACAGAGTAATGTAATGCAGATGTACTCTTTATGGTGCACACACAAACAGAAAAGGCCTTGCGCCACCCTGTGGACTCTAGAAGAGCCTTTCCCTCATTTCAAACAGAAAATGAACAGTTACGAATCATGAGCGAGGATGAGAGCTCAGCTGGAAGCAAGAGGAATTTTTTCTCCTACCTCTAAATCTGTAGTAGAATTTTTATGAGAAAATAGCTGACAAATGGCTATTTTGCTGTTTCTTAAAGTGAGTGTACTAACCCTTTACGGTGTCATGCCTGAGTATTTACATGAAAATTCTGACGGTTGTTTAGTGAACTGTTCAATTCATCTAATAAGTTCAGTGGGAAGATAATAAAAATATATAAACATTCTGGCTAAATACATTTGTATGTATTTTGTTGCAGACACTAGATCAGCAGCAGCTCTTCACTGAGGATGAGCTGAAGGAATTTGAAAGTCATATTTCTCAGCAGGAAGATGAACTTAGAAAGAAGGCTGAAGATCTTCAGAAGCAGAAGGAAGAGCTACAGAGGCAGCATGACCAGCTTCAGGCTCAGAAACAAGAGTTTCAGCAGGTACTTATGAGAACAGAAATTTTTTTCCTATTCTGTATCCTCATATGTGTAACAGCTCATTACAGTCCCCAGCTGTGAAGTGTTCTTTACCTTGATTTCTCATATGAGTCCCAGCTGAATTCTAAACTAATGGTAGTAAAACATAATATTGTATTCAGGATTATAGCAAACAATGTGAGTATCTCAACTCGGTAGTATACCTATTAATGAAGACTTTATATAATGACTGCAAACTTTAATTGTATTCATTTATGTTGCATCAGAGAAAGTTTACAGATTGAAGTTTTTCAAATATCATATTTTATGTTTCATCAGGTTGTAAAACAGATGGAACAAAAGAAACTACAGCAGGGAAGTCCTCCCGCAGGACCAGCTGGAGAACTGAAATTCCAACCCCGTATGTAGCTTTTTGTGCAAACTTAAAAATAAGACCTCCAATGTAAAAGTCATTAAAATTCTATTTTCCACTGGAACTGTTAATGTGGTTTTAATGATCTCTGTAGATAGGTTCACTAAACTGTCTTTAAGGCAATTATGGAACTCTTATAAAATGTTTCTGAAATCTTAGTGCTTTGAAGTCCATAATAAAAAAAATCATAGTTCTAACTCAAGTCATCAAATGGGCACAGGATTGTGTTGTACCTATCAGTCTAAAAATACTGCTATCTGGCATATCTAGGATTTCTGAGCATCCAGAGAAGAATGCAGATATAAAATGACCAGGTCCAGTAATGCAGCCATAGAATATCAGACAGTCTCAGACTGCAGAACAAATCAAAACCTTTAAATGCTTTCAGATCTGTCCTCAATGACAAATTTACCAGCAGTTGTGCACAGCATGACATGACAATTTAGTTTTAGGTCGTATGAATGACCAATGGCTTCAACACCCTCAGAAAACAGTGTCATAATAAGTCATTGCATTTGCTCGCTGGTGGCAACGAAATGGTGAGGTATATATTAGCATTTAACTATAACACATGGTCCATGGGGATATTTTTGTGCTTTAAAGGAGGTCTGCTCATCTATACATCCTAACTTAGATTTTCCTCCACCTCTAAAAGCATTGAAACTAATATTGTTTTATTGGCTTCCACGTTCATGTGCTAACATTATCAATACAGCTCAAGAACTTGACATTCATCTTGAATGTAAAACTTCAGACTATATCCAGGCAGCCTTTTGAAGCTTTTAACTGTTTCTGCGTGGCCAACAGTGGGATTTCAAACCTTAAATACTACATTAAGGGATTACAGCTTGCTTTGTGGAGTACTCTGAAATTCTATCCCAAAGCCATTCAGTTCTGTGAAGAGAAACAATGAAATTTCAGTACCAATTTAATTTTGCCTCTCATTTGTTTCAAGACTGCCTGTGGATAATTTCATTTTATGATCCTTAGTTCTGAGATTCTCACTTCCCCTCACCTTCAGTAAAAACAGTGTTACAGCAGATGCCCTGGGAGTTGGACTAATGATACACCTTTTGATACCAGCAATATGTAGCTGACATTGTTCTTAACACATATTTTATGTAAAACCTTTCTGCAAAGCCATATAATCAGGTGTCTTAAGAACTACCCACTACTTATTCATTGAGTTAAGGAGATCCAAGTAGACAATATTTCTAATCTGTAGGCTACTGGAGATACTAATGGTAATTTAAGGAAAGAAGAAAAACACTAAAATGCAGCTGCAAGTTATAAAATCTTCAGCAAACTATGAAAATCAGTATTATTCAAACTTAGGCAAAGGGAGAATGTTATAAATATTGTTGATGCAGTCAGGAGTAAAATAGAGGAGCAAGTTTTTAATTTGTTTTTCTAAGCTTCCCATATTGAAATTAAAATTTTTGTAAGCATTTAATATATTTCAGAAAGAACAATCTTCGAAGAACCAATGTGTTATGTAAGGAAAAATATTACACAGAAAACAGAAACAACTAGCAATCTAAGAGGAAACACTGAATATTATAATAATGCAGTCTATTGGGTAATCTCGATCTGATTTCATTGTTAGGCCCATACAGAATTTTTGATTCCACTTACAAAACAAGAAATTTGATTGTCCCTGCACTAGAAACTTTCCTTTAGAGACTTTCCATGATTGGGCCAGTTTAATAATTGAAAGTTACAGATTGTTTTATTCTTGTTTTACAGCTGGGGAACACAAAGTTGAAGATGCACCAAAACATCCTGCAGAAGGTGATCAGCCTTTACCACCAGGACATGTCTGGGAACCAGCTGCTAGAACTGATCAAGTTCACCCTTAACCACTTGTGCCTCAACTTTATAGCATCTTTATTATTTGGGGGTCTTGGCGGGGGGTGGGCAGGAAATCAGAGTGAAATGTGAACTCTCCACTTTCTTCCCCAGAAGAATCATTGTAAAATCATTTGGAACATTAGAAATGAACTATCAGTCAGACTTGAATCATAAATTAAACTATTTTTTCTCCAGTGCATCAGTGAGAAAAACAACAAGGGGATCATTAGAAGCTATAGTGGAGGAGGGAATTAAGAAAACTATTAATACTAAAGATTTTTATGGCCAGAGCTGTTGAACTGTCCTCTTCCTCTTGGAAAAGCAGAGGTGATGTCTGCCATTCTGTGTTTAGGCATGAATTGCAATCTTTTCAGAGAGCAGGCAGGGAACTGACCTGAATGTCAAATTAGGTCTAGTTTTATGTAGAAACTTTCCAGAAATGCTGAGAAGCAAAATATGGTTTTAATGATCTTAATAAGCAAAATATACCATAGATAAAGGCCTACCATTTCCAGCACTACCAAACTCTTTCTTCTTTGAGACCAAATAAAAAAATCAAACTGCTAATCTTTAATCAGAATAGATTTGCACTTTTGAAAAATCTAAACACAGCAAAGAACTATGTGGAACAGTGAATATTTTTCATGTTTACAGAAGCCTAAGAATTTCACTGTAAGCCTTCAAAAGGAATACTACTAATGTATTGATCTAAACCATCCTCCTTGCTGAGATTAATTCTATGTAGCTGTTGAATACTCAGCTGGCTCTTGGGACAATACTTTCATCCCTGTTTCTTTCATCAGGTGCCAGCTGATCTCAAAATTTTGCATGTTATTAAGTAAGCATTTTAGGTCGATGGAAATGTTATACAAAACAGAACAAGACTCGATGTCTTTTTCTGTACAGATTATCCTACCTCCTATGATAATAGCAGGTTTTTCAAAATGCACCATGTGCTTCAGAAGGCTTTTCTCTTTAACTTTAACTTAAGAGGCTCACTATTAACTCTCATTAGTTCTTCAGCAGTTGGTGTAAGTTTATGAAGTGTCCTAAAACAGGGGTGCTACTTGATTGTATTATTTTGGTATTAAAACAGGCTAGGTCCCTAATATTATAAGCCAATATTTTACAAGAATAAGTTGATTTTCCTGTGAGTTTTACTAGAATGTTGAAAAGTTGTGTGATTGTCCCTGCTTGTCATCTATTTCAGACTGAAAGTATCCTAAAGTGTTAAACCCTGTTTGGGTTTTTTTTTATTTGCTTAGGGGTTTGTGTGTTGGTTTGTTGTTTGGGTATTGGTTTGGGTTCTTTTTTGGTTGGTTGGTTGCGTTTTGTTTGGTTGGTTTGGTCTGGTTTTGTTTGCATTTTTTGGTTTGTTTATTTTTAAACACAGTTTGTGCTGACTGTAGAATGCTGGCTTTGAACTGATACAAACACACCTTGGCAAGCATTCTTTGTGTTTTCTTCCCCTTCTGTGGCTAACTGCTGACAGTGTTATTAAAGGAGATCATTTGGGTTTTGAGCAAAGAAACGGGGGCAAGCCTCTGTTATAGAAAGATATTCCTTTCTGAATAAGACATGAATATTTCAAGCAAACTTAAAAAAGAGAGGTGGCAGTTACATTTTCTGTTGACATTTGGGAGGTTTCTCACTCTGAAGAGCTTTCATTGATAGAAGCTAGGCACATTCCTTCCATGTTTAAGGCTTTTTTTTATCAGGCCTAGGCATATTCTTATTCTCCAGGCAGTATAACAGAACTCACTCCCGGAACACACTGGATTTCCTCATCTGTTTCATCTTGTTAGTTGTCATGTCATATTTCCTTCATCTATACTACTCAAATAATTGGAATTATTTTACTTTTTTTTTTGTTCTCTACACAAGAGGTTAAGAATTTATAGTTTCAAAACCCAGTGTCTCCACTGTTTGTCATTTCCATGTAACACCAGTTTGAAATGTCTTTGTCAGGAGACTGAAATACCTTTCAACAACTTCATCTGTTTCCTAAGAGGCCGAGACATAGCTATAGCTACACCCAGACTAACAGTTTCTCAGTGCACAGCTCTGGCTTTGGGATTGTAGCCTGATAATGGGTAACAGAGTGAGGAGGAAAACAAAAAGAGAAATTTGCCTAAATGTCGTGGAAAAGACAAGGGTAAAATTTTCTTGAGTTCTCCCCATCCCGCATGAAAGGTTAGAGAGGACGTAATACAGCCACAGATGTTTGCAGAGAACCAAGGACTGAAACCTTTGGTGTGAAGGCATTTCTATCATACAAATCATTCCTTTAGGCTACATCTGCCTCCTAAGGACAAATGTCATTATATGTAATGATGTGCTTTGTAATGTAATGCTCAAGCTTTGGTTCCAGTGCAACCTCTTATATTTTGCTGTTGGAGATGGGCATTATATCCCCCTTATCCCATTTAGTTTGAAACATTGAGAGCTTTGTAAAGAGCTGTTGTAACTTGGGTGCTGAACTCGGTTTCTTCTTGCCACGGTTTAGTGTCAGTGGTGACGCTGAGGAAGCCACTTGTGAGGAGCCAGAATTTTCACTTGTTTCATCATGAGTTAGAATTAGCAAAAGTTGCTCATTTTGCATTTCAGCTAGCCACTGAGGTGTGCTCAGTGTAAAACAGTGTTGCATCTTTCCTTCAGTTGCTGATACCTAAATGTTGTTCCCGTCTGTTAAATTAATTAGTAGGCTTGCAGTTTAGCAATATACTACAGACTTTATGTTCATTTTTTAGATGTGGGAACAGGCAGTTTTTTAAAGCTTAGAATTGGTGATGGGTTTATCTCTTAATAATCAGGGTTTAGTCAAACTGACAATTACTTGCGCTAAATCATGTGGAAGTCAGAGCCGCAGTCCTCAATAACAAGTTATGGAACTCTTACTGAACACATCTTAAGTCTGTTGCTTTTTGAAAAAACATTTATGTTTTTCAGATTAGAGCCCAAACTAGAACTTTGTGCTTGTCCACCTGATTACAAAAATCACCTATGTATGGGTACCTGTATCACATGGCTACTAAGATGGCAGGGACTGAATGGAAGCTCTTACAAAAGCTGGTTTGTCAGTTCTGGTCTGTTGACAGTGTTCACCCAATACTGTCTTCCTCTGTAGAGGAAAGGTATTCTTCAGGCCCAGGCTAAATGAGGTCTCCATCTGAGTGCAATAAAGTCACCAAACTATTTTTGTGGATCAATTCTGAAGCATGGTTTAAATAAGAGTTACCTCACTGTGAGGAACATCTGCCTTAGAGATTATGCAATGTGCTCAAGTCATGCTTACTCGTTAAATGTTTTGCAGATTTGTTGCTTTTTAAAGTGTTTGTTGTTTTCAATCCTGATTTGGTTCTCTCTTCCATAAAAGAGACTAGAAGTATTAGCCACTAATAGCATGTTTCTGCCATAGTACTGATTTCTCAGGAGCTTTTTACAGATGAAAAAAATAAAATTAAGCTTACAGCTAAGTGAGAAAGTAGAAAGCTATAATCATAGGTAGATAAAGGACTGGAATATCATGGGTACCATTGCTTTCACCTGTACTCTGCTTTTCATTTAGGAGGTGATTATGAGAAAACTGAATGTAACTTCACAGAGAGACCGGTTTCAAGGCAAAGATGTAGAGATTTGGTTTTGCATTTGGCTGGGATTTTGGTAGGAGGATGAAGGGGTAAGATTTGGTCAGTGTTGTACAAATTCGTATCCTCCAGTGGAATATATGTAAGGGAAAAAAAAAAAGTCCACTCTGTACTTTGTATAGATTAGTTTTTAACTGGATTAAACTGAAACTCAGCACAGTGACAGACGTCTATAGTTTTATTTTAACCTGGTGGGAAAAGAACTGGTTTAGACCTTGTCTGTATGCACAACTTTGTATTTCCACTCAGAGGCCCTTACTGTTTGCCCTCCACTTTTTGCTTTCTGGAAATATGTGAAAAGGAATTTATAAAAAGATCCAAGTATCTTGTGTTCTTCCCTGGCCCAGCTGCCTCACTGAAATAGCTATTCACTAATGAGGTACATGAATGCTCAGTTTTCTATATTCATAAAAATACAAAAGCAACTACTTAAAATGCTGCTGCAACAGCACTATAAGTCCTTGACAACACCACACACTTCCCTGTCTTGTTCAAGTTCAAAACAGAAATCCTAGAGAAGGTAAGCACCCACAGGTTTAGTAACAGGTTTATCTATAGCTTGCTTTCTCTTTGCTTGCAGATTTTCCCTGCAAGGCCAGGTGCCAGCCATTTCAGGATGTCAGAATGGCTGTGGCAATGTGACTCTTGGGGAGATTCACAGGACATGGTACCATGTCCAGCCACATTAGACTCTTCCATTTTGTAAATGTAACTTGATTAAAAAAAAAAAAAGCCACAACCTTGAGGTATGGTGGCATTTTGCGAAGCAGCAAGGCTCTAAGCTATGGATTGTCCTTTTGTAAGTTGTGCAAAAGTAGGTAGCAGGTGCCAGGAGATGTCCCTAAGGTTGGCCCCAGATGTACTCTCTTATTTACATCCTCAAATACCTGTTAGTTTCTGAAATGAAGAGGTAGTTGTACCGAGACAGTGAAATGAGAATCATCTGAAAACATAGCAACACTCCCTGTAGTTTAGTTACATTTCTAAAACTGAAATTTATTTTCTTTTACATAATGGGAAGTAGAGAACTATCTTGAGTCTCATTATTTATTTATGCATTCACAGATAGCCAGTATCAAAACCACCTACCCTAATGTTTTCTAATGCCTTAAAATCTATACTTGCCAGAATCATTTTGTATCTAACAATAACGCCACTTTTCTATTATTATACCATCCAGTATTATGCTAAATAATAGTTTGCATAGTTTCTTGTGTAGTAAAATACTGTATCGATGAAGGAAAGTAATTTTTTTTTTTTTTTTTTAGTTTTTCAGTTTCTAAACCTGGTGTATTTTTCAGTGACAAATGTAGGATGGGGCAGCACTACAAGGCTGACTTCTCCATTCTTTGCACCTTTTCCATCAGTTCAGGTGGCTGTTAGTCTGAATGACTCCACCGTGACTGCTGATTAGTCTCTGCTGCAAATGATTTGTATTTACTCAAATATGTTTCTTAACACATAATTGCTCACAGCTGGTATGTTCTAAGAAACTGCCTATAGAGCTGTTTCTGTTACAGAAGGTGGTGGTGCATACCCCTCATCTAATTTCACACCCTCTCCTACAAGTTTTTTGCTGTTAATACTACATTGAGAAGAGGACCTCAGTTTTTGGGCTCTCTATCACAGGTGACAGTGGAGAAAGTAGGATGGAGGAACAGGCAGCCCTCCATCTCCACCCTGCATCACACCACCTGCAACACTACTCTGTTGTATGAATACAGAGCCTATCTAGGGGGAGAGGATGGGCCATGGGGCACAGTCCTGTGCAAACTTCTGTGTATGGACATTTCCACAGTCACAACATGCTTCAGTAGCAAAGACTGAAGTAACAGAGCCCATGCCTATTCTACAGGCAGTGCAGACCTTGCCAATGCAGGTAGTACCATGGAGAAGTGATGCAACATTAGTTTTAACAGTGATTTTTCATGTAAGTTGCATACTGTTTCGTCACTAGAGGGAGTCTAACACAAGCATAACTGAGCACTTTTAAAGAGTAATAAAGAAGCAAAGCGGTGTCATGATAAAACAGGATGTCAAAAAATCGAATGATCCCTCAAGAGCCATGTTGCCATGTTTCAAGAGGGCTTTTTTCTGTCTTTTTTTTTTTTTTTCTTTTTTTCTCTGATTATGCTGTTTCCTTTTGGGAGAGACCCTGATAGTGCAAATGAGCACTAAACTAGTGATACATTTCCTGAACACAGACAACTCTGTACTGTGTTTGAACTCTGAGTACAGTATACCACAACTGGATAACAATATGAGAATCACATGGTATTAAAAATAACCAAGATACTGACCAGAAGACGATGCTGTTTATAATTACAGCTGGAAACCACAGCCCTCCTAGAGTAGGATCCTGCACATTAGTGAAATAAAAAAAAAGGCTATGCTGTGCTATTTCTGCCAAAAATACATCTGGAGAAAACAGAAGTATACAGATGCCAACTCATTGTCACTCCTGATACTGCTCAAGGAACAGCTTCTTTGGAGGTAATTGTTATTAATTATTTACAGCTCCCAAGTTGCATTTTAGTTGGCTCAGTCTTTGGATTAACAGCTGCCTGTCTTTTGGTTGGACTGATTGCTTTCCTGTACATCAAGCGCTATAAACCATATAAGTGATTTACAGTGTCTAAATTTCTATTTTGATTATATTACAATTTCTACATTGTACACTTTTTGAAAATTTCGTTCTAAGCTTAATAGGAGCTTCCTTATTGCTGTTGTGATCTTTAGCTAATACTTCCAAAAGCAACACTCACATGCTTTTGTTCCCTTGCTTAATATTGCTTAAAAGCAATATTTTCATTTGGTACTTTGGGGGCAACAGTCAGGCTGGGGATTGCTAAGCCATCTATGCTGTTATGTGGCACTGCAGACCTGCACTGGCTGGATTTGGGTTGGATCCTACCACTGTTTGACTGACTACATGGACCAGCCTCACTGAGGGGTGGGAATGACCAGTCAGCATCATATCAGTTTGGTCTCTACCATATTATACACGTTTAGTAGCTTATCTCGCCATCTAGACACATACTAAAAGTTTCAGGTGTACCTTGGGCTCCTCAGGACAAAGCAAAGGCTGCACCAGTGTTGAACCAAGTATGCACATAGTGTTCTTCTAAACTTATTTAAAAAAATAACCAACCAACAAATTGCAACATAGTAGTTATGAAATAGAAGAATAGTGCTGGGATTAGAGGCAATGCATTCGCATACTACCACAAAGGACTAACTGAAAAGATGCAGTTTGACTCAAAGTGACTAATACACATCATCCTGCTCCTGCCTGATGCACGTTTCAGAACTTCAAAGTGCTAACTCAGAACTGCTTGATAGAGGCAAGGGGAAGCAAGCTGCATGCCATCTCAAGCCCCTCCTGGCAGCATGCATATTACTGACTATATGCAGCTCATGCAGGAGAGAACAATTAGCGTCTGTTTCTTTTCATTGCTCTATTGAATTTAATGTGCATCTAGAAATAAATGTCCCTTTTCTCCTTACAGTTCCTCAAAAAAAAGCTTTCAAAGGAAGCATAAAAATGAAGCATTTGGAAGAAGTCGATTTGAATCACCACACTGTGGGCTTTCATTCCAAACTTAATACTAAACTTTTTATCTGAAGTATCCACAAGATAGGTACAAATTTTCTTCTGGAGTAAGGTGCAATGTAACACATAATGTAATGCTGCAAGACAAGAGAGGGCAACCTAAAGGACCTGGAGGATCTGAAAGCTTTTCAGTTTCGGGAGCACATAGAAAAGAACAGCACATTCATGGCTCCCCACACTGTTCATGTTTCTCCAGAGGTATGTAAGCATGACAGGGCAGAACTTCTCATTGAAATCATCTGCATTGAGGGTATAGTTTCATTTGTGAAAGACAGTAGCTGTCTGGATCTACAGTTGGTGTTAAAAGAGATAATTTTTCAAAGCAAGTGTCCATTTTAGTATTACCAAATTTTCATCTCACTGTTACAAGGATGGGTGTTTTTTTTTTTGTCTCCAAAGCTGTGACAGTCAGTGCTTTTAACCCTGACACTCTCACATGAATACAGTTATTCCTATACGCTCACACTTAATTGCTCTTGGTAATTCTATGCAGTTTCTCCAAACAGCTGTCTTAACTGCTACACTCAGTTCTCCAACAGCTGGTAATTTCCCTCAAAGGCCTTCAGGAACGATAAGGATGTAAAGCATTTCCCTAGATATTATTTAAGGTATCTGGAAACTGTTTCTCCAGACAAGGCACATTCTTTTCACAGAGGCAGCTTAGTCTTTCACATACTGTTGGTCATAGTCCCTGTATCTCTCTAACTGGGAAAGAAAATATCAATCAAATACATCTTTGTTTGTATTTTTTTTTTCAAAGGTATTTCACAGCTGCATAGGGTGCAACTGTGAAACCCATCCTTCCCCAACCCTTCTCTCTTTGCCTATGCTATGAGATTCTCTCTGCGGATCAGGTGCTCAGTACCTGGGGGATTGGGAAACCCGCAAGTCAGCATCTTGCAGTGCTATGCCATACCTTGATAAAATTTAAAGAAATTCAGAGGTTTGCTTTTTAGTCCTACCAACACTGGATGCAGTGCAATATTTACTGGACATGCCAACTGCTGTGGAGGTGCTCACTTTAACTTGCAGAGCCCATTCATTCTTTCCCCAAAGGAATCAAACACTTGAGGTATAAAGATGACGAGTAGCTCTCAGAAGGATCCTTCACAGACACTGAAGTTAAAAACAAAGGGTCTCTTGCTGATAAAGACAAAACTGTATCACAAAGAAAACCAAACTTCCCTGCTGATGTTACACGTTCAAAGAGTACTACAAAGAAATCCCATTCTATCCATTTACAAGGCGAATTTTTCATCCTGTGTTCTTTGGGCAATATGTTTACGTTTTCCTCTCTGGTACACATGAAAACATCTGGAGAGGACTCACTGTTGTTAAACCTGTGTTAGCTCTGCCATGAGTCCCATTTGCTTGGAGTCTGAGATCAGTGCAGGTGTGTCCTGGACATCCAGCTTTACATGCATAGACACCATGGAAATAGGGAGTTTTGAGAGGGCTGAATCTCAGGAGCAACAGAAGTGCTGTTCCTAATAAGATTTCACAGGCTTTGTCACAAAATATCTGTTTTCTTGTCTAAGGGAAAAAAAAAAAAGAAATCCCACCCAGATGTGGTTGGCTGTCTCAAGGTGAGGACACCTGCATAGCACTGCACATGCAAACCAATGCACACAAACATAAGAAAAATATTCCATATGTAGATCTAAATCTAGCTTGAGGTCTGGATTCAGCTTGAGAAAGAGAGCTAGCCTGAGAATTTCAGCATCCACAGCATCTGCGTGCCTGTGTACCCTACTGGAAATCAGGGAGTCTAATCCATTGAGCAGACTTGATGGTGTCTATATCTCTGAAGGTTTCAAGAAACTCTTACAGGGAAAACGTAAAAATGGAAAAATAGCTCTTGGAGTTTGTGAAGTATTTTCCTGATGAGTTGGTTTTTTTTTTAATAGGATGACACTGATGCTTTATGAGAAAGTCAATAGATTGTTCCTCCTGCAGCAGGGAAAATGCTTGTACTCCTTAATTCACCCCCTTTTAAATCATGCTGGCACAGCTGTTTTGGGGACCATGAGAAGGACTAGCATGGAGAAACCTGGAACTTCATAAGCCAGGGAAAATATAATAAAACATGTAATTACGTTACATTTGTTATAGAAGCCTCATAGTTAGACAAGTACTAAATTATTATAAATAAGTACATTTTTATATCCAGAGGACTAGAGGTTCATTGTGTTTAAGCTGTCAACAAAACATTAATTCTTGCACTTCATGTATTCCTTACTGAGACTGGATCCTCTTGCTGCCTGTATAAATAAACAGATATATAAATATCAAGACTATAAAGAGGTAAACAATCAAGTTTCTTTGACCTCCTTTTCACATCTTTATTTGCTTATCTAGCACAAGCAAATACTATACCATCTCTCTGTGTTTGTGTGTGTAGAGTAAGTGATTTCTGCCTTGAAGACATTCAAACCCAGTGGTTACTAGAGGAAGGTATAATAAAGGATAATGTCAGACAAGAACTACCGGGCCACTCAGGCAACTGTTTCTACCTACAATCTGTGCTAAATTGCTTTCAAAGTGGTTTACAAAGCCTGGAGAAACCCATCTCAAAAGAAATATTACTCTGGCTTCCTGGTACGTATAATACATCTATGGGTCCTTTCACTTTAAGGACAGTACAGAGCACTATTATGATGTAACTTGAGGGAAAATAATTTTGTTTCAGTTGTACAGAGTGGTTTGGGACAGGAAGGTGTAACTTATGAGCCTGTGCAAGCACCATTCAGCCCCAGGAGACCAGGGAAGAAGCTGTAGCTTCCTATCAAATTAGCCCACACAGTGCTCCAGTAGATAGTTTCACTTGGCAGGTCATTTTTGCTACTGGAAGTCTCTACAAAAATTCCAACAAACTGGTATAAACAAAGGTTGAATTTAACTTGCATTTTTGCTTTCCTCGACTTGTTTTCTCTCAAATGAGTGAAGAATGATATTCCCTACTATGAAATTTGCTTAAAGTAGAGGCTGGTAAAAATCAAGAGACAAAAATTGAGGTTATCTTTAATCCAGCCATTCCACCACCATTTGCTCTCCAGGAGATACCACATCTGACAGGAGCAATTTCACTTTCCCTCTCTCCCCTCAACCACAAGATGTAATTTTGTATTTATTTACCCTGTTGTAAAGTTCCAGTGGCAAGAAAGCAATATAGATTTTCAGCTTCATACTTGAGGAGTGTTAGCATCAAACCCTTATCTGGGGTTTACTTCTTAACTAATTTGTTCTCAAACTAAAGATCTTCTCTTATTCTGTAGCAAAGTAACAGAATGTTTTAGTAGGGTGAGCAGCCTGCTCGACAGAAGTGCTTGACTGCCATCTTGTTGATGGGACTGATACTTTGGTCTTATTTTTGCTGGCAGAAAAACAACCAAAAAAAACCCCACATTCTTTAATCAAGAGCAAAATTTCTTCTTCTGATATATGCAGTATGACACACTAGGTATGTGTGTGTGTAAGTGCAATGTCTTACTGAGCCCAGGTACAGAGCACTCAAAGAACAGTACATGCATGCTTTTGTTCTGTGCAACTCCTTCTTCTGCAATAAATCACTCTTGACTTAGCATCCCAGAAGTATTTTACTGCAGCAGCTTTTTAATGGAAAACTTTCTCTCTTGCTTTAGCAAAGGCTCCTGCTGTCTCTGAGGTAAGAGAAATTCTTACCAGAAACAGTTCATAAGACTTGAACTTCTCATATCAAATTTTGTACTTGACAACATCAAGCATTGTATGAATGTATCAGAGCCACAAAAATTGGACAGTTACCTGAAGCCAACCAAGCCATAAAAATTAATACTGGAGAAAATGGATTATATTTTTGTATGAGCAAACTATAGTTCTCTCCAAAGGCATCTGACAATATATTAAGAGGTGAGATTTTTCATTCAGCAACTCAATAGTGTGTAGAACAAGCCCTTCAGCTCGAGCTTGTGGGTAAACTATTGTTTTATTATTGTTTGTTATCTCTTAGAAGTTAGTTTAAATTTGGGTACTAGTTTGCAAGTACTCAAGCTTTTTTCGTGTGCCTGGATAAGGGAATAAGACACCCCACAAAGTTGTTACAGGTGCTGGATTCTTATCTAAAGTAGATAAAATCTTTAAGGAAGTATTTCTGCTTTTCAGAATAGCCATCCCACAGTTATGCACTGAATAAACTATAAAAATTAACTAACAAACTAACTCGCTAAAGATAAAATCAAACCTCTCAACTAAAGCTGATCAATACTTCTTAAATTTAAACTGTTTCAGAAAAATGAATGAAACGTGAGTGCCAGCACAGCATTTTAGCCAGCATTCTCTGAACTGCATCCAGATATAATTTTTTTAAGTCAGTAAGAAGACATCTGTTGGATTTAACACACTTTGGAGTAGTTTCTGAGAGTCAGTGTGAAAACTAGCAATGACTGAATATTGAGTAATGAGAACAAACTACCAAAATATTTGTGGAGTGGTGTACATGTGGCAATGCTTTTTAATGCAAGATTGTGGCTTTTTTCTATTAATACATTAAGTTCTGTTACGATAGGTCAGTATAAGATTATTGCCATTGCAACTAATTGTATTTCTTCCTAATTTACAGAAGAACCTAACAAACAGGGCTGCTAATGAACTGTGACTGCAAATCAGAGCCACACAGAACCTTTAAAGTATTAGCTTTATAACAGCACAAAACAGTCAAGGCCACTCTGATAATATCGTTCCTGAGCATGATTCTCGCCTCACCAGTCAAGCACCACTGGAAGGTGACAGGACTCTAGGTTTGGGATCAGCAATGTGTGTGGAGAAGGGGCAAAGAAGCAGGCATCGTGTATATTGCCCACTACCACTAAAGAAGTTGTCCCCAAGTTACTTTTTTGCGATAGGGGAGTCACCTGAAGGAGGCAGTAAGGGATCTCTGGCAGTCAAGGTAGAGGTTCACAGAGATGATACAGGGGTTTTTAAACACTCAAGTTTCACACTGGGCCTGCTCAAGGCCAAGTCTAAACACGGGGAATAAGCAGGCAGGGAGTCTTATATTTATGCTAGTCCCTTCAGGTAGCTATTTAATATTACAGGACATCAGTGAAATGTGAAAATTACAGTTTAAATAGTAGAACACAAACCACTCAGCTGCCATGGCACCAAAACCCCTTCATAAATGTGTCAAGAGTTTACTCCATAAATGTATCAAGACTTTATTTCATAAAAAAATAAAATCGAGGATTCTGGTCAATCTAGCCAAGAAGCAGCTACCATTTTGAAGATTAAGTGTCTTACAGCATATCCAAAGGCTACTGTAGACGTGACACTTCAGTGCTGTGTATCTGGAGGAGTGTCATGGTTTAAACAGGGCAAGTTTAATCCCTGGTTTAAGGGACTGTTCCCAACTGAGGAGGAAGTAGAAAGTAAGGACTATAAGGATGGATCTGGTTTCATCCCCTGTGTAACTTGCAAAACAGAGAATGTAGGATGCACTGCAAAGCAAAGAATGGAGGATCAGATGCGAGGTTTCTACT
The DNA here is from genome assembly GCF_028554395.1 of Pezoporus wallicus. Classification (NCBI taxonomy): domain Eukaryota; kingdom Metazoa; phylum Chordata; class Aves; order Psittaciformes; family Psittacidae; genus Pezoporus; species Pezoporus wallicus. The sequence continues at coordinate 748,450 of NW_026640253.1, read as the reverse complement.
GAAGATGAAACTTTTGAGGATGCCTACATTGTAAAACTTGATTGAGCTTCACTTAACAAAAGAAATGGTGTCTCTTCAGTGACGACAGATCTGCACGTAGCAGTACAAACACTTGTGATACCACTGAATTATCTTGAATGCTAGTATTGTAATTGAAGTGCTCTGACTGCGAGTCAGAGGGCTATGGCATGCTGTGGAACTTTTTAACTTATTTTTTTCCCTTAGATGCTGTTCAAGAACACAACAGAAGTGACATAATTTTCAGGCTATGTACAGTAATGAACAAAATAGGTAGGAAAAAATCCTCCAAACAAATAAAGGAATACAGCTTTGCCGCAATTAAAAGAAGATGCATAAAAGAACAGTCTTTCAAACTGAGTGATCAAATATCACGATCAAATGCATCCATTTAGTAAAGCAGGTGGATTCTAAACGTAAAGATTTCAGCTCTGGATGTCCAGACAACACTTGATAGAAGAAAACCTGCAAGAAAATGATGGCTACTTTCTGCGGAGACATTTCAAAAGATAGAGACTGCCTTTGGAAAATAGCTGTTTACTGCCTATAATTCTACATAAATGCTCAGCAAGCATGAGCTTTCTCCATGGCGGGTGAAGCCAGTTATTAGTTCTTTAAACTCAAGCCACCCTTGCATATTCAGTGATCAGCACACCCCCAGAGTACCAGTCATCTTCTAAAACATCCCTGGGGATGGCTGCATAGGGTAGCTTCTTTACCCATAGGGTCAAAATTTACCATCATTTTACATAAGGAAGCTGCTCTCTGGGCACTCCACTCCAACAAAATTTATGCATTTTGCAAGACGACTACTCCAGTCTTCTAGCTCATCTCACTGCTCTTCTTCACCCATCCCATGAAAGAAGCAGTATTTTAATAACTTTTTTTTCAAGTCTTGGAGTAGAGCTAAAAATGCTGAAAAAAAATGCATCTGGGACAAAGGCAGGATACAGAAAATACTGTTTGCATTACTTCTATGCACTTACCAGGAGATAGCAAGAACTTAGACTTATTTAGGTTGGAAGAGACCTTAAGAAAATTTCTTCACCAAAATGGTAGTCAGGCATTGGAACAGGCTGCCCAGGGCAGTGGTAGAATCACTGTCCCCCAAAGTGTTCAAAAACCATATAGATGAGGCCCTCAGCAACATGGTTTAGTGATGGATTTGGCAGTCCTGGAGTAATGGTTGGGCTTGGTGATCTTAAAGGTCTTTTCCAACCTAGTTGATTCTATGATCATTGAATCTAGCCATAATATAGCACTACCTTCACCACTAAACCGTGTCCTTAAGCGCTATGCCTACATATCTTTTAAATATCTTCAGGGGTCAGCTGCCTACCCCATTAACCTAATGATGTCCATTCCTAAGAGGAAAATCCTGGTGCTAATGAACTCCCTGGCAAGCTCTCTTGGATCTAAAGCCCAGGATTGAACAGGGGGGCCTGATCTAAAGCTCACTGAAGCCAAGGACTCCTGCTGCTGGCATTGATGCTCACTGTCAACCTTTGTGCTCAGCTTTGCCCAGGAATAACATTATTGTGACTATAACAGCATCAATGCTATTTGTACACTTTGTCCTCTGCTGGGCAGAGAAAGCATAAATGCAAAACAGTAAGCAGGTATTTGCCACTTAAAACAGTCAATGAGTCAAGGCTAAGGAAGGAGAAGGCCAGCTCCCACCTCCTGTCATAGCACATAACAGCTGTATTCCTAGCTCAGGGCCTCACCCCTGTTATGGCAGCAGGGGCAGAGAGATGGGAAAGGATGGGGTGGGATGCTTGATGCCAGCTGCCAGAGCAGGCACTAGCACCTCTGAAGGGAGGAAAGAGAAAACACGTTCCTCTGTGAGGCCACTATTACAAAGCCTCTGGGCCCTCTCCAATCTGAATGAGATTGATTATTTAAGGCTGCTCAGCTTTGCAGTAGGGGAGTGAGGTAGCAAACTTCTCATGGAGTTCCAACTGCATTTAAACTCAGTAAGTCTGGCACAAAGGTTGACAGGACAAGAAGTGAAGAGGGGCTGTAGGTTATGATTTTTGAAAATTACTTTTAAACTGAGTCATTCCCCTGTGATGAGTCTTTAAAGTCACACTATGTATTCAAATAGGGGCGTAAGCCAGGAAAACATGCAGCATATGATCCTCTCTCTGTAGGCACCCAGCAGTGCTAAGAGCAAGATGAAGGCAGGAGTATCTGCAGCCTCTCAAGAATGTCTTCTGCTCTTTTAATAGTTCTCCTTGGGAGGGTGTGGAGGTTTGTATCACATATCATTCTCCTGTTGCTGAATCAAAAATAGTGCAATGATTCATTTTTTACAGGCAGTGAGACAGTCACCAGCCACACCAAGCACATGTTCCACCACCTGCTCTGGTCCGGTTTACCCAGGGTCTATTTCAACCACGGGTCCTCTCAACTCAAGCAGCAGTTTTGCTTGACCAAGGTCTGCAATACTGATTAAATACCTCTTTCTGCTGCAGTACATGCTTTCAGCAGGTTGGCAGATTATGTCCTTTGATCAAAAAATCCACTGAAATAAGTGGGATTTTTTCTGCTGCCTTCCAGGAACCTTGGGTCACAGCTGTTGGGTTTGAGAAGTCCACCTTGGAATTGGGAAGCTGTCCCTGGATGAATGCAGGGCCACCCGGGAGCATGCACTGCAAAGAGCATTGACTCTGCCTGCTTTTAGCAGCAGAGAGAGAAACACCAGAGGCAGGAAGGTGTAACCGGGGAGCCTAAAATGCAGTGATTTTGAACCTTCTTTTCTCCTGAACCCTAACTTGAAGAGCTAAACCATTTTCCCTTCCACAGGGACCTGCAGAATGAACAACAGGGAATAATCTATGGTAGTTTATTAATATCCAGTTCCTAGGAATAGGTATTTCCTTGCTCTGTACAAGGAATCCCTGTGAAAGTTGCAAGTTGGCAATTTCACAATAGATATTAGGCTTCCAATATCTGTTTTATTTTTGTATTTTATTTCCTAAAGCATTCTTGTGCTTTATCTCAAATCAAAACAACCTGTGCTAGCAGACCTACAATAATCACCTTTAGGGGTGACCAATATACAAAAAAAGAGTGGAAGAGGAAGGAAAACATAAACTTCCATTTTCAGTGAACTACTATTCATTAGATTGATATTATTAACTATTAATAACTAACTAACCACTAGAATCATTTGCCACAGACCCCTCCTAACACTGATCGCAACAGGGCTGTGCTGTGACCTGTACCTTGCTCAACATGCAGCAATATTTACCCACTGGATTGAGCAATGCAAATCATGTCCAGCCCACAGTCTCGCTTTACAGGGCTGACTGAATTTTGACATTAACCCCACTTCTAATCTATGCTAGCACGTAAACCTTGGCCTTGTTGAAGACTTCTATGCCAGCCTCTCATATCTGCTTTTTAGGTCTCTGATCTCGCACCTCAGCATCGTCAGACCTCTACTGGTGCAAAGGGCTTCAAAAATAAATAGTTTGTTACTTCTTGACATTGTCTTCCCACTGTGTCACTTGTGGATTTAAATACTGGGGTTTTTTGTCCCTCACCATCTTTTGCCTTCATATGCAGCCTCTTGAGTTCACTTCTGGTTTGTATCAATTTTATAGGGACATTGTCCTACTGAAGTACACTGCTATAACACTGTACTTATCATGTGCTTTGCGAGATAAAGGGACAAGGTCAAACCTTGTTATGCTCTATTTTGCATACATATGCCACTTGATTTCATTATGAAAAGCAACATGAAACTGATACTCCCAGTTGCTGTGTTCTCACCAGCAGTATTTTAAACTGTGGCATATAACTTAAGTGTTCTCCAGTCTCTATTTCTGATTATAAGCTCTGCGATCCTTCTGTCCATCCAAACAGCTTAACAAATTCCAGTTTGAATGTACTAAACAGTGTGGACTGAGTATAAACTGATAATGGCCTCCAGACTCTGAATCACATGAAAGAAATTCCCATGGACACGGCTGGTTACACCAGACCCTAAACTCAGCAATGGGTCACTACAAAACCTACAGCTTCCCACTTTTTGTGTCTACATCCTCCCCTCAGTCAGGGCAAGCTGCTGAGCAAGTAGCCTCCTACTTCCCTCACACTGGTTTCTGTGCAGAGCACATGTGGAGAGGTACTGGCAGTGGAAGTCATAGCACACTCCTCTAGCTGTTTGGCAGGATCCCAGGTGCGATACCACCTACCAAAAAGCGACGTAGGCTGAGAAAGAAAGTTCAAAAGCCCACTCACTTTGGACTTCAACTGTGGAAAATGCAGCGTTTGCTCATTGGTAAGAATGAGGACTTTTCTACATCAATTGATAGCACTGATGTCTTCTTCAGAACCTTCCTACAGAGAATGGGGGCGGTCAGCAAAAGTACCACTTTAAGACAATTTCAGATATTTGCATTCCCAAATACTTTGTAAATGACAAAATAAAAGATCCTCACAAAGAAGTAATATCCCTAGGACAAAATGAATACACTTACTCTTCCTTGCTCTGCCCCCAGAATGCTTCTGAGTATTTTAAATGGTGAAAGGACAGAGGGATTTAAAATTACAAGAATCCTGAGATTCAAAATCACCAGCACTTTGACTGACATAATCCACCACGGTGATTTTAATAGTACAAATCCTGCCTTCCTCATAATATTATGATGCCTATTTTTTTTTTATTGCAAGACTGCAGAAAATTGGGCAGATACTTGTAAAAGAAGTAACAAAAGGTTGTCCTGAAAGCAGCCCAGTGAATACAAGCTGTTTCCTCCAGTCTTTCCCCTCCATCTCACAGTGAACAAATGGAATTTTCTACTTCTCTGTTGCACAGATTTCCCTTAAGGAAAAAGAAGCTTGCATCAGTTCCTGAAAATAGTTGCATGCAAGTGCTCCTGAAACTACTTCACATTTGGGTCAAATCTTGAAAACAGCTTTAAAAAGCTACCAGAGCTGAAGAGGTTTTATGCGAGCACCTCAAGCTGTGTCTTGCACATCGAAATATGGCACTAAAGAGACTAGAGAGAAGCCAACGATTTCAAGTCACTGGAAAGCTAACTCTATGACTCTAATAAGAATAGAGCAGTGGTATTGTGACAAGTGATAAAGAACAATGAACTTTCAAAGGGACAAAGGTGTCTAGGAAAGGCAAACAGCCCTACTGTAAGTGCCCCTCTGATAGGCAGTGGGAGATGGAACAGAAGCACTAAAAGGGAAATCTGGAAAAGAATGTGACAGTTAGGCTCAATCTTACAGAAGAAGTTAATTCATCAGAAGGATTTAATTATTCCCTATTATATAAAAAAAGGTGGTTTTATGATTACAAATGTAAAAATAGGCCTTTCCAAATTTTCTTTGCTGACTGCTTGTTAATGCTAGTTTGACTGTCTTTTCATTGTGAAGCATCACATTTTCAGAGCTGTTCACAGAATACTATTGGTGTATTGGGAATCTGAAATCTGAACAGGGATATATTCTTTTAACTCGCAGTCTGATAATGCTGATACAGGTCTTCATAAACTGAAAAATATAAATATTGAAAATAGAACTACTATTTTATCATTTTAAAACAAACTTTGAATTTTTCCAAACATTATTTCATTTTATTATAGATGCCTGAACATTTTCCATAGTCAATATGGAAGTTTTGTCACACTTTTGCATGAGTTTGGCATATTGTTACACTGACAAGGCATTCAAATATTTGCCATGTTATTGCTAACACAAACCATTTAGGTGTATGCTGTGAACTATGCAACATAGAAGAACTTGATACTAGAAGCTCCTTAAACAAGTTGGAAGTAACTTGGTGCCTCTCTGCACAGCTTGTAAACAGGTGTTGGATCAAATCTGTAATGCTTATTTAGGTTTTATTTGGACAACTTTACCTTTTTTTACTTAAGTGGCAGTTTGCCCTGTTAATAGCACACTGCAGTTAATACTGCTACTATCTCCTAATAACCCTACATAGAAATAAAATTGCTGACGTTACTAATATCCCCAGATAGCAGATTTGCAAGAGTATGTAAAGGGGAATCGCTCCTCTTGTCACTGAGGAACTGAGGGAGTAAACATGGCTCCTTCACTGTTGCTGGTAAATACCAGATCTTGCATTCCGCTAAAAAACAAGGCAGGCACTTGCTGCGTAGGGAGATCAGGATGTAAATGGAAAGGGAATAGTTTCCTCAGCACGTGTACGTTTGGTGACAAAGCATCCCAGAAGCAACCACACCGTCTTACGCATCTCTCCTTTCCCTAAGCACAAGAACCTGGACTTCTTTTACAAACAGGAAAGGAGTGAAAGGTTTTGCCTACTGCATGCAGACAGAATTTCAGCATTCAGCACTGCCCTTTCATTTAAAGTATCTTTGTCTGTTCCCTAATTATCTAACAGTATTCACTCTGACCTAAGGGAGAGATTAGATTTTTTTTTTAATTGAGATCCTATTGCTATGTGGCTCTGTGTGTGTGCGTGTGTGTGAAGTTGCTTCTCTTCTTTTAGAAATCAGAATACAGATTTTTTCCTATTTATAATTAATGACAGTTGTTTTATTAACCACTACTCTTTCTAAAGGCAAAGCATTGTTTACCATCAGAAATGTACAGTCTAAAAAGGTATTCCTGAATGTTTTCTTTTGTAAGTGTACAGGGTTATAATATAAACAAAAGCAGATATTCAACTATATTTCATATTGCATCTGATAGGAGTGGCTCCATACAATATGGATGAAGCAAATCCAGCAGTTAATTTCTTTGAGACATAAAGAGCATAAAACACAGACATTTCCAGATCTGGTCTTGTATCATACATAACATTGCCTGACCCTTTTGTTATCATTAAAATCCAGCCTACTTTATTAATTATTCATATTTTATTTTGCTATATTGATTGTTCAAGTTAGAAAAAAACAGTTAAAAAGTACTGACTACAGGACACTGCAAGACCCTAGGTACTGCAAACTCTGAGGATAAATATACATTTATTTTTTGAGAAAATATGTCGTTACCTGCAGATGAATCAATGCAAAATGATCGTGCAATTAAATACAACAGTCTCAACTGAAATTTAAAGCTGCAGACCATGTTTTCCCTACTCCCAGTGCTGCTTGAAATCTCTCACACTTAAAAAAATAGAATTAGCTTTAGATTTATCCCACAATAAATAACACCAGAACATACCTTGTGCTACCAACCTGAATTTAAAAAAAAAGTAAGAGGCCACCTCAGTGTTTTGAGTTTATGGGATCTTTCAGACACAAAGCCCTAACAGAGTTTCCCAGTCAAAAGGCATCAGGAAGGCTCATCGCTTATGGTAAACTTGGGCTTTAGCTTCACAGACCTCTTCCTTATTGTGCCTTTAGGGGAAAACGGCATGGTATCCATAATGCTCTTGTCCTCCTCCAGCTGCCTAGCAGTGCATGAAGGCGTGGGCACTTTCACTGTGTTGCCAAATTTAGAGTAGTCCACAGAGTATCGCCCATCTTCCTCTGCCACAATGGGCACAAACCTTTGACCCCAGAGAATTTCATCTGCCAGGTAGGAGGTTCTGGCTTGAGTGGTGATGCCAGTGGTCTCCACCACCCCTTCCAAGATGACGATGATCTCCAGGTCCTCATGGTGGTGAAGGTTTACAGGGGAGATGTCGTAGAGGGGACTGTTTTTGTCTATCACGTGGTAGATAATGAGTGGGGAGACGAGGAAGATGCTGTTGCCCCCTACAGGGTTCTCCATCTGGATGTCTATCTGGTTGAGGGGCACCACCTCCCCCTCCAGGCTGGTGGTCTTCTTCACCACCTGCATGCGGATGGTGGCGCTGATGATCATGCTCTTCCGGAGGTCCCCCACCCGCAGCATGAAGCAGAGCTTGCCCTCCCGCAGGGCGATGACCGCGTGCTTGCTGAAGATGAGGGTCTCAGCTCGGCGGTGGGCTTGCGAGGTCTTCATGAAGATGCAGCCCAGCATGATGGCATTGATCACCAGCCCCACGATGTTCTGCACAATCAGCACCAGGATGGCGGCGGGACACTCCTCTGTCACCATGCGTCCCCCAAAGCCAATCGTCACTTGCACCTCGATGGAGAAGAGGAAGGCAGAGGTGAAGGAGTGGATGCTGGTCACGCAGGGAACAAAGGTGGCCGGGGCCCCTTCTACCCCTTCTCTGGGGTCACGCTGCAGCCGGGTGCTGTGATCCAGGTCTCCGTGGGCGAAAGCGATGAGCCACCACACCATGCCGAAGAGCAACCAGCTGCAGAGGAAGGACATGGTGAAGATGAGCAGTGTGTGATGCCACTTGAGGTCTACCAAGGTGGTGAAGACGTCCTGGAGAAAGCGTCCCTGCTCCCGGATGTTTTTATGGGCCACGTTGCAGGCACCGTTCTTGCCCACAAAACGCGCCCGACGCTCCCGTGCGCGATACCGGGCATGATCCGGCACATCCTCCGCCAGCCGGGTCAGCACGTACTCCTCGGGGATGATCCCCTTCCTCGACAGCATGGCTGCCCGCCGCTGCCGCTCAGCGCCGCCCCATGCAGCCGCCGCTCTGCCGGGGGTGGGAGGGAAGGCACGGCGGGGGAAGCGGGGGACGACAGCACGACGGGGCCGAGCGGGCGCACGGCGCCGCTGCAGCCCCCGCGGTATCCGGGCACGGTGGTGCGGCGGCCGCCAGGCGGCGCCGCCGAGGTACGAGTCGGCGGTCGGGAAGCGGCGTGGGGAGCAGGGGTCGGCCTCTGCCGGGCCTCGGTGTTGCGGCCCCGAGGCGGTGCCGGTCCCTCGGCGAGCCCCAGCGGAGGGACGGGGACTGAGGCGCTCCCGCGCGCCTGTGTGCGGAGAAGCCGCGCGCACCGCCGCGTAACGGTCGTTGAGCAACGGCGGCAACGGAAGGCGGTTAAAAACCGTCTCCGTGAAGGGAAGGGAAGGGCAGGGAAGGGGGGATCCGAGTCCCGGATTGCTCCCCGGTGAGCGCTGGGTGCGTTGGTCACCTCTTTACCTCAGTGGTGGTGTGGGTGCGGGGCTTTTCATTCTTTTAATTATTATTATTTTTTTCCCCTGAGGAAGGGGGAGGTCTGGCTGCGGCCGCGGTTTCTGTGTTTGTTCCAGGATGGGTTTCCTGGCAGTACCTGGATTCCTTCCGTTAACGGTGGCTGCTTTGTGGGATGATGTGGTTTCACCACACACAGGTTGGGCAGTTGTTCTGTGACGCAGAAAACAAAATAGGACTGGGTTGGCTTTCAATGGAAAAAAAATCCTGAAATTCACCTGCACATCTGTCTTTCTGGGAGTGCGGGAAAAGCGTTTGTCTGATGAGCCTGGCAGGCAGTGGGAGGAAATTTGCCTGAAGAGGCCAAGTCCAGGATGTGTGGTTAATCAGAGACCTGTAACTAAAGGGTCTCAATCCAGCTCATAAAATTTGCAGGAGTTATTTAGGTTTGACCAAGGAAGGATTTTTCCTACAGAAGGAGCTCATGAAACGTGAGCTCTGGCTGCCTGGGAGAATGTCTGCTGTGCAGATAGCAGTACAGGTTGCAAAAGAATGGTCTGTCGGCAGATGGTTAACCCACACTGGCAAAAACGTCCAGACATGCATCAAAATCGCCAGCGAAAGGGGACAGGGAGGTAGGAAACCTGTGTGTGGCAGTGTGATGTCTCTGTGTGCATACATACACGTGCACGTGGAGGTATCTGTGGGACAAGGTGCATTATTTAAAAACACTCTTATGTGACTGCTCCACTGTTAAATAGCAATATTCTCATTCATGGGTTTACCTACTCTGATTTAAATATTTTGGGTTTATTTCAGTTTAGGCACCAACACTGTAGAATTGCTAAACCATCCTGGGATATTCCGGATAAGAGGTTTTTATTTACTACCAGTGGATTCACGATTACATTTTTCTAATTGTATGTGTCCATGGACTTTCTCTTCAGTTTTGGCTATGAATGCTTTGGTACACACTATAAGCAGTTATTGGCACTGATTGCCTGGGCAAGGCAATTGCACAGTTGATGGTTGGGAGCCAGCCAGTTGGGGTTGAATCAACATTCACCACCTACAGCTACTTACAATGGCCCACATAGGGACTTCAGAACAGTAGTTTTAAGTAATCACTATCTGATCTCTCTGAGCAGTTGTTGTAAGTCTTATAATTAAATGATCACTATTACTTTAGACTATTGCTACTTTTTATATATGAAGAGTTACGTGTCCTTGGACACATTCATTACTTGCAGAGGGGTCAGTTTCCCAATACTACATGCTGCTTCTTGTTCTGGGTCATCTTTCTTGCCGCTTTGATAAATAAAGATAACAACAAGATGCCCTGCTGAGCTTAGCCAAAGATATTTTTCCTTTTTCTGTATTACTTTGTGAGCTAGACATTTTTTGTGTGCTTACTGTGAATGTCACCTACACCTACACTTAAAGTACATGATTTATATATATAACTTTAAAAAAATGTATTTTTTTTACTTTTTTCCCTAAACATTTAAAAACCCACAAATGTCTGAAGAAATTTGAAGATTTCCTTGTCAGAAGTGTGGTTCTCCAGCTGATGGCAGCTCATAGTTACTTCCATCATTTTGAAGTGAGCATGAAGAGGCTCTATAACACCGTTGCAGTTCATAAGTAGCATTTCACACATTTTTGCAGAGATGCACGTAAGTGTTCAAGAGGCAGTCATGTCTTTCTGGCCATTTCTTCCTCTTTTTCTAATCGTTATTTTATTCTATACCTTTTCCTCCAGAGGGCGGTAACTACGTGGATGTGGAATGAAAAAACCTGTGTTGGGCAGGAGTGTTTTAAAGGGAAAGGTAAATTGCTTCATAGTCTGGTGCTAGCCCTGATGCATGGAGCCTACTACAACAAGGGGTGTTTCCTGAACAGTCACCACGCTGGCTTTAGGAATCCTGAACTCTGTAAGGCTAGAAGGGTGTTCCCTTTTTTCCACTTCTGTTCTTTTTTGGGACTGTGATTTGCCACTTCTTTTTCCTCACCTCTGAGCACTTATTTGCTGAGATAGGGCAGCAAAGCAAGTGGCTTCAGCTGAGGAATTTCTAGAGCGGAATTAAAACAAGCCCTGTCTTTGTGGATCAAGTAACAGATACTTAATAAAAAAAAGTGACAGATCTTCTGAGTGAGCCAACATATTTGTGTTAAGAGCTGCTGAACAAATTGGGCTCACGGGAACGAACAATCCCACTCTGTAGTATAGAATCTTGGAGGGTAACTTTTTCCACCCACAAAATAGGTTTTACTTTTGAATACTCCTCTCTGCTCCAATTTATCCAAACTTTAATGGCTATCAAATAAGATACTGCTGTAAATTAAATTAAAATTTAGTTGGCACTGTGGTATTACTCTGCCTTTAGAAGCAGACCTTTCTTTCAAAGGCTGTGCAGTGTTAACCTAACATGAATTAAGCCTCACAAATCACCATTCTGTGAGAGTGGGTAAACAGAAGAAAAGAGATCCAAGCTGGTTATGCAAAGCCAGAGGGGAAGGCATGAGCAGAGCTAGTAAGAGGGCTAATGTAGCAGGCGTGCTGTGTTCCCTCAGAAATAAGTAGAAGAGGATGAAATAGCCACACTAAGACAAGGAATAAATGCTATAAAGGTTTTTGTATAACAGGAGCATTTGTAGAAAGAAAGAAAAAAAATAAATTAAAATAGACCCAGGTTGCGTCTCCACAGGCAGCCTATCCCACTAACACCTTTGGGACCCAGCCAAGACACATCCCAGAGGAGAAATGAAAGTCTGGACATGGCAGCTCCCCTCAGCAGCTTCACATGGCTGCTCTGGAGCTGTCTTGCACCCATTTTAGTACAGCATTTTCACAGTATCACACAGTATGCTAGAGATTGGAAGGGACCTCGAAAGATAATCTAGTCCAATCCCCCTGCCGGAGCAGGAACACCTAGATAATGTTACACAGGAATGTGTCCAGGCGGGTTTTGAATGTCTCCAGGGAAGGAGACTCCACAACCTCCCTGGGCAGCCTGTTCCAGTGTTCCGTCACCCTCACTGAGAAGAAGTTTCTTCTCAAGTTTAAGTGGAACCTCCTGTGTTTCAGTTTGTACCCATTACCCCTTGTCCTATCATTGTTTGCCACTGAGTAGAGCCTGGCTCCATCCTCGTGACACTCCCCCTTTATATATTTATAGACACTAATAAGGTCACCCTTCAGTCTCCTCCAAACTATAGAGACCCAGCTCCCTCAGTCTTTCCTCATAAGGGAGATGCTCCACTCCCTTAATCATCTTCGTTGCCCTGTGCTGGACTCTCTCCAGCAGCTCCCTGTCCTTCTTGAACTGAGGGGCCCAGAACTGGACACAATATTCCAGACGGGGTCTCACCAGGGCAGAGTAGAGGGGAAGGAGGACCTCTCTCGACCTACTAACCACCCCCTTCTAATACACCCCAGGATGCCATTGGCCTTCTTGGCCACAAGGGCACAGTGTTGGCTCATGGTCATCCTGTCGTCCACTAGGACCCCCAGGTCCCTCTCCCCTACACTGCTCTCTAACAGGTCATTCCCCAGCCTATACTGGAACCTGGGGTTGTTCCTGCCCAGATGCAGGACTCTACACTTTCCCTTGTTATATTTCATCAAGTTATTCCCTGCCCAACTCTCCAGCCTGTCCAGGTCTCACTGGATGGCAGCACAGCCTTCTGGCGTGTCAGCCACTCCTCCCAGCTTAGTGTCATCAGCAAACTTGCTGATAGTACACTCAATTCCCTCATCTAAATCATTGATGAATATATTAAATAATACCGGTCCCAGTACTGACCCTTGAGGCACTCCACTAGTTACAGGCCTCCAACTAGACTCAGCCCCATAGACTACAACTCTCTGGCTTCTCTCCTTCAGCCAGTTCACAGTCCACCTCACTACCTGATCATCCAGACCACACTTCCTCAATTTAGCTGTGAGGATGCTGTGGGAGACTGTGTCAAATGCTTTGCTGAGTAATGCTTCATTGCCATGCAAAACACATTTGTGAACCTGATTTAATAATGACTTCTGGACCGTCTTCCTCAAGGTAACAGCTTTAATGACTCAGATAATGGGTGTGAGCCTCCCACCATGGAACAATTTTCTTGGATACTGTGTCTGGTTATGGTGAAACTCTAACCCTTTGGAGTTAGGGGGCAGGAACTCCCTGGGACTTGGCCCCATGTAAAGCAGACTAGATAAAACATGCTGAGGAAATGTGAAGTGTATTCTGTCCAAGTGGCGGCTAAGAGGCCTCCCTGTTCACGCATGCTTACCCAGCAGTGTAGTACCATTCAAAAGATACATAATTGGTGGGTATGACCCAACTCTTCCTACCCTCCTGCAATGCTGCTTTGTGAAATACAAGCCCCACAATGATGGAAATGTATGGTGCTTGTACTTTGTGTTCTTATTTATTAATACCTCAAGATATAATGCTGTTGTCTTAGTGACATGCTGTGTCCTTTACTCCCTTGCATTACTATCCAGGTAAGATTGTCAGAGGCTTGTGGAAGAGCAGCTAGTCCAAATTGCAGTGTCAAATTCCAGGCACTTTATTAAAAGTATATGAAAATTCACTTTATCTTCCACAGATGGTTGCAAAGCTTCTGAAAATCTCTCTTTGCAGCATGAGTTTGAGATGTTCTGTAGGGTGGTGGTCTCCCTAAGTTTTTACAGAATGAGATCTTGCCTTAGACCAGTACTGGGCATCTAGGAGACAAGCATGCATATTAGCTGTAGTAGAAACCTGTACGTTGACTGAGCTCTTCTGCTACCCTGGAAGGATAGTCACCTATCTCCCATCTCTTCCCTCTTAGTCCTAATGTGTCCCTTGTATCGCAGTGTGAAAACACACCAATAGTTTTGCAGCTGTTTTTTCTTTGACACTACCAAGCAAATGAGTCCCTGGAGGAGTTACCTCCCAGCTGCATCTTCTCTTTCTTCATTTGCAGCAGGCAGTGACAGAAGTCATGCATTTTATCTGCATAACTGTATTCTATCTCCCTCCTTTTATCGCTGTTCATCCTATACTCTCCTGCTGGTTCTCAGGCCGCGGTTTAATGCCCTTAGGTATTACAGAAATAATAGCAGGCAGATGCTGCAAATACTGTGCTCTGGAATTGATAGCACTACTTAAACAGCAGTAACAGTTCTTCAGTTTTCATAGTTTCAGCACTAGAAGTAATGCATTAAAAATACCATGTATCCCGTGATAACACTGAGGCATATTTTTTCTAAAAAATAAATCATTCAAAAAACAGATTCCAAATTAATTGAGCAGGCTAAAGGAGAAAAAAACAACAAATGATTTTTCCCAAGTGCTAGGAATTCTTCAAAATGGGAAAAAGGACAAAAATGGATGTAAAGCCAAAGTTGCCGTAAAAAGAGTAATAGCAAAAAATTCATTATAGCCTTCCATTGGGTTATTGACATTCTAACCTCTTAATAATTAGTAAATCCTGGAATGACTGTCACAATGAATCAAGAGGGCAGGGATAAGTAGCCGTCTAGCCAAATTAGGATAATTTTGGTACTTACAAGCTATCTTAGTAAGTATCCATGATTTATTGGTAAGTGCAACAGTGGGTGAAATATATGAAACTAGGAGAGGATGAGTCAAGCTTACATGGCTCCGAGACATAGTGAACGATTTAATACAGTTTATTTACCAGACTTGGAGGGATGATTTCCAAGTGAATTGGTACATCTGCACTGGTCTGGAAACAGTGGGCATTAAGCAGTGATACTTTATCACAGCCTGCCTGCTCTTAGCTTCTTCACAGTTTGGGAGCCAGTCAGGCTCAATCTCATTTGGAATCACTATAATATTATTCAGTGGGGGTAGAAGTGAAGTAGCCTAAGAAAGACTAAAGGAGTCGGATTGTGATTAATTGCTAAAGGAGAGACCATCAGACACAGGCACTACCAGTAAACCACAATGTAACTTTTTTAAAATAGATTTTATATTTAGATATTAAAGCTTTACAGAGTCATATGATTAAAAGAGATACAAGCTTTCTAGAAATACCTTTGGTATATAATTTTTCTGTCTGCATTTAGTCAGTCATAAGCATTATTTACAGTAGGGCTATTACACATAAAAAATAACATGTTAATAAAATGGCAGGAGAAGTTTAAGATTTACATAAAAACTCGATGCTGGCTATGCTTGTTTGATGTGCATCCTGTCATATTTCACCCATGTAGGTTTTTTCCAACCATATTTCATGGTGCTTTGGTGCCAAATAAAAACAAGAGTAGTATGCAAAAAAAGGAAAGTAGATGGGTAATTCATTAATACTTCTGATGGAGAAAATTGGCTCATTTTATTAAAAAAGGAAAACCTCAATTATGAAATAGTATTTATTTACAGGTATTTTACATTTTTAGAAAATAATACAATTGTACTTTAAAATGCTTCATTATTTTTTATTACTTATCTGCTTGTACAAAAGAAGCAAAGACACTGTCTTCTTGTTCTAGCAGAACTTCAGGCTTGTCATATTCCAAAATAACCCCTCTCTTCATTACAATAACCAAATCCGCATTGAGGATTGTGTGCACTCGGTGCTGAAAAACGAATAAACAAAATACCAGTTCAGTGTTTCTATGAAATATATTCCAGGATAAGAGAGAATTCCAGAAATTAATTTTCCTATCACGTTCAGTTAAGGCTACTTGTCATCCTTATTTACTGTGCAGCTGCTGCAGAGCATTACACACGAAGAGCCACATGAATATTCAAGTGCCTAAACTGCACACAGGTACTTGGCTATGAAGATTCATATTGGTTCAGACTACAGTGTCCCTAGCCCAAAGTTCTTCCATCAAACATTGCCACAAGGAGGTAGCCAGGAAGAGTGGGCAAGTGCAGTACCGCACAAGGGTACTCTCCCAGGCCTGGACTACATCTGGGTCAGAGTGGTTCCTGAGCTTGGTGTAGTTTGTCCATTTGTAAAACTGACTACAATCTCTTTAAGACCTTTCCCACATCTCTCTTGAGCTTTCAGAAACATTTTGCATCCTCATCCTTTGGAAAAGATTTTTTCAGGTTTGGTCCCCGCTGCACGAATATCTCATTTTGTATGCTCTGGGCCTCGCTGCTCAGAGCTTCACTTGATGCCCCTTGCCTCATGATTTTGCAGACCTCTCTCACATGTCCTTACATTGTCCTTTCAGGTGGAAGAAAACTAGCCTGCTCAGCTGCTCTCCCCTTAAGGAGCAGTTCCCCACCTCCGATCATCTTGTTCTTTGCAACATTTTTCAGTTGTAATGTATCGTTCTGGGGATGAGGAGACTGGAACTACATGCATTATTCAAGGTATGTGTGAACTATAGACTTACACAGTGGTATGATGTTTTCGTTCTTCTCTACCCTTTTTCTAATAAGCCCTAGCATTTAACTATTTTATTAGGAGGAAACCTCCCCATTTTTTTTTTTCCACAGTTAATACTGAAAATAATTAATTCAGCTTTTCTGCAATACCTTTCTCTTTCCTGAGCATTCTTTTCAGGTACTGATCATCAGATAGCCCTATAAATTGACAGACTTCTTGCTCCCAGTGTGTTTTAGGGATTCATGGATTTGCTATTAGCTATGATGGCTTCCAGAAGCTGGTCTTATACTTTATTTTTTTTTTGGCCTGCCTTGTTGCATTTTCACATGTAACATGCCGGAGCTTATTATCATTTCTATTTTCTTTATTTGGCTATGACTTCAGCTTTTACAAGAATGCCTTCTTGTTTCTAATAATCTTTTTTCATTTGTTTAGCCACACCAGCTTCTTTCTATCCTAACAAATAGCATGCACTGGCTGTGGGATTTCTGAATAAAATCCAAATCCTTCTGTAATTGCCATGATCCCTGACAGATTCAGTTTTCCTTGCTGCTTCTTTTAGCTTTTTTCCCTACCATTTTTTGGTATTTTTTTTTGGCAAGCTCTCAGCTCTCTCATTTTTTGAGAATTCCGCTTTTAACATGTAAAATCCAACTGCACCAGATTTTTGAGTCTGCATTACTTTTGCAGGGATATTTAATCTTAGAATACTATGTACCCTGTTACCTATTCACTCTTCACCCGTAAGGTTTCTAACAAGATCTTGGGCACTCTCAGTGCCAAAACAACTCTTGCATTTCCTTCTGTGTCTTCCTAGCCAGATGTTCCATAAAAATAATCACTGATAGCATCTACAAATCTCATCTCTGCTGCAGTCCTTCTGTGACATTTATTCAGTCTACAAGAGGGGGGAGGGGACTGAAATATCACAATCCAGCTGTACTTGCTGCCCTGGTTTTCTGATCTCTTTCAGTATAACACAATCATTGCTGCCATCCTGATAAAAAGTAACACAGATGATAACATAGACACAATACTGTACTCTTTCCATTCTTATTCTTCCTAAGCACAAACAAGTAATATATGGCTTTCTCTGAAGAAAAAAAAAAACAAACAAAAAAAACACCCCACACAAAATCAAACAAACCACAAAAAAAAAAACAACAACCCAAACCAAACAAAATAAAAATACACACACAAAAAGCCAAAACTACTACTAAACCCCACCCCCCCAAAATCCCCCATGTTATGTGTCTACTACGGAATACTTTGAATACAAATCCACTTGCAGTAAACCACTTTTACATTTGGAAGTACAAACATTCAAAGTAAGTTTATTCCAAAGTGCTGTTTGTCTGAACTGTGCAATTTAAAATTCGCTCAGTCTTTCACTAAGAGAGTGGAAGACCAATAAAACTTTCTCAGCCTATCCCCAAACAAACAGAAAAAGATACATAAATGCAGATGCAGTGCAACTCAGAATTTTCATGCAGAGAAATCAGGAAATTTCATGTTTATGATTCCCTTGCTTTTTTTGTAATGACACACAGAATGGATACCATAAGATAAACAGGTTTTTCTATTACACGTTTGCTAGGTAAAAATAAAAAGATGCTCTAAGATTCTTGAGCATAGGTTTTTTGACTTGTGTTTAATTTTTAAATGCTAAGAAGCATAATGACTTTATTTTGCCTTCCTGAAATATGTGTATTTTTAGAAATAGAGGACTGAAAGGTATGTATTGCTTCTGACGTATCTGTTGAGTCAGCTACTTTGGTTCAGGTCAAATCTCTTTCATAAACGATTTTTCAATAGATGCTCAAGGTCATTGTATAATCACTTCACGAATATGCAAGCTTGAATTCAGTGACTGTCAACAGGGATGGAATATTTATTTTTAAAGGTTAGGAGGATTCTATTTTTTTAAATTCTGAAACACAATTGCTTTTTCCAGTGGCAGAACTATCACATAATTTTACTTGTCCTTAGTTACATGATTATTGCAGCTTGATGAAACTTCTTCAGATTTCACAGTAGTCAAAGTCATATTATAATTTAAATTAGCCTAAAACAGGTAACAGAAAATAGACTGCATACTTGGATTACATGCACTTGCAGGCAGTTGGACTTAGCTTCACACAGCCCGTGACAGAAGCTGTTATGTTTTTAATAATGCAGTTTAAAATGGAAGATAAAGCTTAAAATTAAACACAGTTAAAAAAAAAGCGCCAAATTAACACATTTATTAACATTGACCAATATGGCATTTCTGATTCTTGTTTGCATTAGAACAGCAGCAGAGACTGTACTTACTGCTATTGTAACCACAGTACGGTCAGCAAATGCAGTCATGACTACCTTCTGGAGTATGTTCTCCTGTGTAAACAAAAACATTTGTTGCTTTTCAAACAACAGAAGTCACATGGTAGTCACACAGACACTAAAAGTAACCACTGATTAGTCTGTGCTTTTATTGATCCTACATTGCAGAAATGAAAAATTAACTACATGCCAGAACTAAGTCAGAGCCTGGTCTCCAGTTAGCCCTCCTTGCTCCTGCCACCCCCACTGCCTCTGGGCTTCAGTGCATGAGAGCTGTGCTCTGGCCCCAAAATCCCTGCCAACGTGGCCTCAGACTTACAGTGGAGAGCAAAGGTGAATTCAGGGTGCTGCCATTCTGCCTGCACGCTGGCACACGTCTGTGCTGCATTCTTCACCTTGCTGTAAGTCTAGGAATGTCCCAGCACACTGGAGACATTTAACACCAAGGGGTGGCAGGGTTAAGAGTATGATGTACCTGGCATATTATAGCAGTGGAGATGATATTCAAGATGGTCTTAGCATACATAGTTCTCACTCAACAAGTACTTGTCCTTTGCTATTTAGGAAACCTTGTTGTGTACCAAACTGCCTACAAATATTACTAGCATAGATACCTTTATCTGCTATTACCTGTTCTTTAGATATGTATCTCAAGGGAGGAACTATATCCTAAATGCATTAAAATTAAAAATGTATTTTGACTTGGCTGCCAGAATTAAAAATTGTAGCTGTTGAAATAGACCCCTCCAATTATATTCTTTATTCTTAGAATGAAGAACACTGAAACATTTCTCATAACAACGTAACAAAGGAAAAAAAAACCCTAAGAATGCATTTGGCTAAAATCCAGTCAGTGCACTATGACTGTGTGGTTTAACATCTCTCTAACAGTTTCAGGCAATTAATGCAATAATTAGTATGTCTTTTCTGTATCTCTGTTTATTTCCTTGACTACTTTCAAGCCTTCGAAATTCCTGACTTGTCCACCAAGCTGGTCTGCTTGCCAGTTTACCTTTCACTGACCATCCCCACTGACCTTACAAAGCTTTTTTTTTTTTTTAGAATATCAAACTACCAATGAAAATCATGCTTCATTTTCTAAATGCAGGAGATGCTGGAATAACAACCCCCTTGTAAAATGATTTAAAAGCTTTTTAGAGTAGTTAGCAGTGACTTACAACTATCTTGGATTTGTAAACACACCTGCACTAAATATGGTGTAAGCATATTACCGAGTGGATAGTATTGCTTTCCACCTTTTTATTCACGTAGTAGCAATTGTCTCCGCCTCAAGGAAAACAAGAAATCAGGAACAGTCCAAACTCACCGTTGCCATGTCAATAGATGCTGTGGCTTCATCCATGATGAAGATGCTTGTCTTCCGCACAAAAGCCCTTGCTAGGCAGAACAGCTGTCTTTGCCCCTGGCTGAAGTTTTCACCCCCTTCTGTGACTATAGCATCTGGAAATGATATAACAAAACCAGTATTTAGGTGCTCCAGGTGTCAGAGGGTCAGATCAGAGTAGAGCATATGCTTGGAAAATAATGTCTCACTTTCAGCATAAAGATTCTCAAAGTAACATATTCTAGGTCTGTAGCTCCTGGTGGCCCCATTTTACTTGTTTATTTCCATTGCTCAGAAGAACTAGTACTGTCTCACTACTATTTCTGTCTCACTATATTCTTTATATCTATTAGACATCAAAGTAACTACGGATGTTTAGGAGTGAGTTTTTCTGGAACATGTGCAGTTTAGGTTACTGCATCCCCTGTCAAAGTAACATTCATAATTTCTTTACCTAAAGATTGTATAACTTGCCATTTTTAAGGTTTTTCTTTGTTTATGTCTTTGTGTGTGTTTTGGGGTGTTGGTTGGATTGTTTCATGGCCGAATGATTCACACCTTTAAGCTTTAAAAATCTTCCTCCCTGGATATGACTTGGAAAATAGAAAAGAACATATTCTAGGTAACACCTGACTTGTTGATACCTTATTTGAATTCACAAGAACCAATGCTTCATGATGAAGACATACTGAAATAAAGTAATAATTTTATCATTTATTTGAATAGAACCAGGATTCTGCCCCACAGGTGCAGCTGGTAGGGGAGTTAGATGGATATAACACCTCTGCCTGCAGGCAAGCACTTCCTGTCACCTTCTGAAAACCTAAAAAGCTTTTTCTTCAGCAACTACCTTTTTAATACGTAGAAAATGTGAAACAGGAATGTTGTGCACACTGGAAGTAATTTTCTCAAGAAGAAAGTCTTATTACCTAGACCCCCAGGTAGCGCTTTCACCACATGCTTGAGCTGTGCTATTTCCAATGCTTCCCACAGCATGCTGTCAGTGCACTTCTTCTCAGGGTCCAAGTTAAACCTGCAGTTATGTGTAATTAAAGAGTATCAGTCAATATAAACTTCTACAATATGTTTCTTCTTTTAGGTCACTTAGAAATAAACCTGCAAACAATCAGAATCATGTGCTCAACATCTGGGGCTGATTCTGATTTATCATTGGTATAAATGCTCTGAGTTTTGTAGACTCGGTCAACATTTATAGCAATGTGATTAAGAACAAAATCTGACTCTCAGCTGAGAGGCATTTGAAAAACTTTCTGTTTTGCAGATCTCTTTATGGTTTTAGAATTTATTTTGTTCTGAATAAACTGAAAAAATTCTTATGTTTTACTAGAAAAACTTTAGGAGAGAAAAAAAGTTGTGAATATGATCAGTTCAAATTAACATTTTTTAACAAAGGCCAAATTTCTACCATCTCTCCTTTTAAATTCAGTGTCTCTGTTCTTTACTGCTACATAAATGCTAAACAGAACAATCAAGCTTCATACTGAAATATGAAATGCAAGTCTTCTGTACAACTGAACAAATTTTGGACTTATGAATAGATGAATGCTATTGTAGCTTGCTGTGGCCCAGAAATGATAGCAACAAATGAGAATCTCCTGTCATTGTATAGAATGATAGTCAGAAATAAAAGATTCAATGATGTGTAACAGTTTATTTGTATGTTTTATTCCTGCTGTATGTGCTGTGAGTGACCAATGCTGGCCTAAATAATTTTAATAGGTTAATTAATAAAACAAAGGCATACAGTCACATGACATGAATGAATCATGCTCTATTTCAGGCAAGTGCAGGAGATAATCATGAGATCTGTATTAGCATGGAATCAGCAAACTACAAAAGCCTGTATCATTTTTAGTGAACTATAATGACTAATACATAGAAACTGTAACTATAGGTGATGTAACTGTGCACTGAGGATTCTACTTTCCTTTCTAAGGTAAATGCCACAGACAGGGAAGGACATTTGCTGGAAACTGTGGAGCTTTTTGCCATTGTTTCTACTGCATCAACCTCTCAGGGAAGGAAGAAGAGAAGGGTTTTTGGTCTCACAGATGAAAGAATGGCTCAAAAAAGAAAGCAACACGGATAAGAGGTTCCAGGACAAAATACGCCAAGCATTCCCCATTACTTTGTATATTGCTTTACTGCTTTCTCTTTTTCTATGTTAATTTTTCAAGTCTACATTTTTTCTGAGAGTCTGCATCTCATATTTTAAGGCAGTCAAGTGAAAATAGATGTAAGAGTGTCCTGGTTTCAGCTGTAACAGTTACTTTTCTCCTTCCTAGTGGCTGGCGCAGTGCTGCGTTTCAGGAAGTGCTGGGTGGTTATAGGTATTTGCTCAGTGAGATAAACTGATTACTAGATCCTGGCAAAATAAATAGTGACTTTCTGGGATGACTTATGCCAACAGCGTGCTGACCAGGCTCAGGCACTGGAAAGGTACAGTGTGGCAGAGGTAGGTAAAAAGCAAAGACAGAGGGCAGTGGTCCTCCCTGCTGCAGCTGAGACAACAGGAATTGAACAGCTGGCTATCAGCAGCTCTGTAAAAGTCATTATGTTGTATAATTATAATATATAATAACATATAACTCTTACATGGTTTTTGTTGCTGGTGCTTAATGCTTACCGGATTGTTCCGCTGAATAAAATAGGATCTTGTAGAATGATTGACAGCCTGGATCTCAATGTCTGTAAGGGTAGCTTAGCGATATCTATATCATCAATGATAATCCTTCCTATTCAAAAGAAAATGGATAGTCTACTAGACTGTTTATCATGCCACATAGCTGCTGGCAAAGACACAGCTCACTTTCAGCTTGCAATACAGTACAGCAGGAACAGGCCTTGAATTGCATATCCCCTTATTCACTAGTGAAACACATTTTGGTTAAGCAGCAAGCACAGTTGTCTTGAGACTAAGCCCCAGCTAGGATGAATATGAAGCATACCTGTAATATTTTATGAAAGATTAGACACACTACTTATCTGCTTGACCACTATAAACATCTATCAAACAACAAGGTAAGATATTACTTCAATCAGGGACTAGTTACCAGGGGGAACTAATGTTTCAGAAAGCCAAATTACTATAGAGCACTTAGAAATTTTATCCCCAGGTACAACTGTCTGGTTATGCATAAGGGCCCTGTGGGTGATGTGGCTGGGAAACTGAGGCTAAAGTTTTTTGGGATGCACAGGAATGCTGTGTGGGGCACATGGACATGGCACACACAGTAGGAAATATGGCAGGAAATTCCAGGGCAGCAGATCAAACTGAAAGACAGGGAAGGACATTTGCAAACCAAACTGCAATCCCCAGTTGCTGAGTTTCCTGGGCCAGTGGCTCCTAATCTGAACCTTGTGTACAGATCCTTCTTGTACTTGGACTCCTTGCCTTTTTATGCTTTACTCCTACTGCTGTGGTTCAACAGCACCAAAGGCTGTCCTCTGTCACTCTTGGACTTTTGCTTCTGTCAAGTAGAATTTTCATTGATACAGCTTATGAATGGCACAGCTTCTAAGTGACAGATGATATTGTATTTAAGCAAGGCCAGAGAGTGTGTCCTGCAGATTCAAAAATCAGACTTGAAAGCTGCTGCTGTTAAAGAAAGCACTTCGGGGAGCTAAGCTTGAGCTATTCACAAAAGTGCAATCTTACCCTCAAAGGTGTCAACCATTCTGAAAAACGCTAGAGAGAAGGAGGATTTTCCACTGCCTGTTCGACCACAGATCCCAATCTGTGTGACACAAGAAGCAGATGAACATCAGGTAGAAGGAAATGGGTATCGATATCTGTATTCAACATGTAAGATGAGTGGGTGTAGCAGCTGTTCTTATCCACATGATCTTTATGTCCTAATAGTTCAGTTAAACTGAACTGGCTATAACAGAATCCCTAAGTTCACTCTTTGTCTTTAGAGATCTGAGCAGTTATAGATAAATTAAGGCCAGTCCTGTATACAGTGGCAATGATGGAAATAAATGCAAGGGAGTCACATGGGAATGATGGCAAGTAGGTCTAACAAAGTAAGGGGTCACTGTTGCTTCTTTTGGCACTATGTACTGACAGAAGGGCACTGGGATACTGGGAAGTGGTGTGTCGTTCTAACTTCGCACTCTGATGTATGCCAACCCCCAGACTCCTTTCCAGTACACTGTATTCTTTCAGAAAAAAAAATAAATCCGTAATTCAGTCATCAAAACATACTCTGGTATGGTGGTTTTTTCAACTCTGATTTCTACTGTGCTGATTTCTACTATGTGCTAATCTAAAGAGCTTCTTGGAATCACTGCAGTTTTTAACCTTTTGTCCTGGAGAGATGTGGGCATTAACATGCTTCAGCACTGGTTTTAAGTTGCTGTCGTATCGGACACTGAGGTTCTGGATTTGGATCTCCCCTCTGTCTGGCCAGTTCTGAGGAATCTGTGAGGCAGCTGTAACCAGGAGTACAGGGAAAAAAAATAAAAAATTCAACCCTCTTGTAATAAATTAATCACTTCATTAAGTGATTTACTATGTTTTTCATGGTAATATACTGCAAATCATTAAAATTTCAGCAAGCTTTTTCTGCATGCTGCACAAAACTGCACTTACAAAGGAGCCCTTCGTAATTTTCAGCTTCTGTTTTGAGCAGGCCATTGATTCTTTTCACTGCACCCAGCTGGATCTCCATGTCAGCCAGGTTACGAACCATCCAATTCAGGTAGTTAGACACCTGATGTAAAGCAAATACACTGCTAAATACTAGTTTTTTAGTAGTTTGCATCATTTGACCAGCATGCAGTTTATATTCCTTTGCAGTAACACTTGTTCAGCCTTAATAAACTGAAGTTGTGAATAAACCGAATGGTGCACATGAACAGGCTCACAACAATGACTAAAGGCTAAATTTCCTAACTGCAGTGCACAGATACTTTGGTAGTACAGCAATTTGAACTATACTAACAGAAAAGAGGAAGAGAAACAGTAAATGCAAGTGAAAAGACAGCATCTTGGTAACTTCAAGTTTGGCAGTCTAGACTAGTATACCTGAGCATGCTCACGATGAACTGAAAAAATATTCTTCCAATGCAAGACAATATAAAAATATAATGCAACTTGACCATGTTTTGTTGACATATTTGAACTAACACTTAAGTTAATATTTTATCTAAAAAAAGAAAGCATACTCTTAAATATGTCAACCATTGCACGTGAACTGAAGTTGAGACATGGTTTCAGTGATGTTACAGTACCCACTATAGATATACAGACACCTTAAATCTTCCTGTTCATCTTTGTGCCCTGAATTGCAAAAAAAAAATATTTGGGAAAGACAGAAAAGGTCCTGAGATTCTTACCATAAGAGCATAGGTTAGTCCCAAGCCTACAAGTCCTGAAGAGAGCTTATTATACAGGCAACTGGTAATAGAAGTGACAGCTGCTATAAGTACCACACATGCTCCAATGTACTCCTGAAGGAATATGAATAAGCTCCATCACTTTAAGTCTAAAATGATTAAACCATTCTCATAACTTTGCATACCAAATAACAAAGCCATCGCACAATTTGGAATATGAGCAGAAAACACCACATAACTCCATATAGACCCTGCCCAGGAGCCCGTTCTTGTTGCCTTTAGCATGGCTGTGCTTTTCAGAAATGCTGATACAACTACTTCTGTGCAGAAGGAGTGAACCAACATTCCTTATCTTCTGGAGGAGTCAACAGAGATATCTTAGGCATGGAATGGAGCTAGCTGAAACTATGCAGTTATTATTACCTGGGATAGGAGGGAAATGCTCCTGTGGTCCTGTCTCTGAGCAGATCCTGTCTGTGGCTGGTGATGAACTGCTGGGAGGCACTGTTGTTGCTGCTGAATGGCTACCATCCATATTTGTTCAAACAAGCTGTTCTTGCACAGCACGTATCTATTGGTTTGATTGTGTCCACCCATGATGGATTTAATTTTATTTACTTTAAATCATTAGTGATCTAACTTCCCACAGACAAGTCTGAGTAAAATTATGTTAACAGACTATAAAACGAACTCTGTAGGAAGGAAACTGTCACTCCTATATGTTTTCACTGTTTAGGGACTTCAGACAGTTTAGGGCTGAACATACAAAAGGGTAATAACATTTTATCTAGCTCATACTCAATATCTGGATTTAAGAAGCAAAAGGCACCAGCTAAAATTGAGTCCAAAATGGAGGCATAAAGTGTGACACGAAACATGACTTAGCACATGTGAAAGGAGCCCATGTTACCACAACAGCAGTACCTGTATCTAACAAAGCCTGATATAAATACCGCCATCCACAACATGGAAGTCCTTGATTTGCTTCTTAGGGAATTATTTTTAATAAATAATTTCTCAGGCCACTTTACTGAGAAATCTCAGGAAACAGACACCTGAATATCTTCGGTATTCTCTAGATGACCCATAAGAAGGCACAGACTTGTCTATGTCCTGCTCATTAGGAGCCTCCAAGATGTTGAAATGCTCTGGGGGAGCCATAAGGTAAAGGCCTGCTGACACTGACTAACCCAGTCCTACAAAGGCATCCTGGCTGGCAGCACAGCTTGACCCACTCTGATCACTCCTGACACACAAGAGAAGCCAATGTGACCTATAAAATCTATTCTTGTCTTGGAGAAACAGCTGCAGGCTATGGGGAAAATTCAGACTCTGTTCAGTTTCCAGGATGGGCTGGGCACGTGCTCATTACAGATAGAGATATGAATATAAAGAGTGAAGGTATAGCTCTGAAACCCAGATAAGGCTCCGTAAGTGCTGGATGTCTCATCAGATTACTTGGAATGAAGTAAAATAACCTTGTGTATGCACAAAAATAATGTACTTGCCATGCGGACTTCCAGCCAGCGATTGGCAGCTGTAAGGAAAAGGGAAGCGATGTTGTTGGAATCTGTGTATTCAAGAAGCTTTTGTCGAAATTTGGCTTCATACCTAAAAAATAAAAATAAGAGAAGAAAAACGAGGGTATGAGGAAAGCAGAAAAAAGGAAAGAGGAGAGAGAAGAGAAGACATAGCAGAGATGGGAGAAAAGGAGGAAAAAGGAAAGAGGAAAGAGTAGAGGAGGATGAGAGGAAGACGAGGAAAAAGGCTTCAGATACTGAAAAAAGAAAAGTAAATTTTAATTTCTGGGGCTGTATGTTTATGGGCAGTTTGACAGAGAGTCTCAATCATCCTGTTAATAGTTCAGAGCGACATCATCTGTAGATTTTTGTTAGACCCATGCAAATTCTATTTGTACTGTATCTTCAGGAGTAAACAGATGTTATTGCATTGATGAAACTCTATGTGGGACTTCTGGATCACACTGGACATTTAGGAAATGTATTTTATTACATGGCAATTGTGAGAGAGAAATCTGAAACAAAAAATTAAAACATACATGACAGATATCATACAAGCATGCACATGCTGCAGAATGCACTTTATTTTCCACTTCATCATATAAACTCAGGTTTTAGTATTTATATTACTGTAATGCCTAGAAATAGTAACAATTTATAAACTGCAAATATCTCCAGTCATACTGGACATATGTCCTTATCTTAAACAAAAGGAACACTTTGAAAAACAGAAGTCCAAGCTCATGGTCAGTAATAGACTGCAGAGGATTGTGTTCTGTCATCCCCTCTGCCAATGAATTAGCCACAAACTACAACTGATGGCAAAGTAGGTCTGTTTACAGTTTATTATAGTGAATCTGCACCCACTCGTCAGAATAGCTGCATCAATGACTTCTACCTTGAACTGAACAGATACGGAAAGTGATTCCCTGCTCCACCTATTTAGACTGAGGTCTTGTTAAGTATGCAAGTCAGCCCTTTTACCTGGGCATATTTATTTGCATAGGTGTAAATTACTGCAATGCTAATAATAAAATGTATCCACAATTTTGTCTAATAATACAGAAGTCTGGCACAAAAGCCAGAAGGGAACTAACAGAAGAGGCTCGAAGGCTTGAAAATCTATTGTAAGTACCCAAAGCTTGTCTTTTTTTTCTCCTTATTACATTAGCAAGTTTAACAAACTTGCTAATTCCCCTTTCTAAAACTTTAGCTTATTATGGCTGCAACAAACACTACTTATTTATAAACTCAGCTCTCCTTATGCTGATATGAGAAAGATATGACAATGTTGTAAGTATGAAGTACACAGCTCAGAGAAGCTTTCAAATCTGTTCACTGCAAAGTTTCTTAATCCTTCTTTTGAGTACAATAAAATAAAGTTATGTCTTTACATGAACCATTTATGCTTTTGAGGAAAAGAAGTAAGTGCCACTTTGTGGAAGTAATTTAGCTGTTCAAAACTTACCCATGTGCCAAGCCATAGCAGACATGTCTGTTGTGTGCAATGGAGAATGGCCTGGGCTGGCTGCTAGTGTATTGTATTGGTGTGTTTGCATAGCCTAGAATGGTTATTCCTGAAAGCAAGCATTAGTGTCACACAGTGTCAGAGCTGGTGAGCCCTGCCTCTCTTCAGGTCTATTCCCCTTAGTGCCCTGCCATACAGAGATGGCTGTACTGCTTCTGGAACCAATTCTATCACATTTAGCTTTCATATCTCCATACCATGAGGTACTATGTGATATAGATATGCCTTAGAAGATGAGAGGTACGCATCATAAGTCAGTTGTGCATATGCACATGGAATGAGGATACAGAAAAAGTTACCACTGTTGGTGGGGTACTGCAGAAGGAGCAGAATTTCTCTTCAGACAGTGTCCCCAGATTACCAGGCCTCTCAGACCAGACATTGCAGAAGCCCTCACATTTACATTTTTGATTATTTAGCACCAACACTCTCTGAAGTGCCAGATAGCAAGCTACAAATCAGGCCAGGGCATCTGCTGAAGGTGTATTTATAGCTGCAGCAGTAGCTGTCTTTCTGATCTCCCCCTGGATTTTTTGTGTATTTCTTTCCTTATGCATTCAGAGCTAGTGCAGGACAGAGAGCTACCAAGGGCAAAGACGCTCCAGGAACAACTGGCACCTCCTAACTTATTGACTGGATTCCTGAATTAGTGTTATTTTTAGGGATGCTCAAGCTAGCAAGTCTAAACTCCACTTCTGCTAATATGTTAGGCAGCTGAAAAGCTACACAGACCTAAAAATAGCTAGGTTACCAGCTGATGCAGGAGCCTGGCAGGCAGATGGAATACAGAACTCACTGCACGCATGTGGCTGTTTGGGTCAGAAACACATCAGTTACTGCAGGATTTTAAAAAAAGGAGGCACCAAATGCAATTCTTTGACAGAGGAATTCATTTCCAGGTGACAGGAAGAATCAAGAGAGAATGCTCAAAAAGACTAAAAATATTAGCTAAATGGCATTGAATATTATTTATTGCATCAACACCAGAAAATGTACAGCCATAATACTCTAAAGATCCTCTTGAAGTAGTAGAATATAGGAGTAAATGAGAAAAGCAACAATGAGAAATTGATTTTCCTTAAAACTGAACATAGACACAGCTACAAACTAGAGAACACTGCTGGCACTTAAATTAAATATCCAGTAACAGTAATTAATAATGGAAAATACTATGCTGTCCTACCACCCTTTGACCTTCAGTCAAAAAGAACCAAACTCTTAAACTTGTTGTGCTTTCATTGAGCCATTTATATCCTATTTAGAATAGCTTATGGACAAGTTTATTTTGTGCATAACTTCTATTCTAAAATTAAATTTATAGTTTATGAGGAATAAGCACTACCGTTTCAAAGACAGAATGGTAACAGTAATAATTAACTGACAAAACGTGTAGACATCTAGATGAGAAGGGTGTGAAAGACAGTTGACCGCATTTGAGTTGACTGGGAAAAGACCAGAATAGCACTTGTGCGGGGAAAGCAGCTCAGTGGTAGTTTCACTGATACCTCTACTAGTATCGGTGTGACTGCTTTTTGTGTAACACAGAAACATGACCCAGGCATGTCATCAGGTATTCCTGGGCTGCTCTCCTGTGAGCTTATAAGGATGGAAACATGAATCAAAACAGGTGACAAAAGACTTTGTTTCCAGGTTGTGTGTTTTCAGAATCGGTATGAACAATCACATTTTTAGCTAGCAACCTGTACTATTTCACCCTCTGAAGTCACTAGCATGCAGTTTATCTTATCTGGACATCAGCTCATACACAAATTACTGTGCCGTAACAAGTCAGTGCATATTAGTTGTTCCATGGAAACTGTCAAAGCGCACAGTCTGCCACACCACATGCTGTGGTAATGGCAAGCTAATTTAGCTTCTTAAATCACGTTTGCCCACAAGTGTTTTTTCAGGCTGCATGCAAGTCTGTGGACAGTTACCGTGAGCAGCTGACATACATTAACTTGTTTTTCAATAGTAACTCCTTCACATGCAAAATGCTTAAAAAGTTCTTCAGTGTTTTGGAGTCCCCCCCTGACCAGTGTTTCAGGGACACTGGATTTTTCAGGTGATCCAAATAACAATAACTTACAACTGCACAATTGCCGAACGGAACCATAGATAGATATTCAAAAGCAATATAATGTATGTTTCTCAAAATACTATACCTGAAGGCTCGGATGGTGGTAAGACCTTCAACAGTCTCTGAAAAATGGGAGAGTAATGGTAGCTGAGTGCTGTCATCCAGCTGTTGCAGGTCCCTGGAGAGGATTACAAAAGGGATTTTGTAAAAAGTCAGTTCTGTCGTGCACTTATTCTCTTGAAACAGATCCAGGGAGTGAAAGGGAATATCATCACATTAATTATATACCTAAGGTTTAGATAGATTGCAAAGCAGTGCTGCATATCTCTGAGCAGGGAATGAAGACCCCAGGAAGATTCTTCTTTTACCATTTGAATACAAATAGTGCTGGAGTAGTCTTCTCATTCACGGCTTTCCCTTATTTCTCCTATATTCCTTTTTCTTATACTCAAATTTTTTATTCATTTAAACACCATTCTGACTCTATGCTGAACATAATTTTAACGGGATAATGCAAATAAGAGCTCGGGTTAAGCTGAAGGCAAAATACAACTTCCTCTCTTTCCATTTCATCCCCAAACAACAGCTCAATCTCTCACTGAGCTAACAGTATAACTCATACACTCAGGAGACTAAATGTGAACGTGCACTCATCATTAGGTTGTGCTTCTCGATTTCATGTTCCGTCACCAAATCAGTGGAAACACACGTGGGGTGAAATTCTGTTTAGTCTCAGTTCCTTCCAGCAGGAAGTAGATTGGCTGTGAACTCCCCCTCAGTCCATGCATACATAAAGGGGACAAATGCAGCATTGCCACAAATGCTTCTTGAGTGCCACCAGGGGGGAAGCTGTATGACCTTAGAAGGAGAGAAATCACAAATATGGCTAAAGTTTTTCAACTTGTAAAAACTAAAAGGTACTCAAACCAAGAGAGGATGCTCATGCATGTTGTATTCCTAATGGGCAGCAGTACCACCACGGTTATGCTGCATTCTCCAGCCTCTCCCTGGCTTTATGGATTTACACTTCAATTTGGGTAGGCAGAAATCAGTTTTCTTGTTCTGTCCCCACATTATCTTGGTTGTGCCCAGTATGCATCTCTTGGGGAAGACAGAATCTAGTTGGTTTGTGTCCTGCAGACTCTAAGAAACTTTGATCACGGACAGAGACTCTGCTCTTGCCTCTTAGAAGTTCTGCTCCAGAGCTGCAGACAAAGGCACTTACAAAATGACACATTTTCACTATAGTAGATTTGGCTTACTTGCAGAGAGGGCCCATGCTTTTGCAGGACCAAATTTAAACATGAAGTTCCCTAGCATTGCAATTCCACAATGGAATCATGCATTGCAGAAGATGTATCTGTTTCCAGAATGATACTGGTTTATGCTCTTACCGTGATGCGACTCTGAAGTACTTCTGGATGAAGTAACACATGATTGCAAGGGGAACCAGGGCAATGAGAAACATTGGCGTGACATATGAGATGACAGCAAGAGCAGATACACACAGCAAAGTGGAACGACTCAAGCACTCCAGGGTAGCTGGAATGTGCTGCATAAAGAAGAATAAGCACACAGAATCTTCCATAGTATATCAAGTTTTAAACAGCAATATTTCACTTTCCTTTCTCCCACTTATACAATGAAAACAATTTAGATGGTTTGAAGCACTAAGTATACAGGTCTGCTTTTGAATTGACTGCTGGGTTTTGGAAGTTCTGAAGGGATTTCTGTGGGGATGCTTCACATGCCTGCACTGTGGACCACAATCCTCATGTCAGCGGATTACAGATAGGATGCAACAGACAATTTTAGTGTCTGCACCATGAACTGGCAGTGCTGCCTGGTGTAAACACTGATAATTTGAATTTCAGTCATTTCTTCTTTGGGCAGCAGTATTTTTTTTTTTTTTCTCATTGCATTTGTTCATATGTGTCAAGTGAATGTGTTTACCCACTTTTAAAAAAAAGTACATCCTCTTAATTTGGGGATATCGCTATTGATCTAATTTCACCTTCCTTTTCTATACAGAGCATCTTAATCAAATAAATGGGTTTTCAACGTGCTTTTAAGATGAGGAATTCATTCTGAACGTAGAAAATCATGATGCCAACTGATGTAGTAGTCAAAATTATACATAATCAACAAACTTCATCTAAATGGGTCTATAATAAATGAAAAATCCCATCTTTCAGAAAGGAAAAGATAGGATAACTTCAGAGCTTGAATATATTTATTCAGTACCTGATCAATGGTATTGCAGTCAGCTGAAAATCTGTTCAATATACTTCCCAGAGGTGTTGTTTCAAAAAACCTAAAACAAGACAAGGAATGGGAAAGATCACCATACCAATACTAGAATATTTTTGTTTTCTTTTCTTCCCACACCCCCATACCCCCTGCTCCTTAAGCTGGGCACTATATCACAGACAAGTTTCTCATTTTTCCTGGTAACCATGGCTTTCCAATGAATGGCAGTCTTGAATGTAACCCAAGAGCAGCAACCCTACTCAGCTCCCTCTACCGCCTAAGCTATGCAAATCACAATTACATTTAAAAATATCCTTTTATATTGTAATTTGAGGCCTTTTCAATGCATGAAAAATGCAAACGCAGTTGAATTGCAAAGGCTTGCATTTTTTTCTGGGAGTAGAAATGCATAACTAACAACTTGGAATTTTATATTAAAAGATGTTTACATATGTAAAATGCAAACTTCATTATTGCTACGCTGTTGTTAACTGTTCCACAGCCCATGTTGAACCTGAAGTCTACTTCTATCCCAAAACAAGGTTTAAAAAAAACATCTGAGGTTTTACCATGTATATTATTTCTCCACGATTTCTAGGTCAAATACAGTTAGCTTAAAAATAAGAAGGTATTTTTCCTAATGTTCAGTAACAGCTACAGGTTTGAATCAAGCTACAACTTTACTTTCATGCATTAGAAAGAAAACTTGTGCAGGACAACAAAGGCCTTTATTGGTGTCTGTGTATCCCAATGGACTCTAATGATGCCTGCGATGAAACTCTTCTAAGCTCATTATCTTTCATAGCTTGCACCATTTCTGCTTGACAGTAAATATTTCCAGTTCTTAAGATTATGATCCATGCAATGAATGAACTGTCCACATATTGATCAATAATTGTAATTTCTCCCTAATTAAAAAATGCAAAGAGAAGAAACATGCAAGGAAGTAAATCCCTGAAGTCACAGTCAGGCAGGAGAAGCATCTCACTAGTGTCTAGGAACTTGAGCAGCCTGGGAAACACTGTCAGAAATTGTTCAGTACCTTGATACCTCGTGATTTTTAATGATGTGTGAAAAAAAGTGATTCATAGGCACTTCTGAATAAAAACTGTGCTTAGAAGACTGCCTCGACATAAGGAACACAAAAGAACTACATTATAATTTGTATTACAGTCAGGAATACCTCATTGGAGCCAAAATAATTTTATTTAGTAAAGAAGAGTGTAGCTTTTTGGTGACTTTCAAGCCAGTCCACTCCACTGCTATTGATGTGACAAGACATAATACAATCCCAAGACAGCAGAGAATGCTGAAAACTTTTGAATATGGAGAATGGTTGAAATCCTAAAAAACAAAGAAAGAGTAACAAAATGATTTGCTGTAAATTATGTTTTAACGAAAATGCAAACACATAAATGCAAGACTGAAAAATGTAAGGGATAAATTCTTTATTCTTCTTGAATTAAATCGCCAATGATTTTCAACCATTTTATTATTATTTATTATCCTGCAGGGAGAGGAGCATTTGCATGAAAATAAAAAATTCTTCAGAAATCTAAAATTACAAAATACTACTAAAAGCTCTGAAAAGATACATTTGATAATTTCATCTGAAGGAAAAAATAAATCTTTAAAACATTATTATGGCTCTGTTGTTTTGGTCTATTTCTTAATAAGAACAAATAGATAAGTTTTTTATTTTGAAATTCTAATTTAATATCAAACCCCAGCATCAGTAAAGCATCTTTTGATGTTTTGACTCCAGTAAAGTCATACATGCATCTCCCAAACATTAATGTAAATTATTTATAGGCATTAAATCCCAATAAAGAAAACAATCCCAGCTCTAGCAAAATCCCTTCACTACTGCTTGATACATATAGAGTACCCTGCTACGTAACACTGTGCATTTCATGCATAAAATCACATAAAAATCAACTGAAAAAGCATTTTCATAATAAAAATAGTTTCCCCTATGTTACAAAGCCTGAAATTCCCCTATGTTATAAAATCAGAAAGCCCTACTTACAGTGACAATATAACAGTACAGGAAAAAGAAAAAAGAACTATGATACCAAAATCACTTTGGAGACAAGGTTTAGGCATATCAGGTAGATGATGAAAATACAATAAATCTAGCAGAAGGAGAATAACGCACAAACCTGAACTGTGAGGCTTATTGCATTGTGCACCCGAAAATGCGTTAACCTTCAAGATAGGCTGGAGTGGCTCTATTACTAAAAATATAGCACACTGCATACAAATCTTAGAGCAGAGATTGACAGTGGGAGATCACCACCACAGTTAAATCATAAGAGGAAGGTGAATGAGGCATTGCGTACCTCACAGTGGGAGCAGTTTTTCAGCTCTATCTCTGGCTTCCCAGAAATGGCATCTGAGGTCCAGTGTGCCAGGCAGTAGTCGATGGCCACCATTACTGTGTGCTTGAGCAGCTGGGACAGAACCAGCAGTGGCAGAAGGAGGATGCCTGCGGTGCTGAGGTACTTGCCACAGGCTCTCCAGGGCATCTTTGCTCTCTGGTGCAGCACTGAAGACAGGTTGTCTTCATCATCACTTTCTGTTACCTCTTCTGCAAAGTGCAAGAAAATAGTACAGCCACAATGACTTACTTGTAGACACCTTTCATAGGGGCTGGGAAGTAGCAGCTGCAAAACAGGGCTTACCACATAAGATAAAGAGTAGCTTTAAGGTGGAATTACCTGTACAGGCATGCACATATTAATCTATTATAGTAGTAATGCATGCTAAAAAGATTGCACTTGGTGATCAGTGTCTTCAGCCATGTTTTTGCAATTCAGAAGTACTAGCTTGATAAAAATAAATTGCAATTTTTTCCTGTGTAAACCCTGAAACAAGCGTGCTTAGCTGTTGACAGGTTTGAAGCTCACCCAGCATAAGTTACTCAGTATTATCTGTCATTATCAAATTATGTTCAAGTGTAATAAAAATATTTCAAAAGCTTAGAGGAAGCTATGACTTCTGAATTCTTGAAATCACTGTAGTCCAGAGGTAATACAAATGGAAACAGCGCTCTTATCAATTGTGACCAATCTGAAAAATTATTATTCTCTTGACAGTTTGAATTACATTAATTCATGCTAATAAAATTTAACTGTGAAACAGTGATGTAGTGGCACTGGGCTCAAAGGGTGCCCTTTTACCTTCATCCTCTTCATCATCTTTCAGCAGAGCTTCACGGGAGTACATAGTCCTCCGGAGATTTGTTCTTTCCAAAACAGTTTTTGTCTCAATAATAGTCTCCTAAAAAACGGACAGTTCATGTATTTTCAACCAAAGAATTAATAAGAAAAATTACCAGCTATGACAAAATTTGTTTCTAAACAGAGCATCAGTGAAAAATAAAAGTGAGAATCTTAGAGCAGGCAGTTTTAAGTGATGGATTTGCTATCTGTGGATAAACCCAGACGACATAAATTAGGTCTCCGACATTAATTTGAGGTTGTCAATCCCAACCCTTTTGCATCTAGGACATATATCCCTGAATTAATAAGAACTAAGATTCATATCTCATTCTTCCTGTGCTACAGTGTTAAAGACAAAATGTGTTAAGCTTGATATAGGCACATCTGAAAAACTTAAACCAAATGCAATGAGTAAATTCAGGCATATTTTAGAAGCAGTTTTCACTATTGCACACTACCAGTATTTTTCCTAAAGTGGTCCAATTTAATATTCCTTAGATCACAGTATCACACAGTATGCTAGAGATTGGAAGGGACCTCGAAAGATCATCTAGTCCAATCCCCCTGCCGGAGCAGGAACACCTAGATAATGTTACACAGGAATGTGTCCAGGCGGGTTTTGAATGTCTCCAGGGAAGGAGACTCCACAACCTCCCTGGGCAGCCTGTTCCAGTGTTCCGTCACCCTCATTGAGAAGAAGTTTCTTCTCAAGTTTAAGTGGAACCTCTTGTGTTCCAGTTTGTACCCATTACCCCTTGTCCTATCATTGTTTGCCACTGAGTAGAGCCTGGCTCCATCCTTCGTGACACTCCCCCTTTATATATTTATAGACACTAATAAGGTCACCCTTCAGTCTCCTCCAAACTATAGAGACCCAGCTCCCTCAGTCTTTCCTCATAAGGGAGATGCTCCACTCCTTTAATCATCTTTGTTCGCAGTCCACCTCACTACCTGATCATCCAGTCCACACTTCCTCAATTTAGCTGTGAGGATGCTGTGGGAGACTGTGTCAAATGCTTTGCTGAAGTCAAGGTAGACCACATCCACCGCTCTGCCATCATCCATCCACCATGTTATTTCCTCATAAAAGGCTAAGAGATTGGTCAAACATGATTTCCCCTTGGTGAAGCCACGTTGACTGCCCCTCATAACCCTCTTTGCTTTAAGATGATAATATTTTGATAGGGCTTCCTATCAAGAATGGATCAGAGGCAACAGTTTCAAGAAAATATGAGATGTCCAGATGAAGGCATTTCTCTTAATAGATAAATAATAATAATTGTAATCATAACACTATGCTCATACTAAGTCAGAAATCACACAGAGCATATGGCAATCCTTGCTAATGCTTTCAACCTACAGGGAAAAAAAAAAAAAAAAAAAAGCCTAATTTTTTGAAAATTCTGATTGCCCATCAAAAACCTTCTCCAGCTCTTGGTCCTGTCGATTCATTAATGTCTTCCAGTGTTCAAAGAGCTCAGTCTCCGACTTCTGAATGTCCTTGAGTGTTCCTTCTCTCTGGATGGTACCATCTTTCATTGCAATTATCTAAGAAGTTGGAAACAGAAGTGGTGAGATGAATGGCTGTGTATCTCTATTTATTTTAAAGTTATGTTACTGCGCCTGGACAGAATTTTATCTTTACTAAAATAAAGAATATTTCTGACAGTAAATTTGTCTTCTAAAAAGACAGTGGCGTAATCACTTGACTCAAGTCGAAAAGTTCCTTTTACTCAAGATCCTGCAAAATCAGAAACATCCTGCACTTCATGCTTTCAGAAAGGAAGGCTGCTTTTAAGGAAGAAGGAAGATTGAGGTCCCCATCAGTAGACAGGAGAGTGCATTATTCTTCCTAAATACTAGTCATTAACAAGATTT
This sequence comes from Pezoporus wallicus, assembly GCF_028554395.1. Lineage (NCBI taxonomy): Eukaryota > Metazoa > Chordata > Aves > Psittaciformes > Psittacidae > Pezoporus > Pezoporus wallicus. The sequence goes on along the minus strand of NW_026640253.1, from coordinate 710,603 downwards.
TAGAGTTCTCTTACCTCCTAAAAGAAAAAGGCTATTAGCAACATACTCTGCAGCATGCTTTGCCCTCATTCAGGCAATTAGATGTGAGCATGCTGGCTCCACTATCTGTTTGATCTAATGGACCTGATAAGGAAAAGCTAGGGAATTTGAATCTCTAAAGCTTTTAACAGCATGAACAGTGGACACAGTCTGGAATAAAAACAAACTATAAATGCAAGACAAAGTCTGAAGAGCTGGTTTCCAGGTTTATATCAGTGTAACTATATTATAGACACAGTGTAACTACCTTCACTTTACATCTGACAAGCAGAATTGGAAAATGAGGCATGTGGGTTGTAAATCCACATGACATCATCAGAAAATAGTTAATGCAGTGTTTACTTTTCTCTCTTCCTGGAAACTTAGAACTTTACATGGGCAGGGGGTGGGGGAAATAATCTATCCCACTTATTGCAAAGGATTTACACCAGAAGAAGGGAAAAAATAAAGCAAACAAGGATCTTGCTGTTGTCAGTTTATTCAGGAAACTTCTAAGTGGGCTGGATTTGAATTCTTCTCAGAGTTTTGCTACGAAGATTTAGGAGGCCCATCACATATACTTTTATTTTAAATTCCAAAATAAAATAAAATAAAAATTCCTGCTGCAATCCATTGGGTAAGACTTGCTAAAGCTTAATAAGAGCTGTGCTTAGGGGGAAAAATACATTATTTCTTAATAAATATTTTTAATTACAAACTTAATTAATACAAATATTCCTATCCTACAGGCTGTTTGGAACAGTATATTTCATGAAACATTACTGAAACCCAATTAGAAGGCAATAAAAATAATTCTCATAGACATCTCATGAAGCACAAACACCTAGCAATGGGTCTGACATTCATAAATGACATTCATAAATTATACTGATACAAGGCCATAGATGTGCATATTTAAAAAAAAAAAGGAAACGTATAGTATTGAAGAAGAGGACGCCAAGATGGACTTTATAGGGAGAGGAAGAAGAGGGGCAGAAAACTCCTGTATCCTGAAAGACAACTGGAAAACCAGAACTGTGTTGAGAACAGTGGCAATTTGTAAAGGTGTACAACTGAGGGACAAGGTCATAGTAGACACAATAAGGGAGAAATGCTGCCCACCGAAAACACGACCAGAACAAGATTAATGTTTATCTGCAACTTTACAGCAAGCCAATATGAAGAAGAGGAAGCAGCTGAAATTATTGTTTCCTGAGACAGACTAACTGCTGCTATAGGCCGTGCGAGATGCAAATGAGAAAGAAGCCCTGCTAGGAGGCATAACTGCCGTCATCAATCAACATGGGCAAGAAGATTGAAGATGTTGCAGCTGGATAACTGCAGGAGAACTAGATGCAAGGCCAGTGTGAACCAATGAGACTCTTCCCCCCAGAAAAATTTCAAAAAAACAAACCTCCTTATCCTAAATGATTTGCCTCATCTTTGACAACTACAGTTGCAAACTGCTATAGAAAGCATACCTTTTTTTCTTTCTTTTTATTTTTTTTTCTGCAAACCAGAAGATCTAACAAAAGAAGCGTAACAAACCAATTTCTTAAAATTTTGCCAACATACAAAGGGTAAGGACATTCTTGGCAGTACCAACTCAAGGAAAGAGTTTCTTCCTTGTATTTCCATGTATCTCAATATCTATAAATACACTTTTCTCTGTGAAAGCACAGAAAATTCCTAGTAACAGCCCAAGCAGTGACAAATATGTTACTCAAATGTTTTGCTATTTTGAGGTTTAAAAAAGAGCTAAATTTTCCAATATAACTAATAGTTCGGATATTCAATATATTTTAAACGCAGCCTGTTTCAATGAGAATAGTATCAGGTGTATGAAAATCTGTCCTATTTAGGTGTTCTAAGATGGGAATCCCAAAATTATGGTACCCAGACTCACTGGCTAATTTTCAAATGATCTTTATTATGTCTCTTCTCATTAAATTAGTGCTTGGAGGAAAGATGAAGTGGAAGCTTTGTTTGTAGCAAGATATATTAGTGCCCCATTATTGCCTCCTCAGAAAAATCGAGAAGAGCTGCCTTACCCAGTCAGCATGGGGTAAGTACTGCAGCTTGTGTGTTACTAGCACGATGGTCCGCTTGTCTTCCCGTAGCATTTTCAGGATCCCTTCTTGCATGAGGTGGTCACTGAGGTGGATATCCAGTGCAGAAAATGGATCATCCTGCCACAAGGAAAAGAGATCAGCTTCTGGAGCTAGCACTCTAAAAAAGATTTATGGAAACTGGCAAATTTTTAATATCAGTAAAACCTGTTACATCAATACAGACAATCAAAAGGGGCCATCAGATCCAAATTGTTCTGGGGAATGGTTTTCTTTAACTACATAGCAACAAACCTTGAACTGTCTTTTTGCAGCAAGTGCTCAGACACAGGGTAACAGCAGCTATCTAAACACTGATTTCCTGAGGCTTTCACGAAACTGCTCAATAGACGTGTTTTGTAGCCTACATAACTGCAGTACACTGCTTCTGTTGGCCTCAAAACAATGCAGCAATATATGTCTGTGGCATATCTTACATAATTGCTCCAGGGGCAGTGAAAAAGAGCACATTTTTGTTTCGTACGTAATTGCCTTCTGATTTTCTTTTCTAACCTATAAATCAAAATCTATTAATGAAGAAACACAAAAGGAGAAATACTGATCATTTTGATGACTCTGCTCAGATGCTTGATTTATGACCTAGATTATTTTCTTGAAAATATGAATTATATGCAATTAATTTAGACATGAACTAATCTGTACCATCTTTTGAGGGACTTGTTTACCTAATCCTGCTTCTGTGGAGTTTCAAATCTATTATTTCTGCTTGCACAAGTGATACTGGCTGTAGAATTTACTTAATATTATTATTTCATACTATTATATTACACTTAAACCAGGATTTCTTAAAAATGAGATTATTTTTTCTTTTCTCTAGGTGTTTGCTGATAAAGTAGGGTTGAATTTGAATTAATTCTGCTTTGTGAGTGACGTCATTGCCACCAGTTAGATAGGAAGAGGTATAAGCAAAGAGGTGAGGGCTTTAAAAAATCCTCTTGAAAGTGTGTGCAACTGTTTGTGTACTGTGCTTACTGAGCCAGAAGGTATGTTGTCAGCTTTACTGCTGCAGTTTTCTGATCTGGTACAGACCTAAACATCATTCTGAGCCCTGAGTTAGTGCACAGCCATGTCATGTGCAATGCTGCACTGCTGGGCGCTGTAAATGTCCATGATGTTGCACTGTGGAGTCAGGTGAGGCTGGTGATAAAGGTGGCACTCACCATGTAAGATTATAATGATGCATTCATTACAAGACACCTGATAAAAAAATTGGTTCATGCTACAGCACTAGTCTGACATGCAACAAAGAAAATATCCTAATTACAGTGAAAATCTAAGTCCCAGACTTTTAGGGATGACTGCTAACGTGCATAACTTTTCTAATCCCATGTGACTCATGTTTCACTATCATAACAGCTGGATTCAAAGCTCCTTGGAAACTGAGTTTAAGAAGGAAGTCCTAAATTGGAAAGCCAGCAAGCTCCCTAATATTGACTGCATAAATGCATCTGTTTTGCTACCTAGTAAGTTTTCAGAGGCTGCTCTGACTCCTTTTTCCATAGAGCTTCTGTTGAAGTTAGGACAACAAGCAGTTCAGGGTGGAAAGATTTAATATGTTGCAGGAAGAAAACACCACAGACACAGGACAACGTTAATTTTAGGCCTGAGACAGCTTAGGAATTTCACGAATACACCTAAGTAAAGTATCAAAGATAAACACAAAGGTCAAAAAGAAATTTGAATAGACTAAGAGGGGAAGCATCAGCATTGCAATTTGTATCCTTATACCTATGTGTCTGTCAGCAGCATTTAAAAAATGCTTCTTACCTGAAGGCTAGCTAACAGCAGATATAAAATAAACAGTGTACATTTGGCTTAGCTCAGTGAAGCACAATAAAATACTCTAAATACTTGCATCTCATGATTCTATTTGGAGCATAAACATAATGGCACCTACTCACCAGGAACACAACATTTGTCTGCTGGTAAAGTGCTCTTGCCACACTGATGCGTTGGCGCTGCCCTCCAGACAGATTAATACCCTAGAAATAAGTAGGAGAAAAAACAATCAGACAGTTATAAAAAATATCAACTAAATATTCATATTCTGATTGGATTATCCACAGAAGACTTTCTGGACAAAGAAACTCAGAGGAATTTTTCATAAGTGTGGGCCTGCACTTCAGCTGAGAACACAGCACAGAAATTGTTAGAAAAGCCAGAGCACTCTGTCTGGAGCTGTACTCCATACATACCAGAGGGACAGGAAATGTTTAATGGTTTGTGATGACATAATGGTGTAGGTGGCATAGATATTCTGCACGCAGTTTAAACTTCTACTCAAAAGTTAGCCTTATGTGCCTGGCTGTGTTCTGTTTTTTCTTTTTTTCTTTACAATTATATAGATTATATATACCTGTCATATAGATCAGCTCCATTACTTTCTATAATCAGTAATTGCTAGCTGCTAGGTCAGACTATGCTGAGGTGAATACTACCTGGTTGCTATTGTACTTGTTCTCAGCCCTTACTCCCCTGCTACCACCCTGCTCTGAGTTACTTACCCTTCCTGTGATCCACCTGCAGTTTCACAAACATTAAGCTCTCATAAGCCACTACTGCTGCCAAGAGTCTACCCCACGTTCTCCCTCCCCATCACTTCCCTCCTCCTATCAAAAAAACATTTGTATGGCTACACAATGAATTGGGTTAGGAACTAGTCCATTTAAAATTAACATAGTAGCCAGTGTGGAGATCATAGGCATGGAAAAGTATCCTTCAATACATCCTTGTGTGGGGTGGTTTGTTGTGTTTTGGGGGTAGTGGGGTGTTGTTTGTTCATGACAGTGCCAGAATATGCCAGAGTAAATTGTTCACAAATCTGTGTTTCCTTTCTTGTCACTCCTTAATCTTTCCTGATGTGATAAAGCTTTGTTTGCTGTTGATTAAATGCCTGCCCTTCTTTAAATGAAGGGGTTCTAAAGACCTAGGAATTATTTATTTTTACGTTACTCATAAAGAAATCAAAAAATGCACTGTGAAGTCAGGATATTAGAGACAGTGGCCACAGAATTAGTCAAACATTCTGATAGCAGCACATTTAAATCATTTCATCTCAACAAATGACATGTTTACCAAGCAATGAGCTTTCAGACTAATGATCCAAATGTACACTTAACTAAAAGATCACCTTTGTTGCCAAATAACCAGTAAGATTTTAAAAACACAAGAAAATAATAAACCCCCCTGTATATATTTAAAACAAAAAGAGAAGCCTGTAGCTGTTTACTGACCCTTTCTCCAATTTGGGTTTGGTCTCCATGAGGGAGAATGTCAATATCAGGCTGGAGGGAACAAGCATCAATTACTGCCTTGTACCTGTGGAAACAAAAATGTAATGTAAAATCTACACAGATACTGCTAAAGAAGCACATTTCCTACCTGCAGAGGAACAAAACTTAACCAGCTGGAAAAATCACACAGTGGAAAACATGTTTGTTAGCCTCTAATTGTTCTAGATGGGATCTCTTTCAATCACTGATAAAACAAACAATATTTCAACCAAGAAATAGAATCTTAGGTCAACTTCCCAATTCAAAATACTTAATATTTAAAACCAGGCAAAACAAGCACAACTTCTTCCGTAGTATATAGAAATAGTTAACTTTTTGCATGTCCAGGGCCTTTGTTTCTTGTTTCAGTATCCGAGGATGACAGAAAAAAAAAAGTATGTAGGATGTGAATCACATAGCCAAGCACTTTCTTTGGTGGTGGTGGGGGAATGGAATACCAGCAATGAACTTTTAAATATTTTAGAATGTTTGGTGGGCATTTATACTGAATAAAAAGGCAGCTTGTTAATCCTTCATGATGTACCAAACACTAAAATTGTAATAAACAATATTCCCACTCCCAAACAGCTAATGTCCTTCTAACACAGTTAAACTAGCCAATTAGGTGTAAAAAGAGAATACTGCATGCTAAACAAACACGGTTCTTCAAAATGAAAACACTTCTACAGTTCAAATGAGACTGAACTCTGTCCCTTGTGTCCAGGAAAAAAAAAATGGTCAAAGGGGGACCACGCAGAATTCAAGGTCTTTTGCCATGTTCAGGCAGATGCAGTACTTTACTAGAGGGAGCTGGGGACCCACATGTGACCTGAGGCCTATGCAAGTCCATTACTTAGGGAAAAGGGGAGTAAAGCATGTAACAGTGCTGGAACCTGGTACCTCTGCTTGTTAAAAGGGCTTTCAAATGTGATATTCTCTTCCACCGTGGCATTGAGCAACCAAGGCTTCTGTGATGCATATGCTACTGAGCCTCTTTTCCTGGAAAAAAAAAAACAAACAATAGAAGAGAGTTCCCAGCTTACCAGTGCTGTAGGCATTTTTGGAAACCATTTGCGTCTAAAGGAAGAAACTCGTAGTAAGTCTTCAAAAAATGCTGCGTTTCATATATTTTCTTTAGGACAGCCAACAGCTCTCCCATCAAGGAAATACGCAAGATGTTAAAATTTCCACCAGAACACTGAAATTGTGCACCTAACTGAATTTCACTTTGCTCCCTCTTTTCCTGCTGTTAGGTGACATTTGGAGAGGTTAGCTCAGTAAGGCTGCCTCTTGAGCAGTGCAGATGGCAGGAAGAAAATTACCAAGAACTGAATCCCAGCTGTTTGGATAGACTAACAAAAGAATATGTAGCAGATCATGAGTTAGGCCACACACTTCAGGAGTGTATTTCTAAAAAAATATTTTTAAGGTGTTTAAAAAAATATAACAACTCCAAACTTGCACAAAGACAATCCCCCCCACCCCCAACACATTTGTTTTCTGCATTCTAAGATGAGAACTTCAGTTATAAAGTGAATGGGTAGCCATGGTTAGAATCTTTCTGTGTCTGTAAAGACAAGAAAAGAGAACACAGACAACACATATTTACTAAATTTTTCCCCCAGTGGAACTGCTCCCATAGTGCACCAGCAGAAGGGACAACTTGTGAGATATGGTAATAACAAGATCTTACCATGCATATTTTATTTCATGGGTATTATTATTATTAATTAAAAGTATCTGCCTACTAGTAAAATTGTAGTGCTTTTGATGGCTGTTGTGCACTAAAGACCTCAGCAGGGCAGAGCTGAGAGAACAGCAACATTTTTTATTAGAGCAACTGATACTGTCGGAAAACTCATTGACATGTCACTATTTCTCCAGAAAAGGGCCAAAAGAGGAAACATACACCTAAAAGCAGATCTGTTTTCTTTCCAGCTATATCAGCTAATCCAATAAAAAGATTGGGCGTCTCACCCAAACGTAGCCTTTGTCTGCTAGACAGCCATTACAGCAGTTGGACCTGAATGCAATTCAAACCATGAGGACCTTTATCTTTTTTTATCACAAGTTAAGGTCACTTGCCCTGCTCAGTTTTTCAGGCTTTCACCAAGCTTGCTTAGAAGTCATTATAGGATCCAATTTTCTTTGTTGACCTGAAAGAATACACAGTTACGCTACCCTGCTAGCATGTTTCCAAGTTCAAATGTCTGATGGCTCATTAAAATTTAATTGTTTCATAAATTCTCTTGGAAAAAATGACATAGAAACAAGCAAACAAAAAAAAACCCAAAGAAAAAAGTCAGAACCGCCCTCCCTAGCCAGCCCAGCCCGTAGTCCCCAAATGTAATTCAAAGAGCACTCAGTTCTGCCTCAAGAGAGAATAATTTTTTTCAATTAGTATAAAATTTTCATCCCAATGATTGAGAAAAAATTGCTCTGAGTATTCCAAGGTGAATGTGTTCCCTTTACCTTCTTTTCATTACTTGAAACTGTGCCCTTGCTGCTCTTAATTCTCAGTGTGATTTAGTTACTTCTAGTTTATTTTTTTGAAAAGCAGTAGCAAAGTTTTGACGAAAAGATTTTTATAACTTTCGTAAAAAGTGTTTGTTTATTTAGTGGAGATATTGGGTACTGCCAGTAAGATGCCCTCCATGCTGAGAACAAGCATAATGCTTACATTCACACTCTGCTTTTAGGCCATCAATGAGAATTAATCACTGCAAGGAATTTGGGAACAAGCAATGAGCTTGCCAAAGTTCATATAGGACTTGGAATTTAGTAAACCACTCTAAACTAATCCTGACAGCAGGGTGACACATCAGGGCATATCATATTTTGACATAAGAAAAAAGCTTGCAATGCTTGCTCATATGAGAAATCGGTTGCGTGTCTACAGTGCTTCTTACAGTAAAGAGTCAATCAAACAAAACTTATTGAAACTGTGAGAAATGTGGCCAAAAAATCCAGAGAACAAAATACTCTGGAACAGAATGTACAATGCTTTCTCTGAAAGCCTGCCTTGAACCTGCCTAAGATTTCACATTCAAGAGACTGAATGCAAACAAATGGCTTAGCAGACAAAGATTTACGAGGGATGTATTCTGCAGGTGGAAATAATTGCCTCCCATCCCCAGACTGCATAAACAACCATCCGTTTTCATCAATGCAGTGTAATTTTTTCCCCTGGTAACACAAGACAGACTAACCATAGCCCCTTAACTATCACAAAGAGGCAGACAACAAAATCCAACCTTACAGTAAGTAGGAAAACCCATCCCTGAGCTCCCTGGAGACTACGCACTTTGGCTTATATAGAAATCAATCCTGTTCATTAATTTAGAACCAGAAACAACATTGTAAATACTGTTTGTTTAAAGTTACTAATCTAACTCTAGCTTCACATTTCATTTTGTTACATCCAAAAGGCTCAGTACCCATTCAAATCACTGAAAATAAGACTAGTTAAAGGACATTCCTAGTTGAACCTCAGTGCCTTAATAAACCTACCAAGTCTGAAATGTTGTTGATTTTAAAAAAAAACATAGATGATCTTGAAATGCAATGGATTTATGATAATAATAGTAGAGGAAATAATACATTGTAGAACCTTTCCTGTGTGTTTTGGGTTGCTGACTGTAGTTTTACCTTAAATACTTTGCACAATTTGTGGATTTCTACTGTGAGTCAAGAACTCAAAGTCAAATGTTCCTCAGATATGAGAGAAATGTGTACTGTTATGTCCTATACTATTAGTGCATGAACAAAAAATATGCTCCCATTAACTTCAGCATGATGGTAGGCAACAGAACATTTTGATATTGCCAGTCCTGAGTATTCAGAAGCATAGCCTTTATTAAACTGAGCACTAGTCACTTGCTTGTTTTTACTTCTAAATCTTGCAGCAGATGCATACAGAGACAATCCATTTGCCTTCTAAGGAACAACTCATTAAGTGCAGGTTCTTCTGAAGAATGTTCAGTCACAGGATGGCTGAGGCTGGAAGGGACTTCTGGAGGCGCCCATTAGTTTTTGAAGTGTTGTACCTGAATTCTGTGTCGATAGGCAATTCTCTCTCTGGGCTGCAGAAAACAAACATAAGGTTGTGGGGTGTTTAAATTATGTTAGACAATACAAATAATATCTTAAAATACTATCACCATGCTATAAATTAAAAATACAGCAAAACGACAGCATAACAGAAATAAAACTATCCAAATAGTAAAATCCTATGGTACATAATGATGCCGACTTAAAAAAGGTATGGTTAAACCTTCAGTTTTTGAGAAACGCCAAACAACCTCGTGGAATCATTCAACATCTATGAGCAAATAAATGCTCAAGACCTTACAAGACTTTGGCTCAAAATACCCTCTGTTCTGAGAACACCGAAAATTTCTACAGGATGCTAGTGCAACAAACCCACCAAACATATTCCTACAGCACTTCCTCAACACAACTAGGATTCCCAGAATCTGTGATAATTGTTTCATCGTCTAATATTCTTTCCTACTTCTTAATATACTTGCCATACTGCTGTGCATGTTATCTCACTGTTTGCTGTCCACCCCCGTAACAGTTTCAAACATCCGAATGTCTAATTCATGAGCATATTTCCCTTGTACTTAATGAGTTCAAATGGTTTCACTTTAAGTTGGTCCAGAAATTGCAATCTCTCTTACACAGAAAGAGCTGTGAGATTTCCAAGTATTCTTTACAACGAGGCTTAGTCATTAAGATGCATGAAACTCCTCATACTACACACAGATGGGAGCAGAAGTTTTGCAGGACTCAGACTGATAACCAGATAACAAGTCTGAGAAATAAGGTAAACTGAAGAGGCTGATAAATCCAGAGAAACAGCAGTAAAATAGTTGGTGTGTCACAGAACCAAGAAAATATTCTGGTCAGTAGAAGAAACACAGTTTATCATAAATCAAGAAAAAGGACATCGTATGACATTTTTCCTCTGCCAATTTCAGTAACAAAGTTGTCACTGATTTTGGCAAGGACAGGATTGCCACTTTTACAACCATGTCAGAAAGCTTTGCTCTCAGTTGATTTGGTAGGTGTTCCCAAAATCCAAGCTGAGCTATGTGAATCAGGTAAAAATAATTTTCATGCAAGATAGGATACAATTTTCAAAGTCACCAAATGGCAATGTTTTCTTAAAGGAAATCCAGTTCTGATTTTTCTAAGTCACATAGTGGTTTAAAAAATTGTATCCTCAGCTAATTAATGCATTTCACTGATTTTCAGAATTCTGACTGTGAAAATCTCAAGCATAGATTTTAGAAATCTTTGGCTCCTTCCATTGCAATCAATTTAGTAGGAAGACCAACAACTGCATACAATAACATACCTGACGTCTTCCCCCGTCTCACTGTCAGAAGCGCAGCTGCATCACAAACAGAAAGCAAAGAGTGTTTATTTAAGTAAGCACAGGCAATCTGCCCCAGAAAGTAAAACTATTAAACTCCACTTAATGCACAGACTGCAAACAGTATTTATCACAGAGCTGCAGCACAGCACCTGTTCCTTCCACACAAAGTGACTTGATCTTGGCAGTCAATTAAAAAAAAAAGGTTTTTTTCCCTTATAAACTTTTGACTCAAGAAATAAAATCACCTCTATTCTGTCCTGAAGGTGCTATCACAATTGAGAAGTCCTAGAGATCAGAATCCAGTTCCATTAAAAAAAAAAAAGGGGGACATTTTCAGAGAAAACAACCTGATAATTTGTAACACTGTATTTTTCCATGGCAGTAACTGCACCTTTGCAGCACATACTTCAAACATAGTTTGAACCCCAAATCCCACTTGCAACATGCTTCATTCTGTATCAGCCCTATCCTAGGAAGCATGTGCCTAGGCAGTTCCAGTAAGTGTGGGCAAGTCTGAGAGATGGACAGGTTTTGGTTTTGCTGGCTTTGAACATGTACCAAGATGTTCAGACAGAGCTGTTTCGGCAGGGTGACTGGCCATCCTTATTACTGATGCTATATTCAGTTCCATTGAAAAGAATAAAAAATCTGTGTGTCAAGTGTATAAACAAAATCAAGGAGGAACAAAGTTTTTCAGACTTTAAAGAGAACAGTCTCATTAACTTCATGCTAACACCATATGCTTACAAATATCCAGGAAAGAAAGCTAGACCTGAAGTTTAAAATGTTGGTTTGAGAAGCTTCCAAAATGTTTATGCATAGTTAGGAATGACAGCATCTAAATTCAATTTAGTGTAGAATTAGAGACCGCCAGCCAGCACTAGTATCTTTATTCCAAAGGTCAGCATACTGAATAAAGTTTTTCCACAGTCACCTCACACTCTACTGGTCTTCAGTGACTGTGTAAACTCAATGGCACCTTCTCCAAAACCCCATGAACCTGCTGCATACCATTAAGGAGCAACACATTCTTTACAGAAACTATCAAGGTGCTGAAACAGGGAATATCTTTTCCAGCCCCTAAATGTACAACAAAAGGACCCTGACCAACAGTTTCTGCTTCATATACCCCCTGGTAGAAGGCCAGGCATCCATTCTACGGGCGAACACCCTGGTAACTTCCACCAAGAAAGTGATGTATATGTGATAATAAAGTCTAGATCTATAATGTTTTGAGGCATATGGATGTCTAAAGATGCAAGTATATACCTACTGAGATTTTCAAGCCTTCTGAACTCCATTTCTAATTTAAATAAAATCAAGTACCTGGGTGTTTTTGAAAACTCCAATAAATACGCACTTGTAAAAACCAATGTACTTTTAAGACATCAAAATGACTTCCAAAAATATTATCATTTGATGAAAAGAGTCAACTCCACATAGAGCAGAAAAAAATCTGCTGTTAACAACCTTAACAAATCTAGCACTTTCTTCACATTCTAAGGACTCTAGATTCACAGGAGAGTATTTATGTCCCATTTAGAAATAAATAACAATTTTGTTTGAGCAAGCTATTTCACACTGAATTTCAGAATTTTCTGATATTATTTACTCCAAAAAGACTTATACTATAAACTGCTCCCTGGACTTGAACTGGAACTATTTAATGTAAGATAATGGCCAGAAAAAATTAGCATGGCAAATACTATAATTATTTACTCAATAACCAATCAAATCAAGACTATTTACCATCTGTTCAGAATGTAAATAATGATTTCTTTATTTTTGTTAATCTCTAACCATATTGTAAAATATTTATGCTAAGATGCTCTCAGCCTGCTTTGGACAAGATGCAGTAATCTGAGCTGGATCTTCCAGACACACTGTAATACAAACAAGAAAAAAAAGACAAATGAGCCAGTGCTCACTTCTGACTAGCCTGTTCCTAGCCCAGGAAGAAATTACATTTCTTTTATGGCTCTGAAGCAAGTAATTTTTATAGGAAGCAAATAAAGATGATACACAGTTAATCCTATTTTATCAATAAATAGCATGGAGGCACAGACGAGGGAAATGACTTGCGCAAGCTTATCCATTAGACCAAGGGAAGGGCCAGGAATAGAATCCAAATTTCCTTATCACTGAGTGACATGTCAGCAGGATGCATCCTTCATCTTCATAGCTGTGAACTCGGAGGAAGGGAAGGGGAAGGAAATTTGGGACGAAATAAATCAGGACTATTCTGTAATGTGAATGACTGAAGCCAAGCATTTGTCTCCTCCCAAAGAAAGAGCTGTAACAAGGATCTTAGTGATTTTGGTGGCACATTTTATTGCCCGAGCTAAGGCTATGAGCTCTGGTGATTACTTGATAAAACTAATCTCCTTAAACTGGGGATAATATTGCATGTACCTGGTCAGACATTAGCATTTTCTTATCAAATTAAGGGAGCTTTCATCTGGTAACTTTACAACACAGGTGTGCAGCCTACATTGACTGTCTCTATCATTCGGAATAGACCAGTGCACATGGTAGCAGCTCTGAAAGATGAAACAAAACAATCTGTCCCAGTGCAGCCAGCACTTACAGTGCTAACATTGTTTCAGGCACATGCCCCTTTATACCTATCTGAGAGATAGCAAAGCAAATGTGATAACTGAATTTTACCTTGTGATGCTTTGGCCCATACAGAAGACATGAAAATCAGTTCTGACCTTTACACTGCTGTGAAGTACATACTTCTAAACAAGAGCTATTTTAAAACACAGTCTGATCACAACTATTATGTCACCTGTTTCAGTTTAGCATCAGACATTCTAATTACACTTCTTAATCACATTATGACATCTGTAAAAGTCACAGCCTTGCTGAAATTAAATTAGTTCACCTAATAAGGGTGCAGGGATTCTGTGTAGTTCCTCATTATACTCTGAATTTGTGCTTAGGGAAGTATGTTTTAATGCATAGATCACTACATTTAGAACTTTGCCTACAGCTCTTGTCTCCCTCACTAGCTGAAAGGGTCACTTTCCTATGTTTCATATTCCCCACCTATAAAATGGGAAACCTTCTCTCCTTGTCCTATTGCATGTGCACTTCTGAGTAGTGTGACTCTTATGCATGAAAACTGGATATAAATAATATCCTCTAAAAACACTCAGGGAATTTGTGAGAACTCGTTCACAAAATCAGGGCAGAACCCACTGCATAACAATGACTCTCTGTCCATCAGTGTGTGGATTTGACTTACAGTTGCACTGTTGTTCCTTCATTCCCAATCAGTTGGAAATGAAACTAATTGTCTCTCAAGGTTCTTCTGTTATTTGCCAAGCTTTTCCTGCAAATGATTGTATCCCAAAAGGCAAAGTGTGGCTAGGAATTCTAGTACTATAAAATGAATAGGCCAAGAATGTTCACACATATTGATCAGACAGGGTACTAGAGACGGCAGTAATTTACTGGCAACCACATATAGGAGTTGTAATATATGATGCCATCTGTCATTTAGTTGAGACCAAGTCCTAACAGTACAGCTTCATGGCCAGTACAGAAGTTAGACACAAGTATAATCTATAACTGGCTGTCAGAGCACAGCTACTGTGTCCTCTTGGGAAAGTGGGGAAGGACATGACTCTCTCTCTTTTGTCAAATCAGGGATGATGAACTGGGGAAGTTCATCTCCACTTATAAAAGGCTCTTCAATTTCTCAGGCACTGTATCAGTGCTGGGATGGAGCACATCTAAAAGGACAGCCAGGGACTACTCCTAGTGAGCCAGTACCTCTTTATAACTCCATGAAAAGACAGGAGCTCAGACCTGAAAGTGTAAATGCCATTCTGTAGCAGCACAACACTTCAAGTTAATTCCGATTCCAAATTAGTTACTATTTCACTCAGGTTATGTTGCTGGAGTGCAGAATGCCAAAGTATGATTACCTATGCCTATTAATGGACTGCATAGTTTGTTGGGTTCTTTCAACTTAGGGTAAAGTTTTAACTTGACTGCATGACTACAAAATCTGACTCCACAAATAGGTTCCCAGGATAGATTTTGGTTTTTTTTCTGCATTAGTACTCAACTCAAGCTTGAACTTTTAAATAGCACTACCTGCTCCAGAATATGCTTCCAGAGATCTTCTGCATCTCACCAAGTATGGCTAGCAAGAGAGATGACTTACCGCAGCCAACCTGTCCTACAATCATTGTTAGCTGACCTGCAAGAGAGAAAAGTATATAAGCTTCTGGCTTACCAAATGTTCATGGAAAAACACCTCATTCTGTATATCTGATGTCATTTTGTACCTTGAGGGATTCGGATATCAATGCTGGACAATGCTGGAGGACCTTCAGGTGTCCAAGTGAAAAATCCATTTGTGATCTGTGCCAAGACAGAGAGAAGAAAGAAACTGAAAACCAGGTTTAGAGCAGACCTCTTTTATTCAACGTCAGAGACACTTCTCTTTTCATTACACTGAACATAGGAACAGAGTTAGCTTTTACTCAGTGCAGGAATCTCTGAACTCAAACAAGCACAACAATTAGAAAATTATGGAAAATTCCTGAGGAAAAAGTAGTTGTTGTTTGTTTAAGGTTTCTTTTGTTATTTCTAAGGTGGCACATAAACCAAGTGAAATTATTACAACACAATTAAATTACATATGGGGTCACAGTTTGCTCTCTGCAGAGCAGCAAATGTCACTCTAGACACACTGCAGCATGTAGAGCAATTACACAATCCTAATTCCAAGTGGATTTGCAAAACTTTCCACAGAAATTAGATGTCACTGCCTATTACAGTGTTTTCCTTTGTCTTTCTGATATGATTCTCAGATAACCTAGGCTTTACTAGATACAGAAATTTTTACTAAAAAAAGCCAAAACCAAAACAACCAAGAAACAAAGCCTGTTCAGGACTTTAAATGGAGATTTCTATGGATACTGTTAAAAATAGGGAACAGAGCCCCTGAAGCCTTCAAAGCCTTTCAGCAATGCAAGGTAAAATTTTGATCTTAGAAGAGTGGAATGGGACGCTTTTACCCTACACTGATGAAAAAAAGTGATACTCTTACTGTGGGAAGCAACCTGAAAAAATGAGCAAAAGAAAGTGCAGCGCTGTCCCTCTAGATTACCGAAGGCAGCCAGAGGATCCTCTCTTAAAAAAAAAAAGCCTCTTCATGGGTGAGCTGCAAAGACAATTCATAAGTGCAGAACTTCCGTGACTCGGATGCCACCAGTGAAAACGATGACAGCAGATGGAGCCAAAGATTATAGCTGCTCCTGGCTTTCTATTTGAGTCTTTATAAACACTGTCCTTACAGAGGTTACTTCTCTAGCTTCTCCTTTGTGACAAACTCCTTTGCTGTCACTCCACACTTTGATCCAATTCCACTCGCCCCAACCCTCTCTCAAATATACCTTTTATTTTTCTGGAAGTCTATTCAAGAAGGATCCTGCACCAAAGCAGCATGTCAGATGACAACCTCAAAAAAAAGAACAACCCTGAAAGCACTACCAGTTGTTCTACTTAGTACTCTGAGACTGAATTATTCATTCTCTTGTGCCAGAAATGCAAATGTAATAGCAGACTTCCTAAACAAGCACCATCATCAGTATAACAACCACCAAGATTCTTAATACTCCTGGCCATTTCTATAGCAAATCAAAAGCATCAGTTTTCAAAGTGGCATGGGTAATTTATTTATTCTTCAAAGAATTTAGGTCTTTGTGGGTTAGTTTTTAACTTCATCTTTAAAGGCTACTAAGAATTCCAAAAGAGGAAGGGAAGACCCATGATAAGATTATTTTAGGAAAGTCTAAACCAACCCCTTTTTAATTTTCTTCAGATCATTTTTCTGTACAGGCATTGGAAGTGAAAGAAAGAGTCTGGCATACATAAAAGATTGGACCAGATGATCTTTTGATTTTCCTTCCAACTTAGGCTGTTCTAAGTTGGAAATTTTTGAGAACAGGGCTAATGATTTAAACACTTCAAACAGAAAATTTCTGAGTGAAATCTACGGGAATATACACAGCTAATCACAACACAGAGGTCAGTAATCAGTTCTTAAGATGGAAGACATAGAAAAGCTCTCTGACATGAGCCCAAGTGTCTTACAGCTCGCATCAAATGCTGGTTCTTGAATTTTAAACTGCTATCAGAATAAAAGTGACTTAGTGAACCATAATGAGTGTTATTAGAGTGACCTTCATATCACCTTTACACAGAAATCATC
This sequence comes from Pezoporus wallicus, assembly GCF_028554395.1. Lineage (NCBI taxonomy): Eukaryota > Metazoa > Chordata > Aves > Psittaciformes > Psittacidae > Pezoporus > Pezoporus wallicus. The sequence continues at coordinate 693,569 of NW_026640253.1, read as the reverse complement.
TGCTTCTGTGATGTTAATGGGTCTTCTCGTGTGAGAGCTGTAATTTATCCAGTCCTCCCTGGCAGGCCTCTTACGGTTAACAACTTTGAGTGGCTGTGCAAAATCAGAAAGACAGAAATAAGCAGTAATTGGTGGGAGTACCAACAAAATGTCCTAAACACAAGCAACCATGTTATCACCTATGCAGTTCAGGGCATTAAAAACATTTTTTGCAATTGCAAGAAATAATCAACTGGGAAATGGAAAAGTAAAAATTTATTCTGGGTACAAATTACCCCAGGCCACTTCACCTGTGATTAAACAGCATTACTCACCACTGCCTGGTATTTGCTGTGATTATCTGCACTTCTTAGCTCTGAAGATTTATCATGCTCTTCTCCAATTTCTTCACTTGACAGGAATTCACTCAGTTTCTGAACACTGAAAGGGAAAAAAACAGAATCACGCCTTGATCTGGAATGCAAAACTTTTCTTCCCTGTAATGTTTATTATGGAGCATCTCTTAATATTTCAGCCACTGACTGCTGTATTGTTTTTTTGTTTTCATTTTGTTACAGGCATATGAAAATGTGCAATGAGAAATTACTGCAAGGAAGCTGACAAAACCCGCCTTATTGTCTGTTAAAAGCTATGATATTCTAATGGTTTGTGCAGGTGCTCCTCAAGACTCCTTTTCTGACACCACCAGAGCGATTACACAAAAGATTTTTTTCAGGCATTTGTTTGGATGCTGACCAGCTACAACAGCACTTTGTTTTGAAGTCATGTGCTGCAGCAAAATTAGTGTCATTTATGTCACTGAAGTGTTCACATACAATTCTACTGAACAGTTTCATGGACACCTGCAGTCTGATGAAATCCATATGCCATGAGCTAAATTCAACCAGCTATGATGAAATATGAAGTGTATGAGTTAACGTAATAAAGGAATATAGCTTAACAGAACACTGTTCAACAGATGAGATAAAAGGAATCCTGACAGTCAGCAACAAAGAAGAAAGCATGGTATCTTCACAAACTGCTTAAGATATAATTAGCTAACAGATAATGTGCCTTTATGATGACATTTAACAGATCATTACATCAATTTTATCTCTGTACCTGACTTTATAAAAAGTAGTCTGCTCACAGGGGCAACAAATGAAATTTATAGAGGATTTGGATTGAATCATGTCTCAACATCAAAGGGGCTCAATTGGCAAGAAATTAGTTAACCATCAGTCTCCAAAATGATAGTGCCAGAAGGCCTTAAGTTCCTAAAAACAAATTTATGTACAAGGACTGAAAAAATTGATTTTAATATTTAGCCTTAGGCTAACTGGGGAGAAACAGGCAAACGATGCCATTGCAGCATAGTGATATGCGGCTCTCTGTTAGTATGCATTAAAAAAATAAAAATACCACACACACACCCCCCACCAGGGATTTCGTCTTCAGAATGAGATTTAGTTTCCTTTAATAACCTCATGAGACACCCCACTGGTGCCAAAACAGTGCTTGGACTAGGGCATTACAGCACTTCCTAAAACAGATGCCCTTTACAGTTAGCACTTGTCCTGCAAGTAGACATGAAAGCCACCTGGAGACTACCTAGGAGAGAACCTATTCTACAGTTTTTCTGCCAACCTGCCTGCTTGCTGAGGTAGCTGAGGTCCGGGGTCCTTGTTAGAGCAGGTCCTACAAGCAACTGAAAAGGGGGAGAATGACTATGGGGGACAGGACAAGAGGAGTAATAACTAATCTAGGTTCAGTGTCAGGCTAAAATTCCTTAATGGAAAGGTCTGTTACCTCAAAGGAAGAAATTAGAAGCCAAATCACTTAGAGTTATTTATATATATTTGCACAAAGCTCTAGAAAACAGGGCTAGGAATGATCTTACTTTTTCTGTTCAGTGAACCAGGTGCTTACAGGAACATTTTACATGTATTTAAATAGACAAAATGATGGTTTAGATGCTGCCTATATAGACTTGGTATGCAGCTGCACCTACATTCTCTATAGGAAAATTACACTGATATTTGAATAATTGTTCTGAGGGTAGAAAAAGCAGATAGAGAAGTCCCCTTTAGTTGCTCCAGGGTCTAGAGTAGGAGGAGGAGAAGACAGCAAACATAATCTTGGACCAGGCATACCCAAACAAAACCATGTCTTTATTCCACCATTCAAAAGTTTCATTTTGCTCTCTGTTCGCTGCCTGTGTATAAAGGTGGCTGCACACTCAAGTGCTAAGAATTCTCCCTGCAACCCGTTTGTCCAATGCTCTGCTTAATTCTGGAATTGCTGCTCCTATGGCAATTACTGAGGAAACACAGAAGTGTGAGAAAATCTTTGATAGAAGCAGCAACTTGTATTTCAAGATGCCACGCTGCTCTACACTCCTAAAGAATAAAAAAGGTATGCTCTCTGCAGAGCTCTCACCAGCATTGCAGTTTCACTAGCATCCCATTATCTCCAGAGGGAAGCTTATTTTTAAGCCACAGAATAGACGTATTGATTAAAACATGGTTATTTGCACAGCTGACTGAAAAAGCAGTTTCATATTAAACCCAGGAAGATACACAATGCCACTCTTGCTACCTGACCTTTGCTGATGGAAAATTGTACACTGTATCCTTTGTCCTTGAAGAGCTCACATTTGAGAAATACATCAATTGGTGCTCAGTTTTTTTGTCTGCTCTTTCACTATTCAAGCAAGCATGTGTTTGCATGAGTTGAAAATACCTGGCACACACTTCCAAAGTATTGCACTGCAGACACATCCAAAGAAGCACCAGCAGCAGCAAGGAGAAAAGGACTCTGGAACACTACCTGGGTTACTATGATATGGACAGCCAGGAAGAAAAAGGATCACATCAGCTCTTCAACAGAGTTTGAACCAGGGGATTTCTGTCTGCACTATAAATGGCAGTGTAATAGCCTGCTAACAAGAAGATAACTACAGAATAACTCATTAAGAGCATCTGGCTATCAACCATTAATACTTGGTAGACACTAACTGCTTTGTTCTTGCAGCATTAATAGGCACACAATTCATTTGCAAAGAAAGCCCAAGACAAGCCAAAATAAATGCCCATTACCAGCGCCAGTGTGAGCCCCCAGATACTTTGCTGGCTGTGATCTTAGCGTAACAATTTCAATTTGCTATGACTCTAGGGACTACCACAGTGGCTGCAAAACATTTCATGCCAGCTGATGCTCTCAGATTTCACACTTGTCAGGAGAGAGGGCACAGCTCTGACTTTGCACCGTCAGGGAACTTTGAAACAGTGAGGGCAATCTCAGCCTCCTGCTGGGGTCTTCTTTCCATCTCCAAAGTGACACAAATGTAATTAAGCAAGGGCTGGTGTCCAGTATCTGTCCTAGAATTTAGAATGCTCTAAAGACAGCTATATGGAAGGTCACAGAGAGATCCTAGTAAAGTAAGAAGCCCAAACTCTCTCTGCCTCCCCCCATCAGACAGGTAGCATTACACTCCATATGTAACTGCATATGAAAAAACATTAAAAGGTTTTTCACACTAATCTCTTGATGCTTAAAGTAGAACTCCCAGTGAAACAGCAGTTCTACTGTTTGTTATTTCACTCTTTGAACACATACTGACACGTTCATAACAAAGTAAAAATTAATCAAGTCAAGAGTAAACATTTAGTCATTAACTTAACCTCACACTTAGCACTGACTTTTATATTCATTTAAATCTGACTCTCCAACAAGAGGCAACCTTTCAGGCACAGGGCTGGAGGCTGAGCACAGCCCAAGAGTCAAACACTAAAACAGATGTGCTTCTGTGATCACCTTTTTTGCTTCTACATGCTTGATGGAAGAAAACATTTGGGTGATTTACAGAACTAAATCTTCAGTAAGTTTTCAGTTTCTGTGTTGTTAACACATGTAAGTTGCATGCCATACCAATATAGCTCAACCCATGTACTAGCCGTGGACCACAAAATACTGGTTATGACATTTTTATCAGCAAAAAACATGGCCCACATGATACCACCGAGTGAACCATGCAAGGTGGAAAGTTGGAAAGCAATTTACAACAAAACCATAAATAATTACCACATTATTTCTAAATTATCATTACAAAATGAGCAATAGGCACATGCTCAGAAGTCCGAGAGGTGGTAGCAAGGATATTAATTTTTCAGTTCTCACCTTACTAATGCTTTGACGGTCGACCTAACCACACTGGAGAGCAGGAACAATGGAGACACAAGAATATGAAACAGTGAGAGGGAGGCAAATGCCACCGACGGGGAAAAGTCAGCATTTCTTGTCAGATGAGCATGGACCACAAATGTCTATAAAGAGAGGGACATCATCATCAGTGTTTTGTCATCAAGAAGGAAATACATGAAGACTTCATATTTCATATGCATTTCTTAATTTATACTCTTTTTAACAGTTTGGAGGAGTGCTGCATATTCCAGACTGCTTCTGGTCACAGACAAGTGGGCATTTTCCATTCTCACCCAGGTGACTTGCAAATAGTAGCAGGTTTGCATCCTGTCCTCTTCCTTCCTCATTTCCAAATCACTTATACTTGAAAATGCAGTTGTAATTACACTATTTAGAAAAGTCCATACTTACTATAAGTACCGCTGCAATTGGTATCGCTGCATTCATAAAGACTGTGAAGGGAAACACGTAGGAATATTTAGAAACAATTTCCATTCAGACATGCTAAATGTTTAAATACTGCTAGCACTGGTTCACAATGGTACGTTCAATGCCTAAAATAGGAAAAATGCACAAATATCTACACACATCAATACACTGTTTTAAAATGCCTACAGTTTCCTTCTCTTCATGTCATAGAATCCTAGAGTGGACTGGGTTGGAAGGGACCTTAAACATCATCTAGTTCCAAACCCACTTCCAGAGACAGGGACACTTTCCACCATGCTCGAAGCTCCATCCAACCTGGCCTTGAACACTTCCAGGGATGGGGCAGCCACGTCTTCGCTGGGCAGCCCATTCCAGTGCCTCACCACCCTCACAGTAAAGAACTTCCCAATGCCTAATCTAAACTTCTTTCAGTTTAAAGCCATTGCCCCTTGTTCTATCACTACATGCCCTTGTAAAAAGTCTCTCTCCAGATTTCTTGTAGGTCCACTTTAGTACTGGAAAGGTGCTCTAATGTCTCCCTGGAGCGTTCTCTTCTCCAGGATGAACAATCCCAGCTCTCTCAGCCTGTCTTCATAGGAGAGGTGCCCCAGCCCTCTGATCATCTTTCATGGCCTCCTCTGGATTTGCTGCAACAGGTCCTTTTTATGTTGGTGGCCCCAGAGCTGGAGGCAGTACCGCAGGTGGGGTTTCATAAGAGCAGGGTAGAGGGGCAGGATCATCTCCTTCAACCTGCTGGTCACGTTCCTTTTGATGCAGCCCAGGATACGGTTGGCTTTCTGGGCTGTGAGCACACACTGCCAGCTCATGTTCATTTTCCCATAATGAATACTCCCAAGTCCTTCTCCACAGGGCTGCTCTCACTCCACTTTCTGCCCACCCTGTAGCTGTGCCTGGGATTGCCCTGTCCCAGGTGCAAGATGTTGCACGTGGCCTTGTTGAATTTCATGAGGTTTGCATGGGCCTACCTCTGAAGCCTGTCAAGGTCCCTCTGGATGGCATCCCTTCCCTCCAGGATGTAAACCACACCACACAGCTTTGCAGAAGAAATAGAACCCAGCAGTTGCCCCTAGAAAAAGATGGCTCGTGTACTGCTGTGATCAGCTGACATGCAGTTCAGGCTAGAGGTGCTACAGGTCTCTGACTCATGACAGGCAGAAAGGTTGAGCTAGTACAAGGTCTGATGGGCAACTGGAATATCTGATAGTGGGAAGAAAGGAGATCCAGCAGCAGCTGCACAGGTCATCACGCTGGGACAGCCCCGCAGGATGGCTACACACCTAGCTCTGCCCCATCCAACAGACCAGCAGTAGGACCTCCTGGGAGAGCACCTGCATCAACCTGTGACCTACTTCTGGGCCACCACTTCTGAGGTGCAGGGCTTCAGGATGAGGTTCAAAGGGCAAGTAAGGATTTGCAGCCCTGCGCTATATTGTTGACTTAGTTTATTATTATGAAGGATTTACCCATAATTACTCCTGCTTTGTTAGGCTTGGCTACTTTATGAATCTCCTCGGAACTCGATAGAGGTTCTAACATCATCTACATATGGTCAAGCTTTCATATGGTCAAGATTTCAGCTGGGCCCCAAGTTATTAATATGCAAACCATGAACCAGTTTCCTCCCTGTCCTTGAACAGTGTCTGTCTTGGTTCCCTGGATTCCCTCACTATAACAACTCATACACTATAGCACTCAGAGGTTATTAAACAGATGGAGGGTGAGAAGCAAGCAAATACCATTTCTGTACAGGGATCTCTTTTAGATTGGTGAGGAATGTGAGTTGAGAATGCAATAATAACAAGTTATCTGTCTGGGAGCTTGAGTCAGAATCAGAGCTACCATCTTACCCTGTGTGTCTGTCCCCTCTCTCACAACCTGAAGATACTTCAGCATCATCTTTTCATTTTGACCTTTGCTCAAATTTATTTCATGAAGTAAATAATACAGAAAAGAATATAGACTCTGTAGCTTAAATAGAATTAAAAGATCAGTACACATGTAACAGAAAAGAGGCTAGGTACTTCCTTTTTATTTAAACTATGCCCGCCTTTTTTTCCTCCCAGGTATAGGTGATGTTCAGACAGTAAAAGCGTTCCCCAGTTACTTCATCTGAAGTAAAGTGTGATCATCTGACCCACAAATACTTTTAAGCAAATGAATAAGGACTTTTTGAGCCACTGGAATTTGGGGATTGTTCCTTTTCATTTTTATTTTTTTTAATTATACAAGTGTCCAGAATAATAGAATGTTTTTTAAAATAAACCAACCAAAGTTTTTTGGTTTAATTAGATGCAGTCAAAAGCACTTTATTACTGGGGAAAGACAGACTGAAAACTGAGAAAAATGTTTTCAGCTGTTTCTGAATATTTTAGGATAGTAACTATTGTTATTTGCCTCTGAGAAAGCCTGGAGTTACTTGCCTTCTGACAGATCAGGCAAAAATTCCAAGAAATAGGAAAACCCCTCCTTTCTTTGTCTTTTCTGAATATATAGTGTGTGCTAAATCCTATCAAAACTGAACATAGGACAATTTTACTAATTGGTATCAAAAATACATAGGAATCTTCTTTGTTACAGAATTCACTGCTGAAACTCAAAAGTTGTCGCCACCAACTTTGCAACCCAGCTTTGATTCTGATGGACACATTTCATTAAAATGATAGAAAGAGTTAATTTCTATAATGGCTTTTATAGTACACATGAACAATTCCATATACATAGAAACTGGATACAGGCACAGAGGGGAGGCAAATGAGATGCAATTTCCATGCATTCTTGAAGTGGAATTTTTTTGTGGTCTAGCCAACACTGTCCTGAAACTTGTAGGCATAGCTTTTGTAACCCAATGCAAATCTATTCCTCATGAATAGAAGTAACTCCAAGCATATTTTTTCATTCATGTTAGTAGCTAAGTGCATTTAGAAAAGAATTCCAGTCTATTCCAAACTGTACATTAAAAAAAAAAATATAAAAATCTCATTTCTGCTTTCTTATTATTCTAGGAAGTGTCTGCCTTCCTTCTGATCAATAGGACATAAAATCTTGATCAGCTCCTGCCTTTTTCATTCTTTTTTGCCTTTTTTAGAAAAAATTAAATCATACATTTGCTACAATATCGGCAAACATGTTTTGTACTGCTCATGCCTGTCATTCCAATTACACTTACGGTAAGAAACAAAGTAAGTTCTCCTGTTCCCTTTTTAGTCTGCTGAGGTGCAAGTTGGTAAAGATCAGTGTAATTTCATCTAAAGACAAAGGGTGTAAGGACATTCTAGGCTGGAACTATAGGAACCCTTTATAAGCCAAAATTATATGCATCATCAACATAAAAAAGCTGCACTGGTTTACCCCAGCTGAGAAATTATCTGCTGTGTCTTACATAACCATAAATATCACACGCAGTACAAAACAAGAATACAAATATAAACACTGAACATTTAACGAAGCATCAGTAAATATGTATTCTCACATCACTATTTCTTTACAGAACAGTCAGTACATTTGGGATGAATGCACCTTTTCCTGGATGTCATAAATACTACTGTAGGGATTTAAAATCAAATAAACCTTCGCAGCTCCTTCAGTCCTGCAGCTGAACCTGTGGCCTTGACTATAAATAGATTCTAATGCCACATGAACCACTGCAGACAAAGGGAGCACATCTGTGCTGATTTGGGTATAGGATGAAGTTTCTGGTCACATCTCTTGGGCAAATGAAATCAAACACTAACCACATTACGAGTTATTTTCCTAAGGAGTAGTCTTCCTTATTAGCCTAGAAGGAATTTGTATAGGAACCTTGTGGCATTTGAATGCTGCTCACTAAAAGTTTCCACTTCGTTAATATCTTATTGTTTGTATGGACAGTGCTCTTCATTATGACTTTACTAATTCCCTCTAAAGTATCACAGTAGCAATTATATAGGTGTTGCGTGTGATCTCAAATACAGAGTTCAATTGGCCCTAGGTCTTTTTAAAAGTATAATAAATGCCTTTAAGCAGCCTGAAAGAGAACACGCGACAAAAGAATCCAGATATGATATGATATGATGAAACTGCCAGGATTCTCATATTTTTTCTTTCCAGGATATAGAAATGTTCTTAAGTATCACTTTTTTTTTAATAAGAAATCCAAAATTTGAGTAAGAAAGTGTAAGTACCATCTGTTGAGGCTTCAATGCAAAGACAATGCCTGTCATATATTATGATATACTGCATTGTGCAAAATGCAGGAAGGGGAAAAAGGGGGAAAAAAACCCCAAGCCCAAACCCTCAACAAATGCTTCCTCCTGAATGCTATGTTACAGAGGAGAGTATTGCTGGCTGAAGGTAGCCTGTGAAACACTTTTCTCTTAAAAGCTTTTGTCCAGAAAACTTAATGCTATCAAGCATTAATCTTGGATTTCTCTTTCAGGCATATTTCCCATACAGGCAAAAATTTACTGAAATAAATGGAAAGTTTGACTAATTGGAAAGTGAGGAGTACAGATCAGAGCCTAAAGCAACTGAAACAATCTCAACAGAAATGGTGAACTCGTTAGTAGCTAATAATGCAGTAGCTGAAGAGTGGATTAGAACAAAGGAAGAGACTTACTGGATATGGAGGTATAAAGGGCAAAAGACTTGAGGCTAGTCATTTCTTTTTGTCTGGTTTCCTCTACACTGCTGTGAAAGATGTGTTCCCAAGCATAGAGTTTAAGGAGTTTAATGCCTCGAAGCATCTCATTTGTCTTCTTCAGTCTCTCATTGGAGTACTCCTGCAACATTTACATACAGATTTACTTAGAGACTATAATTAAAGCATCTGTCCCCTAAACATAAGCATCACACAAAAATTGTATGCAGCCCCTTGTAATCAGTCAGGTATACTTTACTAGTTCTGTCCATTTAGATGTTTTGTTGTTTTCAAAGGTGAGCTCCCCTAGGACTCAAGTGAAAAGGCCATTTGTTTGCACACCTAAATTGTATAGCTTGTACTGAAAACTTTACTCCTCTGGCAGCTTTCCGATCACTTGCAAGGCAGCCTCTCAGAACTTCTACTGCCCAGCACACTGGGCACACTGACAACATACAGAGGAGATCAGAACATGCAGACAAGCTATGACTGGGCATGCTGCTCTGCCCAATGAACATGATATGGAAACAACGATGCCAGGCTTCAGAGCAGCAAGACCACATGAGCAAGAAGCTGTGATCCTGCAGTAGGGAACCTTAACTCTGAGCAGAGCCAGCTGGCTCAGGCACAGTAATACAAAATGGTAATCTTATACTTCCACTAAAGCATAATTGGAAGTTACGCCGCTTTCAGTTTTCAGGCTAGCTCAAGTATCTGTAATTGAATTGTAATTCCAAACACAGACCAACATAAAACTACCAGAGGTGATACTTATATCATGTATGAGTTTGAAGACACTTACCAATGTGCTTCTCTGGGCCTGCGAGAGTTTTGTTGCTACAAAGTACTGAACAGGTGCAAGGACTATGATTACTGCTGCTCCAATTAAGGCACTGATTCCAAGAAGGTAGTACAGCAGAAGAATTCCTACAATTATCTGTTGGGAGTAAAGAAAGTGAAGTGTAAGCTTGAGATGCCTTCACTTTGGGTATGCACCATAAAGACCAATTACAGGGTAACTAGACAGCAGGTTCAAACCCAAAAGCCAATACAGTTAATCCTACACACAAACATCACATGTTGTGCATCACTGGCACAGTGGGGTGTGATCAGTCAGGATATTCTGTCAGAGGACCAAATAAGCTCACCTAGTGTTCGTCCCCAGCTTGCGGATTCTGTGTATTTCTGTTGCATAGACTTCCCATTACAAATAGAAGAAGACTGCACAGATTTGGGGGTCTTCTATAATGTAATTCTCACAGCTATTTAAAACAACTTTAAAAACAAATTTGTTAAAAAAAAGTCTTTAAATAAAAATTTCTTTTCACAGAATCATAGAATGATTTAGGTTGGAAAGGATCGTCTAGTTCCAACCCCCTTCCATGGGAAGGGACACCTTCCACTAGACCAGGTTGCTCGAAGCCCTGTCCAACCTGGCCTTGAAAACTGCCAGGGATAGAGCATCCACAGCTTGTCTTGGCAGCCTGTTCCAGTGCTTCACCACCCTCACAAAAAAGAATTTCTTCCTTACATCTAACCTAAATCTCCCCTGTTTAAGTACACCTTGAGATATTCCCTTTAGAGTCATTATTAAATATATTTCCCTATTGGCCAGATGTCATAGCATGCATTTTCTTTAACTTATAAATTAATTTTCTTCTTCTTTGGCATTTAAGCATTTGTACACCAGGGAAGAAATTACACCTCCAAGTTTAACAAGAACTCACTAGCCTACAACACTGGGACTTCCATAAAGGAGGAATATTTTTTTGCTTACTACAGAAATTAGTAAGGAATATTATTGAAAACAACTGATCTTGCAATTGTTAACTTGATATTATTGCTGAACAGTAAATAAAAAAGGAACATCATAATCATATGACTAAGAACCTTAACTTCAAATGAACTCTAACATAAACTTGCAAGGAGCTGGTTTAGAGATCTACAGCACCAGACTGGCAATAACTATTAAAAAAAATGGTTGGAGAGAAGCAGCTTAAAAGACAAAAGTTTTTCTTTGGGTAAATGAGAATCTAGAGACAAAGCCAGAGCCTAGATGGAAAGGGATACTGTAAGCAGCTCAACAAATCCATTCAAGATATACGACCTACCAATGTTAATTACCAGCATTCTAATGACTGACCCCTGAACAATCTGGAGCACCGACATGCTATGTATTTTTCAGTATAAGCTGATAAATTAATCAGAAAACATGGTGATAGAAAGTTAATTTCATACATCATTTCTCTAATTAAAAAAGTGAAATTTCCTTAAAGCGTTATCTACTGCTCTTCTGTATTTGCATGCTTTCATAACCCTCACAGAAACACTATCTTTCCATCATTTTGAAGCTCAGTAGTCATACACCCACCCATTCCCACACATATAGATGAGAATTGGGCATTTCCATAACGAAAAAGCCAGTCCTTAGTTTCCAACCTTCCATGAATTTAAGGCACACAGAAAAAGACAGATTTCTATTTTTCTTCTTTACAATCCTTTGATGCCTCTCTGCAGATGAACTCAACTAATGCAACTCACAATATTTACTTAGAAACATGGTAACATGAAAGTAAAGTCCTGTTATATATACACACCACAGATCTAGTAAGAGCAAAGGTTAAATTGTAGATTAAAAATCTTTAGTGAAAAGTGAGCAATCTGCTTTGATGTGAAGTCAGGAAATTCATGAGTGTATGAAGCAAAAGAAAACATGCAAGGCCTCTGTCAGATAGCCCTGGCAGAGCTCCCCTCGAGAACATGAAATGGTCTTGGTCTTTAGAGAACAAGCTATTCATTCCTAACTGCTTCTTCATGAGCAGACAACCTAGGCACTCAAAATACAGAAAAGCATTAAACAGTGCACAGTTAATAGGTGTGCAAAAATAAAAAGTCAGTGCAGAACTCTGACTCCCTGCTTGTTGTATGTCTTTCCCTCACTACCAGTTGATTGCCAAGTACCTTATGGGACTGGCTGGTTCTAGAAACAAGAGTCTCAGCTTCTCACATAGACAAGGGTACAGCTATTCCAGCTACTGGGTCCTGAGGAAGTTGCTAGCTCACAGCTGCTTCTCCAGCTATTGAAAGGGTTAACCTTGCAATAAAATTTCTGTGTTTCGAATAGACTAAAAATGATCCCATTTTCATCTTCTTTATATTGAAATAATAAGGGCAAACTTTTGAAATATATTCATCGTGTATGTGACAAAAAAAAAGTGTGAATACTCATATCTGAAAAACACTGAAATCTGTAAGCACTATTGCAAGTAATTCTATATTTATCACACCACATACTAAACAGACAAGAATAAGAAGTATGTGGATAATATCTGAACAGCGGGAGGATAGTACCTGGCAGATGGAAAGGCTCTCATTAATATTTCTCAGAGGGTAATGATAAAATTTTTAAAAAACTGTGTAATGAAACACTTTCCTTCTCTTTCATCAAAATCCCAAAGCTCTTACCTGCCAGAGATCTATATCACAAGCAAGAAGCTCACCAATAGCTCTTGTTATGTTGTCTTGATTATTTATTGAAGACAGCAAATACTTTCAGCCAGAAACTGCTTTGTGGCCAGTTTTGAAAGAGACAAATGTCCTTTCATTACATCTGTAAGCTATCCCTGCCAATGAACCAGAGATATGAGAATACAGGATTTTTTAATAATCACAATGAAACCAAACAAGGGTGTTTATAAAATGGAGGGGGGGGCAGGGGGGCATGGTGGGGGGAACCTTTTCAGGGCCTCATTTTGCTCCCAGAGTTTGAGCCAAACCTACTGAAGGCATCTTTCAATTGATGGGCAACCCTGGGCCTCTCTTAATGGATTTCAATGTCCTTCAAACAGTAACTTCAAGGCAATGATAAAGCTCCTATTGACCACAGTCAGAGCAGAGATGGAGCTCAAATTATCTGGAGTCTATAGAAAACCTATCTTGTTATGAATGCCTATTAAATAATCCACAGCAGATACTGAAATGCTGATTGTTAAGAGCCATGCAACAATTAAAAATTGTTGTAAATAATAATGAAGCTTGTGCAATTTTTATTAGGCATTTCTTGAACATTCAGTAATTGCTTTGGCTGCCTCACAAAACAAGGTATTGAATGAATGTTGTGGAAACATGTTTGACAGTGCGATTGAGTGTGTCCTCAGCAAGTCTGCTGATGACACCAAGCTGTGTGGTTCGGTTGATACGCTGGAAGGAAGGAATGCCATCCAGAGGGACCTCGACACACTTGTGAGGTGGGCTGATGACAACCTTATGAAGTTTAACCATGCCAAGAGCAAGGTCCTACACCTGGGTTGGAGCAATTGCAGGCACAGCTACAGGTTGGGCAGAGAAGAGATTCAGAGCAGCCCTGGGGAGAAGGACTTGGGGGTGTTGGTCAATGAGAAAATGAACATGAGCAGGCAGTGTGAGCTCGCAGCCCAAATAGCCAACCATATCCTGGGCTGCATCAAAAGGAGCATGACCAGCAGGTTGAAGGAGGTGATCCTGCCCCTCTGCTCTGCTCTTGTGAGACCTCACCTGGAGTATTGTGTGCAGTTCGGGTGTCCTCAAAGTAAAAAGGACATGGAACTGTTGGAACAAGTCCAGAGAAGGGCTGCAAGGATGATCAGGGGACTGGAGCACCTCCCGTATGAAGACAGACTGAGGAAGTTGAGACTATTCAGCCTGGAGAAGAGAAGGCTGCGTGGAGACCTCATAGAGCCTTCCAGTATCTGAAGGGGACCTACAGGGATGCTGGGGAGGGACTCTTCATTAGGGACTGTGGTGATAGGACAAGGGGTAACGAGTTAAAACTTAAATAGGGGAAGTTTAGATTGGATATAAGGAAGAAATTGTTTCCTGTTAGGGTGGTGAGGCACTGGAATGGGTTGCCCAGGGAAGTTGCGAATGCTCCATCCCTGGCAGTGTTCAAGGCCAGGTTGGACAGAGCCTTGGGTGGCATGGTCTAGTGTGAGGTGTCCCTGCCCATGGCGGGGGGGATTGGAACTAGATGATCTTGAGGTCCTTTCCAGCCCTAACTATTCTATGATTCTATGTTTTGAAGAAACCTTTGTGACCAACATGACCATCGATTTGTGCCTTGAAATGCCTGCCCATCCACAAAACAGGAGCACGTTTTGACACTGACTGTCCTCATCTGCTGAGAAACACTGCAGGATGAATTTTAATGCAAATATAATCATCTTTTCAAAAAGACTGTAGGAAATCTTTATTAATCTGTGACTTCTGGCACATTAGATCAAAATGCTGTTACAGACTGTGCAATAAAATTGGCTTAATTCTCAGCTGCGCTAGAGCACTCTCTACACTGAGCTGCCAGAGTGGTCTTACAAAAAAAGTACATAAAATTGGCACCTCTTCCATAGTCTGTTTTACTAACAGACTTACAATGGAGACTAAGCCTGGGGAACAATTGGATACTAAGTATTACTGTAAAGCGTCTGACTCTTCTTAATGCCTCATTGCTCTTTCAACATCATTTTACCAGTGCACAATCACTGATTTCTTATTGCAGGGTACGTCTAGTAAGTGGACAAAAAGTATCCTGACATCCAAATTATTACTAACAAACTACCAACTTGTAACCACACTTAATATGAGATTTCATATTGGTTTCTTTTCATTATAGTTATATTTTGCAATGAGAAATCACTATTATAACACACTCCTTGATCATGATTTTGCCACAACCACAGTTTAAAATTATCTTTTTCCCATTTTTCCTCCCACCATAATTTCAGAGAAACCATCTTTTCTTCTGAAAAATTCCTGCTGATAATTGCTATACCCATCACCCTTTTTCAATTGTAAAAAGCAAAATGTTTTTAACTGACATATAAACCTCTCCAGAGTAGATTAGGAAAACTAGTCTGTACCCCAATGCAATTACTCCTGCACAAGAAAGAGACAAATGCATTTATACTTTCGAGTACACCCACACTATGGCCTGTATAAATATGACCACAATCACTTGAAATCTTATATTTTAACAGGTATAGTTACATACAGCCCACACATGTAGAGTAAATGCAAACGTTAAGCATGAAAGTACAGTTAAAAGAAATCATCAGTAACCTGCTGATTGTTACATGTTAAAGTGTTCACTATCCTGATTTGAGACTTTACACAACTCTCATTGGGGTTAGCAAGAGTTTTATCAGAGCTTCAGACATTTCTTTTTCCTGTGTCCTACTGCAATCTTGGAAACAATCTACTCATCACTACCACTTCTAGATACTAGAAGACATAAGGTAATATAATATATTTCAAAAACATACAGCAAAAAAGTGAGGACTCCCAGAGTATTTCAAGAGGAAACTAACTTCTTTTTATCCAGAGAATACTCCCCAAGATTGAGACTACTCAAGTGCATGCAAGGTGTATTCAAGAACTCACTATCACTGACAATGGAGAAGGACCTGCATTGCCCCTGCCCAGTATTTTTTTGTCAGTGAGGAAAAAACCAAATCCAGGGAAAACACTTAAGACAAGGTGTTTTTTTTTTTCCAGATTAGGAAATTAATGTGTTTTAACATGCAATCAGATGATTTTAAGACAATCACAAAAGAGGACTTGCTCATTTGATCTGTAGCAGCTTGACAAAAACCTTTGATGAGAACAACTATAAAATCCACTCAATTCTAATATATGTATTTATTGTCAGAAAATAATCTTGATCTCCTAATGGCCAGCAGTCCAGCACCTTACTCCTTGAAGGACATTCACCTGAATGGCTGCCTTTTCTTCCCCATCCCCAGTTTTTCAACATAATATTCTTACATGCTCAACACCTTACAGAAGAAAATCAGTAGTATGGAGGCTGATGGACACCAGAACTCCCAAGCTACACTCCTAAAGCCATGTAAGAAACTGACTGGAAATATGATCTGCCAGTTGCAGTCCATATACAGTGTCATGAAAATTATTTAATTTTTGGGCCAGAGCATGCAGCCCAAAATGCAAAGCTGCTGGGTAGATGACTTGCAGCTTTCTGACTTCCACAGCAGCCAAATCAACCTCTGCATAGTGCTGGAACCAGATCACCTTTGTGACATGAACACAATGAGTTTTCGTCATGTTTTTGAAGCTAAATGATACTTTTAGAAAATACTGAGAGAATTTAAACTTGTCTATTTGTATTTACTTTTAGCATAGAAGCACTCTTGACAAAAATATACCAAGTAGCTGAAAGAAAGCAGAAAGACTTGCAGGGTACTGTATTAATATCAGATGAAACTATGTGCTTTACTGACAGCTTTCCCAGGAAATTTCTAAACGGGAGTGCAGAAGCTTTCTACAGTTTTGTTTAAGTACCGGCTCTTCCAAACTAAGTAATTTACACTTTTCCACCATTTCAGTAAGCAAGAACTTTGAAAAATGAGCCAAGGCTGTGCTGAGATTTCTCTGACCTCCTACTGCTCTGTGTCTGCTCTACCCTTTTACTAGCGTAAACTCAATCACATGGTCAATGAGATTAACCACTTCACAGACTCAGAGGAATATGACTTCACTGAAACAAGACTACTTTTAATCATATGAGTGTTTCAGCAGCTCTGCAAGCTCATGTGACACAGTGCACAGACTATAGAGCTGGAACAATAGAGGATGTAAAAATACTGTATTTTCATGTCAGACACTGCGTACGAACTCCAGTTTCAGTATGGGAACAGGTTTAAGATTAATTTAAATCAATTGTGAAAGTGCCCTCTAGGAGTCTGCTTTTCTCTTCTTAAAGATTCTATAAGACACAGCTGTAGTTCACTGGGCATTACAAAAGGCTACAGGACACGGAACTAGGAGTCACCAGGCAATTGAGTGTGACTCAGAACAGAGATCTGCTCTGTTATGCACATGGGACTGAAGGGATAAGAGCAGTATTTAGAGACAGGACCAAATACACCAGAGAGAACAAACCAGCAAAACTGTTTCATATAACAAATCAATCTGTGGAATTTCATATGCTATAATTTGTCATCTATTATGCAGCAGCAGTTTTGAGGGATGTGTAAAGGATCATCCATAAGCAAACATATTTTTGAATAAACGGCTACTTCTCTTGCTTCTGCTGGGATTCAGGAAACAAATGATTACAGTATAGTCCAATTAACTCCCCTGATGTAATAAATGAATGCTCTGGAATTACGCAACCTGCTGCACTCTATAAATTCTTGCTACAAATGCAAAGCATGTTTGGCAGCAGCAAAAGCTTAATAGGATCCTAAATATCTACAATCCTGTCACAGATGTGAAATATATTACATACAATGTTTCTAGATGGTAATAGCTTGAAATCTTATTTATTTTTTATCTTTAATAAGCAATCAACCACCACAGACTGACACACATTAATAACAAAAGCATGTTCCATCTCCTTACCTGTACTGGCATAGCCCAAAGGTTAGGGCAGAGGAAAAAGAACCACATCAGCTGATTTGTGTCTATGGCAACAAGGTTACAGATCTGACCTGCAGTCATCTCCCCCATAGACATGTTGGAAGTTGAAAGCTGCATAATTTTATTGTATATTTTTGTCTGTAAGAGAGATCAATAGGTGTTAGCATATAGAAATAAAATAACATTTTTAGCTCCGCCTAAAGCAAAGGTGTAGTCCAGCATGCTGAGGGAAACCAACATTCCCAGTAACATGAATAAAAAGCTTCAAGTTTGGTCTTCTATATTATGACAAAAAAATTTAAGCTACTGTGTTAATTATTCACCCACAAAAAGGTTAGAGTGATGTCTAGAAATTTCAATTTGAATAATTTGAACGCTCCAACTGCTGGTGTTACCTCATCCTCTGGGTACTATCAGTGCAGAGAACACAAAGCTTTTCTTCAACAAAATTAATGTAGCACTGTTTTCCAACAGTTCCCCTTTTACACTTGCTGTAGTCCACATATTTTTGACTTAGTTGCAGCTCTTCTGCTTGATAAAAGACATGCATTTTTTAATCTATATACTCTGGGTCAAATTTTTACTTGGTTAGAGATTTTCTACTTCACTCTAATAAGGGAAAACCAATGGATGGAATCCAGAAGTCTGGCAACTGACAAGTGCTTCCAAGTGTAAGATAAAAGAGAA
Organism: Pezoporus wallicus; assembly: GCF_028554395.1. Taxonomy (NCBI): domain Eukaryota; kingdom Metazoa; phylum Chordata; class Aves; order Psittaciformes; family Psittacidae; genus Pezoporus; species Pezoporus wallicus. The sequence goes on along the minus strand of NW_026640253.1, from coordinate 675,226 downwards.
TTAAACAATTATACTGCTAATGAAAGCATTCATCCACCACAGAGACTCTCACAGGTTCTATGTAGTCCAGTGGATAAATAGTGTTAACTTAAAAGGCTGGCTTTCAAGCTGGCAGAGGGTAGGTTTCAGCCAGTGTACTTCACAATATCATACTGTAATCTTACCCCTAATTCTCTTATTTCCAGTCACAGACCTTGGTATACTACATAAAACTTTGATCTGCTGTTCACAGTTATACAATGATTATGAACTCCATTCTCCCAGTCTTACTTATGTTCAGTAACTACAGACTCTGCAGTGCCTCATTGATTTTGTGGCATGACTATGGAATAAGATACTAGTACATGCATTGGGAATACACTTATCCTTTTGTCCAAAGTTTATTTAAAGTACATCCTAAAGCTGTATTAGTTGCATGGGATGTTACAAAAGTGCACCTGTGAGATGGAAGAGGTGTAGCTCACAACCTAGATTCTTTCAAAAGTTACATTCAGTTTTACGGTCAGCATATTTATGCTTAAAGAAAAAATACAAACTAGAATACAAATAAATGTTTATATAAAATAAATAAGATGCAAAAGAAACAATGCAGGTCTACGTTACATTCAATGCATTTCAGTAGAGAAGTGTTTCAGAATTTAACTCTTATAATGCTAATTTGTATTTACAAATACACATATGATTTGATGAAAAAAAGTTAATAATATATTGGCTACCTGTATTGCACCTCTCAAGTTGATTCCTGTTTCAATGGCAACGTAGTATGATGCTTGGAGAAATGTCCTTTGTAGTAGAAGAGCAAAAAATAAGAGCACAGCCAACACATAAGCATTGGACAGAAACTCTTGAGATGAAATAAAGAAAACACCAAGAATTTTAGTCTATAAAAAAAAAGAAAGAAATAAGGTACAATGGTAATCTAATTACAAGTTTTGCAGTATTAATAAGCAGAGGTAACCACAGTTTGTTAATTTGCTACAGATTGTGCTATATTGTATTAAAGACAGTAATAGAAGTAGCATAATTTTAATGCTGTCCTACATATACGTTTGGCTAGTACTACTTACTGCAGCTAATAACACTTTTTACTGTATGTAAAAGAATACCATTTTTCACCAAATTACATTTTGACAAATCATGTTTATCTAGCAATGAGATTTTGGTGCAGTGTCAATTCACATTAAAACATTATCTAATAGATAACCAAACATTATGTCTTCTAGTACTCACTTACGAGCAAAGGAGGACTTAAACATACATACATAAATATCACACACACACACTTGGTGAAAGCACCAAGATATTTGCCAAGTCTTGGATGCATTACCAGGCCATTATGGTTTACAGCATCACCGAGCATCAGTGTGTTTAAATTACAATAGTTGTCTAAGTACACTTGTCAGCCCATAGGACACACAAGGAAATAACTGAACATCTACCAAACCTTTTGATGCAAAAGGCAAACAACCTTGTTTGAGAAGCTGATGGAATTAATTAGATGTTTTAGTTTCAGAAATGGCTTTGGGGACATTCAGTGTCCCACTTTCCTGATGACTTTAGGATATTACCACTTTTTAAAAGTGACAGTAGGCTCTACGCAGTAAAAGGCTGAGCAAAACACCACTATTTAAACACTTCAAAGACCCTAGGCTCATACAGTCTTAAATATCAATACTGGGCGTTTTGCTACACTGGGACCTATGACCATTTTAAATAACAAGTCTGTAGGTTTGGTGTATCATTTGTATGTTTCCTGTCAGCAGATATTCCTAGTACTGGAACTGCTAATCCTATCATTGTACAATGTTGAAGATGCTACCAGCAAAATGTAAAGGTTATCGTTCTGTCAGTCTCTTCTTCGGTGTGAAATGATTAACACTCAGAGAAGTTCATGTCATAAGAATGTTCTGGGGCAGCCATAAATATTGAAACTGGAGTTATAAATAAACATGAAGAGAGTGACAGAATTTAAGATGCCATCATGCTCTAACTGCAGCACTAACTAAAGTACTTAATACTGCCTATAACACCTACATGATCTCAAGAGTTCCAGCTCCATAGTAGTTTATATCTCTCACAGGGGGTCTAAGGAACAGAGCAAATATTATCTTTTAGGATTTAACTCTTTGTATTCAGTTTCTCAAACAAAATTTCTGTTTGAAAGATACAATTGACTCATTACAACATCTCCTCAATCCAAACTATTTAAACAAAAAAAAGGTCACATTAAGGGATGGGTAAAAGACGCTCTTTGCTGTGCTCACAGCTTACTTTGTTTGTCAGACTCTGTCCCATTGTATGGCAATTCTTTCTAATGCCCTCAAACTCAGCAGCACATCAGACACAAACAGTGTTTCCCTTCAACTTCTCTTTGCCTTTTTAAGACTGTTTTAGAAGGTTTGCTTCTCACACCTCCCAGGAGCTGTGCTACATTCTTCCTGTAGCTTTCAAGAACAAACGATGAATAAGGCAAGCTTCTCCTTTCTTGACTTATTACAAGTAGGAATATAACATTCCTAGCAGTAGAACTCATGTATTTGTTTCTGAAGTAGACCCAGTTGGCTAGGTATGTGCATACACGTGGGGGTTTTCCTGAACACTCCAGTCTATTTACAGATGGTTTAAATAGAAAGTTTTCATACATCTCAGAAAGATACTTCATATAATCCAGCAAAAGCAATTTTCAAATGTAAAGGTAATTAGCCTCTTAACAGAAAAACTAAATAAAAAATGCATATAAACCAGGTCAAAACAGGGAAAAGCCTCTTGGAGACCTTTCGCTAAAGGTAAAATACACCCTTAAATATCATTCATGGTTTATCAATATATTGCTTTTAGGTGATCCCCAAACAGTGAAAATGGCAACAAAAAGGCTACCATTTAGCTAGACACAGATGATGTCAAGGCTGGATGAGGCTCTTGTTTAGGGCCTATCTGGACCACACCTGAGCTTTTTTCACGCAGAAGCACTAGCTAACACTCTAACAGGAAAATTTAATAGGATAATCCATAAATTGTGATTTGGTCTTATTTCAGCTGAATCAGTGTTCCAAACAAATTATCAAGAATCAGAGCTCAAAAGCTTCCACAGTACTTTGCTGCAACATAGCCCTACAGTCTTAATATTTTCATGTCCTGCTTTAAATGGTTTCCATTGAATCTACTTGCTATATTAAAGTTTCCAAATATTAGGATAAGGATTGCAGAATGGGTAAACAATTAATTTTAGCCTGAGGCCTTTCTCAAGTTTTCTGCAAAGCATCTGGTGTATTTCAATATTTACAGTGGACCTAATCCAAACCTTACTTGAATGAATGGGTATATTTCCATTAGTGTCAATAGACTTAGAAAATAAGGTCCTATATCAAACGGTAAGTGAGCTGCAGAAATAAACTGATCTTTCTCATAGAAATCCAGCCCGAGTTATATGTACATTATACTGAAAAGGTGCCTCCTGAGTTGTCTTTTTTTTTTTTCTCAAGTTAATCAAGAAGTATGTCTGTTTCTTCTTGGGAAACGTTTATTTAAGTAGCATCATTTAAATACATGTTTCAGTTGATCTTTCAAAACCAATGTCCCCAAAGGCACTAGTGGAAATTCTTCATCACAGTTGAACTTCTTGGCATTTTATTGTGATGACAAAAGCCTGCTTTAATCCTCTTAGACAACACTCGTTTTTGGAAATTAAAAGCCAAGCCTATTAAAAAGATACTTTTTCCTTTCTGAAAAACATTTAGTCACATACGTGATTTAGTTGCTACTCAAGACTCTACCTAAAATCCTTATGTTTCTAGTGGGATTCTGGTTGTGCTTCACCATTATCTTGAATGAGGTTATTTTCCAGAACGCAAGCCTGACTAGATGCTGGGTAACATACCTGCTCCCCATCAGCATATAAAAGCAGTAATAGGCAGTACATACATACTATCATTTCTAGCATTCACAAATACAGGGTAGAGTCACTTTCTTTACTGAGACTAAATAATAGTCATAATATTACTTCTTTGACTCTATTTTATGACATTTTGACAGTACCTGCGGGCGGATGGTGTTATTTCCTTTTCCAACATTGTAAACAATCCCAGAGATGCAGAGGGGACCAGCAAATCCAAGCAAGTCAGCCAGGATACGGAATGTGCTACTGAGAAGTAAGGGTCTTCCAAAAGCACAGCAGAGAGCACGCCAAATTGATCTGGATCCTTGTGGAGATGACATCCTTCTGTTCTGTTTAGAAAAAAAAAGAAAAAAAAAGACAATAATAAGGATTAAATTATATTAACCTTAGGTCTGACAATTACTGGTATTTTTACCCCTGCTTTAATTCACTGACAACCAGTTGCAATCTTGGAGCTAGAAAAGCACAGGAACTACAACTACTGTTTCATTTGTTTTTACAGAGGCAGAACAAAGCATTATTCTGCTCCACAAGAGGAACTATGATTTCTTTCCTACCCTTAAAAGGGATCAAGCAAGTGTGTTGTTTGTGGGTTGATGGAAGAGAGAGTAAAAAAGAGAAAATTGACAGGTTTTGTTCTCCTGTGAACAGAGACTGGAAACCTACACTCTTTTCAGACAGGATGCAAAAGACTTCTCTTAAAATCCTTAATACATTCAGCTCCCAACAGGGAGTTAAACTGCATTTGATCTGAGGTAGTTTCGGCCCTGAATTCTCCCACGGGCAAACTGCAACTGAAATAACATTGGAAAAAAAAGTTCTGTGAGGCCTCATTAATATTGACTCTTACTAGGAAGAACTATAATGGTGTTCAGTAAATACAGTCTATAATTACTTGACACAGAAAAATAGAGAATATACGGACTTACATGCATTTAACCAGTAATGTGTTTGATATGCATGTTTAGGTAGAGAAATTTCATTATTTGTACAAGGTACAACTGAGTATGTGACCTCTTTGTCTATGGTGAGCTATGCTAACGGATACTTCATTTGCATCATATCTGCCAATATAATTTTATACCATGCTTGCAGCATAAACAGTCATGAAAGATGCAAGCACTGAGTAACAAGATGGACACAATTCCATGCTTTGCATACCTTCTGTGCTTCAAAGGCCTCATTAAGGCGAATATAATTGGTCAGAGCTCTCATAGCAATGGGAAGCTTGCCTATAGTTTTCAAGTCTATTGGTTTTTTATGGGCGGTCTTGATGAATGTATTCATCCACCAGTACGTTCCTTTGGATAACAGATTCACAAATGGCTGTAAGAATCTAACACCAAGGTCCTGGAGATCCTCAGGAGGTTTAACTTCTTTAGGAGTTTTGAAGAAAACATACCGCTGAAATTCAGAAAAATACCAAAAGAATCACACTGAATGCATAGAAAATAAAAATTCACAAAGAACAGACAAGAGATAAAGGACATTGCAGATAATCAGTGAGTCAGTCTTGGTTTCTCAAAAATACTCAAAAAACTTAGGCATTCAAATTCAACCAATACAGCAATCCAGTTCCTTCAGATACTAGGAAAATCAGAAGTATCCAGTCCAGAAATAAATCATCCTAAACACTACTAGTTTGTTTATGAGGTACAAATTGATATGCTTGTACAAAAAAAAGTATTCACCTTACATTTCAAATAGTACAGCCCCAGCCTCTCACTCTGAGTTCCAGACAGCACAACATGAGGTATATAAGCTTAGGCACAGCCCTGAGGCTACCACAGGGATTCATCTTCCATACCATACTGCGTCACATTTGTTAGCTCAGAACGTGGAGCTACCTGTGCTGTCCTGAACGGGTCTCGCAAACCACTGAACTAGGGAGGTGCATATGGCACAAACAAATGTTTTCACTGGCTTAAATGCCAAAAGAGCAAGGGAAGACTGCTGATGATTTCCTGTTGTCAAGATAAAACTAGGATTTCTGGATATGCTTCACTGCTATATTTTCTCCAACCATAGATGGAAAATAATTCACAGATCCTAGAAAATATGGTGATGGGGTTGGGAAAGGCCATCTAGAGGAATAATGGGAACAGCAGAAGGAAGGGGAAGGTACAGTTGGGACTGAAAGTCTAGCAAGTCAATCTTTTGTCTTCTGGAAGAAGATGTGGGAAAGCAAGAGAAAAAAAGGTGAAGCCAATGTCTGATGGTTCTGCTCTCTTCCCCTTCCCACCCCTCAGCACTGGTCAACTCTCCCTCCTTGCATCCCAGTCCTTTTCTTCAGCTGCTGCAGCAACAAGCCTTGCTCTCTGAATTCTGCCATAGAAACAGTGGGCAGTGAGAAAACCCATACTGCTGGCTAGTTCATTTTATACTTCAATGACATCCTTTAACAATTAAAATCAAGCAAATACAACATAAAAAAAGATTACAACAGGCAGTGACCATTTTTCACTCTTCTTTGTGACTTGTAATTCCACAGCGATCAAATATAATTTAATTATGCAGTTCTGTTATGAGGTTTATGAGCAAGTCTCTCTAATGTCACAACTGAATTTCACTTTTCTCACAAGCTAGTCCACTGATTTTCATTTACGACATAAATACTGAATGTCCAGAATTGAGGTTTTAGTTCCTCTTTCTTTCAAAAAATGTTACTGAAAAGGCTGCTTTAAGATGTATTCTTGTCATAAGTTACCAAATAAATATACAGACACACAAAATCACTCAAGAAAATCATAAAAGAACAAAGACAGATGCAATTCACACTGCTGAATGCGTTACTGGGAAGAGTTCATACACTAATGTGAGGAAAGCAGCAAGAAAATTTACATGGAAAAGTTTCTTTCCCTCCTGCGAGTAAGTTTAATTTCTGCATACAACTAAGTGACAGACAGAAGACGGGAAGAACTCTGGCCAGATAGCAACCCCAGTTGCCCCTATAAATTGATATATTGTCAACTGTGATTGTCTCCTGGAAAATGGGAGACGCTATTTGTGTGTCTAAGATACTTTTTGGTGGAGCAGACAATCCCTTTCACCCAGTCTTTACTTCCATCAGAAATACTTGTTTCTGATCACTGAAACTGCAAATCATAATAGACATTTTTAAAACAAACTTGAAATTCATCTTAATTTAACTGCAGTGGAGTCTGGCATTTTTTTTAAATTACAGATTCAACTGGCCTAATAAAATTGGGTTAACTTGAATTCTCAAATATATTTCTAAGTGGATTTTTCTTTCCCCTTTAGAAATGCATTTCACACAAAATACCCAGCAAGAGGAATACAGCCAAAACAAAACAACAAAACACACATATGAAGACTTTATGGAGACTTTTATGATACTAACGTACCCTCACCCTGATGACATTGATTTCCACAGCTAGTAGCATTCCATATAAAACAACCAGGAGTCCTGTGAGGCAAAATCGAAGCTGAGAAAATCCAACCCCATTATCACAGAACTTTACAAATTTGATGGTTTTAGTTATGAAAGCTAAAATCCAGTAGAACAGCAATGCTGTAGGGAAAAAAAAAAGAAAAAAAAAGTCAGCTCCACAGTTGCAAAAATATACAATAATAATATTAAATATTCATTCAGAAAGAATGCAACAAATATATATATAAAACCAGAGAGTGGTTTTGTTAATTCGAACAGAAATTCCTTTCCTATTAGATTTAGTGATACTTGGAAAGTTTCACAAAGTGAATCTTGCTGAAGGAAATTTCCATCTGTGGTAACCATGCATCCACATGATGAGTTCAAGGGAGCAAGTTTTCCCACAAGTGAAGGTGGCTATGAATGACGCTCTTCAAATTTGGTTGATACTACAAAACTGCTATGAATCTGACTAGGAGAAAATTCATTTAATTTCTCCTGCAGATCTCTGGGATGTATGCAGGAACAGATATTAAAATATTACTGCGGTAATGGGCTCAAACTTACACAGAGGAGATTTAGGTTAGATATAAAGAAGTTCTTTACTGTGAGGGTGGTGAGGCACCTGCACAGGTTGCCCAAAGAAGTGGTAAGTACTCCATCCCCGGCATTGTTCAAGACCAGGTTGGACAGAGCCTTGGGTAACATGGTCTAGTGTGAGGCATCCCTGCCCATGGCGGGGGGGTTGGAACTGGATGATCTTAAGGTCCTTTCCAACCTGAACCATTCTATGATTTTCTCCAAGCTGCTGTTGCTCCATTTTTCAATGCAAATTCTATATATGTAATTTATAATGTACATCCACAGGCACATCAGGGAAGGATGGTCTGCCATTTGTAGAATACAATTTTAACTTAGCGTTCTACTGAACTTCTTGCTTAAAAGTGCTCATGCTACTGTTAGTTACAGATAAATCATCCCTGCAGTAAGCTCTGGTGATTTGGAAACATACTCCGTACCATTCACCACACCCCAAGCCAGTTCCTGTTCCACATTCTTAAGGGAATACCTTCTAGGGTTATGTTCATTTACATGACTCCTTCATTGCTGCTGTATCTGCCATGGTGCAACAGCTGGAAGGTGCGCTAACTGTCAAGAAAAGTATGGATATGCTTTCTGAGTGTCTTGCTGCAACACCAGAGAAAATCTCCAACCAGGACATTAGTAAGTCTAACTTACAAATATGAATAATCGTAAGGAACAAATTTCCAAGAATTTGTGGTGTTCCAGTTACCCTGAGGCACCCTAGAGAGCCCTGTGGGGATGTCCTATGGGGCTACCCTTTCCAAGTAAAACTAAATTCAACACAGAGTATCTATGGGATTTGGGGCCACCAATCCTGCTTCTGTGGAAATCAGTTTCAAAACTCTCATTTAAATGAGGACAGTAAATGGAACAGTACAGCACTACTAAGTATTAGGACATTTGCCAAGAGATCTATCTTCCTCTAAAATTAATAGGCCAGTTAGTAAAGAAAGCACTAAGAGATCAGGTACTTCAGCACTGTGTTTTAGTGGCCGAAGCAATTTCAGAGAGGATTTAAGACACATACTTACTGAATCCCTCTTGTAAACCTATAGCCTTCTTATGTGAGGCTTCCTATCATCTTCCCAGTTTATATTGCATCAAATCTAATCTCCTCATCCTGCTTAAGGTTGTTTCCTACCTTTGAGGGACTATTCCTTACTATTTGTGGTATGTCTGACTATAAAACCTCAATTCATCCAAGAATGCATTCCATACTGTTTTCTTCCTATCCGCCTTTATCTGTTAATCCTTCTGTTTTGTCTTACTTCTTACAACAGGCTGAGAATGCATCCTTGTCAGAGTAAAGAGGATTTGCACAAATATTTCATGTTGAAAACCTGCACCAGCACAGGACACCTAAAAAAAACCAACCAACCCAACTAGTAACTATGTATTGCTCTTGGAATTAGAAATAAGAACTAGCAGAGCCATTCTTCTATTTAGAGTTTAAATGAGGGTCTCTATCACCTTTTAAATTGTTACTATTTTATAAGAACATTAATTTATCTTTACCTAAGAAGTATTAGAAAGTACCAAACACAACATTCTCAGGTGATAACTGACCTCCCACTATCATAACTCCTAGAAGCATTTGAACTTATTTAGTGTCTCACTTTTGAACACAAGTGTATGTAAATCTCATCTGACAGATGTTCGCAGGCCACTCAAGATGAGGCTCCTTGGAAAATACAGTTATGGCTTTTTCTTTCAAACTGTTTTTTCATCATCTTGCTTGTGAGTGCATAGTGGCTGAGGGTTTGTAGAAATTATCACCAAGAACTGCCTACTGATCAGGCCAGTAGGCATGCTTTCAGGTACTTGATTGCTTTACATGCATTTGAGAGGCCTGAAGGATCTCACTTTTTCTTGGGTCATGTACACTACCTCAACCCATAACACCAGAGTGCAGACTCTTGCCTGGGGCCAGACCACTAAAAGTGAAGTAATGGAGACTTCAAACTGTTCTACAACCTTATTGGGTTAAGCTCAAGATATGAAAAACCATGCACTTAACTGGATAGGATTCAGTAATTAACCTGTGTCTGACTGGAGAGAAATTTTGTGTACTAAGCAATAAGTGTTATATTTATAAGATAACAGAAGGTCCCATTTTAAACAATAAACTAATTCCAAGGAAATTAACTACAATGTCAAGGTACAAGCAACTTAAATTAGAAAACTAGTTTACTGACAAGAATGGTAAGGCAGACATATAATTACAATTTGCTAAAAAACCAATTTTTTAATTAAAATTCATGTATTCCCATACTAATAACCCTTTTGGATTAAAAGCTTTAAGTCCTATCATTATTTCATAATTTTCTCCTACTGTTTAATTTCTGAGTTTTATTTATCTATAAAACAAATTAACTTAAAAGATAATGCAAACGGATGCTATAATTCAATTACATATTTTGAACATTGAGAAGCTAGCAGATTTTCAAATTCAGTATGAAAACTGTTCTAAAATATGTCCTGCTAAACTATTCTACTGTTATGCACAGTGTCCAGAATGGATGCAAGGAGCATCAAAATTAGCATAATTATGAGAGTCCCCTGGTAAACGGCACTACACTGCAAAAGCCATGTTTGCTGAAATATAATTACTGGACAAAACCAAAAGATTTGGAGCAGATCAAAATGTTCCATCAGTCTAGACAGACACTCAACTGGGACCCTGGACTCCATCATAAGTTCAGAGAATAAATATTGCAAACCCTGTCAACTTTTTTTATAAGAGATATTCAGAATTACTACTTCAAAATAGCTAACAGCCTGGGCATAAAGCTGAAAGGCAGGATCAGGACAGGAACTTTGCATCCTTGTCTTACATACCCCAAGAGAATGTGCTAATCCCCAGGTCTGTTACGGAATCTGCCTTTAGCCTGTTTATGAAGGACCACAAATGAACTTGGCTTCTTTAAGGTACAGAGTAAAAGAGATTTAAAAAAAAAAGAAACCATCTCAAAAGTTTCACAGTTACACAGGATTTATCCAGCTCAGAATTAGTGAACAGACCTTTAAGTATTTACTGCAGTGCATCAGTGAAAGTTTCCTCACTGAATTTAGTAACTTCTTGGCTAAGGATCTGTCAGCCTTCACTTTATACAGTTATCAACTGTTTGCAAGTGTAGGCATTGATCCTGCAGCTGAGACAGATGGTGTGCTGCGGTTAGGTAGAACTACACTGATGCTCAGAAGCAGAAGATGCCACATTAGGTCATGTACTCTGTGTGTGTGTAACATTACGTCTCCTCTACAACATTTTACTAATGAAGAACCTTCTTATGGTTTCCTTTGCCATACACTCAGCAAGAAGTTTATCACTACCTTAAGCTTTTCTTCATGGTTCCCATTCACCTCATTTGTATTGAGCTCTAAAAGTAAGATGCTTCATGGCCACACTGCACTGTAGTGGGTTGATAATTGAGTATAGGTATAATGTATCTATCGCATACTGGGCTAATTTGCATAAAGTTATCATCGCCCTTTCCAAGATGTCAATACAGAGTAGCTACAATTAACACTGAAAGATGACTCTGAGTCTGGTCCTCACTGTTAGATAATAAATTTGTGCTGTCAAGAATAAAGCATAGAGGCTTCCAGAAATGTCTGTCTCAGGTTCTCTCACAAAGGACAAAAAAAAAAAAAAAAAAAAAAAAAGGCAAAAAATAAAACAAATCAAAGACCACCAGCTTGTGGTTAAAATTGGGTTAAAATTAAAATCAGACCAATTAAGTGGGAAAGACTACAGTAGTCTGATTTTTTTTTTTTTTTTTTTGCCTAAGAGGTAGCTATTAAGATCAGATTTTTTAAAAGACTCTATTCTTTGGAAATTCTTGCGAAATGAAAATTCATAATTACTAACTTCAGTATCAGTAACACTTATTTAAGTGCTGGTTTTAATTGGTATGACTGTTTACCATTCAAGTATTGCCCAGAGCTTACCACAACAACACTCTAAATACTGAACAAAATTATCATAAAAGAGAAATCTTTACAGAGATGGAATTATGCAAAAATGGGTAATCAACTACCAGCAGTAAATTTGTGCTGCGTTTCTCAATGACTTCACAGCAGGAATGTGGTAGTGACACTAAATTATTAAACACTGCATTACTGCATTACACACCTGAAATAAAAACTCAATAACAACAGCAAAACAAAAGAAAACCAAACAACAACAAAAAAGGTGATAGTAAGAGGCTAGCAATGATTTCTTGACATATAACATCTAGTCGTGTGAGAAGGCATTAAACAGACCCTTTTGACTTATTAAAAAAGAAATTAAATGAGCCCACCTGATTATAAAAGAGCACCTACTTAGAAGAAGGGTACAAGAAGAAAAGCAGTCCCAAACAAGAAGACATAAAAGTTGCTAAGCCTGGATATAAATCTGAAGTTTTTGAAGTGGAATTACTTTACTTTTTTTTTTTTGTTCTAACAGGAGTTATAGGCCCCTTCTGCAGAAGAAGATGCTTGATTACCACAACTCACAGTTCAAAATTAATCTTTGATATTTAAAAACTTTCTCAAATCCAGCTGTTACTTTTTACCACCTGACAAAAGCTAGAACAGAACTTTGATACACAAAGATACAATGATACAAGACAAACCTTAGCAGGATCCATTATACAGAAAAGCTGCTCAAACAAAATTTGATGAGCCATGACCACCAAAGAAATAACAGCTAATGGGAGGACTAAACATGTACACATCCACAGTTTGCAGTCTACTTTAACAATAGAGAACACATCACCGACGCTTGTCAGTACTTACAGATTTTCTATACCCAGCTACAGTTAATTTACAATTTTGCAGAAAATATATAGCATACTTGATAGTTCTTATACATGGCATTTTCCATTCAAAAGGTCTTGAGAAGTTTGCAAAGGGAGTGTTAGGAGCAGGAAGCAAGAACAAGCAAGCAAAGTAATATATTCAGGGTCATACTGAAAGTTAGTGATGTTGTTGACTGCCTGCATATTTCAATAGACACACAAAGGTGGGTTCAATCTTATGCTTAAACAAAACATGCTGACAAGCAGGGAGACTGGGATAGTTTTTAGAGTTAAGAATTTGGTCTGCTACTTTTCCCCAAAAATCCAACTTTTCTTAGAGAAGCCTGTGGCCCCTTGCATCCCCCTAAGAATACCATACAGAGTACTATTAGAAGCTAAAAGCATTGAGAAGAGTGGAATGTTGCAGGAACGCTCAGAACTGAGTCTTGTAGTGACAGCCGGCAGACCAGAAGATAGGTGTAGATTTATCCATACAAGCTAGCACTGAGATGCAATGACCTGTCACAGCATGAACAGTCACACTTTCAAGTCTTGCAAGTTGTGAGACGTACCAATTAACAACTTGGGGAAATTGGATGTTTCGATATTATGGTAATAGACAACTGATGTGATGGCCGCCAAGAACGCCATCCCAGCAGGCATGTACAGGTGCAAATGGCGTGATTCTGAAACCCTGAAAAAGAAAAAATGGGAACATCTATTAAACTCAAATCTTTCGTGACAGCACAGCCCCCTCTCCAGACTACACAAAGGTAGCAGGAGTGTTTCCCTTTTAATTTATGAATTGCATCCTGCACCCAGCCCTGATGCAGGCTTTTCTAGAATGAGTTATGGGTGGAAAGTTCTCTAAGTTTCAATTGGATTTATGCTCCTAAATCACACACATGGATTTCAAATTCCTCCTCTGTGCTGAAAATGAAATGTGTGTACTTGTTTCCTACCAAAATCAGTTGGAACATTGTTTAAATTAGGATACACAGAATAGCTCCAAAATGAGAAAAGGTAATTTAAGCTAAACTAGTTTGGGAGCTGTCCATCAAGATATGTAGATCAACCATACCAGACAGTGCAGTTTAAGATTTTCTAAAGAACTATTTTATGGAAATGTTTCATTTTCTTTTCCACTTTGGGAGAAGGAACAGCACCACAGCATGGGAATTGCTTACAGTGAGTTCTCTTTTCAGTGACTATGACCCAACAAACAAAACCTACAACAGAATCATATACCCTTTACATTTTGCCCTACAAGCAAAACTCTCCCGATACTTTGCTTCAAGTAGCAGCAAAGGGGGCTCTGGCAAGTACAGCTTTTCAGAAATATGGGAATAGCTGGACAACATTTCTGGTTTGTGCAGAGGTGTGTAGAATCATATTTTCCCCCTCTTTCCTCCTACATATCATCTTTTCCTCCTCCCTCCTCTTTACTTTCTTTCACAAAAGCAATGTAGTGTCCTGTGCTGTCCAAAGGTACAATTTCTCCCCTGTGACAAGCAAATCCAAGAGGAGAAACAGCGAGAGGAAATCTTCAGGACACAGACACTCCGGGAAATTCATACCTCATCCTCCAAACCTCACAGAAAAATGATAAGCATCTCTGGATTTGTTCTTGCTGCAGCAAAAGCCACCTTTGTGTAGTCTGGAGAAGGGGCTGTGCTGTCAGGAAGCTGGAGATCATCATGGGAACTCACATGTCTGAGCACAGAACACCCCAACTGTCTAACATATATGTAGGAGCTCAGGAGGACCACTTTCTGTGGCTCCTCTGTAGGGCAGGAAAGCCCTCCCTCACATGGAAAATGAGATGAACTCTGCAGAACTGGCTGGAGCTGTGCGACAACCTGGATCATAAAAACCATAACTCCTTGTGGAGAGTGATTGCATGTGTGTACAGCAAAAATGAGTAAAGATTTTCCAGTCTCTGAATTACTAATAATGCCAAGGTTATTTCGTACATCAGGGCTGAATACTCTGCAAGGGAAAACAAGCAGCAGAAGCAGATTTCTTCAGACAGCCTAAGCATCAGTAGGTAACACTGCAGGAGTGGGAGGTCTTTTAAAAAAAAAATATTTATTTCACAGACAGAAGCTGCTGGAATTCCCCTATTTAACCTTATCTCCAATAGGTTGCATCTATTGCTTCTATTGCTGAGGTGCCGAAGACTTTTGCACCCAATTGCTGTCAAAAGGACTTACCTACATGACCCATTTTGGTCTTAAAAACTGACAAGTCTCAAAATCTGCTTTTATTCACTGGAGCACTCTCTAGCCTCCTGAGTGCTTGGGAGGCACTACTGTGGATTGGCACTCTCCCAGTACAGCTAGGAGCTTTGATTCTCATCAGGTGACACTTATTACTAAACAGCAGCATTCTGAGTAAAGTTTAAAAGCAAATAAACATAACGATTGCTGGAGAGCAAAATCAAATAGAAAACTCCAAGCAGAAGATTTTGCTCTGAGCATCCCACACCCTGATAGCTCTGAATAAGCATGAGAAAAAATCCTTTTTAAAATAACTGGCACTGAGAAACATCCTATTTATATATGTTTAAGAGAAGTTATAATAATAATGATGATATCAGCTTCTACAGCAGAATACTGCAGTGCCTTTCACACTGCTTGGTAGAGAGTTGTTATAGAGATGGATAAACAGAGATTTTGTTCTATTTAATGAGGAGCTTCAAACTTTTAACCTTCATGATAATTATGAAAATTAAACCTTTCTTTAGAGAATACTCATTGTTACGCAACATCAGATTTTTTCATAATAAATCACTCTCCTGTATCACTTATTTCACTTAAAATAAATTTTCCCCACAGATTACTCTTTACAGACATCTGAAGTTGAATAACTTGATGGATCATGCTCAGATAATGCAAGCTGCTCTGCTTAAGGTAACAGATCAGATGTACTGCACAAACATCAGGAGAAACTCTGTGGGGTGTGATAAGGCCCAGCAGGTCCACTCCATTTATCAAGAACAGAACTCAGTTTGCAGCAGAATGGTATGACTTGCTGCACACATGGGAGTTCTGTCTGAGTAAGGAGTGTGGGACTAGGCCCTTGAACATGAAACTTACCACAAAAATGTCACCATCTGCTTGAATTGTTAGGGTTTATTTATGATTACTCTTGGAAGGATAGTGCCATTAAGCTGAACTAAAAATTATTAAGGTCAGTTGTGTGTATGTACATAACTTGGCACAGCATATGGAATTCCTGATACAAGGTCGGTAGGTTAATCACCAAGAATACAGATTACATGTTTATAACCACAAGGAATATAGCCTAGATCAGAAATCAGACAGGGAAAAAATACCTACCCTGAAACCTTCAAAACACTCAGTACTATGAGGAGAAGATAGACGTACACTTACCCATCAGACACTATGCCCTCTGCAATTTCACACACCAGCACAAACAAGAGGATAAAAGTCAGTATCCAGCGTAAATTGTGGCCAGGAAAATGAAGCCATGTGCTATGATGTATATGTACTTTGGAACTCTGACTTCCCCATCCTAAGCAGGAAAAGAAAATTTTAGAGTTTTCTTAACAGCAAGAGTGCCATACGAAGCTCCTGCATACAGAAAAAGCAGATACGTAACAACTAGTGTACTAAAGTTGACACAACAATATGGTTAAACATGCATATATTTGAATATTTTCAGAACTGTGTTCTCATTGCTTCACGTCATGCAGAATAAAATCAGCAATGCAGACAGGACACAGCCTTAAATTCCTATACTTTCAGCAGCTCCCTATCAAGTAATAACAAGCATTAAACATTTTTCAAGTACATTAAGAGTTTAAATGAACAACAAATGAACATTTGACAAACACGCACAAGCTCTAATCCAGCCATTATTTTTTCTTCAACGCATTTAAGTAAAGAATTTACACTTTATCTTACAATTAAAGTAGCTTATTCTCTTGATCAAGATAAAAGTCACACTGAGAAGAGCCAGACAAGCACAGCAGTTCTTCAGCTGACCCCATGTTAATACTTGTGCACCGGACTTTTTACGATGGACAGAAGCGTTAAAACCGCGCGGCTCATGCCACGGCCACCTACAGAACAGGCCAGCCTGAGAAGGGTTCTCAGAGCAGGGACAGCCGCATGTCTTAAACCACCGAGCCACCTACCGGTAAACGCAGTCTTACGTTATCAAATACTACCCGCTGCAGATAGGGCAAGAGTTAAGCCGCCGGGCAGCCCTTCCAGTCGTTATCAGTAATGAGGAGGGCTGCCCTGCGGCCGTAACACTTCAGTAATTGCACGGGGTATCATTCGGTAACGTAAGACTTACTGCCAGGTTTTCCGGTTTTTAGCAGCACCTTTTTCTGCTTCCCGCTCTGCGAATGCAAACCAGCTCTGCAGTCTCCCCCAGCAGCCCATCCCTCCCTCTTCGGTGTCACCTCGGAGAGCCCCGGGTACCGCCGCCAGGAACGGGAGCAGCGCGGCCGGCAGCCTCAGGGAGGCGGGACCGCCCGGAGCTCGCACCGCGGCCGAGCGCCCTTCGCTGTCTCCAGCCTCCCGGCAGCACCGCTGCACCGGGGGCAAGGCCAGGCCGGGGGCACACACAGTGGGGCAAGGCCCGGCGAGCGGGTTATACCGCACACCGCAAAGCGGAGGAGGGAAACGCACGGCAAGACAAAGAGGGGGACGGGGGACACCATAAGGCAAGGGCGGGAGGGAGCGGGGTCAGCAGACAAGGCACAACCGGGCAGGGCAAGGGAGCCCCTCAGGCACTGACCGATGAAGAGGATGGGGAAGGTGATGAAGAGCAGGAAGACATGCGGCACCACATTGAGCGCGTCCACGAAGCAGCCGTTGTTGAGCACGCCGTGGTCCACGTTGTAGGCGGTGGAGTTGCTCTCGTCGCCGCAGAAAGCCAGCGCCATGGCGGGACCCTGCGCGCAGACCAGCGCCGCCTCCGCCTCCGCGCACATCCAGGCGCGCCCGGTACGGGCCGCACGCTGCTCCTCTGCCCGCACCTGAGGCGAGCGGCGACCGCCGACCGGCCCCGCGCTGCCCCAGCGACCCGCCCCGCCCCGCCCTATTGGCCCGCCCGCCCCCGCAGCCCCTCCCTATTGGCCCTCCCGCCCCAGCCCCGGGCCGCCCGCGGACGGTGCCACCGCGACAGCCCGCTGCTCGGCCGGAGCCCCGAGGCGGGCCGTGGGTGTCCGGAAGAGATGGAGCGCGGTACTGCGCGAAGGCGCGTCCCTGGCCGGAGGCGGCTGGAAAGGCGTGCGACAGCCCTCGGGTACCTTAGAGCTACGCGAAACGTGGTCCTGTAGTTAAAGGGTGGCTGTAAGGAAGGCGAAGACTCTTCTTCACAAGGAGTCACATAGAAAAGATGAGGGGTGATGGGTACAAGTTACTCCTGGGGAGATCCTGATTGGACAGAAGAGGAAAGTTTTTCTCCATGAGAGCAGTAACGCATTGAAATAATCTCCTCAGAGAAGTGGTAGACTCGCCAACACTGGATGCTTTTCACATTCAGGGTGCTGGACCATCTAGTCTAGGTCATGCATTGCCTAGAAAGCTTGTACCAGCTGATCCCTGAGATCCCTTCCATCCCGATGTTCTATGACTCACTGTTCCAGGTTTCTTGAGTCTCAGTAATTCAGCATTTTGTGCATTGTTAGTAAGATAGAACATAAAAAAAAAAAAAAATGGGCCTTAAATGAGTGATGAGAGAGGAACTGTAGTCTACAGGAAGTATATTTTCTTAATCTTGTCAGCTTTGCGTTTTTTTCTCCACTATGATGGAGATGCTATTAGATGAAATTGTGTAAACAGCTGTACCCTGTCATCAACATCATGTTCTAAACAGCCACTATGTTCTTGCTTTACCTTCTTTTACCCCTAAAATGAGTTCAAGCCTAACATTCTTCCCACCCCCCCCAGTTGCAGTCTGTGGGAAGTTAGGCTCAGCTGAGCCAAAGCCCGACAAAAACTCTGATAAAATATCTCCATGCTGGGGGATAATCCTGGAACATAAAACATGATGTGCATCAAAAGTCTGCACCTGGCTTACACTTCCAAGCCAAGTTTGAATCAAATTCTGGGATTCAAATACCTCTGGTGTGTAGTCACAAAATACCCAGCGTGACGATCCCTAACCAAGTCTTTCACCTCAGAGCTCTTTTCATTCCCAGTTATGCTTACCCGTTGCTTAGCTGAGTATTTAATACAACTTTCCACATCCTACGAAACAGATAATGCCCACAGACCCAGGTTTAACTCTTCAACACACAAAAGCTACAAGTTGGCTAAATGCCTCTATGGGAAATGGCCCCATAAAATAAAAATTTCCTTGTTTTCCCTTTAATGATCAAGCTATGGATGCTCAACATAACGGATAGTATTCTTTTTCTAGAACTAACAGCTGCACTAATAGACCTGAAAATTACTTCTGTTGAGCAGCTTTTATTGATCTTGCTGTCAGGAGAAAAGAAAAATTAATTCTCTGCATGCAACACTGTATTTCTGCATTTCCTATAGAGGGTATTTTGGGGCTACAGCAGTATGGTTAAGAATAAAAGTTAAGACAACCCCCAAGCCAAATCCTGTGTATATGTATTTTCAAATGTTAAAGTTACACCCACACTGGACAGACTATAATTATTTTAAGTTTTGGACAGAACCCAGCATTCATCTGAGCTTCTGGTTAAGCTCATCTCTTATCCTAACAGTTATTTAATAAACAGTATGTGCAGTTTACATGCAGATAATTTTAAAATAATTTATATTTTACTATTTCCTGAGGCCCCAAGGAAAAGAAAGGCTCTGTGTTACATATGAACAAACAGCAGTGAAAAACTCTTGGCAGTTTACACACTAGAGACTGAAATCATAAGGTAAGATTTGGGGGAAGAATTAGCACCTTCACGGTGGCTGGAGAACTAATCACAGAAATTAAAGTTTGCCAAAATCTCCAAAGGAATCTGGGAACTAAGCTCACAATCCCAGCTTCTGCATGGTCTCTCTCTGAACCATGACACCATCTTCCTTAGTACAGGGTGTCAATCATGTCATCGTCATGATACTTTAAAAAACATTTCTCAAACAACAAAATATCAGGAGTCTCCAGAGTTTGGAATTTGAAATGTATCTTTTCAGTGGTTTTCAAAGGCAGCCAAGATCACGTGGTTAGCACAATGGTTAAAAATCAACGGTCTCAGTCCAGGTCTTACAACAGATGCGCATCCATCACAGAGCTAAATTTGAGTCAGAAACATGTTGGCAACCTGAACAGAAAGGTGATGGATGAAGTGGAGGAAGAGTCTTGGATTACAGTTGACTACCTAATGAAATACTGAAAATACCCCCACACTGACAGAAATCGGAACATTTGGTAAACTGCGACTGGTAAGCTATTATTAATAAATTATTACTTATAAATTATTATTATAGCAATAAACACAGACATGCACACACACAAACTCTTTAAAGAGCTCACACTTCTGATAACAATGCCACAGTTTTGTCCCTGATGTAAGAATGAAAACAAGAGTGATGGATTTGGACTATACTGGTTTTGCTCACTAAAGCATCAAATGACAATTTCTTTTTCCACTCAAGTGGTGAAAGAGCTATTTTGTGACTTCACAAAATAGTTCTAAGAGTCTGATGCTCTTCTGAAAAGTTTAGATGTGATTGATTGCCTGTGATGTCAAGGGACTGAATCTACTCATCGACTATCTTTGCTAGTTCTGTGTCCATCAGGCTTCAAAGCAGGTCACAGAGGCATAGTTTTTTTCTCAAAGCTGCATTTTTGTGAAGCTTTTTGAGGACAGAATTGCTTCTCAAAGTACAGGAAAGGCAAAGAACAATATGAAACTGACAGGTAGACAGCTCTGTTTATCTGCATATTGCAAATGCAACCTATTTTTTTTTTTTTTCCACAAAGGTCCTGTTAGATCTTAGGACTTTTTCCATATCTTTTCTGACTATTTCCATATCACAAGAAGTCAGTTTTCTACTTCATTATTTCAGTATACCTATTAGAAATGAGAAATTATGTTAGATCCTGGAAGCCACCAGCACTTTCAGTAGATGACTGGAAATATTTTGGAAGCACCTTATTTTAAATTGAGTTCCTGACAGGCAAGGGTAACATTTTTACTCAAGGGAAAATCATTTTTTATGCTTGCCTTGAAATTTGAGTTTGTGTACAGGATGCAGACAGGTTTTGGTGTTTGCAGTATTGACACTTCAGAATTTAAAACCTTATAGATGGTTTTAACAGATAAGAATATAAATTTATGTGGAAGTTTTCTTTCCTATTTTCTAACTTTTTCATTTGCTTCTCCCTTCTCTTATTCAGGTGCCTTGCACTGACCTCTCTTTCTCACCAGTGCTATACAGGGGAATGTTTTGCTACTCTGGATCACTCTGCAGGTTATGCTTTTGCATCTAGAAACACAGATACAAAATAAACATAGACTTCTGCAAGTTCTTAACAGCTGCGTTCCATATTCAAAATTAGTTAGACCTGTAAATTTAGGCATCAAGCAGGAAAATTTCATTTTCCTTTGTATTTTAAAGTCAAAGTGACCAAGTATCAAGAGGACATCTGAATCAGGAAAAAAAGCAAACAGAAAATTTGTATAGCAAAGCTTTATGGTGATTTAGAATTTGCTAGACAAGATGTACTGATCTTTGACTTTTGTTTCCTACTAAATTCTGCTCTTCGAGGTAGAGAAAAAGCAATTTACATGAATGGAAGGAAATTACCAATTGCTTTCAAAAGCACACTGGGCAAGGTTCAGAGCTAAAAAGAATGGAGGAAATCACCAGAGAAAACTGTTATTTTATTCCTTTGGAACAAAGAACTTCATTCCTTCAGTTCATAGAAGATATCACTTGACAAAGCATCTTAAATTTATTTGTAAAAATTGTCTAAGGTACTCCTATTAAAAATACTGCAATAAGCCTAATACTGCAGAAGTTCACAGAAATCACTGTTTTTTCTCTAAATAAATCTTATAAATTTTTAATTGCTGTCCCTCATTAAAAATGAAGAAAGAACTTATGAGTAAGCAGATCTATCTTTGGGTGGAACCAAAATATAAGCTCTTTGTTGGACAATCATCTTTAGGCAAATACTCAGAGAAGTGTTTTAGAATAGAACAACTTATTTAAAAGTGCATGCTCCAGAGTTTCATTGAAACTAATGAATGGGAACTCTTCTGCATTCACTTGTGTCCTGGGTTCAGCAGTAGCAGTCATGTTTCTCCTTCTTGGTGGCCGGTGCAGTGCAGTGTTTTGACTTTCGGCCTGGGGACAGAGCTGATAACAGTGATGTTTTGGTTTGGCCAAGGACTTTGTGAGCCTCATGCTCTGCCAGGGAGGAGGGGAAGCCGGGAGGAAGCAGAGACAGGACACCTGACCCAAACTGACCAAAGAGGTATTCCATAACACAGCACGTCATGCCCAGGATGTAACTGGGAGTGAGCCGGAAGGGCTGGGAGTCGGCACGGTTGGAGGAGGTATCGGTCGGTGCTTGGTCAGGCTGGGGGGGGCAAGTTATCGGTCAGCTGGTGGTGAGGTGTTGTATTCTCTTCCCTTGTTATTTCCTTTATCATTGTTATTATTGGTGGTAGCAGTAGTGATTTGTGTTATATCTTAGTTACTAAACGGTTCTTATCTCAACCCGTGGGAGTTGCATTCTTTTTGATTCTCCTCTCCGTCCCTCTGGTAGTAGGGGGAGGGAAAGTAGGGGGGGAGTGAGTGAACGAGTTACCTGACTGGGTTTAAACCACAACAACTTGTTACATCACAAAAAAATAGTGGCATACATATGACCGATTCAAATGAACAAACACTCATGCATTTGGTGAAACTATTGAAAGTCTGCAGGCCATTTGCCTTACTAACCTGACCTAAGGATATACCTGATGCTGCACTGCCATCCTGCCTCACCAGGATTCTCCAAACAGTAAGGACTATATTCTCCAGGTACACTGCTTTCCTAGGGTGACAGTACTCTGCGTCTTGCTCTCACTTGACAGAGATCTTACTCTCACAATCAGTTCTCTCTTCTAGGCATGCACTTATTCCAAAAGAAACAGCTTTTCAGTAAAATGTCTGCTTTTTTTTTTTTTTTTTTACCTGCTCACTTATTTACTCCACCTAGAGCTCTGATTCATCCTGTAAGTATTTTGGAAAGTAATTTATTGAAAATATTTTAAACTGAACTGAGAAATGATGAGGCAACCAAAGGAGCAGTATTTTTTGAAAAATCAGGCCTAAACCAACTTTCTATTCACTCCTGACTATCCCTGCACATAGATATACTTTTACAAGCTCCACATGATCTCATTGGTCACACTGGACACTTTAGTTTATTTTCCAGCATTTAGATGGTTAACATTTTGAGTACTCCCTGTATAGTACTTGTACAAGTGTTGTGTTTTCCTCAGGAGAAGTTGAGTGATGTAGACTAACCCATGCCAATAAACAACTTGCGTGCTTGGCTCCAGTGTGGTATTCTTCAGCAAATGTTATTTTAATTACTGACTCACTTAACTGCCTTTTTGATGCTTGCCTTGTATACAAACTCTTGTATGTAAAAGATTATTTTGCCTGCTTATACTACAACATCACACACATCACTAGCATTAATTTCTAAAAGATAACAGGTCTAAAAGTCACTGGCCTTTCCAGCGACTCTTCCAAACTCCAGAAATTAAGACTGAAAACTAAGACTTGGTTTGTCACAGATCATTAGAAACAAAATGAAGCTACGGCCTTTCCTTTTCAAAGTAGAAAATGTTCTTTTGCTCAAGCATAGGAGAGAGTTGCACTTAATTAATTTATTGACCATCTGGGAATTGTTCCAGGCTAGCCTCTATTTATCCAGTGGGTAAAATCAACACTACAATTAGAGATAAACGTAAAGCTACCAATTCAGGCTTAGATTGGGAATATATTTTTCTTGTGCTGCTATGTGACAAAATTTCACAAAAAAATTAACAAAGAACTTTGCAGTTGAATGAGGTTTTGCACTACAATTTTTTTCTTCTATTTATTTTTAATAGATTGCAATATGGCATTTGTTCTAGCTCTTAAAATAAAGCAGTGACAAAAAAAGACTCCACACTGGATTCATTAAAAAAACCCAAAATAAATAAAAACATGAGTATGCACAAAAAGCTTGATCCTGTAGAGTCAAGTCTGTTTGTGCCCTGTTGTGTTTTATCATATAAGCAATTGTCAACGGCCTATCTCAGGAGGCTTTTCTCTTGAGTCCAGCATGTATGCGTTCTACGCTGGAGATTTTCAGAGACTCAAGGGAATTAGAACAATCAATATGGATACAAAATATAATGAAAATTAATTTACTGACTTTCTACTTAGTAATTGAATTTCTAGTCAGTGGGAACTTCTTTTTTTCCCCCTATCATTTGTATTTTTTTCCATGACAATTTTAACCTGAAGTTTGGTATCTCTTATAGTAGTAGTGTTGTTTGTGTATAGTAAAGCTGTGTACCTGCATTCGTAGGTGTGGAAGCTTTGCATGGAAGTTACTGTCATCTATGACATTACCTGGCAGCAGTAAGTCCTGAATGTCTTCACTTACAGCAGATGGTCCAGAGCCTCTGCCTTCAAACCAGCCACACATCCTCTGCTCTGGGTAGGGATTCTTCATGCTGTCAGTGTTTAGGAGGAATCAAATAGCTTTTGTAAAAGGGAAAAAAAGCTTCACAACTCTCTCCAGTAATGAAGCTTGGCATTATTATTTGTCTTCTGTTGCAGGAGAAAAATAGACTTTATTTTTTTTTTTTATGTTATGTGTCCATAGATCCTGCCCACAAATTTGCTGCAAGAATAAATAAGACAAACTGAATACCAAACTCTCAAATCAGTTTCCTCTACAAAAACAAAACCCTTAACTGGGCAAAATATTGTAGCACTGTTCACTGGGTGAAAAAAAGGCTGGATGACAGAGCCCAAAGCATGGTGGTGAATGGGTTTAAATTCGGTTAGTGGCCAGTCACAAGTGACGTTTCCCAGGGCTCACGACTGGGGCCAGTTCTATTTAATGTGCTTATCAATGATCTGGACAAGGGGATCAAATGCACCCTCAGAAAGTTTGCAGACAACACTAAGCTGGGCAGGAGTGCTGATCTGTTTGAGAGTACAAAAGCTCTACAGGGGGATGTAAACAGGCTGGATCTATGGGCTAAGGCCAATTGTATGAGGTTTAACAAGGCTAAACTGCTAAAAAAGAGTAAAAAAGTTAAAAAGTAAATGTTGGAAAAGTTGATTTTATTTCTGACAATGGTTATAAAGAGAATAATCCCTCTTCCTTCAGCACATGTGTTAATTCTTTTTTAGCGGTGGCTTTGTATTGTACACCTCTTTAAAGAGAGGCTCTGTTCTTTTGTTGTAAAAGATTTTCTGGGAAAAAAATATTCTATTTTCTCCAAGTTGAATGTTTTCTTTTCATAACAGCATATGTTCCACTGTTTCACTCGATAGCATTACTTAAGAAAACCATCCTGACTCAAGAGCACAATGGTCAATTTGCAGTGTGCTAAAACTGTTAAAGAGCTTCAAAGCTGCACACAGTTGTGATTGACAGATCTAAAATCATGCTGAAGATATAATGAGAATTAACAACATGAATGAACACTGCGGTTTGGTTTCATGATTTTTAGAATAAATAGCCTATGAGACCAGTTTATAAAAAATTGTGAAGAGAAATGCACTATATTAAAGGAATTAGTTTGCAGAGAGTTTGTAGAGTGTCTTTGGTAGGAGACTGATGTCCTAATACAGTCCCAGGTTCTTCTCAGCCCAAGTCCATGGCTCTTCAGTGGGCACCTGGGCCACCACACAGAGGCATCAACACTGTCTGCCCACTTGATGCTACAGAAGCAGATAGGAGAGAGCCATCTATGCAGGGTGCAACTCCCAGACTCTAATCTTCCCTCCTATGCAGAATTATTACTAATTCTTTCTTTTTCTCACGGTTGTAGGTAGCCTGTCTCAGAATGCTTTCCCCAGGCTATATTTGTCTTCTGTGATAAGAAGGCAATATGAGCTAGTGGGAACTTTCTGCACGTCTGCATTTTAGCAGTCCAAATGTGAAGGGGGATGTCACGCACTGAGGCTCAGCCGTGGAAGTTTTTCACGTACGATCATCTGCTGTCTGTTTTTCATCCACAGTGTAATGACAATGCAGCGAAGACAATAACCACCGCACCCAGCTGGAGAGCACTGACAAGTGATGATTTCCTCATGTGTGCCAGGGATAGATCCTCAGCACATGCTCAAAGTAACCGGGCAGAAAAAGTAAGGTTGCCTTCTATGTATTCCCAATCCTGAAACCAGCCAGGGCTTCTTTAGCAAATGCTGAACTACCTATTCTTTTCACCACATCATAAAAGAACACTGGCCATTTTCGCATTTACTTGTATTTTGGGTCATGAAGGATGAAGATACTATAAGTAAGGAATGGATCATGCTAGAACTAGATAAAAAAATCTGCTCTTTGCTGCTGCTGGGAACACATCTGACTATACTGGTCATTGTCCCATGATTAGAGACTGCATTGTTGAGAAAGAAAGAATAACTGAGATCTAATCCTCAGGTGTTATCTGCTTTCTAGGAAATTGCCAACATGCTTTATAAGTCGCTTACATTGTCCTAGTATAAAGAAGGCTAAGCTTTTTGTCCCTTTTTGTCATTTATGAATCTAGCTACTATTCTCAGTTTATTTACCATAGCATTTTAAACACATCTCTTCATGTATGCATGGGTTTAAATACACCATTAAAAAGGCAATACCAGGGAACGTTATCAAGAAAGTATGCAATGCAGGAAGTCCGTCAATGACACAACAGAAGAAGAAAGCCTCTGCATCCATTTGTCTGGTCCGAGGTATGGAAATGCGAATACTGACATAGCTTAAAAATCACAGTTTTCCTGCAGCACTACAATCTAGGACAACTCATTACAAGTAAACCAGGCAACTTAATACAATCAAGTAATTTTTTCCCTGTGAACAATCCAACCACAAAATACGCTCACCCACTCTGCTTTAATCTGTCCTGAGTGTTAACACAATTTTTTTGCAATCAAATTCTTTGCTTCAAGAAGAAAATCAATGTTACAAACTACGCTTTACCCACCTGTTAATGCCGAAATCGCAATGGTGAGACATTTATATGTTGGAGAACAGACTTGTTTCTCTTGTCTTGTCTCAATCTGGACTTTGTGTCTTGATCATTTACATGATTTGTAGACCACAGCATGCTGCATGCCACATGCACTGACTTCTTTGTAACACTGCTGATGTATTTAAAAATAGAGAACTTGCCCATACCCAGTTGTATGAGATATGTGAAGGGAAAGCTGCCTCCCCCTTTGCTAAGAAAAAGCAGCCTGGAGTCAGGAGCCCAATGGACACACCTCAATAATCTCAGTTCCTTGTACTCTTTTAAACAGGTAGAGTTTCTCTATGAATGGCTCGATGTCTATTACAAGTGATTGCTCCAAACTTGAATTCTGTCATCTAGCTTGAACTCTCCAGTTTTGGATTCCTGCTATGTATGACATGTCTTTGCACAAAGATGGAGCTGCCTGATTTTCACTAAATTTCACATGCTTTTTTTTTTTTTTTGTCCTACCAGGTTGATATTTGACATTCAAAGATCTGCTTCATCATTGTTCTTGGTCAATAATCAAAATGGAAACACGCATCTCTCCTTATCTTGTTTTCCATCTGTCCTTCCTTGCCATTGGATTTGCTGCTTCTCAGAAGTGTTCCTGAGCCACTCTTCTCTGAACATTTCAGGTTTTATGTTGGGAGAGGAAGGAAAGGCAACAAAACCCATTGTTACTTGAAAAATTGTAATCTATTCCATTTCAAAAGATAACCCTGAGAAGCTATTTCATCCTGTCAAGGAAATGCTTACCATAAAATTTTAATCAAAGCTTAATTTTGTGCCCAGTGTTTCTAATGGAGTGTTTTCCATCTAGTGTTATTTCCACTCTCTGTTAAGGGACATTAACACTTTAAAGCTTCAGTATATTGTCAGCATAAACATGGGGGTTTAGGGGAAAGGCAGAGGGAAGAGAACAAAAACTCAGAGAAAAGTAATATGGAACTTTTTTTTTAGGGGGGGGAATGAAGGGGGAGGAGGAAGGTAGGGGCGGGATCATGCCTTTACATAAAGAATAAGTGTTAGCAACTTTCCTTCTCACTTCCCTATTGTTTAGAAAGCACCTGTCCTCAAGAAAGCTGTCTGATTTCTACTTTTACTCAGTTTATGTTGGGATGGTCTCTGCCTCTCCCAGAGTTTCTTTCAAAAGCACCACGTAAACTCTGTTATAGCTATTGAAGACTAATGAGTCCTACTGATGTTTGGAAGAGAAATGGTGAGAAAAGATGAAAGGAGAACAAGCCAAGAAAATGGGCACTGGGGGCTGGTGGGAGGCATAACCTTTAAAGATTACTTGAGAAAATGAAGAGGAACTGAAATTCAAAATGAAAACTAGAACTTCAGAATTAATGATAACCAATTTCGATAATAAGCATCTCCAGGGCTAAGGCATCCTTCACCTTCAGATTTTGACTCCAGGCCCCAATTCAGTAAAGTACTTAAGCCTGAGTAGTATTATTGAACTCAGCCCATGTCAATGGAATTGACTCACATGCTTAAATTCAAGCATGTACTTAAGTGCTTTATTGGATCAGAGCCTTGCTTGTTCTAATCTATGGTTACTTTCCAAGTGGGAAATATCTATCAAGCACAATTACATTTCAGATGCATAAGAGATATCCATGGCTAATCATACAGCAGCTTTTGTGATACTGGATGAAGAAGCTATATGCAATGTATCAGACTCCACCTTTTTTCCATGTGGACAGAGTTGAACATCAGCCATTCACACTTGAATATCCAAGAGCTACCAGTCTGCAATGTACTTAATTCCTTAAAGATTACTTCCAGTGGTTATTACACTAATAATTGAGCACCTTCATTGAACATTCTTGTTCCCATTGAGCAGCACAGTTGAGAGAACACTTGTTACCTGTAATCCATGATCCTCTTACAGCTGAACATGATCGAAGTTTCAAAAAGTTCTTTTCTAGAGAACAGAACTCTTATTGATTGCTTTTCCTGTGTGTGTCTCCACTTCCTCTTTCATCTTAGATACTTTTAGTGAAGATTAAAAATAGCCCAAGTTACCTTGTTACAAATATAAACAGACCACAGCCCCACCAAAGTGCTGTACTATTCTGTTTTCTTAATAACACAGCAAACACAGATATAGGAATAGAGGAAAAATTCCAGCAGAGGCCACCCAGTATTCCAGTAGAGGCAAACTTTCCACTGACTTCCTTAGGAGGAAGGAAAGAAAGCATCCTTGTCAAAGAAAACAGTTTGTATGACTTTTGAGCTGCCCACCTGGAGCCTCCTCAGATTTCAAGTCTGCAAGAAGGGAGTTTTGGAATCTGCTCCAGAAATTTCTTAAGGCTAGAAATAAAGAAAAATACTCCTAACAACAATGGCAAAAGATAAAATGGGCAGAAAAACACTGGAGAACAAACTCAATATTGGGATCAAACACTTATTACCTTACCATAAATTGATAATAAGGATTCCAGACTTGGATCCAAAGGGTCAGCACAGATCCCAGAGGGACATTTCTTAGGCAGAAAGATGGCTAAGAATTCCACAGCAGCTACCCTGAGTCTGATCCTGCTTCCAAGTCAACACACAGCTCAAACATACAGAAAACATGTATCAATTATTGCCTAATCAAGCTCCTTATAACCAGGCAGACATGCTTTGAACATGAAACCATGTTTTTCAGTCCTGTTTTAAGGTAAGAGGGCTTAGAACAACTTATTTATAGTCAAAGGTTATATTTCATATTTTTGAAGGGCTGAGGTTACTTGTATGTGTGCCACTCACATTAAATAGTTTTTAAGAAGTCTTACTGATGTGTTCACATATGTACACCCCTCCTGTATGTATATAAATTTATTAATACAGCATTTTTTTATAATCATAATTTCTTTGAAACATACTTACAAGTTACAAAAGATGCCATGGTCATGTGATAAATAATGGCTAAGTTGTGAGTTCTGAAAGTAGAAGAACTGCAGTAATAAATCAAAGACTTCCCCATGCTAATATCCACAAGAGCAATAAACAAGGGTATTTCCTATCTTTTAATGCATGCCATGGTTCTAATCCTTAAGGTTTCACATTTTTTGCCTGCACAGAGGCACGCACAGGCTCACAGAGCAGATGTGAAAGTCACAAGCCTCTAATGCAATTCATGTTCCAGTTCAGCAACTGTGACGGTACGCTGAAGACAACGTGGGACTAACACAGCCAAAAAATTCCTGAGAGAATAAGAGTGATTGTTAACAGTTCTGAGAAACTCTTTCTCTGGGTTATTATCCCATAGAGACAGATAGGGGGTTTGAGCGGTCTTAACCAAACAAACAGCTCTGAGAAACTCAACATATTCCCTCTGAGATTATAGTGAATGAAAGACAAAAAAAAGCATCTGATGTTAAAAGCGGTTTGAGGCATTCATGATACTGTCAGTGAAGTACTTGGACTTGTTCCTTGCACATCAGGTCAGAGTTTCCATACTCCCAAAGGAAACTAAGCATTGGCTTGAGAAAGAAAGTCCTGTATACCCTTACTGTCATCTTTTCACAGTTGGCTTGACTGAAACAGGGGTGAGGCATGGGCACATGTAGCAACGATTGCAGCCACCAGAAAACTATCCAGTAGCAACTCAAAAGGGCACACCTGTTTAAATGATTTATACCTGGGACACTGCTCACACACACCAAAGTAAATGAAAAGCAAGTTGCTTGAAAACTGTATTTTCTTGTAGGGCTCTTCAACTCTTTCAGCTAGCTGACAAATGAAAGATGGGATCCACTCCCAGCACACTGATAAGCCAGAAAACAGAAACACCTGACTAATGGCTTAAGAATGTTTTAAGGTATCAGAATTGTCAGCCTCCTTTTTTCTAACACTACCTCCTTACATTGCCTAAAGCAACTTTGCCAATAGGTTGAACACACAAATTAACACTTCCTCAAGATACATGAAATAAGAAGCAGTAACAACTTCCTCAACTGTCTCTCATGCATTTTAAGCTGTATCCAAGCAAATCAAGTTAACAGTGTAGACAGGGAGAGGAAAGATGGTTTTGTGACTAAGAAGTAAGGCTACAACTCAACTGTTGGTACTCCCACAGATTTCCCACAGCCCAGTTTTCTGTGTTCCGTTTGTCTCAGAAAAAAACACCACCAGCAAAAATACTAGTTTTCTGTGTTATTTTTCTTAGTGTGCTGATACAGAGACTAGCACAATCAAGCACTGATTGTGGGCTGAAGTTCATTTCTGGTGCATTACTGTGGCTCTGTATTTGCTGGTACATAGCATCAGAGCATCCCTTAAGAGAACATTTGATAGCATCACTCATCTATCTGCATTGTCATGTTACCCAGATGGTTGCAGTATGTAGGCAACTGGGAACCAGAGCAGCAGAAGTACATCTTGCTGCAATTTTCCCTCTGGTGCTAATCTTGATGCATTTAGATTAGTCTGTAAGTTATGAAGTCTACAGCTCTGGGTAGATGTACCCAAAGACCTTGCAAATGAAATAAACTGAAGCAGCTGCACTCAGGAGCTTGCCAGATATCAAATGACCAGATTTGCCCATAAAAACTCAAAGATTACTGCAGTTCAGCCAAGTGACAATTCCCTACTGTGCATAGTGAATTTTTTTTTTAATTCCACACAGGTGGCATTCTGTTGCAAATGAGTCTGTTATTAAAGATCAGCTCAGTAACCTGTGTACTTTAGCAGATTAACTATTACTAGTATGTACAACACAGAGACAAGACAGGAAACAAGACTTCTTCCATTTGGCAAATGCAATTTTATTTCTGGATTAGTTAGGAGTGAAAATTTGAAACATTCGAATAAATTTACCCTGCCAAATACATTAATTGGCATACTGGAACAATACTGCAAATGAAGAATGTCAACATTAAGGAATCATCTTTGTATAAGTACAGAGCTCTCAGAAACATAGTTGTTATTTGTCTGTGTTACAGAAACGAGGGTTTCCAAACTTTCAAAAGGCAAGACTCCAATGCGAATTTGATAACGAAAAGCAATGCAAAATGGCTGATACAAGCAAGGTAGGCAATGACATTTCTAAGAATGTATCTCGATAATATAAAGAAAGTACTAAGTCTACAAGCGTAATCGTGCCTATTCAAAGCCAGGCCAGTACAGATTTTATGGTGTTGAGGAATTTACTCAAACAGAAGACAGTCACCAAGAGCAAAATATTACACTTAGTGACTTTCTGCACAGTTCAGTCATGAATACAGCCTCACTGAGAACAAAGTACATAACTGCAGACTGTGAATCACACCCAAGTTTTCCACACATGACTATTTGAGGGAGTAATTTTTGCCACCAATATAACTACTCAGTAGTATAACTGTGACTACACATAATGATCTTACCTGGACTACTTGCTAGCTATTTACTTAGCTGATAGAGAAGATTCTTTATACTGTATAAGCATCACCAAAATTATTTTCTATAATGCTAGCACACCTGATATTACCATTTTTTTCCACAAGCAGTTTTTTTACTCAAAACAACTCACAACTGAGCAACAAAAATTGATATTAAGAGAGCTACATGAGTGAGGACAAAAGTTACCTATCTACATTCCCAGTTCTCCAGGGAGAATCACTATGTACAGAGTAAAAATATAATCCTTTTCACACCCAAACTGGCCTGTGAACGTGTAATCACAAGTGTTGCATGTGGGAACAGACATCTGTGTTCTATATTCATTTGTTATTTTGTGTCTATTTCCAGGAAAATAGATAATTTTCAAAATTTGGCCCTCGAAAATAGAAAAAACCTCAAGACTGAGTTCTCACAGACCAAGCTATGCCCACTGGCACTCCTTCTCATCCATCTCAACGTTTTCTTGCTGTACATCTATAGAATGATTTGAAATTATTTGAATTACATGGATAATTTCAAATACCTAGTTCAGTTTACAGGTCTGATTGCTCACATTTCTTTCAAATAAAGATGCATATCTTGTGGTTATTGATTTCCTAGTAATTTACAGAGCATCAGGTTTCTGCAGGGGAAACACTTTATTTCTCCAGGGTAGCCTTCTTTAAAAAAATGTCCTGCAGGAAAAAGAAGAGATCGTGAAACAGATGGTTTTAGC
Organism: Pezoporus wallicus; assembly: GCF_028554395.1. NCBI lineage: Eukaryota > Metazoa > Chordata > Aves > Psittaciformes > Psittacidae > Pezoporus > Pezoporus wallicus. The sequence goes on along the minus strand of NW_026640253.1, from coordinate 642,283 downwards.
TGTCATGCAACTTTTAGTGTTTCTGGTAATTTTATGTAACTAAGTTATAGCTCTTAGTTGATTCATATTGTTAATAATAGTTGAGAAGACCACAAATACCCACATGCAACAGGAAATTACCTTGATTCTTCTAGAGATCTATGGCTACTTACAGTAATTACAGTACACAGAAACCATACACAATAAACTGTGACATAAGGATAATTTTGGACAAACCCACTGTAGAGTGACAAATTAACACAAACAAACTTCAGTGAAGAGCAACCAGTCATAAATATTTTTTTACAGGCACACTGCCATATAATAGAAATAGAAACTTGTTCTTTGGACAAGCCTTCACAAGGAAGTAATTAGTAATTACTTATGTACTTATGAAATCAAAGCCATAGCAGCAGACCACAGATAAGTAAAAAAAAAAATAAAAATAAAAAATTAGATTAATCCTATGTGTTTAGACCGGGCCTATTTATTTTATAGTCTGTCAGATGAGAAACCAATTCTGCAGAGGACTTCTAAGGGACATTATTAAGTAGAAACTAAATACTTATATTTTAATAGGAAGGCATGGCAAAAGCCCAAAGAACATTTCTGCATGCCAGGAACAAAAGCAAGCGTGGCATACAATGCACAGGCAGGCACATGCTGAAAGAATAATGCAGCCTCACAGTGGACAGTCATATTAACCCAGGTCTGGCTATTCACCATGAGGGAACACTGCAGTGGCTACAGCTGCAGGAGATACCCTTGTCTGTACACAGGTGCACTGCCTTCAAAAACCTTTTTTTGTGTGTTGGGACTGACTGTTGATGAGGGAATAGTAGGGCTAAATATACAGGATATGAAAACAAAAACAAGTGAGAGTTACTTCCTTGCTTGTTACTTTATGCACAGGTATTAAACACAATTTTACAGCAAACTTCAGTTGATGTTAGCCAGTAGAACCATATTTACTTACAGCAACTAATACTTTGGTATTCTACACAGAACGAGTCCGGGTTAACAGTTACTACTAAACTCATCTCTGCTATTGTACTTGATAGAGAGGACATTTTCAGATCTTCTACTTCAGTCAAGCTAGAAAACATTGGTCTTGCTTTTGAAACTGTTTGGCTAAAGTAAAGCAAGTTGTACCAATCTGATACCTCTTAATACACTTAAAGCTATGGATTCTTCTGTTTCACACCCATGCTGATTATATTTAAAAAAAAAAAGACTGTGAACATCACAAATTGCCAAGACATCCAAATCAGTACTTTTGAATATTTCATACTTAGATTGGCTCAGATAAGGATAGTAATTACAATCTAATTAAAAAAAAAACCAAACCCTCACAAAATAGAATTAAATGGTTGTGATGAAGAATGCTTATGGGCACTTGTTCCCCCAAATTAAGATGCATGGGATCACGATAAATGACCCAGACTGAAGTAATTTCTAAAAAAACCAAACAACCAAAACCAACCAAAAAAAAAAAAACCAACCCACAAAAAAAAAACCCCAACACCAAAACAAAACAAACCCAAATAACACAAACAAACAAAACCAAAATCAAACCACCACCAAAATCTCAAATCCTCAGACTTTAACTGAAAGTATGAGTGTGTGGTCATGTACAACCTATTCTGAGAGCAGCCATTTTGAAAAGTCTGGGAATCACTGCTGCAATGCATGATAGCTACTTATAACTATCACATTAGCAACCATGTGATGCAAAAGATTATGTAGTCCACAAGAAGTAAATATTTGAAATAGACTATTGTTACTAGCCTTTTAATTCTCAGAGAAAGAAAGTTTATGCACTTACATTTCATCATCATATTCCTTTGGAGGTGATGCTGCAATGACTAAGTCAATCCAATCCTGAAAAAGAAAAGCACAGTGAAACATGTGCTGCTTAATATGGCTTTTAGAAGTGGTTAGTGAACCACCATAAAATATTTGATAGCAGAAGACAATCTATTTCTGGAAAACCACAGGGAGCAGAAGAAAGATCTATATTAAAGACTTCCATAAAAAGACTAATTCAGTATTCAGCTGTTTGAGTATCCTGAAATTAGAGAAAAAAATCTCCTGGTCTTACAATAAACTTTTAAAAATAATTATTCTAAGAATCATTCTATATTTGGTCATTTAACAATGAACACAGTTCTTGCTGAGAAAACACTCACTGTAATTAAGTGAAGTTACTTGTACATTAAGAAATCAAAGATAAAATTAGCTGTTATCATAAAATTCCAAACAGTTTGCAAGTCATTTTCTATATGAAAGAGAGATTCTTCAGGTAAATGTACTATGAACACTCAGAATGTAATGTGTTTAAATAATGGTCTTGACATGTGGCTAAATGTCATGAACTTTCACAATAAATTATATGCATGATTTTTAGAGATGCTATATACCAGTATCTTCTGCAGATTTTAGCTCACTTTGCTAGTATATGTCATACCTGTTACTTTTGAGGTCTGCAACCTCATTTGTGCTGATATAACAAAGTAATGGAATAAAAGTATATCTCAGATGAGCATTACAGGTAGAATGAAGAAGTGCTGCAGGTGACTTACCCCACCCATGTTCCAAGCTTTTGCTAGAGTTGTCTGTGCTTCTGCCAGCCTGCTGTCAATTAATATCTTGCCATTTACAGCTAGTATTTCATCCCCTTTCACTATGCCTCCTGGAGAAAAGGCCAAAATGGTATACATACATGTGAGCAAACAGCTGAGAGTCTTCACTGTCCCAGATTTATGCAATGCTGCGTATAATGAAAAGTGTCTTCACTAGATGTGGAGGCTTACACTAACAATTGACATAAACAAGAAAGTTTTCTATAGGCAAAAGCAAAAGGAATTTTTAGGCACGGAAAAGCCACACTAATCTCTTACTGATCATGACTAGCAAGAAACTAGCTGAATAAGATTTTTCCATAGTAGTAGTTTAGTAATAGTTTGCCTGTCTGGGTAATCCTTCTATACAGCTTACAAACTGAGGTGGATTGTAGGTTGTTACTATGAAAACAGCAGCATTACTTGAAAGTTCTGAAGGTGTAAGTGGCCTTTGTCAAGGTTTTGCAGGGCTCTTTTTCCTTTGCAGAAGCATGTGTAACATTCAGTCCTTAGAACTGATTTTGACTTGCTAATCTGTAATGAAACACAATCAGCTAGCTGGGACTGGATTTCAAGAGTAAAATACAGATGGTAACAGGACAGCCTTAGCTGTAAAAGGCCTTCACAACAGCGAAGAGCCAATGGGAAACATAGTACTTGAGAGATCAAGTGGCTGAGAAGTTTACAGAGCAAGGGTGACATGAACTTAGGTGCAAGTTGGGACAAGATCAGCAAAGACCAAAGACAACGTAAGGAGACACCCCATCTGTCTACCTAGCCATCACTAGACTTCTCCAGGAAAACATGAGAGATACTGGCCATGAGCAGCAAAGCCTGGATGTGTTGGTTCTTGTGCCTTCCAGAGAGCTAAGCTGTTTGCCGTAAGGCTCTGGCCTTTAGTGAAATTCTGGGAGTAAAGCCAGGTGTTTTACAAAACAGATGATTACTGAAAGTAGCATTAAGAACAAAACTAAGCAGTGTAGTATAGCCATGATCAGGTAATTGCTTTGTGCATGACAGTACTACAAATATTCTTTGGAAATTGTGAAATAATGACGACCATGTTCTGCTCTCCTTAATTAACACCAGGTGTACATCAGGTAGTTTTTTGTTCTTTTTTCTTTTAAATATATCAGACTGGAAAAACGAGAGCCCTTATTAAGAGAACAGCTCTACATTTTCAGGCCACACCAATGAAAATTCTGCAATGATAAAAGTACAGCAGTAATGACCATTTCTTCTTAAGCACTACTTATAAATTTTACATAATTATTAACTTATGCACCACCCTTGAAACCATGAGCCACTCTTGGAGCTGCCCTTAGAGCCAAGGCAGAACTTGGACAGCCTTGGACAATCTAAATGTGCCTCTCAGTACTAAGCATAGCTATGAAAGTCAGCCAACAAGTCTCAGTCAGCATAAGGAGCCACTTTGCAGAATCATTCATATTCCCCATTGTTACTCACCATGTTTGTCTGCAGCGCCACCCTCATAGATAGCAGACACAACTATCTTTCCAATTGGGGAATCGATGCCTCCTTCAACTGCAAGGTCTAATGATCCTTCCTAATAAAAAGGGAGTTTTAGTTCAGAAAAAGGCTGTTAATTTTTGTCATCAACAGGAACTTAATCTTTCCTTCTTCTCAGTAAATCGTACTGTACATGAAATGTTTACATGAACCCCTTAAAAACCAATCAAATAATATAATATTTACCTTTTTAATTCGTAATAGCCGTACATCTTTTCCCATAATCTGCTCTGGGGTAAACTATGAAAAGATATATTGATTAGCCATTTCAACTTTGGAAACACAAAACAGGCTAATAAATGTAGTTTATGGGAGAATGTTAGCAGAAGATCAAAACACCAGACCATCTTCTCCAGTAAGATAGCTCCTTTTCAACATGACCAGAAAAGACGAATGCACAAGCCTTGGCAAACCAAGGGCAAACCCCTCCCAACCCTCAAAATCAAGGATGTGTTTTCTCCAGTGCATTTCATATTAAACAGCAAGACATAGTTGATTTCTTTCCTTACCATTGAATATGGATCAAAATCTTCCAAATATTTCTGGAAGCCCTGAGAATAAAACAATACTTAACTGTAAAAACCATCAGGCTCATCACATCCTTAACACACAAACTCCATTTTATTCGTTAGTCAGAGAACATACAGCTATGAAAGATGAAAGTAAATGGAGAAAAGCATAGAAAGGCAGGAAATAATCCATCCTGACAGTCAGAATATATTTCAAAACCTTATGACAGATCAGCAGTTTGAGCTGGTCATACTATGGAGCAATTTTGAGGTGTAGTTTACTACTCTGTTAGCTCCACAGTTCCTTTCTACAACTGACAGAAGTAAATCTTGAAAGCACCATGGACAGGTATGTTCTACCACACTCTGAACAACATTTCTTGGGACTGTCACCATCTTGGGTACTACAACACAAGTGGAAGTGACAGCCTCCAATTCACCTGTCAGCAACACTACTTCACACCATCTGGGTTGCAAGATCGTCTTCCAACCCCCTTCTTCCCTCCTCCCCATAGAATTTCAGGGATTTCACTTCATACCACAAGCAAATGCAGGACAAGAAGTAATTTTTTCCTATGGTCTTTTCACATGGAGGACTTAAAAAGTTTTGGCAGGGAGCTTCTGAAATTGGGAAGATAATATTGCAGTTAGGTAGAGCAAGATTTAAGCTTTGAGAGGACCCACACTTTCTTAAACTTTCAAAACCTAATGCATTAGCCTTGTAAGACCAACACTGCACAGAAAAAGTGTGTTACCTTTTCTGCAAAGGTGAGAATTTCTGAGTCAGTAATCAGGACTCAATGGTGTTTGAGTGGTCATTTCTTGAGGAGGATTAGTAGTTACCAGATGAGATTGTATGGGTGATGCTGTAGATGTATAAGAACTCTGCACTAAGGACTTCAGGACTGAACAGAAATCTTTACTCAGGCACCTAAATGCTCCATCAGTCTTGTGGCTTCAAGCTGCAATAACCTGGGGACATGGGAACAATGCAGAACCACACAACCATTTGCTCAGAGAGCAGGCAAGCCAATATCTGACGCAGACCAGCAGTTCAGTCCGTGCTCAAGCTTGATATATTCACTATTGCCCTCTTTTCTACTGGACCCATCTGACAATAAAGTCTGTTCTACTCTCAGATTCAGCTAAGCCTTTTTCCTGTTGCGAATCAAATGCACAGCTTAAGGTTCCTCTGGTATCTTTAAGGGCTGGCTGTTAAATGACGAAGTTTCAGCAGAAAACACTAATGCCTCCTCCTATTATCATCTTTATCATATCTCTCAGTTGCCATTTTGACATGACTGGGAATGATCCTCTGGGATGAGATCTCATCCTTACTGCCACTGCCTCTGACAAAGTCAGGGAGCACTGCTACACAGATCTGCATTAGCAGAGCCTCAAATAATACAACAGTGCTGTCCATTTGTCTAACCACACTTACACAGACCATGCAACAGTGGTGCTGATAGCTCTTGTGTGGACTGGTAGTCATTACACACAGGCATACCAAATAGTTCAGAATGAACCCTGGCTTTGCCTCTCTCTTCACCTTTTCCCTGAGATCAGAAGACCAACTTAAGCAGCTCATGTCCTTGTTCTGTGTTTTCTTCTGAGACAGAAGAAACATTTGCAAGGGCTGAACCACGACTTTGTCTCCCCAGGCTTCAGAAAGCTGTATCTTCAGGGCACAACCGCAGAACTCCTACTTATCGCCGTAAGTGGGTTTGTACTGCCTTTTTTTTTTTTTTTTTTGGAGGGGGGAGGGAGGAAGGCATGCATTTTGTTTTTTTTTAAATTTTGTTGTTGTTTTGTTTTTTTTGGGGGGTACGGAAATATGTATTAAAAGCATATTTTGGGAATAGGAACATGAGAGACTTTATTTATCATTTAAATTACAGGTTGTGTTACATTTCTTAATGCTAACTTTGAGAAACTAAATAAATGGGAATCTGATCACAAACTTCAAGGGTAGAATTTCATCCTGGGGGAAAACCACAGTAATATATTCATTTGCAAGGTGTATTAATAGTTAAAATAAAACCATACAAGAAGCATTTTACAATGATAGCTACCTAAACAAACCTATCAGTTTGAATAGCTGAATTTGTATTAACTTTTGGAATCATGGCTGAGGTAGATGTCTATGGTCTTGGACCAAGCAACTTAAGAGGAAAGAACTCTTGGCCAAGTCACTAATTCATTATGTAATCTAAAAGAAGTCAGTGAACTCTTTGTCCCAGGTCGCTCTCATGAAAAACAGATGTTGACCTTGAAGAAAGTTTTCCTGGGAAAGTAATTTTTAAACAGGACAGAAAAAAAAAACCAAAACAGAACAAAAGAAAGAACCAACTAAACCCCACAACAAAAAACCTGCAAGCAAAGAAGTGATATGATCTGCATCCAATAATGTACAAATACAACTAAGACACTATGAAAACATCCACTGAACTGTAGAATCTCTTCTCAGAAATGGGCATCACAAATTCTGAGAGCATTGTGCACAATCCATATCCAAGCAGGGACTAATGAACAAAGCAAAACTGAGCGGAAACCAGTGCTAAGCCTATCCTCCCACTAGTCGGGACATCCAGGCAAAAGAGTTCAAGACCATCTGAGTTCTTTCTTGACTTACAGCAACATTCCTAAGACCAAACATAAGCAGAATCTGCAACATTAAAACATTTGATTGCACCAAAACAACTACCTGTCTGGACTGGTGCCCCCAGGCACCAGTCAATGATATTACTCACTGAAATTTCTAGCATCAATAGCAATTGAGACCTGACTGAAATCAACAGAGAAGAACTGAGAAAGAAACCCATGACCAGACATAAAATTTTCCAAAACCACATTTGCTGAGAACACAACTGGCATAATATACAGAACATGCTAACATTCAGTAACAACTAAACAATCTCAAAGTTTGACTTCCCAGTCAATTCAAGTTTTTCCTTCTAGATCTAAATTGAAACTGTTCAAAAGAAAGAAAAAATACATTATTAACCTTAATGCTTTGCTACTCATAAGCTCATACTCTGAGCTCACAACTTTGTGCCAACATATTCATATAACATGGCAATGCATCTAACTTAGCTTGCACTTATAAAGGTGTTTTGAACAGAAACCGGCATATTTAAAAGCAAAAGAGAAATTAAGCACAAAGTTCACTTCATCAAGGGACCAGTTACTGAACCACTAGTAAAAATGAGGAAGAGATGAAAACTTCATCCCTGCGACAGAGGAAAGCAATAAATGCAGTAACACAGCAGAAAAATTCTACATAGTACAAAAAGGCTATATAAGTGCTTTCCACCACCAATTCCTCTGTTGTCCTATCAGTAACTATGTTAATAGCTCTATTTGTTAAACTAAGAAATTTTTTTATCACTGAAAGCATTGCAGCTGGAGACTAAAAGAAACAAGGAAACCTTAGGAATATAAAAAAATATTTTGCCATTCTCAGACCTGTTATCACTGTTCAACTGTCTTGAAGATTGCACTGTGTACAGGTGGTTCAACCTGAAGGATTTACTATCCTTTCATTCTTCATCTGCCTAGACTAGCAGGAACCACAGGCCCACACAAAGTTTACAAAGACTATGAGTTTTCATGCATTAGGGCTGCATTGCATCCTCTGTTTTAGAAACTAAGCAACAGAATTAGAAAGGAAAGGTTTAAATCTATGATCAGTCAAAACAAGAAGTACCACACAAAACATGGAAAATATTATTTTACTTGTTTTTTGTTAGATCTAAATGATGAATTGTAAACCACCATCCTTTTAAACATCTCTTGTGGCTGCAAAATAAAGAAAATCGCCAAACCAGACATTAACTTTTGTTGTAAATAAGTAACACACCTGCTCACAAATAATTTCACTACTTCTTCCCCACCCTCCTCCCCCCCTTTCTATACCACACAATTTCTTAAAAATATATTCCATGATTCATTTTATCCATAATTTCTATGGAACAGTACTGGGGTCTCTTTCCCCTGATTTGTGAACAAAATATTTAGGAAAAAAGCCAAAAAAAAGAAAACCCAGCCAACAAACATGGTCAAAATGCTAAACAAGTAATTTCCAAAATATTGCAAAGTCATGATAAATATACATGTAAGATCTGCTCTCCTACCACGGATTTCCTTTACTGAAAGCTGAATTTCATGACTAAGTTCCTCATACAGTCGATAAGCTGAAAGTAAAGATAAGTGTATTTGGGCTCATCCTGAAAGCACTAATTGTCTAAACACCAATAACTAGTACAGGTTCATTCTAGTTAAAGAAAGATTCCTCCTGAATTTAATTGACTTATTTCTCAGTGGTCTTGCTTCAATTTGGGTATCTACACGTAATTTCACAATATTGATTGATAACTGCTGGATTTTAATTGCCTTGGGCTTCAAAGATTTGAATCCCATATTGATTCTGCTTTTCTTTCACTTCCAGTACATTAACAAAATGGTACACTCTAGTTTGGAATCACATCACTAAATTATAGAACCTCTCACTAAGTTACAAAAAATTTCAAAAATAAAATGGGAAAAGAAAAAAAAATTAACCCCAAAACAAAACACTCCTCCCACCTCTCCAGCCTCCGCTTAAAACCCTGCATCAAATTCGGCAATATATTTGAGACTTTTAAAACAGGAACAAATTTCTACTGACTGACCCATGGTGTTTACAGTTCCAAACTGAATTTGCTTTAAACCAAATGACTACATATCAGTTTCACTACTGATTCTGTCAGTGTCCTATAGTTATACCATTACTTGAAAAAACATATCTACTGCTGAGTTAAGAAAAGATTTGTGGTCTCTGTTTAATTAATACAGAGACTGAGTTTTTGTCTTCAAGAGGGCCAGTATGGCAAGATTTTTCACAAAAGTCTTCAGCCCCTCTCTAGCCACTGAGAGAAAAAAAACAATCATTTCCTTTTCGAGATGTTTTTTGTATAGCTATGGCAAATAACTGAAACAGTTATCGCACATCTTCCCATTTGCTTGATTTGAATCAAGCTTCAAATTTTGCAAATTAGAGGAAAGCTTAAATACTTATTCTTCCTTTTAGAAATGCTGCATCCAACCACAAAAATATGAAGAAGAAAAAAATCTTTAGTGAAGCAAGTGCATCAAAGCTTTCTAACACAACAGGATGTTAGTGAGTTGGGAGAGCAGAGACTAATGTTCATGTTGGTTTTGCTTCTCCTAAAATCCCACCACTAAATCATAATAATCTTCTCCTGTTCTCCGAGTCAAAATTTAATTGACTTCCCCATAAGTATATTCCAATTCACTCTAGTAGAGCAGAGACAAACATTTCATGCTGACTTTGACCCAGAGCAGCTCTCAGCATTCAAGGCCACATTTGAGAGTTATTTTCCCTATGTCTAAGTGAAAAATTCTATTTGCATGAAATGTTAAAAGACTTGGAAATTCTGACCTGAATTAAATTAACGTTAATACTTCAGTCACAACAGAGGCTTCTGTTATCTGGCCCAACTACCTACCTTCCAGATAACAGGAATGGTTTACCTATTCTTGCATGTTTATTCTATCCTTATGTTAATGCTTTTCACCTTTACTAGTGAATTGTTCAAATATAAGCTCTCTTGATTAGCTGTTTGGTCCAAGTAAATCCATCAAGATGAGTTTCTAGAGTTTGGTACTCAGGACAGCTAAATTCAGATAAAAAACAAGGTAGAAGGAATTACATGCATTACTAAGATATAAAGACTGGAGTTCCATCAGGTTTGTGAAATCTAGCAAGAAGAAAAATAGGGTTTATACTTTGCCTTTTGTGACACTTCTATTTGGCAAGAGAAGCTGAATCGGTCTTTAACAAGGACCGACTTAAATAAGCACACCCCTCCTACACCCCCACCCCATCCCCAGACAAACAAAAACCGTTCCTTTGACATGAAATAAAGTTATAATTCTTACACATTTCTGGAAACAGGCAGGTACCTCCTTGTCTATTTTGTCATACCCTGGTCTTTTGATTTTTTAACTAAAAGACATAGCCTCCCTCTTTACTTTGATGTCCATGCAAGTCTTACTCCATATACTACTGTGACTTTATTGCAGTAAGGATGAACACATTTTACTGCATTAAGCCATAAATGGAAGTAAGACCTAACAGGTCTACAGAACCAATTTATAGACTGATGCTTCTCTCAATCAGAATGTTGCTTCCACTGAAATTGTGATCTTCCAACTAATATAAGGCAGTTTGGGAATGAAGATGATTGATATCTGACGCATTTTTGCAGACTTGTGATATGGAAAATGTGCATGCCTGCATAAAAATTTCCCTATGGAGGTGGATCTTACTGTAAATTTCTCAAACTCATAGGAAACATTAACAAAAACCCAAACCCAATATTTTCAGTCAGTACCAAGACTGTCCTCTGATCGCACATTCAGGGTATTATCAATTCTTCAGACTAATTTGTATTTGTACACCAGGCATTTATTTTCAAGAGCTAGATTATATTATACTCTCTTCATTTCCCCCCTAAGCAATTTCATATTGCTTAAAGATGCTGAATTATTGAACACAATCAAACTGAAAACTGCAACGCGCATAACTGAGGGAAGTATCTACACTGGGGGGATTTGAATGTATTTTTAGCTTGTGTACCTGTCTCCTCTTGAGCAACTTGTAAAAACTCATTTATGATTTCAATCCATTTATAATACAGAAGTGTCAAGATTACTATGACCGTGGGAAAAATGGTTACTAAATATCACTGAAATTTGTTCAAACTGCAACTGGGAAAATAAAACAGTATGAGTATCATAATTATTAAAGCAGAAAATGATTAAAAAAAATTATCACATTAATAAAAGTCAGCAAAGAATATTGTGCACAACACTTATTGTAAGATATAGCATAGGCTCTTAATTAAGGGAAATGCAAATGTGACATTTTTTCCATCCCTTAGTTCTAATATTAAAATACATTGCCTTGCTCTTATAAACACGTCTGCACACATGCATATAACAGGTACACAACTCTACTTCTAACAGCGTAAGTCATGATGTCCCTCAAGAATAAATATTACTAATTGATTTACCAGCTATTTTAGATGAATTTTCAGGGCTCTCACGTGGGAGTTATCACCTGTCAAAACAGTATTTCTCCCTTTCCCTTCACCTTGTTTTCTCCAGTAAGCCTTGGCTCACCTTCCTTCATATACCACAATTCCCAAAGATGCTACATGGTTTGTCCTAAAATATTTAGCCTAACATTTTTTTCTTCATTTACATTTGAAACAGAATGGAAAAGAAATAAGAAAATGAATCTGTACTGGGTCAACGTTGCAGTAACCCACACATTGGAGTCTAAGATATAACAACACATTATTTTTTATCTCTGGAAATGAAATTATGAGGTATGTATCTATATTTCAATTATGTTCATGAATATTTACAAAGCAAAACCAAAGTATAATTCTTACTATTTAATTTCAGGCAAACGAATTCAGAATTTTTGAGAATAAAAACCAGCATATGAATAAATGGGAAATAAGATCTCCAGAGTCTAAGGCTCTACACTGCTGTGGAATTATGCACCCCAGTATAAAAATTGTCACTAAAGGTGACTTTTGGATCGGGGGGGGGGGGAGAGGAAAAAATATTCTTTTATACTTACCATTAATGATCACTTGAAAAATCTACATGAAATTTAGTTAGCAGAAAACAAGACAAGCACTGATTCTTTGAGAACAATTAAAAAACAAATCCCATAGTACTACAGTGCTCAAAAAACCACCCCAAAACCAAACTACCCCAAAAAACCAAACACATTAAAAGGCTTACCAGGGCCTCTGTTTTGATTGTTGGCCTGACCATAAAGTTTGGGTCAGGGTGCAGCATAACTGGTTTAGAGACTATAGGTACCCCTGGATGTCGTTGGGTAGGTGGACTTGGAGCAAGTTTCTATGGGGTTAATTTAAGAAAATTAAAATTCACAATGTAACTTATGCAAATCTGTTACTTCACCAAGATGCCTCAAATCAAATAGCTTATGGTAATGGATCTAATGACATAAATACAAAAAAAATAAAAGACTTACAGAATTAGTTAAACTAAGACTTATAAAGTCAACAAACTAAACCATAATTTCTCTTGCTTCCCCCCTCATCTCTGACTTCAGCACAATCATGGAAAAATGTCATCCTTGCTTTTGGCATTTATCCCATAAAGGCAATGAATTGAATAAGAAATGTCAAGGGAAAAAAAAAAAAAAACAAAACTGAATTTGAGTTTAAGGACAGAGTGAACCTGAAATAAGATTTTAACTAATCTATGGCTAAACAAATCTAAGATGAAATTCACCAGGACTGCAGCAGTCTTTCCATAAATCATTTCAAGCTAACTTATCTTAAGAGCAAGGGTTAGTTACGCTAACTACCTAGCCTTGACTCCATGAAGTACAGATATCCAGAGGCATCTGATACCTCTTCAGGCAGCACGTACTAACCCAACTGTACATTTATTACTCAGTCAAAACTCCCACTGACGCCAAGCACAGTTTTATTCAGGAGTTCAAAACTCAGCCCTGTGGGTTTAGTTTCTGACTTAACCCCAGCAACTCTCAGCACACTTTTGTTAATGCTTCTCATAGGAAAGGTATTCCAGATATCATTAATGTAGTACAAGCTGCATCCTCCAAAATTTAAATTGCTTCCAGCAAATTTGCTAAGCAACTTTTTTTGCTTTTTTCAAAATAATATATATATATATATAAAAAAATAAATTTGGAACCAGATCTTTCAAAGTCCCTGTGGCTATCCCCTAATTAACACTGCTCCACACTGCAAAATACATCATATCATTAAGCTTTCTGATCTTAGAAGAATCAGCAGGTTCACAGATATCAACTTGTTAAAGTTGCACTGGAACTGGACAACTGCTCCTGGAGTTGCACAATTTAGAGACAGACCTCTCTAGAGCTGCTTGGAATGGAAAAACCTGGTATTTGGTCATTCTGAATCAAAAGGAATGGAAAGAGTTATCAAACTAATGTTGGTTCTTCTGGGAAGAAAGCTTTCTTTTCAGCATCCATTATGTTTAAAATACAGTTTGGTCCTATCTCCTTTTGTCTGCCTTGACAGGACAAAGTATATCCTCCATGACACACAGACAACCAGAACACACAAACACAGACCAAGTATAGCTGAAGTGTTGAAATATGAAGTCCTCAGACCATTAGGAGTCACTTCCACTACTTGGTATTAGATATCTTGTAACACAGCAATGGATCCAAGCATGTGAATGCAAGTGTTGAATTTCAAGTAAATTAGCCATGCAGAGTCAAACCCTTGTCATTTACTTGACATTAGCATTGCATAAAACTGCAGTATTTATTAACAGTATATGACATACCAGTGGATTGCTTGACACAGAAGACACTTTGCCAACGTGGGAGGTGTTTCTTACAACCTAAACAGTAATAGACTTAGTACTGGGTTCATATAAAGTATATGACTAATAACAGTTTTGAGAAACAGATCAATTTATACCAGATATTTTAATAGCTACTTGTCAAGAATTGACAGCATTTTATTCATTTTTTTTCAGGTATTTGTTTGAGCCGAATTTGAAATTAGATGATCTGGGGCAAAAAAAACTGACTTGGCAACACAGAGATTTAATAGTTTGAGTAATATTTGAAAAGTAAATTTATGGGACAACACCAGTTGTCTTATTTTCAGCTTTGGCAGGCTTAAGCACACGATCTTTAATTGTTGGAAGTAAAATAAACACATTGCTTATCTGTCATGTTAAAATGGACTCTTTAAAAAGCAGAAAGGATAAATTGTCCAGCTTCTGATTTTTCTTCTGTTTCTGAAACCACACCAAGAATACCAAGTTATCTACTTATAAATAAAGCAGCTTTGGTTCAGTTTTAATACTTTACTAAGAGCTTAGTTCTTCCTTCATATAACCTAATCATATTCAATGAAATCTGACTTATTTCTGAAAGCTTGATAATTTTTTTCTTGTTACCTGATGTATTTCCCTTTAATTATTAACCTCTTTTCTCTACCATAACTAGCAGTGAAAAACTGTCAGGAACATATACTGGAATAAATAGGTTTGGGATCACATCAGTATGGCAGTTCCTATATTACTTCTG